>NC_056682.1:39833308-40442683 GCF_018350215.1 Panthera leo
TTCCTTGTCCATTCAAAATTTCAAAGAGCAAGCTATCATAGTTCTCCTTTAGATTTTTGGAAAGAGGATGGCACAAGAGCTTCACATTCATTAAAGTAAACACTTAAACAATCATTTAAAACAGTAAAGATGGCCTCATCAACACCATGTGATGTTGACAGGCCACAAATACTCCCATGACCCTGGTAATGTTGACTATTATCTAAAAAAATGAGGAAAAAAACTTCTTTGGAAAACCACTGTACATTTCTTTCATATCCTGCCATTTATGGATCTTTTCTTTATATGTTTCTTACAAGTTTACAAATTCAGTAATTAGGGTAGGTGAAGCCCCTATGTGGTGACATTTTTGTTACCTCCTTCAGATATGGCTAGATCCACTGCTTCTCAAGTTCAGTAGGAGTGATCAGTGTGAGAAGGTGAGTCATCTTCCCAGGTCCCACCAAGGGATAAGCAACGCTCACACGTGCATGTGGATGTGGATACAGAGGAAGAACCACACACTGAACAGCAAAAAACTCACCATTAGAGTAAGAATTGCTATAATGATTCCATTTGTTCTTTGAAACCCATTCTTCACTGACTGAATGGTTTTCATAGCATTTCTCTTGTCTGGGACATCACAGTTTCTCTGAGCAGATTCAAAACCTTCTCATAAGTGTCTAGAATTTCCCGAGCAGTGGGTCTTTCTGCAGGAGTCTGGCTCTTACACGCCTTATGAATATCAAACAAATGAAATCGGACCATATCACTTCCTTCAACGTGCCCCAAAAGGAAACTAGAGACATCTGGAATCTTCCAGATGTCGATCTTCTCATCATATGAGGGCATGAGATCATCGTCAAAAGGCGTGTCTTCTCCATAGGGCCACAGCTGCTCTGGAGCCACAAAGTCCCCGTGAAGCTCCCTGTGGCCACACTTCACAAATGTCCTTGAGCTGTGGTTCACCAGGGGCAAGGCGTCCAGGTCGTTTACCACAATGCTGAAGTTGCTCGTCAGCAGATACTGGGACAAGGTCTTGGGCAGGTCACTGGAATCGCACATGACCAGGGTGCCCAGGGGGCTGTGGTGCAGGTAGTGGATGATGGCCACGTAATTCATGGCCAGCTGCAGCCTGTGCTGCCACGTGTTCACACTGTGGTACTTGGAAAGGTTGAGCGTTTCTTCCAGATTGCTCAAGGAACCTAAGGGGTGATATTCGGTAAGAATAGTGTTGTCCTCCTCACAGTATCCAAGCAAGGTGACAACATGTTTACTCTGCAGGGTTTTCAGCATCCGCAGCCCATGCAGGAAATCATCTTTCATCTCCAGACTGGTGAGCCGTGAGAGCGCGACTTTGCGTTCCTTCCACTCAGACAGAAAGACCTGAAACCAAGCCAGAGACAATCAAACCTGAAACCGTCACCTGTGTTAGTGAGCAGGAAACCAACCCCACAGGTGCAGAGAAGGTAGAAACTAGGCAGACAAACCCAGTCCTAGAGTGGCTCTGAGCCTGGTCACAAAGACTCACTGCTGAGCAAACACAGGCACCCAGTGCAGAAGGCCTAGGGCGGGCCCAGGAGGGACTCTGCTTAGGGTGCTGAGCGCCATCTGGAGAGGGTGTTGGAAGGTTCCCGGGAGTTGGGCTGAAGGATGACTGGGGCTTGCAGGGTGGATGTGGAGAATGGGAAGTGCACTCCCAGAAGAGGGGGCTGCTGTATAAAGGCACGGAGTGGCAAAATGACCAGGTCCAAATTCCTGCAGCAGAAAGGGCTGAGGATGGGGAGGACCAGGGGAGAAGACTGGAAAAGTGAGTGGGGAGTCCACCTGGCCAGCACCTCACGCATCACAATATTACTTGTTCATTTTTCAAGGTAGTATAGCAAACCACAGAAACAGTTTTAGGTAAGGAAAACAATTTTACATGGCGTGTGGTTTTGTGTTACTTCAACTGTAACAGCAGAAGCTGAAACACCCGCAGACACTAGAGCTGCCCATCCTGGTGTGGCCAACAGGGGAACAAACGCACAGGAAGCCTCGGTTCTCCATTTTATTAGCCAGGAAAGGCTTGTGGGAAGTACTGTCATTAAGAACCTCTGATCTTCTGCTTAAATCCCCAAAGGGAAGGCAGAAGCCTGCACAAGAGAAAACGGGCTCAGAAGTGGGGAGATGGCTGCCCCAGGCTGCTTCTGCTGCTAGCAGGCTGTTTCTCTGTGCTTCTACTTACTCTTTAAAACAAAGCTTATGGTTTTCGAAACCAATCTGGAGCATGATTTATCAAGTGCCTTTAACATCAAATCTAAACTCTATCTAAGGAAGTAATCGGAGATAGAACAAATCTCTAGGAATAAAAATCTGGCACTACTTATAAAAGTATAAACTGGAACTTATCCGTCCATCAAAAAATGGGGAGTAGTTCAGTAATGGTAGACCACTCAAAAGAAGACGATGGGGTCAGCAAAATGCACATATTGAGAGAGTTTTCACAGATAAAAGTAATGTCACAAATGAAAAAGGATACAAAATTTCATTTATGTTGTTCTAACTGCATAGAACAAGTCAAAATTACATGGAAATCAAAGGAAATAGGCTGTTTCAGTTCTCTTCACATGCTAAGATCCTGGGCGATTTTTTTCCTTTATGAGTCACAGTATTTTCCAACTTTTCTAGAATGAATATACATGACTTTCATATTTAACAACATTTTTAAAAAGAACTCAAAAATATATCAAATGGAGGTGAGTTAGAGACCTGTGAAAATTTCTTTGGGATCTGAAAAGAGAGGTTCATTAATGGAAAAACCCAGGTACCGACAGTTGACCCTTAGTATTTACAGAGAAATCTTTCAGGGCGCCTGGGTGGCTCAGTCAGTTAAGCGCCCTACTATTGATCAGCACAGGTAATGATCTCACGGTTTGAGAGTTCAAGCCTGCATCGGGCTCTGCACTGACAGCACAGAGCCTACCTGGGATTCTCTCTCTCTCAAAATAAATAAAACTTAAAAAATAAATAAATAAAAAGAAATCTTTCAAGACCTTTTCAAAAACTCAAAATTGAGAAATTTCACTATGGATCACAATTTTTATTATTTCTTCTTATTATTATTATTTTTAACATTTATTCATCTCTGAGAGACAGAGAGAGAACAGAGAGTGTGTGGAAGAAGGGAAGGGGGGAGGGAGACACAGAATCCAAAGCAGGCTCCAGGCTCCAAGCTGTCAGCACAGAGCCCAACACAGGGCTCGAACTCACAGACCACGAGATCATGACCTGAGCTGAAGTTGGACGCTTAACCGACTGAGTTACCCAGATGCCCCCATAGTTTGTTTTTTTTTTTTTTTTTTTAATGTTCATTTATTTCTGGGAAAGAAAGACAGTGTTGAGTGGGGAAGAAGCAGAGAAAGAGGGGGACAGAAGATCCGAAGTGGGCTCTATGCTGACAGCAGAGAGCCTGATGCCAGGCTGGAACCTGCAAACTACAAGATCATGCCCTGAGCCACAGCTGGACACTTAACTGACTGAGGCACCCAGGTGCCCCTGGATCATAATTTCTATTAAAAAGCCATTTTACTTGTATACCGAAAACTAGTATAACACCGTATGTTAACTATATTTGAATTTTTCAAAAGCCATTTTGCTCTGGCTGCTAAATTCACTAAAAGTTTCATGAATACATATATTTATTCATATATATATTTTATTCGTATATATATTTTTTGACATGGAACACATTCTCTCCATAGACCTGCATCAACACTGAACTCAACACTTGACTCCAATATAAAAATCTTATTTTTTGTTGAGGGCCTTCAGTTCCTTAGACCTATCTCCTCATGGTGACCACCAACTCCAGCAGACGCCTTGGTATCCTAGGCTCATTTTTCACATAAAAACAGTGATCACTTTAGGGAAGCTGCTACAATTTATTCATACATTATTCAATAATAAATGGTAGGGTGCTTGGGTGGCTCAGTCAGTTGAGTGTCCAACTTCAGCTTAGGTCATGATCTCACGGTTCATGAGTTTGAGCCCCACAATGGGCTCTGTGCTGACAGTTCAGAGCCTGGAGCCTGCTTTGGATTCTGTGTCTCCCTCTCTCTCTGCCCCTACCCTGCTCATGCTCTCTCTCAAAAATAAACATTAAATAAGTAAATAACTAAATGTTGGAAGAAGTTCAACCACAGGCCTTATGACTTCCTCCTAAACCCTTGTTTACATTGAATTTTTGTGCCTCAGATAAATGAAAGTCTTTGGAATCACTCACAAATATCTGAAACCTTCCAAGTTAAATATCCACAGGTCAGGGATCGTTTAAGAATCATTTCTTAGCAGGGCGCCTGGGTGGCTCACTCGGTTGACTGCCGACTTCGGCCTAGGTCATAATCTTGCAGTTCATGGGTTGGAGCCCTGTGTCAGGCTCTGTGCTGACAGCTTGGAGCCTGGAGCCTGCTTCAGATTCTGCGTCTCCCTCTCTTTCTCTCTGCCTGTTCCCCCCTTTGTGCTGTTTCTCTCTCTCAAAAATAAATAAACACTAAAAAAATTTTATATAAAAAAAATCATTTCTTAGCAATAGCTAATTGAGTTGCTTTATTACACTTTCTAAAATTCTCTTATTTAGAGAGGGCAGTTTTACCTTTTTTTTAAATTATAAAATTAATCAAGAATACTCTTCTTGGTAAAAATTCAAAAACAGAAGGAGATTTCCTTCCCCTACTTTTACTCACCCAAAGTTAACTTGTTAACTGTAACCTCACAGCCATTTCTTTATGTGTGTATACGTGTTAATGCATACTTTATAAATAGCATTTGAGCTTACAGTGACATAAGAGTATAACATACATGTCATATTGCAACTTGTTTTTTTTTTTTTCACATAACTAATACCTTACACTTTCCTGTATATATATTCTTTCTAAAGGTCATTTTTTTTTTAATGTTTATTTCTGAGAGAGAGAGAGAGGGACAGAGCATGAGAAGGGGAGGGACAGAGAAAAGAGAGAGACACAGATGATGAAGTAGGCTCCAGACTCTGCGCTGTTAGCACAGAGCCCAACATGGGGCTCAAACTCACAAACCATGAGATCATGACCTGAACCAAAGTCAGACACTTATCTGACAGAGCCACCCAGGTTCCCCTAAAGGTCATTCTTTTTAAAGCTGCACAATATTTCATAGTATTGGTACACTACCTATGCTAGTATATTTTCAGTGAGATTTTTCAAATGATCATTTCTTTAAAACTAAAGTGTAATATAATAAAGACTCATGAAATCTGTAATGGACGTAGTCAGATGAATTAGTTCCTTCTTCCATGCAGCTCTATAATCTTTAACATGGTTTTATGTGATCTATTTTAAAGACTTGATGGGCATTTAAATTATTTCCCTTTTTTTCTTATTAACAACAATTCTACAATAAATAGCCCTATATTCATAACTCTGTGCATGTCTCAAGCATTTCTATAAGCTGGGTAAGTAGACAGGTGACTGAATGAGGAATGTGGATGGCCAACACGACCCTCCAAAGTCTGTGCCAGCAGGCACTCTCATCGTGTATGAGTGAATCTTAGGTTCTACAGCCTTAATCACACTAGATATTATCAATCTTGCTAACATGTACCAATCTGAAAAATGAAAAACATTTTACTGTCCCAATTTATATCTCCCTGATTACTAATGAGACTGAGCACTTTTTAATCATTGTTGACATTTCTGTAGGTCTTCTGCAGAAAGTATGTTCATTGTCCTATATCCAATTTTCTATGGGGTTGTTTTGTGCTTATTAATTTCTAGGAGCTCTTTATATATTATCCATGTGATCCTTTATTACAAATTTAAAGGATAAATTTTAGAAAATAATTAGTTTACTTTATGCAGTCTTTTGTAGTAAAAAAATAACTATTGTGTCTTCGTAAATTTAACAAATATTTGTGTTAATAAAAAAACTGATATAAATCCCTGCCTCTATGAAATTCACATTCTAATGTAGGAGGCAGACAATAAAGAAAATAAACAGGACAAGTATAAAGAATACTGGAGGGTAAAATGTGCTCTGAAGAAAAATTAAGCAGGGAAGGGTTTTCAATTTTAAATAGGGTTAAAGAAGCTCTCACTGGGGTGACATTTGAGCAAGAACCTGAAGGAGGTAGAGGCATGAGCCATGTGCTATCTGGGGTAACCATGGGCCAGACAGAAAGAACAGCAAAGGCAAAAGCCCTGGGGTGGCAGCATGCCCACAGGCTGCCATATCAGCAAGGCCAGAGTGGCTGGAGAGGAATAAGCAAAGGGGAACGGAGTAGGAATAAGGTTGGAAAAGGGTGCAGACCTCATAAAACCCTTAAGTTGGTGAAAGGACTCTGGCTTTTACTTGAATGAGAAAGAGAGCCATTGGAGAATTCTGAGCAGAGGAGAGATGCTACTTAGAATTTAATGGCAGTATTCTGGTTGTGAAAGGCTGAGAGAGGGACAAGTGTGGAAGCACAGAGCCCACTTGAGAGGCTACTGAAATAATCCAGGTACAAGATGATGGTGGCTTGAATGGGGGGAGGGAGACAGGCAGAGAAGTCTGAGGACTGGCCAAATTCTGGATCTCTTCTGAGTGCAGAGACAATAACTTGCAGATGGACTAAACATGGATGTGAGAGAAAGAAACACATGAAGGATGCTTCTTCCCAGGTGTGTGTCCTGAGCAACTGGGCTAACGGAGTTGTCATTCACCACACTGGGGAAGAATAAAGGAAAAGCAGGCTGGGGGGATGGTCTGGGGCACAGTCAATGTGAGAAGCCTTTCTAACATCCAAGTGGAGATAGATGTGGGGTAGGCAGCTGTATAGAAAAATCTAGAGAGTTCAGGGCAGAGGTCTTTGTGCAGATAAATGTAAGAGGCTCGATGAAGTCATTCAGGGACTGAACATAGAGGAAGAAGGATCCAAGGTTAAGGGGGATGAGGAGGTGGACCCTGCAAAAGGGACTGAGAAGTGGACACTGTTATTTCATACTTTTAAGTATACAATTCATGTAACATCTGTTTTTCAGCCTGAAGTATTAAAAATAGATCACATAACATCCTTCTAAATGTTACAGAAAACTAGAGGACTACAGAGTAATTTTAAGAGAATCAAATTCTTTCTTCTAAAAGGATTCAACCCAAATTTTATGGCTTTTTAATGTATTATATTTTTAAAATTTATTTTGAAAGAGAGAATGAGTCAGGGAGGAGCAGAGAGAGAGAGAAAGAGAGACAGAATCCCAAGCAGGCTCTACGCTGTCAGAACCCATGAGATCATGACCTGAGCTGAAATCAAGCATTGGACACTTAACCGAGTCACCCAGGCATCCCTGTACTATATTTTTAATTTTAAAGGAAAAACATGCAGCTGTAAAGACTCTAACAGTGATCTGTGATCTCATAAAGTCAACATCATGGGCTGGGCACATGGAATGATACATGAGGTTATACCACCTTCTGTTCACCCCTGTTCAAAACAGGGTGTGACCTGAATCATGCTTTGGTTATCCACAGCAATATGGCAGGACCTTCTGCCTTCTGGAAGAATTGGTTCCACTGTAATCTTTCTTCTCTCTCACGAGTACTGTTGCACCAAATCTGTTTCAGAAAATGCGCAGGCCCTTAAGATGTGGGTATTTCTGTCTTTGAGATGGCTGACAGAGTATGTATCTCATTCTTTTAATGTAATCTTGGGTTTAAAAATCAAAAATGCAGGCACTGGATGGCTCAGTTGGTTAAACACTCGATTCTTGATTTCAGTTCAGGTCATGATCTTATGGTTCGTGAGTTCAAGCCCTGCCCAGGGCTCTGTGCTAACAGCATGGAGCCTGCTGGAGATTCTCTGTCTCCCCCTCTGCCCTTCATAGAGCACACTTGCACACTCTCTCTCAAAAATAAAATATGTCTTAAAATTTATTTAAAAATAAGCAAACAAATAAATAAAAATCTAGAAGGAAGAGGTGCCTGGGTGGCTCAGTTGGTTGAGTGTCCGACTCTTGATTTCGGCTCAGGTCATGCCCTCAGGTTGTAGGATTGAGCCCCATGTCAGGCTCTGTGTTCATCATGAAGCCTGCTTAAGATTCTCTCTCTCTCTCTCTCTCTCTCTCTCTCTCTCTCTCTCTCTCTTTCTCTCTCTCTCTCTCTCTCCCTCTGCCCCCTCTCCACAACTCATGTTTTCTTTCTCTCGTAAATTAAAAAAAAAAAAAATCTAAAAGGGATAGTATGGTAACTGTACTAGAATTAAAATTAAAAACTTAATTGAAGGGGGGCCTGTGTCCAACTCTTGATTTTAGCTCAGATCATGATCCCAGGGTCATAGGATCAAGCTCCAAGTTGGGCTCTGCACTGAGCGTGGAGCCTGTTTGCGATTCTCTCTCTTGAGATCTCTCTCTGTCTCTGTCTCTCCCTCCCTCTGCCTCTCTCCCCTGCTTCTGGGCTCTCTCTTTCTCTCTCAAATAAAAATTTTAAAAAATTTAATAAAAAAGTAAAAACTTAAAAAATACACATGAAATAAAATTTACTAAAAAAAAAAAAAAAATCTAAAAGAGATGAATCTCTCACTGTTATCTCCAGAGAATAAGATCAGAGATGGGGAATCCAAGAGGTAGAAGGGAAATTTACTTTATGTTTCACCTCCTTCTGAATATTTGAATGTACTGCTTTTATAATTAAAGAAAAGCAGAAAAGAAAAAGCAACAAGTCAATCTGCCTTTCAGGGGCAAAGTTGCACACTGCTCCAGGCAATCCCAAACACAAACCAAAAACACAGTCTGGGGAAAGACAGGGTTGGCTGCATGTCTGTATAATGAGGAAACCATCAAAGCAAAACCAGTGTTTTATTTTATGAGGAATCAGCTAAAGAGCCTTTGTCTTCTAGCTCCTAAAATGTGTTCTATAAAGCAAGCCCTGCGCTAGAGGCAGAGGACACACCTTCATGCCCGCAGGGAGCTTACGTTTACGAGACAACAAAATGGAAGCCAGATGAGTAATGGGGGGGGGGGGGGGGTTTGAAGATGGGTGTTGGGAACCCCTCTTGAGAAGTGACCCCTGTGTGACCCAGAAGCTGAGAACTGGATGATGGAGGGGGAGCTTACTGTGTCTGACATAGAGGAAGGCACTGCAGAGGCCCTGAGATGAAAAAGGGCATGTTTGATCAAGGGACAAAAGAAAGGGCAAAGGTGACTGTAAGGCAGGGTGAGGGACCCATCTGGGGTGAGTTTAGGAGGTGAGCTGGGTCCAGATGAGGAAGAAGGTGGCAGGTTGTGGTAAGAGGTGCGGCTTTTCCCCCTAAGGGGAAAGGGAAGCCCTGCAAGTGTAGCATGATCTGAGCTGTGTTTAGAAGACAACTATGCCTGCCACCTGGGTGGCTCAGTCGTTAGGCACACAGTGGAGCCCCACTCTGGGTGAGCTTGAGCCCTGCGTGGGGTGAACAACAGCACCACTTTGGGCAAAACACAAGCCCCACTTCAGGTGAGCCCTGCTTCTCTCTCCCTCTCTCTCTCTCTCTCTCTGCTCCTCACTCACTTGCATCACTCTCTTTCTCAAAAAAAGGAAGACAAGTATGCTTGGGGCATCATGACCGGCAAAAGCAGGTCGGGCCAAGGCAACAACTAATGGTGACAGCTAGAATGGGTCAGGGGCCAGGGAGATCATCAAACAAGTTTGGGGCCTGTTTTGAAAATATAACTGATGGAACTTGCTCTTGGCTTAGTTGAGGGGGAGTGATGGAGAGGATCCAAGATGACTTCCAGGTTTGGGCTCCAGCAAGGAGGTGGGAAGGAAGTGGTGGTGTTGACCTACATAGGGGAGGCTGGGAGAGCGGGACTCAGAGGGGAAATTATCAAGAGTTCCATCCTCAGGACACTTAGATGCTCAACAGACCACCAAGCAGAGATATCAAATAAATAAGTAGTTGGATATACAAATGTGGCTTAGGGAGAGCTACAGGCTAGAGACAAAAATTTGGGAGTCCCAAGAACACAAAATGTCTTTAAGCAATGGCACTAGATTCAATCACTTAAGAGTATATCTAAAGAAGGCAAAAGAAGAGGATCCAGGAAGCAACTAAGAGGAACGATGTTTGTTAACCTCAGCACTACAGACAGTTGGGCCAGGTAATTAATTATTTGTTAGGGTGAGGCTGTGCATTGTGGAAAGTTTAGCAGCCTCCCTGGCCTCTACCCGCTGGATGCCAGGAGCACCACTCCCCCTTTCTCCCAGGATGTGACAACCACAAACGTGTCTCTACCTGTTGCCTAATGTCCCCTGGAGGAACAAAATCGCTTCTGATTGAGAACCAGGGGGCAAGACAGGGAACAGAAAACAGCAAAGGGAAGTCATTAGGAATGGCCAGTGAGAGAGCAGGAAAACCATGAAGAGGTGGTAGCACAGACAGCCAGGGTTGCAAGGACAGAGGAGTCAACTGGATCAAAGGCTGCAGAAAAAATAAAGCAAGAGAAGACAGAGAAATGTCCAACCTGGGGTTTGCAGATGTCGGGATAAGGGCAGTTCCCTGGAGAAGGGGTGTTTGGAAGCCATCCTGGCAGAGGACAAGAAGAGAAGTGGGGCCAGAGCTCTAGCACTTTCGCTACAGAGGAAGGAGAGCATGCACAGCGCTTCCGAGGAACAGGGAATCTGGGAAAGCGATTTCCATTGCCAAAGCGTGCGTGTCTGTAGGCCAGCCAGGATGACCCTCAGAGTGGAGAAGACTGAGGGAGCAGGAAAGAGTGGAGAGCTCCAGTGAAGAACGTCATGAGAAGTCACGAGAAGTCACAACACCTGAGCTGGAGGGCTTACAGGTCTGGTGGCAGAGGATGAAGGAATTCCCTTTGGGAAGATTCTGTTTTCATAACTCATGCAGCAAGATCATTAGTTGAGGTAGGGGAAGGAAAAGTTGCCGAGGGAACAGAGTAGGGCTGCTGGGCTGTGCTGACTGCACGGCTGAGGTTTGTGGTCATGCATTAAATCCCAAGGCTGTGCGACTTTGTCCAGGGCAACTGCTCAGATGCAGGTGCACAGCTGGGGTCACCGGGTTTGGGACTCTCCCACCGGGCACAACGGAGAGAGAGGTGGACGGGCTGTTGCATGAGTCTGCATGAGAGTGACACTGAGGGTAACAGCCACAGAGGCTCTGCTGCTGGGTGACATAGGGGAGTGAAGACAGAAAGTGAAACTGTCATGGGATCAACACCCTGGAGGTCCTGATGATACTGAAGAATTACTGAAGCAAGGGTGCTAGGAGAGGAGGAGGAGGTCAACGAGCACGATGCAAGAACTCTGGTTACAGAAATTCCTATTGAGAAGCTTACGCCTCCCAGCTTGGGGTGTCAGTGAGGAGGGGAGCCCACATGGAGAGGAGCTGGTAGCAGCAATGGGAAACACATTAGTGCAAGGAGTCGTTCAATTCAGTGCCCCTGTGGTGGCAGTGAAAGGCTGACCTGTGCTGGAACTTGTAAAGACCCTGGGGTTCAAGGGCACAAGACAGACAAGACTCTTCACTGATGGAGCTAACATCCAGCGCACAAAATACTTTTGCCCTGAGGGCAAATTTCAGCCAAAGACACACAAAAACAATGTAATTGCCTTTCAGTCATACCTCATTTTTTTTTTTTAATGTTTATTTACTTTGAGAGAGAGAGAGAACACAAGCTGGGGAGGGGCAGAGAGAAAGGGAGAGAGAGAATCCCAAGCAGGCTCTGCGCTGTCAGCACAGAGTCCCACACGGGGCTCAAACCCACAAACTGAGATGATGACCTAAGCCGAAATAAAGAGTTGGACGCTTAACTGACTGAGCCACCCAGGTGCCCCCATCATACTTCACTTTAATAAACAAAACTGCATTAATCAGAGTTACTGTCCTTATTATTAAACCCCATACTTGGATGGGCATGATTTGTAGAGGTTCCCTAAACTCCAATCCATCCTCAAACGATTTGCCACCATCAAAGCTACCTACCCAGAAATATATCCTTCAAGGCCAAGAGGAATTCTGAAAAAGATACAAAAAATGGTCTGAGCAGTAACATGGAAACAAGTGGGCAGCCAGCCCCTCAAAGTCACCTCTTTGAAGGAGACAGAAATCAACTGGCTGTAAGTCCTCTTCTCTACACACATCCCTCCCTGGTGGTTTCTTCACATCCTTTCAGCACCATCCCAAATTTATATTCCCAACCCCTGCCCCTGACCCAAATGCGAGACTTGTTCTTCCAACCATCTGTGTCTCCACGTGGGCATCTAGAGGGCCTTAACATGTTCACCTCATGCACACAGAAACTCTGTTCTTCCGGCCCTCCCCTTTCAGGTAATGGTAACCCTATTCTTCCTGTTGCCTGAGCCAAGATCCTTGTCATGTGCTATGAAGACAGAGCAGGGCAAGGGAAGAGGGCCAGAGGCTCGTTACTCTGGGTGTTCAGAATGATCTGAGAGTGAGCTGTATGGATATTTGAGGAAAACGTGTCCCAGTAAAAAAGGTGGGTACCAGCAGAGGCCCCAAGACAGAACATGCCTGGTTGTTTGGAGACCAGGAATGAGCCAGTGTGAGCAGAACACAGGATGAGAAGGGAGATAGCACACAAAGTCCCCCTCTCTTACACTCCACAACTGATCTACTGGGAAATCCTACTGGCTCTACTTTTCAAACATGACCAGAATCCACAGATTTTTCACTACATTCACTGCTAACACCCTTGTCAAGCGGTGACATCTCTCCCCTGCAAGACCTAGCCAATCTTCCACCCTAGCCCACACCTCGGTCTCTTCTGTACTCACGTGTGAAAGTGTGCATGCACACGCATGCACGCACACACACACACACACACCACCTTGTCCCTCTATTCAAACTGCTCCAACGGTCCCCCCAGTCCCACCAAACCCTATGTACCCCAGACATCAGCTGGCAGGCTGTGTCCGACTTCAGCTCAGGTCATGATCTCATAGTTTGTGAGTTCAGGCCCCATGTCGAGCTCTGTGCTGAGAGCTCAGAGCCTGGAGCCTGCTTTGGATTCTGTGTCTCCTTCTCGCTCTGCCCCTTCCCCGCTCATGCACGTGCTCTTTCTCTTTCTCTCAAAAATAAACATTAAAAACAAACAAAAAAAAAATTTTTTTTAATAAAAAAACTTTAGGGGTACCTTGCTGGCTCAGTTGGTTAAGTGTCTGACTCTTGATCTCAGCTCAAGTCATGATCTCATGGTTCTTGAGTTCAAGCCCCGTGTGGGGCTCCACAATGAGCATGGAGCCCACTTGGGAATCTTTCTCTCCCTCTCTCTCTGCCCCGCCCCTGCTCTCTTGCTCTCTCTCTCAAAATAAATAAACTTAAAAAAAATAAACAAAAAAATTTTAAAACATCAATACCATGAGAGTTTGAAAAGTAGAATGAAAAAAATTGCTCATAATCCTTCACTATAGCACAATTTCTGTAATTTCTATATTTTCTACATAAATACATTAATTTTGCAGTTGAAAATCATGTATTGTGCAATTTTGCATGTTGCATTTTTTTACTTCTCATCATATGTTTTTTTCACACGAGATTCCTAACTACACTTAATGGCTGCAGAACATTCTATCAAGTAGATGGACCATAATTAACTAGTCCCTTACATTTATTATTTCTGGTTTTCTATTGCTATAAATAACAAAGCAAAATCTCCTTTATGCATTTAGCTTTTTTCCTTCCAATGGATTATTTGGATAAAGTCCCAGATGCAAGATCACTGGGCCAAAGGTATTTTGATGGCTCTTAACACATCGTGCCAAGCTGCTATCCCGAAACACCACCCCAATAACACTCAGCTGTAACCCAGAACTCACTCTCTTCACAGCTCCTTCTCCAACACGCTTCAACTGCCTCACTTCGGTCCTCAGCTCCTCGCAGGACAGCCACGGTGAACAGTTTTTCATCTGTCCCATTCTGAAGTGTCCGTGGGGACAGTGAGCAGAGCTGGGAGCAGAGCGTGGACGGGAGATGAAAAACCAATCAAGGCAGAAGTAGAGGAGCGTGTTCATGAGGGCCATGGAGAAGAGCAGCCCCACAGCTGGGGGCACTGCTCTGTGGGGGGCACCTTTTCTGCTGTCCTGGGCTTTCTTTTCCATACTGTTATCCCCTGTAATTTCCTGAATTATAAAATGAAACAAGAAATAATACCAGTCAATTTTTACGTCCATTAAGGTGTTTGGGTGACAAGGGGTTAAGGACAACACAGCTTCTCATGCCTCTTATGCCCAAGGATCTTGCATGCTTTATCATCTTTGTGAGGATTAAAGAAGGTACAGAATGCTCAATGTCAGCTGTTTTCAAGATCACTGTCTTTTTATTACAAACTAACGTCTGGGTTCATCCACTCTAGATTCAACTAAAAGGAAGGTGTCTTTGTTTCTCCCACGGCAATTTGCACTAAATAGATATTTAATGAATAATTGGTAAAATGAAAGAAAACTGCTTTTGTTAGTCTAGTGGGGCCAGGGCAGAAGATGGACAAAGGAGAGGAGCCAGAGAGGAGATGGGGTAGGGTAGGGGTAGGGGTAGGGGTAGGGGCTGGATGCTGAGGGTCTCCTGAACCCAGCTAAGGAGCTGGGATATTCCCTGGAAGGTGCTAGAAAGCTCCTTAAATTTTTTTTAAGGATTTTTTTAAAATTAAAGTTTATTTATTTATGAGAGAGAGCGAGGGAGGGGCGGAAAGAGAGAGAATCCCAAGCAGGTTCCACGCTGTCAGTGCAGAGCCAGACACGGGGCTCAAACTCACAAACCATAAGATCATGACCTGAGCCAAAACCAAGAGTCGGATGCTTAAATGAGTGAGCCACCCAGGTGTCCCGCTCCCTAGCATCTTTAACAAGCAAGGCTAGGTGTGAAAGATGTGTTTGGGGTGGAACAGATGGAGGCTGGGAGACCAGGTAAAAGGCTCTGGCAGTGCTGCGGGGTAAGAGCTGATGAGCACACGAGCTGGAATGATGGTGGTGATCCTTGCACGAAGTAACTGCCAGGAAGGCTGGACACTCACCAATTCAGCTCTAGCATCAGAGCCGGTGTGAGGCCCGCAGTGGAGCATTACTGCCTAGTTGTTGGATGGCAGAGGGGTTGGCAAGGGAGAGAGATGGAAGGACCCTGGACATCAGATGCTTGACACTCAAGAATGCTTGAGGCAGAAGCTGTTTCAGAATCAGAGCGGAAGCATGTCAGTACTCTGACACAGGAGATGGCCATAACAGTGTGCTCGCTTAATATCAGTACTGGGAAAGGGGTACCTGGGTGGCTCAGTTGGTAGAGCGTCCAACTTCAGCTCAGGTCATGATCTCATGGTTTGTGAGTTCGGGCCCCATGTCAGGCTCTGTGTTGAGAGCTCAGAGCCTGGAGCCTGCTTCGGATTCTGTGTCTCCCTCCCTCTCTGCCCCTCCCCAGCTCATGTTCTGTCTGTCTGTCTCTCTCTCAAAAATAAATAAACTTTAAAAAAAAATCAGTACTGGGATGCATGGGGAACACTAGTGACAGAATTGACTCTGTGCTTCCTGTGTCTGAAATGACTGTGACATGAACAGTTACCTTCCACGAGCGTCTTCCTTCTCCCAGCTCAGGTCTCCACCCAGACACCTGGGTCACTCAGCGTTCTGGTTGGCCCCAGGCACTGGTTTGAAAATACTCTGTCACAAAGTACCAAAAAAGGAGGTTTGCTGAATAAAAACTGCAACTCTGCACATAAACAAATGGCAATAATTCAAATGGTCCACCTTCTCCAGGGGCCCTCCTAGGGTCCGGGTATCCCTCAGGCCCTTGAACTCCAGGATGGAGTGGGAGCCGTGGGAAATCCTGCGACAGCCTGGCTTCCATCGTGAAGCCCTGCCAGCTGGTGTGAGCTCAGAGTCCTGCATCTGGTTCCAATAATCCACTCCCTTTACTCCATCACTAAATTCCAGCCCTCTCATTCACTCAACATGTATTAAGCCGTTTCCATAAGCTCAACTCTAGGCACTGGGGATCTGTGAGTAAATAAAACAGATGTGGTTCTTATCTTCTTGGACCTTAGGGGGAAGCCAGTGGAGAAGGCAGACAATAAACAAGTAAACAAAAAAGCTTCTCAGATATTGTGATAAGCTTTCAAGGACAGAGAATAACAGAAGAAATTCCCTGGATGATGCCGGGCCAGAAGACCTCTCTGAGGATTCACACTGAGAACAGAAGCTTGAGAGGGGACAGCTCTTTCATACCTTCTCCTGGAGAAAGTAAAATCCACTTGCCATTCATAGAGCTGGGACACCAGACATGGTTCAAGTCAACTACAAAATTCATAGAAAGCAGCATTTCTCCTAAGGACACACTACAGGTATAAAGTATCAACAACTCCCTTCTTTGAATGAAGACTGCTTTCTTACTCACTGAGAAACTCTGCTCTCTAAAGTCACACACTATCAAAAATTTTGCCACTCAAAGTCCAACCAAGAACAGGGAAATGTCCCACTCTTGCCTGGAGAAGCTAAGTCTCTCTGATACAGAGAAGCCACCTCTGCTTCCAACTGGGTGCAGAACTGCACATGAGCAGTTTCTGGAGAAGGCATTCAACATCTATGTGAACCCTGTGGTCTCCCAGGAACCAGACTCTGGGGTCCACTTTGCAGTCCGGACCAGATCTTGACATCTTTACAGGCAGCCCTGCTTAACTTTGAGTCCATCAAAACATTATTTCCTTTAAATTTTGCCTAAACTCCACCCACCCCCCACATTCTAAATTTTTTTTTTTTACATTTTTTAAAATTTATTGTTGACAGAGACAGAGCACAATTGGGGGAGGGACAGAGAGAGACGGAGACACAGAATCTGATGCAGGCTCCAGGCTCCAAGCTGTCAGCACAGAGCCTGACGCGGGCTCGAACTCACAAACTGCGAGATCATGACCCGAGCCGAAGTCGGATGCTTAACTGACTGAGCCACCCAGGCGCCTCACCCCCAAAATTCTATAAAAATAACTCTCTTTTCCTGTGATTGAGATGCCATGTTCCACTGCTCCACAGTCACATCCACTGAAATGGGTCAATACACCTGACAAGTTCATTTCTATGGCCTCGGCCCTTTCTCTTCTTTCTCTTGACTGCTCAGTGGCATCTGGAATGGCTGATCACTCTCTCCTTCTTGAAATGCCTTTATTATTTGGTTCCCAGGAAGGTGCACTCTGGGGGCTCCTTTTGCCTCTGACTCTAAGCTGCTGTAGTGCTCAGGGCTCAGACAGACCTCTCCCTCAAGCTCTGTGACCTCATCCAGACTCTGGCTCTCTGTCCCCACCTGCTGACAGCTCCCAGTTGTAAAGCCCTAGTCCCAGCCTCCTCAGAACACCACCCTTGGCTCCTTGACATCACTTAAACATCTGACAGACAATTCAAAAATAATATTTCTTCTCAACAATAAAAAGATAAATGACTCAATTTAGAAATGGGCAAAGGACTTGAACAGACATTTATCCAAAGGAGATATCAGATGGCAAATAGGCACACAAAAGGATGCTCAACTGTAACAGTCCTCAGGAAAATGCAAGTCAAAACCACAATGAGACCCACCTCATATCCACTAGAATGGCTGTCATCAAAGAGACAAGAACAAGTGCAGAGGAGGCTGTGAGAAAATAGGAGCCCTCCTACAGTGATGGTGGCAATATAAAATGATGCAGCCACTGTGGAAAATAGTCTGGAAGTTCCTCGAAAGGTTAAACACAGACTTCCCCATGCAAATCTGCTGCTCGGTATATGCCCAAAAGAACTGAAAACATACGTTTATACCAACACTTGTAGGTGAATGTTCACGGCAGCATTATTCATAACAGCCAAACAGCGGAAATAACCCAAAGTCCCTCATGATAAATGGACAAATAAAAAATCTGATATATCCAAACATGGAATAGGATTCACCCACAAAAAGAAATCAAGCACTAATACATGCTGCAACATGGATAAAACTGGAAAACTTTATCCTAAATGAAACATGCAGACACAAAAGATCACATATCATAGGATTCTACTGATATGAAATATCTAGAACAGGCACATCCATATACAGAAAGTGGATTAGTGACTGCTAGGGGCTGAGTGAAAGGGGAAGGGGAATGGCTGCTAATGGGCACTGGATTACTTTTGTGGATGAAAATGTTGTGGAATTAGTGGTGATGGTCGCAAAACCTTGTGAATATACTAAAAATCACTGAACCATACACTTTAAAAAGCAAACTTTAGGGGCGGTTGGGTGGTTCAGTTGATTAAACGTCCAACTTTGGCTCAGGTCATGATCTCACAAGTCCATAGGTTCGAGCCCCACGTCAGGCTCTGTGCTGATGGCTCAGAGCCTGGAGTTGGCTTCAGATTCTGCGTCTCCCTCTCTCTCTGCCCCTCCCCACACTCATGCTCTCTCTTTCAAAAATAAAGATTTAAAAATAAAAATAAATTAATTAATTAAAAACAACTTATGGCATATGAATTGTATTTTTCTTTTTTTTTTTAATTTTTTTTTTTTTTTTTTACGTTTATTTTTGAGACAGAGAGACAGAGCATGAACAGGGGAGGGGCAGACAGAGAGGGAGACACAGAACCGGAAGCAGGCTCCAGACTCTGAGCCATCAGCCCAGAGCCCGACGCGGGGCTCGAAATCACGGTCTGTGAGATCGTGACCTGAGCTGAGGTCGGACGCTTAACCAACTGAGCCACCCAGGCGCCCCTGGCATATGAATTATATTTCAACTTAAAAAGATAACAAAACGGGGCGCCTGGGTAGCTCAGTCGGTTAAGGGTCTGACTGCAGCTCAGGTCATGATCTCTCCGTTCATGATATTGAGCCCCACATCAGTTTCAGATCCTCTGTCTCCCTCTCTCTCTGCCCCTCCCCTGCTTGCACTCTCTCAAAAATGAACATTAAAAAAATAATAATTTATTAAAAAAAAAAAAGATAACAGAAATACTTCCCAAACTCAATGTCTGCTCTTTCCCCACAAATCCGTTGTTTCCAGCGGTCAGAATCTCAGTAAATGACAACTTTATTCTTCCAGTGACCCAGCCCAGTGAGGCTGCATGTCAAGGGTCAGCACAGCAACACTGCTTCCTCTAAGCAAAAAATCTTAGAAGTAGGGGACTCTTCTACCACCCAGTGTAGTTCTTTCTAATTAATAATAATTTTAAAAAATGCTGCTTTGCATGTCCTGGTTGTCACTAAGAGGTGTCCAGTAAACACCGGCTCTACTGAATTGCTCCAGCCTCAAATCTCTTTCTTTTCTTGAAACAATGCCACCTGCTCAACCTGCCCTCAGTCTTTCCAGCTACACCCATCAGTGTTCTAATGGATGTTCGCTTACCTTTCTCATAAAGACTCCAGGCCCGCATCTTTCTCCCTGGCCCATTCCCTCCTGTCTTCATGGATTTCAACTGGAACTATGACGACTTTGACCACTCAGGCCTCACAGTCTCTTGAGCTTCTTCCACCAGTACCTGATTCTCACAAGGTGCTCTTAAAGAAATGGATAAAACAGCTGCCATCTCTCTTTTACAATATTCAAAAAATGACCAAGTGTGTCTTAACTTAGACCTTAGGTCAAGAATCAGCACTTTTTTCTATAAAAGGCCACACAGTAAATATTTAGGTTTAGGAGCCAAAAGTTGAAATCCAGTGACAACGGCATCACATGACTTATGACCCACCAAGCAGCAGTGTAAAGTGATAAGAGGCCACAAGCTCTGTATCATGCCATTCAACTCTGTCACCAGGGTGTGAAAGCAGCCTGCAACAGTACATAAACAAATGAGTGTGGCTGTGTTTGAATAAAACTTCATTTATGGACAATGAAGTTTGAATTTCATGTAGTTTTCATATAGTTGTGTCACAAAAGATTATTCCTCTTTTGACCTTTCCCCCCAACATTTTTAGGTAAAAAGCATTCTTAGCTTGCAGGTCATACAAATACAAGTGGCAAGCAGAAGCTGGCTGGGCCCTACCCTAGCTGACACTATTCCTCTGGGTCTGTCACAGACCATCTTTCTATCCTACACATTCCCTCCACGTAATCTCATTCACAGACATGGTGATGCCGTTGGTTGCCAAGTCTCCACTGTGGCCTAGGTCTTTCTCCTACACTTCACTCAGCTGGCTCCTCAAGGCCGGGGATGTCCATAACTGAGCTATCTCTTTCTTGTTACCAGCATGCCCCTCCTCCAGGATTCCCTTACCGTGCCAGACACATAATCCACCTACTTGCTCCAGTCACAAAGCAAGTGACTTGGTCCCCTCTTTCCCTGACTTCTAAATCAACCAGTCACCACGTACAGTCAGTTCTATCACCCAAACCTCTCTCAAATCCCTTCTTATTACCGCCACCCTGGTCTAAGCCTCTAGTATCTCTTACCTGGGCTTCTGCCAACAGTTTTCTACATGGACTCCCACTTCTTTCTCTTTTCCAGTCCATTTTCCAAACAGCAAACAGGATTTTTTCTTTCCTGAAATGTTTAAAGCATCAAAAATCTAAAAAATAATATCATGAACACCCATCAAGCTTTGTCAAGTAACAGTGCATCATATTTTTTTTTGAAGATCTTTTAAAAAGAAATACAGTTGAGGCCTCTTTGGACCCCTCCCAGTCCTATTCTTCTCCCTCCCAAGAAGTAATCACCATCCACAAGTTGATGTACATCAGAGTTCTCAAACTCTGGTCCCAGGACCTGCAGCAGCATCACCTAGAAATGTGAGTCCTTGAGTCCTCACTCCAGACCGATTGCATCAGAAACTGAAGTGAAGCCCAGAAATCTGTGTTTTAACAAGTCTTCCAGGTGATTCAGAGGCATGCTCGAGTCCAAGAAGCACTGACGTATATAATTCCCACACATGCTTTTTATTTTCACCACCAGTGTGCCTATAAACAATAACATAATATATGGATGTTTTCACGAGCTTCATACAAGTAGTATTGTACTGTATATACCCTTTGCAACTTGCTCTTTTAAAAGCTCAATATTAAGTTTATGAGGTTTATCCACACAGACACATGAAGCTCGAGTTTGGCACATTGAACTCCACAACTAGCAAAGCAAGTGTTGTACACACTCCTGCATGTGTGGAAGTTTCTTGCTGGTATACACAGGGCGGTCTTTCTAAAGCACAAATCTGATCACCCCTTGCTTAAAACCATCTAACAGTCCTCCTCTGTCCTCATGATAAAGTCCAAACTCCTATAAGGTCCCCTGAGATCCAGCCTGTCTGCCTTTCCAGACCCCTCCTTGCACCCCACATTCCAGGCCCTGAGCTTTCCTCCACCCTTGAAGCGCCCCTCTTGAGAAGTCCAGGCTCCAGTACGTGGGTTCCTTTTTCCTCAACTGTGAGCTCCCGGAGGACTATCTGCCTGCTTTGCACACCCCTGTATCCTCAGCAGTTGGAAAATAGCCAAGAACTCAGTAAAAATGCACTGACTACCTGATCACCCAGGATTCCTTGTCTTCACAGCCTCACACACTGACTCCTCTTTGCTTTCTCAGTCCCACCAAATCTGCTCTTCATCTCTTCTTGTGCCTGTCCTCTGATGCTCTCATCCAGCACCAACTCCAATTTGAACTCACCATCTTTTTAATTCGCAAACCCCCTTGCCGACAACCTTCCACTGATTCCACCTCACCACTGGTAGTAGATTCAGTTGTATAGGGCCTGAAGCTTATACCATATTTTTTCTTTTGGAGGCATACCACTTTCTTCACTTCCATACAAAGGGTGCCAACATCAGGTACAAATTCTGTAGAAATTCATATTTTCTAATCTACCTTAGATCACCATTACCCAGTTACCATTTAATGCATTTCTTTTTTTTTTTTTTTTTTAATTTTTTTTTTTATTTATTTTTGGGACAGAGAGAGAGACAGAGCATGAACGGGGGAGGGGCAGAGAGAGAGGGAGACACAGAATCGGAAACAGGCTCCAGGCTCCGAGCCAGAGCCATCAGCCCAGAGCCCGACGCGGGGCTCGAACTCACGGACCGCGAGATCGTGACCTGGCTGAAGTCGGACGCTTAACCGACTGCGCCACCCAGGCGCCCCCATTTAATGCATTTCTTATGGGCCCTGCAGTTAGTTATATGCTTCAATAGTCTTTCAATTATCCCTAAGTCCTCACATCCACTTCCGAATGCTCAAAAAAAGACTCATCCAAAAACTCAACTTTTACACAATGTCAACCTCACACTAATTCTGTGAGGCATATATAATTGTTACTATTCCCATTTAACAGATAAGAGAACTGAGTCAGAGGTGAAGTGACTTAGCCAAGGTCACTAAACTGTACATGGAGGAGCCAAGTTTTCCAGCCTCACATTCTTCCCCTAAATCCTTCAACCTTCAGGTGTTGAAGGTTCAGGAATTGAACATAGCATGGTCACTGCAGGGGTTGAGGGTGGATGCTGTGAAGCTGCCTATCCATCTCCCTCCTTTTTTTTTTTTTAATATTCTAGTATTTTTTTAAACTTTTTTTTTTTTTTTTGGAGAGAGAGAGAGAGAGAGAGAGAGAGAGAGAGAGAGATGGGGGGAGGGGCAGAGAAAGGGAGAGAGAGAATCCTAAGCAGGCTCCTGCTGTCCGTGCAGAGCCCAATGCGGGGCCCAAACCCGCGAACGGAGAGAGCATGACCCCAGCCAAAATCAAGAGACTGACTTAACAGACTGAGTCACCCAGGTGCCCCAAGACTGCCCATTTCTTAAAGAAAGCTTTAGCCCACCCCAACACCTGATGGGCCTTTTTTCTTTGAAAGGAGTATTTCTGGAGTAGGCTGCCAAGGGCTGTGGATAGGCTGTAGGGCTGAAGGAATTTTGTCCTGAAATAAGCAAAATGACACTGAAAGTTGCTGCTGGTTTTGCAAGTTAGGGAACAAAGATTGTGGGGCCGGCTGGGTAAGAGAAATTCAGTCAATGTTTAGACACAAAGGATTTCTGACATTGATAGGAAAAAGCTGGTAACAAAAAACTGGAAACCACTGCTCTACAATCACAGCTTATTTAAAAGAAGGCAATGGAACAAAATTAATTTTTACCAATTGATTGAATACTTAATTCAACCAGAGGAAAAACGAATTGGCGTTACCCAAAAAAATTGAGACTAGAATCTCAGTTTGCCGGTAGAACACGAGGCACATTAAAATAATTATTTTAAACGTTCCGGATGCTTTCTTAACCTAAAGGTGCTACAGCCAAGGTAAAGGATGGAGAAGACAATACTAACAAAAGGGCTGGGCCGGCCTTTAAAAACCGGGCGGCACTGGACTATACCCTTAACACGGAGCCCCGCCCCCAGGGAGTGGCGGCACGAAAGACCCCAGGCAGCACAGGAGCCCGCAAGCTGGAGCCCAAGCCCGACCCGGGCGGAGGCGTCCGTCACGTAAAGGTGCCACTTTCGGCCGCAGGGTAGTCGCTCGCTGCTGGGGCCGCGGCCGCCGCCGGCCAAGGGCAGGCCCCGCAGGAAGCTCTTCTGCCCTCCGCGCCTGCCCGCCCCGCAGCCCCATGTCTCTCTAGGGTCCGAGCGGGACGCCGCACCCGGGTCTGTGGCTTCCCCGCGCTCTCCCGCCCGCCTCTCCGTCTCCCCACCTCCCGCTTGCTGCGCCTACCTGCGGCCCCCACTCCGGCACGCGGCCTCCTGCGCCGGCGCGGCCGGAAACCAGAGGGGGCAGAGAGAGCGCGAGGCTGCCCCCTGGCGTCCGCCTCCCGCCGCGCACCTGGAGGCCCTCGCAGACAGGATTCCAGCCCCGGTGCGCCCACCGGTCTCCTCTCCTTGGCCTCTGAGTCCTTGAGGACAATGATGTGTTGACCTATTATTGCTTTAGTCTGGACGCCCAGCCTGGAGTTGCGTACAGTGGAGTGAAGCTATAAGATCTAAACCCTTCAAAAAGCTCCTGATCATTGCAAAGCGGTGGTCCCGAAGGGTGGTCCTCAGACCAGAAGCAGATGCTTCACGTCTCCAGGGAAATTTTTAAAAGTGCAAATTCTTGGCTCCATCCCAGACCTGGCGGCGGGTGGGGTCCAGCAATCTGTGCTTCTGGGTGATGCTGAAGACTCTGAAGGTTGAGAACCACTGGTGGAGGGGAAACTCAGGGGCTTAGCCTGCGCAGGAAAGCTGAGTTTCACGCATTCAAAGGGTGGCAGGCAAGAACTTTGACAAACGCCAAAGGAGGTGTACAGTACTGTCTGGAAAGGGGGAGGGAAGCTGGAAGGTCTCAATGCATCGCACTGGCATCTGTACCTGATGGAAAAGTTTCAACATTGGAAGTTAGACTATATAACTTTTTGTGGGTTAAACTGGAAGTGCTATTTACTTCTACACGGACATATTTTCCAAGTTCAGAATCAAGAGTGTAATTTGATGCGGGTTAAAAACTGAACCTGTACTGGGAATCCGAACAACGAAAAGTAAAATAACTAGGGGAACTTGCTTTCAGATTGGCAAATAGGAAAGAGAATGGTAATACCTACTGTTGATGTACAGAATCTAAAAGTTTCCCCACAGCCATATATTAGTGTAAATTTGTATAACCCATATCAATTCCTCCTATATATAAAGGGCTCTAGCAAATCCCATTTCTAGGAGTTTATCGTGCAGAAATAATTGAATACATGTGCAAGATGTACTGTATGAAGTGTTGTGGATAAGGAATGTTTACTGTAGAAACAAACCTAAATATTTAACAATAGGGCTTTCTGAAAGAGATTATATCTATGCAGCTGTTAAAAATGATGCTGTATAATGGGTACAGAGTTTCGATTTGAGAAGGTAAAAAAATTCAGGAGATGAATGGTAGTGGTGGTTGCACAAGATGAAGGCACATAATACCACTTAAAAACAGTTAAAATGGTAGGGATGCCCGGGTGGCTCAGTTGGTTAAACATCTGACTTTGGCTCGGGTCATAATCTCACATTTTGTGGGTTCAAACCCTGTGTTGGGTTCTGCGCTAATAGCGTGGAGCCTGTTTGGGATTCTCTCTCTCCCTCTCTCTCTGTCCCTCCCACATGCGTGCTCTCGCTCTCTCCCTCAAAATAAGTAAAATAACCATTAAAAAAAAATAGCATTGTTGGAAATGCAAGCTGGTGCAGCCAATCTGGAAAACATTATGGAGGTTCCTCAAAAAACTAAAAATAGAACAACCCTAGACCCAACAATTGCACTACTAGGCATTTATCCAAGGGATACAGGTGTGCTGTTTTGAAGGGACACATGCACCCCCATGTTTATAGCAGCACTATCGACAATAGCCAACATATGGAAAGAGCCCAAATGTCCATCAATGGATGAATGGATAAAGAAGATGTGATATATATACAATGGAGTATTACTCGGCAATCAAAAAGAATGAAATCTTGCTATTTGCAACTATGTGGATGGAACTGGATAGTATTATGCTAAGTGAAATTAGTCAGAGAAAGACAAAAATCATATGACTTCACTCATGTGACGACTTTAAGAGACAAAACAGATGAAAATAATGGAAGGGAAACAAAAATAATATAAAAACAGGGAGGGGGACAAAACATAAGAGACTCATAAATATGGAGAACTGAGGGAGGGGTACTGGAGGGGTTGTGGGAGGGGGGATAGGCTAAATGGGTAAGGGCACTAAGGAATCTACTCTTGAAATCATTGTTGCACTATCTGCTAATTTGGATGTAAATTTAAAAAAAAAAGAGCATTGCAATGGGGTGCTTGGATGGCACAGTTAAGTGTCCGACTTGAGCTCAAATCATGATCTCATGGTTCATGAGTTTGAGCCTCCCATTGGGCTCTGTGCTGGTAGTGCAGAGCCTACTTGGGATTCTCTCTCTCTCTGCCTCATCCCCATTTGTGCTTTCTCTCAAAATAAATAAACTTTAAAAATGTTATTTAAAAAATACCACTGCAAAATATTTGAAAACTGAACTGATTTTGGAATGTAGCCACAGAGTGTTGTAACTTGTGACCCATACCTAACTATAGCAAATGCTTGCTAAAATAAAAACATTGACATTCTCCACAGGATTTAAATAAGAATTAGAGTCTCATAACATTCAAAACGCCCATAATATAGAAAATTACTAGGTGTATGAAGTATCCAAAAATCTCAATTTGCATGGGGAAAAACCATTGACAGTTACCAATGATGAGATGATACAGATATTGAGATTATCTGACGAAGACATTAAAACAGTTATACAAATGCTGAAACAATCATGGACACTCTAGAAACAAAAGTTAAAATAGAAAGTATTACAGGGCACCTGGGTGGCTCAGTTGGTTGACCATTCAACTCTCAATCTCAGTTCAGGTCATGATCCCAGGATTGTGGGATTGACCCCTGTGTCAGGTTCTACACTGAGCATAGAGCCTGCTTAAGGTTCTCTTTTCCCTCTGTCTCCTCTCCCCCCTGCTCATGCTCTCTCTCACTCTCTCTGTCTCAAATGAATTTTAAGAAATAGAAAGTATTGGTAAAGACGGGCACCCGAATGGCTCAGTCAGTTAAGCGGCTGACTTCAGCTCAGGTCATGATCTAAATGAATGGTGAATTCGAGCCCCACATCAGGCTCTCTGCTGTCAGCATGGAGCCCACTTTGGATCCTCTGTCCCCCCAGCCCCACCCCACTCCCACCTCTCTCAAAAATAAACATTAAAAAAAAAAAGTATTGGTAAAGAAATAGAACTTAGGAAGAATTAAATAAACATTTTAGAACTGAAAAACATATAACTAAACAAATTCACTTTATAGATCCAATAGCAGAATGGAGATGACAGAGAAAGTCATTAAACTTGGAGACAGATTAATAGAAGTTGTTTAATCCGACCAACAACAGAGAGAAAAAGAAAAAAAAATGAGGACCTCAGGCACCTGTAGGACAAACATAAAAGGTCTAACATTCTTGTCATCAGAGTCCCACAGGAAAAGAGAAAGTGCTGAAAAAATATTTGGAAATAATGGCTGAAAACATACCAAGTTTGGTAAAAAATTCAAGATCTAAGAAGCTAAGCAAGAAAAATAAATCCAAAGACACCCATGCCCAGACACATCAAAATCAAATTACTGAAAACAAGAGACAAATTAAAAAATTATAAAACAGCCAGAGAGAAAGAGAGAAACCTATGGACAAACAACCATTCTAATGATAGATTTCTCATCTGAATTCATGAAGGCCAGAGGAAGTGGCATATTTTTTCAAGTGCTGCAAGAATTATAAACCCAGAATTCCATCCAGTGAAAATGTCCTTCAAGAATGAAGGTTAAATAAATATATTTTTAGATTAAGAAAAAATAATAAAATTTGCAACCAGAAGACCTACTCTAAAAGAATTAAACAGGGGCATCTGGGTCGCTCAGTTAAGTGTCTGACTCTTGGTTTCAGCTCAGGTCATGATCTCACAGTTCGTGAGATCAAGCGCCAAGTTTGGCTCCATGCTGACAGTACAGAACCTGCTTGGGATTCTCTCTCTGCCCCTCTCCTGCTCATGTTTTTTATCTCTCTCAAAACAAATAAACTTTTAAAAATTATTTTTTTAAAAAGAATTGCTTAAAGAAATGTCTTCACACAAAAGGGAAATGACAGGAGAAGGAAACTTGGAACATCAGAAATGAAAGAAGAGTAAAAGAAATGGTAAATAGCTGGGTAAATGTAACAGACTAGTCTTTTCTTGAATTCCTTAAAATGTTTGGCGGTTGAATGCACAAAATGTAAAATTGTCTGATGAGCTTCTTAATGTAAGTGGCTATAGTACAAAAGATAATTACAGTATAAATGGTGGAGGGTAAGGAGACCTATATGGTGGAAAGGTTTCTAGAGTCACCACTGAAAACAAAATAAAACCAAACAACTCAATCAGTAACAGAGGATAGCAGGAAAGTCTCCTCTAACACTTAGCAATTAAACACATTTCTATACAATCCATGGGTCAAAGATGCTGTCTCAAGAAGAGAAATCAGAAAATATTTGAGCTGAATGAAAACAGAAATACAAAATATCAAAATTTCCGAGAACAGTTAATGCAGTTGCTTGAGGAAAATGTATAGCATTAAAGGCGTAAACTGTGAAAGAAGGGTCTTGTATCAATCATCTATCCTTCTTCCTTAAAAGACTAGAGAAATTTGCTGAAAGCAGATCTTAAATGTTCTCACCACAAAAAAAGTGGTACATGACATGATGGGTTTGTTAACTAACCTTAAATGTGGTAGTTCATCCCACAATATATACATTTATCAAATCATTATGTTGTATACCTTAACACACAATATTACTCATTAATGCTGGGGAAAATATTAGAATACACCAAATCAAGTAGAATGAAAGAAATAATGTGAGAGAATTCAGTGAAATTAAACATTTTCTATATCTTTTTTTTTTAAGTTGGTTCAGACCCACTGACTTGATGTAATTGCCCATTAATGAGTTACAATCCAGTTTGAAAAACATTGATTTCTCTAGATGGAAATGATCCAGGGAAATGTTCTGGACTGTCCTGTTAATTTATAAGTTAGTATTTGGGATATAACCAATTGTAAAGTTTACAGCCTTATTAAAGGATGTAACTAGACAAATTTGTTCTCCTTTGTGAATCCTTCTTGACTCCATCAGGCAGATAATCTCTTCTGCTTCTTTGTCCCCAAATAGTATTTCAATAGCCAATAAACATTTTCAAGGTACCATGGTGCAGAGCATGCTGCTGGTCTCTCTCAAAATTGATGTCCCAGAGGACATAGTGGTGTCTTAATCTTGTCTAAGTCCAGCTTTTCTTAATGTGGGTAATATCTATTGACATTTACCATATTTGAAATTTCAATTTTTTATTAATTTATTAAAACAATAAACCTATTACATGTTAACAAAAATAACATTTTATAAAACCTGCATTTTCCAAATTAAACAGAAAAGTGGCAGTTTGCATTTTTGCAAATCTCTTTAGTCTAACTTAATAAGAGATATCTAGATCTTTGTATCTACTTCTACATTCAACTTGTTGCAATATAATGTGTAGGTTGAAGTCTATGAAGAAAATCCAGACTCATACACACATATATAGTTGGAAAGGGAATATTTTAATAGCCTTTTCAGAAGTTGTGATACCTCTGATACTCTGATACTCCACCAAAATCTGACAAGGGGTGGTTTTTCAAAGGTCAGTTGTAATGTGGAATCTGCAATCTTCTCTATGATTTATAATCTGAATGGATTGTTTATCTATGCATGATAACATCATGGATTGGTCATTTGGAAAACAATGGTTCTTTCAGTTATGTATCTCTCCCAATTGTTGACACATGTAAACAGTATCAAAATTCTTAAAAATTATTCACTTTAATTAATAACATGTTGATTTCATTTGAAATGTCTGTAATAGGTATTGGGAAGTTGCCAGCCTCACCGCGGTAGATTAAAATTTTCATTTGAAAACTCAAATTTTATCATTGGCAATAAACACTCAGTTGTTTCCTATGACAAACTGAAGTGACAAACTCTTCATTCATTTTGGAGAAAATGTATGCCAGCCACCCAAGTATGAGTAACCAGTTTATCAACTGTTCTTTCAAGTAAAAGTGGTGTTCATGAGAAGTGGCCTGTTTGGCCCACTTCACAATTGTACAAATGCTTTTCTTCAAGACAACCAGAAAGATATGCTTTATGCACAAACTCATTTGGTCACACAAAGTACTGAAAAGACAGAGTATTGTGAATAAAATATATAATTACTGACTCATCAAAGACATGTTTCAGTGAATATGTGGCAGTGAAGAATACAGCAACTACTGAGTACCACTGCCTTGTTTTGTAGTAAGGCACCAGCAGTTTTACCCACCATTGTTTTTGCACCAACAGTGCAAATCAGCAACACAGTGACAGTGTTATTAAGCAAGTAGTTCTGAACTAGCAGACTCCTCCACAGACGTGGTTTTTTTTTTTTTTTTTTTTTTTTTTTTTTAATGTTTATTTTTGAGAGAGAGAAAAACAGAGTGTGAACAGGGAAGGGGCAGAGAGAGAGGGAGACACAGAATACGAAGCAGACTCCAGGGTCTGAGCTGTTGGCACAGAGCCTGATGAGGGGCTCGAACTTGCGAACTGCGAGATCATGACCTGACCTGAAATCGGACGTTTAACTAACTGAGCCACCCAGGTGCCCCCTCCACAGACATGTTAATTGCTGGTCCAGTGAAAGGAGTGTGCTGCCAGGTCTATGTGTCCAGTTGTCCATTAAGGAGATGGTCCTCGTCAGGATTAGCAGAGCCTAAAATCATTATAATTTAAATCATAGAGCCTCCTCACCTGATCCCATGACCACGAAGCAATGTTTTAATAAATGAATTACCACCTCAGGCAGAAAATAAAATGCCAAGTAACCAGGCTAATTCAACTGTGTCTGGTCTGCTTCACTTACATTTCTCAGTGTAAATTCTGCTTCTTATTAAACAGTCTTGATGAACTTTGTTGAGCCTATAACTCAGAATCCAATCAATTTTGGGACACCGATGAGATAGCTTCTGAGAGTAAATGCTATCTTGTAACTTCTCTGTAAGGTTTTTGTTCCGTATAACGCTTGAAATGGTCTACATTAAGAATGAGACTTCATATGACAATTTAAAGTATCAAATCAGATTTTTGAGTCTAAAACAGCAAAAAGATATGAAATGTTAAAAATATTATTTCCTAAATTCTTCAGAAGACTATCCTACTGTATATAAATTCCTTTAGTTGTAGTTTGGTGCTTTGAACACTGAACAAGAACTCTTTATTCAGAAAGTGAGATTTAATTATGCACAGGTACAGAGAACTAACCTGTTCAACACTTCACTCTACTCTGGCATGTCTTCCTGAACTGTAGAGGCTGGAAAGCTATAAACTACATTTGCCAGATTCCTTTGCAGTTCAGAGTTTTAGATGTCATTCAGGTTCTTTCTAATCTGACCCACCAAAGTGAGTGAGCCTGTAATTGGGAGCTGCACCATGTGGGAAGGGAAGCAGATGTGCCCATACGCAATGGGGCAGGGGTGCACAGTCCTGAGTGGCAGCCTGTCAGCAGTTTCCTGATCCCGGCACAGGCAACAGCAATTCGATGGCCCAGTGCTACAGTGTGGCTGGGCCATGTATTTATGGAAGATCAGGTAATCATTCTGTGAGTTACTATATACCTTAATGAACCCTGTAGGACTAAACTGTCTTGAGTAGATTTTGTTGATGTCAAGAATTGACCAATTCAGGGCACCTTGGTGACTCAGTCAGTTAAGCATCTGACTTTGGCTCGGGTCATGATCTCAGTTTGTGGGTTCAAGCCCCACGTCGGGCTCTGGTGCTGTCAGCTCAGAGCCTGGAGCCTGCTTCAGATTCTGCGTCTCCCTCTCTCTGCCCCTCCCCCACTCATGTTCAGTGTCTCTGTGTCTCTCAAAAATAAATAAACGGTGAAAAAAATAATTTAAAGAACTGACCAATTCTCATTCTAATAACGTTTTCTTTAACATAATCATGTTTCTGGTTTCTACAGTTCTATGACAGTATTTTCTTTCTCAGTGGCTCTTCTAAGCTGAGACAATGTCCCTTGTACACACTTAAATGCTATTTAAAAAAACCAAAGTACTTTGTCATTGTTTTAGGATACATCTATCATTTTATTATAAAACCATTCTTTTGGCATTAGTTGGTTACAGTGATAGCAAGATACTGTGAGTGTGGCATAGCAGCTCTAATGTAACAACTGCATTCCCTGCTTCCCGAACCAAAATTTAAATTACCTTATATGCATTACATACAAGTTACCCGCACTCATTAATGCTGCAAATTCTGACGCATATACCCTGTAGGGAAGAGCTGATGCTAAGGGATTAGAACAAATGTTGATAAGACTACAAAAGTTCCTGAACGGGACTTTGTTTCTTCTCCTTCCCCCACCAAATCACTTTGCTTAAGAAGAATCAAATTACTAGTCTGAATAGCAGCAGCACCCAAGGAGCATCACACTTAGTTCTTGTTAAAAAGCAATACCTGTGCACGTTTTATACCACAGGCAAAGGGAATGATCACTTTAGTTTTAAACTCCTGCATTAGAGTCTCTTAAAAAAATAAAATCATTCCATCGAGTTCTTCTAGATGGTGTTATTGCTGTACATTTGTTGGCGGGTCACTCTCCGTGCTGTGTTTGCTTTGAAGGGATCTTCCGATGTATCTCCAATATTCCTTTCTTATAGTGTCCTTTTCTTTAGCTAGGATTTCACACAACTGAAAACGAAAAACAAAAATTCTTTAAAGATAATGGAAATCAGTCTCTAGAGCAAATGCTTTCGAGCCAATACAGTTAAACTCAGATCATGTTCAAATGACCTACACCACTATAATTATATACTCTGTTCACTAGTGACCTGGGTTTTGCCCTGAACAGCAGAAATAGCCCTGCACTGAACTCCTGAGTGAACACATTGAAAAGGTCATGAATATAGCCACACTGGGTGAATTCTGAGACACCAAGAAGAAAAGCAGAGTCCCGACTGGCTTACCTCTAATGCTTTATTAAGAATGTCCTCCTTGTTGTCACATTGGTTTTCTAGCATGTCTTCATAGATATCCACGAGAAAGGCAATTAGGTAGGGGGAACTGTGACTTGGTTGTAAATCAAGTAACTGATTTAACAGATTGGGATATTTGGAAAGACCACGATCCTGTAAAATTCTGAAAGAAAAATTATCCTCAATTCTGACAAGAAAAGAACAAAAATAACAGAAAGTTCAAGAGAAAATGACCTCTGTAACATGCACAAGAGGAAACTTATTTTGAATGAAGCTGAAACTAAATGAAATTTTTAAATTACGTGTGAATTTTATCATGGATAATTACAAGTTGAGTACAATTAGTTAAAAACAATAATGAAACTTAAAAAGGATCATTTATTAACTCAAACTGCTACACAATTAAATCAGAAAATAAACACCTTCTTAACATTAAGAAGTGAAGGAAGAAAACAACAGAGATGTTTCTATTTCTTCTTAAGAAGGTTCCTTATTCAGGGGCACCTGGGTGGCTCAGTTGGTTAAGCATCCAACTTCGGCTCAGGTCATGATCTTGCAGTTTGTGGGTTCGAGTCCCGTGTCGGGCTCTGTGCTGACAGCTCAGAGCCTGGAGCCTGCTTCGGATTCTGTGTCTCCTTCTATCTATCTCTGATCTTCCCCCACTTATGCTGTCTCTTTCTTGTCTATCAAAAATAAATGTAAATAAAAAAATTTTTTTTAAAGAAGGTTCCTTATTCTTTTAGCTATCCAGATATTATAGGCCCCAACCCTGGACACATCAACAAATGTGACTGTGCTCTGTACTTTATGCTCTTTGGGCCTAGTTTCCAGGGAGACCTCTAAGCTCAATAAGCAGCCTGCTTATGTCAGTGGCCAGGCAAGTGAAATCTTGTCAATTTAAGGAATAAGACTTCTAATAGATCTCTAGAAATGAAAACAGAAATGCTGGCTATCCATCTGTGCAATGTGCTTATAAATAGTTTGCTTTGGCTTTATTACATTCCTGAGCCAAACAGAAACTAGGTGTCTAGGTATGTATATCCCATTCTTTGACATAAAGACTACAGGACTCATAAATACAATTAAAATTGTATTATTGTTTAGTCATGGACTATTCTTTAATTTTTTTTTTTTTTTAATGTTTATTTTTTGAGAGAGAGAGCATGAGCAGGGAAAGGGCAGAGAGAAAGGGGAGACAGAGGATCCAAAGCAAGCTGAGCTGTCAGCACAGAGCCCAATGTGGGGCTTGAACTCACGAACTGTGGGATCATGACCTGAGCCGAAGTCAGATGCTCAACCGACTGAGCTACCCAGACTCAATTATTATCCAGGTGTTCTTAGGCACATTATAGAACTATTCTGAACCCTAGTCATGGACTATTCTAAAAACTATGATGGTATGTACTTGGGAGGTGAAGAGAAGGATAGAAGGCACTGTTGGGTGTTACTGTCTAACAGTTACACTTCCCTTAGATCCAGAAAAATGGAAAATTCTTTAGTATCCTTTAGAATCTGATTAATGGAACATATTCCATGATACATCATATTAGCAGTTGTTTTAATACAAAACAATACAAAACAACCTCTTACCCTTTCAAATAGTTCCAAGCACTTTCATTATGTGGTACTAGTTTGATCATTTCCAACGTGTACCTAGAAGAAAATAAATACGTGTATAATTTGAAAAGCAGTGCAATAATTAGAAACAGTTTTCTAAGATTGTAGCAGAGCTTGGATATGTGCTTTCATTTATCTTATTAGGCTGTGACTAGGTCTAGGACTTATATCTACATTAGACAGAATCCCTCAAATCTGCAGGAATCAATTCATTATTTATGTAGTTCCTCCCTCCTGGAAGTCTGTACCCAGTTCTAGGAAGGGACACCTAACTAATATGAAGGCTCAACTCACAATAGGAAAAGAAATTGATGTGGAAGATTTCCTTTAATATAGGCTTTCCCTTTGAAGAAAATGTCAGCTAAAACAGGTTTTCCTCTTATTGGTAAAGAAATCTTGAAAAGTCTAAGATCTATATATGCCCAACAAATCATAAGTCATTCAAAAAGAAGAACTACATAATCTCAGGAACTGTGATAAAAAATAAGACAGCATGGAAATTATATAGACAGAATAAAAATGAGAAACCAACACAAATGTATATTTCTTATATTCTAAAAGATGTGATTATATATCTTATATTCTAACCATGACGTGATTACCAGTCAGAATGGTAATTCTCTCCCTTTAACCAGGTTATTAACTATAATTCGGATCCAATTACAACAAATTCCAAGAGTTACAGAACTAAGCTTTACTACACACTTGCTCAAATAAGTTACCAAAATTTAGTAATCTTGGTTTTATTGCAATGCCATTAGGATAGCATTTTTTTTTTTCACAGCGAGTACAGGAGTCCCCCTTTATCTGCAGAGGATAGGCTCCCAAACTCTCAGTAGATGCCTGAACCACAGAGTATCAAATCCTTTATACTAGGTTTTTTCCTATACATACATACCTATGATAAGGTTTAGTTTATAGACACCAAGAGATTAACAATAAAATAGAACAATTATAACAATATACTCATTGTAATAAAAGTTATATGAATGTGGTCTCACTCAAAATATCTTACTAGACTGTACTCATCCTTCTTGTGATGATGTAAGATAATAAAATGCTACATGATGGGGTGCCTGGGTGGCTCAGTCAGTTAAGCGTCCGACCTCAGGTCATGATCTCACAGTCTGTGAGTTCGAGCTCCACTTTGGACTCTGTGCTGACAGCTCAGAGCCTCAAGCCTGCTTCAGGTTCTGTGTCTCCCTCTCTCTGCTTCTCCCCCTGCTCACACTCTGTCTCTCTCTCTCAAAAAAAGACAGAAAAATTTTTTTAAATGCTACATGATAAGATGAAGGTAAAGGACAGGCATTGTGACAGAGCAGTAGACTATACTACCTAATGTCTCACCATACATATGTCATCAGGAAGATCATGTTTCTGGATCTGATGGCTGACCACAAGTAACTGAAACCATGGAAAGTGAAACCACATGTAAAGGGGGCGGCGAGGGACTATTGTAATAATAAACTCACTCAGCACTATGAAAAGGTTTTTTTCCAACATTTTTACATGACCTAATGTTTCCAGTTATTTTTAAAACCATGTCCCTGCATGTCTTCACTAGTCATTGTAGACTATTAATTTCACTTTGGCAATACCTGAAGGATTTTATTTATATATATATGCACTAAACTATTATCTGTATTAATGGTTAAAACATGGGCTTTGAGGTCAGAAAGCCTAGCTTCTAATAGCCCCATCAATTATTATCCAGGTGCTCTTAGGCACATTATAGAACTACTGTGGACTTCAAGTTCTTCATCAGATATCTCACAGTGTAATTATGAAAATTAAATAAAAATTCCTGCATGTAGTAAATGCTTAATAAATGGTAACTATTATTAATAGTACTAGTGGACTGTGTACTCCTAGAAATATGGCCAGGATATATTAAATAAAAAAGAGCAATGTGTATAATACCATTGCCTACATTGCTGTAATACATGTTTGCAAATATATTTAATAAGGTTTGGAAGGATTCACACTAATTGTAGCTCACTCTAAACAATGGGGTATGAGAAGAGAGAGAATAAGAGATTTTGATATTTTACTTTATGTAATCCAGTACAATTTCCCCCTACAACTAGACTGCATTCCTTTTATAACAAAAGGAAAAGAACAAATCATCAGGTACACCTATATTCTTTAGAGTTAAAAAATTTAGTTAACACAACTAATTCTAGATAACTACAGCTCTTTAAGCACTTTCTTTTATCTGCATTAATGGTAACACCTTAAATATGGAAAATTTTTAGATTATTTTTTTAAACAATTTTTTAAAGATTATTATTATTATTTTTTTTTTTTGAGACAGAGCACATGTACAAGTGAGGGAGGAGCAGAGGAAGAGGGAGAGAGAGGATCTTTAAGTAGGCTCCATGCCTAATGCAGAGCTCGATCTCACCACTGTGAGATCATGACCTGGGCCAAAATCAAGTCAGATGCTTAACTGACTGAGCCACCCAAGTGCCCCTAAAGATTTTATTTTTAAATAATCTCTATACCCACAACCCTGCAACCAAGAGTCACATGCTCTACCGACCGAGCCAACCGGGCAAACCCCCTGGAAATCTCATAGATTCTTGACTGATTATTTCTATTTGGTAATAGAAACCCAGTAACCTGCCTTTGAAGGCTATGAGAAGTTCCCACTTTCCACTCTTCATACTCAGTTTTTAAGTATCTTATTACATCTAGCCTAATGAAGTACACTATGATAAATAAGGAATATGAAATTCCTAATTATTAATTGGATTAATTTAAGGAAGAATAACCTGAAGCATTCTACCTTTTGGCAAGAAAGCTACTGAACTCTACAAAAAAGATGACACTTTGCTGTCCTTTAGAGTACTTTTGTCCTAATCCTCACAACAGAGTATCAACTCTAAAAGAAAAAAAAGTAATATATTAAGGGCTGGATGATGAGTCCGAATTTTCTCTACTCAAGTCCCAGTATTTACATTTAAGAATAATATGATTATTTCAGTAAGTTCACTGTTCAGTAAGTTCATTGATCCCTTAGATCAATACTATTCAACAGAGATGAAAATGTTCTTTATATGTGCTCTCCAATATAGTTAGTAATCATTAGCCACATATGGATCCGGAACCCCTGAGATGTGATTCATACAACTGAGGAACTGAATTATGTGATTTTAATTAATTTGAATTTAAGCAGCCATATGTGGCTAGTGACTACCATATTGGACAGTGCAGCTTTGGAGAACAGAACAGTAAAAAGAAAGTGTAAGATGTTTTTGAGGGGTATGTGGCTGCTCCAGAAAGACGCCTGAAACAGAGAGTTAATGCAGGACACTTAATTATAAACCATTCTTTTTTTTTAATTTAAATCACCAGAACCTTATATAGAACACAAAAGAAAAGCCAGCTGCCCTGATCCAAAGAGAAGTAATGGCAAAGGAGATAAAAGCAGATGGTCATAAAAATCAGCTCTTCCCAGGAGCTGTTAAAACAACTTTTACCTTTTTTTTCTTTTCTTTTTTTAAAGTAAACTCTAGGCCAACGTGGGGCTTGAACTCACAACCCTGAGAGCAAGAGTCACATGCTCTGGGCCCCTGGGTGGCTAGGTCAGTTGAGGATCCAATTTCAGCTCAGGTCATGATCTTGCAGTTCCTGAGTTCGGACCCCACATCAGGCTTGCTGCTCTTAGTGCGGAGCCTGCTTGGGATCCTCTGTCTCCCTCTCCCTCCATCTCTCCCCTGCTTGTGCTCTCTCAAAAATAAATAAACATTAAAAAAACAAGAGTCACATGCTCTACTAATTGATCCAGCCAGGTGCCCCTAAAACAACTTTTATAATTAAAATGGTAAGTATGTTCTCATCAGGCTATAAAAACAATAAATATATTCAAATTTAAAACAGACATTAAGACAAAATAGACAAAGTCAGAAAAGAGGTGGCTATTAATGTTTATGGATATTAATATTCATGCCAATTCATAAATTCTCTTTTAACAGCTTTTTGTATGCTAAAGTAGTAGTTCTCAACTGCAGATGGTTTTGCCCCACAGGGGACATTTGGCAACATCTGCGGACATTTTTGTCACAGCTTGGGGCAGGGGTTTTCTACTGATATAATAGGGCATAGTGCCTGGGTGGCTCAGTCGGTTGAGCATCTGACTTCTGTTCAGGTCATGATCTCGCTGTTCATGAGTTCGAGCCCCACATTGGGCTCTGCGCTGACAGCTCAGAGCCTGGATCCAGCTTCAGATTCTGTGTCTCCCTCTCTCTCTCTCTCTCTCAAAAATAAACATTGAAAAAAAAAAGGCATAAAGGCCAGGAATGCTATAAAAACCCTACAACATACAGGACAGCTCCCTACAACAAAGACTTATCCTGCTCTAAACTCTGCACAGTAGAGTAACGTGGCCTATAGGGACTATTATCTAAAGGTCACCAGAATTTAATAAAATACATTGTTGTTGTTGTTGTTGTTGTTGTTGTTTTACATTGCAATATTGGTTTCAGAAGTAGAATTCAGTGACTCATCACTTACATATAATACCCAGTGCTCAGCACAAGTGCCTTCCTTAATACCCAACACCCATCTAGCCCATCTCCTACCTACCTCCCTCCATCAACCCTCATTGTGTTCTATATCAAGAGTCTCTGAGATCGTTTTAAAATAAAGCTTCCTAGACACTATGAAATCTGACTTCTTCTCAATCTCTAGTAGTTAACGATATTTCCAGAAATGTAAGACACTACAAAGTAGACGTATACTAGAGTATCTGTAAATATGTCATTATAGACTTCATCCATGTATTCTGTCCTACTAGTTCCATGAGGGCAGGATCAGGAGCAGTCTTTTTTTATTTTAATTTTTTTTCAATGTTTATATTTTTAGAGAGACAGAGAGACAGAGCACAAGCTAGGGAGGAACAGAGAGGGAGACACAGAATCCAAAGCAGGCTCCAGGCTTTGAGCTGACAGCATACAGCCTGATGTAGGGCTTGAACCCATGATCTGTGAGATCATGACCTGGGCCGAAGTCGGACGCTTAACCAACTGAGCCACCCAGGTGCCCGAGGAGCAGTCTTGATCTTTGCTGTAACCCCAATGCTTGACACCTGACAGGTACACAAATGTTCTTTTAATGAGTGAACAAGTGAAGATTACTAACTGGACTTCTCTCTCCAGTATAGCACGATCATTGTAGCCAGTGGTGTTAGAAATTACGAAGTATCTTTGGTTCCAGACAGAGTTATTTCTCACATCCTCTTTGAGAAGTTGGTCTACATACTGCAGTTCATTATCCCAAAGTTTAAATTCCTAAGAGAAAATACAGAATATCCAATTAGAAATGTCCCATTATTTTTTAAGATTTTATTTTCAATAAAATCACTCAAAGTGGGGCTCGAACTCACAATCCCGAGATCAAGAGTCACATGCTCTACCGACTGAGCCACCCAGGCACCCCTAGAAATGTCTCATTATTAATAAAAAATAAAATTTCAGCAGAGCTAGGTAGAACTGAAGATGTGGGTGGGACTCATCACATAGTTGGAGGAAAGTGCTAGTTGCAGGTCAAGGAAATGAAGGGGGGAAAGAAAAGTCATCAAAGACAAGGGAACGGTCACAAGGAAGGAAAGAAATTTTAGGAAGACAAAGCAAAGTGTCCTGTAATTCAGTACCATCTTCTTGAGAACAATTTAGATACCAAGAGGCATGTTTATACTATTTAAATAGACCCAAGAATTACTCTAAAGGACTAAATCACAGGCAAAAAAAAGGCATTATGTAACTAAATGCTTACGCATTGTTTAAGGTGAAAATTTAGAGGGAAAAAACCCAAACTCAGTAATAATAAAATGATAAACTATAGTAAAGTGTATTAATTTGATGGATTTGATATGAATATATAATATTAAGTAAAAGGGAATATTAAAAATGCTTATATATGATAAAACTACATTAAAATACATGTGGAGAAATATACAAAACTGGATTTAGATATAAACTTTTACATTATGGAGCTGTTTTAGTAAAAAAAAGATCATAGGGAGAAGAGAAACAATAAAGATAATTAAGAAAATAAATGAAATGGTCAAAATTTACAAATGTGGCAAAAATTGGGGATAATTATGAAAAAAGCCAATGGAGTTATACTTCTTATTCGATACTGGCAAAAAGGTAGAATTTCATAAAAAAATACCAAAAATCTTTAGAAAATTTATCCCTTTAAACAAATTTAGAAAAGTTTAAATTTTTAAGTAAAAAAAAGAATTTTGTGAAATCCTCTTGGTATAATGAATAGTGCACAAAGTAGCAATCACTGGAAAAAATTCATAGGAAACAACACTAGAATTGTTTGATAGAATAAATAAAATGCCCAGAGTGGGAGTTTTAACTATTCTCTACTATTCAGGATTTAGCATAAAATTTTAACAAGTGGGCAGAAATAAAATACTATTATTGTAACATCATATTCCAAACTGTATGTATGCAAAACCCCAGTAGGTACAATGCCCTTGTTAATTAAAATAATACAGTTATATTAAAAAATTACAACTACATTTTCTATTCAACTTGCTAGCAAATATAAAATGGGATGCAAATTCAATCTAAAAAATATAAAAATTACTATTACTCTTCTTTAATATGAAGCTACTTACCAACATATCTTGAAAGGTTATAAAATTAATCAACATGAAGGATGTCAGGTTTAATTAAGTATCTTAATAATTCTTAGTCATTGTAATTGTGGGTAATGATCTATATGTGTGTTTCAGTTCAGGAGTATACTTACATTCAACAGTAATTTTAATTATTTAATTCAGGTAAAACAATCTGAAAAACACTGTAACAAGAAAGGCAATACCTGAATAACCCACTGTCGATGTTGCCAGGCATGATAATTCTTCGCATCCTGATTAAGAATATCAGCAATAAACTCCAGCTCCTGAGATGGATCTTTTAGCCATTCCACTAATACTCGCCTATGATGCCTAAGGCCGGGAAAAGAAAGAGGTTTTGTGTTAATGTATCCAAGAACTAAAGTATCAACTGCACGTATTGTATTAGGCGATGTGGAGGGACACTCAAAAAAAACAGAAATTCACCTTTAATTCTCAAGATTCTACTGGAGAGAAAAGGTAACACAGAAGAAACACTAAGAGGGAAAAGTTCCAGAACAGTAAGTAAGAGCTGAACAAACAAAACAGTAATTTGTGTGTAAAATGAAATAAAATACTCAGGGTTTAAAGAATGTTTATTTAAAGCTAAATCTGGAAGTCCAGTACAAGATCCTGTCTAAGAATTCTGAAACATTCCCAGATGGCATAATGAGACTATAGGAAATGTGATACTACTTAATCCAGTATAGAAGATCCTCTGGTTATAAACAGGCTCTGTTTTTCTGAAGTCCACAGCATCACCATACAAGCAACTGCTCACTCCACTAGTTCATGGGCAGAACTGAATTCACTTCTACTCTGGCAATTAGCTATGACAAGCTGCCAAGTTTGTCAAGAGTTGTTTCTGTACTAGAAAAATGCTTAGGTTTTCTGTTGGAGTCTATTTTTTAAATTTTTTTAGCTAAAATATTTATAAAAATTTATTAGTAAAAATGTTCTAAAAGTCACTGTGGTGATGGTTGTACATATTTGTAACTATACTAAAACCACTGAACTGTACACATTTTTTTTTTTAAGTTTATTTTTGAGGGGGGTGGTGGCAGAGAAAGAGGAAGGGAGGGAGGGAGAGAGGGAGAATTCTAAACTGACACCACACTGTCAGCGCAGAGCTGGATGTGGGGCTCAAACTCACGAACCATGAGATCATGACCTGGGCCCAAACCAAGAGTCCAACACTTAATAAACTTAAATAAACAAACAAACAAACAAACTTAAATAAATAAATAAATAAATAAATAAATAAATAAATAAATAAACTTAAAGAAATAAATAGGGGCTCCTGGATGGCTCATTCAGTTAAGTTTATTTATTCTGAGAGAAACATAGAGAGCACAAGCGGGGAAGGGCAGAGAGAGAGGGATCGGAATTGGGTTCTGTGCTAACAGCAGAGAGCCCGATGCCGGGCCTGAACTCACAAACCATGAGATCATGACCTGAGCTGAAGTCAGATGCTTGACGGACTGAGCCACCCAGATTCCCTGAACTGTACACTTTAAGTAGGTAAACAGTAGGGGTACCTGGCTGGCTCACTTGGTAAAGCATGAGACTCCTGATCTTGGGGTCATGAGTTCAAGCCTGGCATTGGGTGTAGAACTTACTTAAAAATAAATAAACAAACAAATAAATAAATAAATCAGTAAATAGTGTAATATGTGAGTTATATCTCAACAAAGCTGTTTTTTAAAAAAATCCATTAGTATTCAATATACTAAAAGTGAGTAGGGGGGCACCTGGGTGGCTCAGCTGGTTAAGGGTGGGACTCTTGATTTCAGCTCAGGCCATGATCCCAGGGTCTGGGATTGAGTCCCATATCCAGCTCCGTTCTGAGTGTGGAGCCTGCTTGGGATTCTCTCTTTCCTTCTATCCCTCTCCCCTGCTTGCATTCTCTCTCTCTAAAAAAATAAATAAAAATATAAAAGTGAGTAGGAGTGACAGGGAAAAGGAAAAAGATTTAATGCTTAATAAATGATTTATTTGCATGCATGGAAAATTTAAAATCTCATCTTATAGGGGTGCCTAGGTGACTCAGTCGGCTGAGCATCTGATTTAATTAGGCTCAAGTTATGATCTCACAGTTCATGGTTTGAACCTCGCATTCAGCTCTGTACTGGCAGTGTCGAGCCTGGTTGGGATTTTTCTTTCTCTGTCCCTCCCCAACTCACTCTCTCCCTCTCTCAAAATAAACATTTTAAAAAAATAATTTAAAAAAATAAATAAAAATTCATCTTACAGAATATTAAGAAGGCAAGATACTACCCAAGAGGAAAATTCAAGAGGTAAAGGCTTTTAAATTTATTTCAGAAAAATTCCAATACAGTGAACACTAGTAATTTATTTTTCTAGATTCCTACTAATTTTGTAATTTAGGAAAAACTTAAGAATTAGGTCCTGGGGTGCCTGGGTGGCTCAGCTGGTTAAGCATTTGACTTTGGCTCAAGCCATGATCTTGCAGTGTGTGAGTTCGAGCCCCGCATCAAAATTCCAGAGCCTGCTTTGGATTCTCTCTCTCTCTGCCCTTCCCCTGTTCGCACTCTCTCTCTCTCTCAAAAATAAATAAATAAACCTTAAAAAAAAAAAAAAGAAAGAAAAAGAAAGACATCCTTCCGCATGAAAGTTGAACCTTCACCACTACCTCCTCCTCCATCTTCACAATAACAGCAACCACAGTGGCTTTAATTCAAGGGGTTCTCAGTATACGACGGGTACTGTTCAAACTCTATTTCTTTCCTACTTGCTCTCTGTCCTCCTGCTCCAAAATGCCTCTCTTTTTTCTCATTGTATTCTATTCCCCTCACCCATAATAATCCCTATGGTTTTGTCCATGCTAACTTAGGGCTTAGTTTCTACAACAAATATACTCTGTAAAACACTGTGGTTTTCACACTGCACTGTGAAATAACTGGCTGTATTATTTGCTTTCCTTGTTAAACTGTGTGGTTCACCTTTGTATCCCCAGCATCAATATAAATTTTTTGAATACATAAACGAATGAAAGATCAAAATACCAGTCAAGTCATTTTATAACACACAGGATAGAAAACATTTTTTCAGATTCTTCACTCAAAAATTTTCTAGCAGTATTATATGCTAATGTCAAAATTTTAAATAATAATAGCAGTACACACACTTGAGTGTTAACTAAATGTTAGGTACCACTTTAAGCACTAAACATAAAATTATCTCATTTAATTCTCTTAAAAGCCCTATGAGACAGGTAACATTAGCTCCAATGCAAAGTACTTAAATTATAAAGAAACAAATTCCCTATAATCTCATCACTGGGAAGGTAATATGAGCATAGTGACATGTTTCCTTCCTATTTTCATCTTACCAAACTTGGTAGTTTTTGGGCTGTTCCTCAATTATTGCAGTGATGTAGTTCATTTCCTCGTGTAGATCCTTTTGAAGTGACTTTAAGAGAACTCTCCGAAAATGCCTATAGCAAACATTAAGCATTGTTTCATTACTCCACATAAACTGACTAGCCACAGGATCAGATAAAGCTTTAACAATACAGTTAGACACGCTTCTTTTTTTGGTAGGTATTCCATATAACCAATAATTTAGCAATGGAATTGCATGGGGTTGTCCCAACTCTTACAACTATCTGGTGATTGGAAGAATCAGCATTTTGAACTAAAACTGGTGAAAGGCAACAAATGATTTTTTTCAGTTAACTAATGATTATTTTCAGTTAACACTGGTTACCACTATTCTATTGCAGGCAAATCAAAGACACCTCTTTACCTATAATATTTCCCTACATGATACAGCTTATTTGTTTAGATATATTATTCATATAATTAATTCCATTGCAAACATCAGCATATATTGTATTTTTAGAGCCACCACAAATATCCTACTTATAAATGAAACACGTTTCTCTTTAATTTCTTTCTTTTTTTTTTTTTTTAATTTCTTCATAGGTATAATCAAATCATTAAAAAAAAAAACTTTTCTCTAAAGACATGATTATTAGTTCTGGTCTATTTTTAATTCAAAATTTCCAACTCAATAAATACTAAAAGACAAACAGCTGCTTTGAAAGTTGTCTTTTAAAATGAAATGCTAAGGGGGGCCTGGGTGGCTTGGTCGGTTAAGCGTCCGACTTCGGCTCAGGTCATGATCTCACAGCTCAAGAGTTCGAGCCCCGCGTCGGGCTCTGTGCTGACAGCTCAGAGCCTGGAGCCTGTTTCAGATTGTGTCTCCCTCTCTCTCTGCTCCTCACCTGTTCATGCTCTGTCTCTCTCTGTCTCAAAAATAAATAATATACGTTAAAAAAAATTAAAAAATAAATAAATAAAATAAAATAAAATGAAATGCTAAATAGGACTATAACAGTATTTCTCTATTATTATTAAAGAAAATTAGGCTTCATAAAGCATGGACATAAACAAGCATCTTGGTTTACATGGGTAAAGTTATCAGACGTACTGCCTTTTAAAAAAACAGCAAATAAACTTAGGAGATTTTTAAATGCATTCTAAGTTACTTTGTGTTATGTACAGTCAGGAACTTCTTAAAAGATAAGAAAGTGCATATTAGACGCGATTCATTCCAAAATGATGGAATATCATACTAAGAATCCCAGTGAACATGGTAGATTAAGTAAGTAAGTTTATCCTCCTACCCTAATAAAACCCCATAAAATGATAGTAAAGGAATGAAAACAGTATAAATCCACAGGACAAAGAGAATTAGGGACAAGGGGATACCACAGCAATTGGGAAAGGTCAGAATTATGGGAAATGGTAAGCTGACAGGTAAGTTTTAACTGACTTTGAAAAACAGAAAGTGCTAAAAACCTGCCAACAGAGGGAAAAAGGTTTAGAAATCAGAGGTGTCAGGTATTCCCAAAACCAGGAATCAAGGATGGGGCTGGAAACAGTATAAAATCTGGAAATAGCCCTTAACAGCCAAGACCCCTCCCCCAACCTTGAACACAGAAGTGACAACATCTAGTAAGTTGGTATGAGATAAACAAAAAAAAAATATGTGTATGTCTCTGCCCCTGGTTCCTGGCACAGAGTTCCTGAACATTTAAAAATTCCTAAGTGATAAGTGTACTAGAAGCATCCTATTGAGGCAACTCTGGGTGGGGTGCTTAGGTGGCTCCTAGTCACCAGGAAGACCAAACCTTGGAATTATCAGCCCACCTCCCACTGTCTGGATAGAGTAGAAGGGCTACAAATAGAGTTAAATGACCATGCTTATATGAGGGAACCTCTATAAAATCCCAATACTAGGGGGTTTGAAGAGCTTCTAGGTGGGTGAACACATTCATGTTCTAGGAGAGGACATACCCTCCACAAGGACAAAAGATCCTCAGCTTGGGACCTTCCCAGACCTTGCCCTATGTATCTGTTTATCTGGCTGTTCATCTGTATCTTTTATCACATCCTTTAATAAACTGTTAAACATAAGTAACTGTTTTCCTGAGTTCTATGAGCCACTGTAGCAAATTAACTGAACCCTAAGAAGGGGTCATGGGAACCTCTGATTTATAGCCCATCAGTTAGAAGCACAGGTGACAAATGGACTTGCACTGAGTATCTGAAATAGGGGGCAGTCTTGTGGGACTGAGCCCTTAAACCTGGGGGATCTGATGCTATCTGAATCTCAGGTATGTACACAATGTCACGTAGACAATGTCAGAACTGAGTTAAATTGTAGGATACACAACTGGTATCAGAGAAAATTCCTTGGTAGGGGAAAAACCCATAGCCATTGTTGACTAGAAATGTCAGAAGTGAAGGGTTTTGTGTAAATGTAAAGGAGACACACAGGAGAAGAAACCATGTTTTGTTTCGTTTTTTTAAACCTGGCAAGACATAAGTGGCTTTATTCTCTGGAAAAATCTGAAGCAGAAAGGAATTAACAGACACAGGAATATAGGGTGAGGAAAAGGAATATAGGGTGAAACAAGGAAACGTAAAATGTTGATATACTAAACATTTGAGAACCCCCACCCAACCCATCTTCCCCTGCCTGACCCCCAGAACTGTGGCAGCCAAACACATACTCCTGAGGCAATAACCAGACGACTCTTCTCTGGAGGAACAAACTAGCCACAAGAAAAGATGGAGAACTGCTGACATGTAAAGATTTCACACAAAACAGCCACATCTCCACTCACTAACCTCACAGTGAAGCCCGCCCGTCGACAAGTCCTGCCACACACAGAGCTTCCAATCAGGATTTGTCCTGCCTCCATTATAAGTTTGAAAGGAGAGTCAAGGATTTCAAAAAAATATTTACATGAAAGAAAGAGACCAAAACAAACACAAAAAAATGAAAGTATGTCACACATCAATGAAAAGATAAGATGCTATTAAAAAAAATTCAGAGAACAAAAAAGAGCTTTTGGATATTAAGAAATTTTTGAGCACAGACACAGTCAGAAGATAATGTTGAAGAAATATCACAAATGTAAATGAAAAGACAAAGAAATGAAAATAAGAAAAAGCAATACAAAAGATACCACATGTGACTTAAAAAAACATTCCAGAAAGAGAAAACAGAGGAAAGAGAGAGGGAATTATCAAAAGAACATAAAAAAAAAATTCCCTGGACCTACTAAAAAGGTTTAAACGTGAAGTAATGAGTCTTCTCAATAGAGGCTAAAGGAAATAGAAAAACATCTTTAAAATTCTGAAGGAAAATATTTCTAATCTAGAATTCTACTAATAAAATTGAGAAGAGCCTCTATTAAGACACTTTTCAATGTACAAAATCTCAAAAATGTTTTTCCACACATCCTTTTATAAGTTCTCTTCTATTCAAGAATGTGGTCAGTAAAATGAGAGTAAATCAATAAAGAGAAAGAGGGTCAGGTCTGGAAATGGGATCATGAACGCACGAAAGAGCTGAAGACTAGATGTACAGTGCCCAAACTAGATGTACAGGTGAAGAAGCAAAAAAGGAGCTGAAGGATTACCTGTTGTATTCAGCAGAAATGACACATTTTATACATATCAGAGCACATGGGAGACAAATTACTTACTGGCACAAAGAAAATGAAACTAAACCAAAAAAAGCAATCTGTTAAAAGGAATACTCTGAAATACTATAAAATGTGGGTCAGCATATTTAGAATATACAGGTTAGCTTAAGAAAAAACAGCTAAGAGTTCTTGCCTCTGGGGAGTGGGACCCTGGTAGTGAGAAGGAAGGAGGCAGAGGATGTCATTTTTCATTCAGTCTCTGACTTTTAAACTCATAGCATGAATTATTATTTTGATAACAACTGAAGTTTAGTTAAGGAAAAAAAAGAGCCATCTGAACTAAAACATGACACATTTACGTGGGAAATATTAATGATGAGTTTTACTTACCACACTGTATAATTTGCTGCATTTAACTCAATAGCATCTCTGGTTAGTTTAAAAGCTCGTTCACTTCTTTCATCACGCTGCAGAACAGCCCGGAAATAATCATAAACATCTCTAACTGGGGAGAGAGCACACTGTTGCATTAGGACTATCTTTCTTGTTTAAACTTAGCACTATAATACAAAATGCTGTTCTATCTTATGAGGAAAGATACTGCATGTGTATCATTTATAACAATAAACAAAAGAAAGTCAAATGACTATGTGAATGCCACCTTGAGAATGCTTTAGTGTCACAGCCATAATATATGTGTAACTGTGCCTCCTGCTCATGTGTATGTACAGGGGTTAATGCCAGACTCCAAATCTCCAAAAGACCTAATGCATTAAAGTAAAATTAAAGTGCATATATTCAAACATATTCAGTTACTACTTTTCTCACATTTTGTCAGTTTTATAAGTGAAAAAGCAATGTACATGATAGTAGAAAATTCAAATAGTATAAAAAAGTTCACACTAAATTTGACTAAATTCCCAGTCCTTCTCCACAGAAGAAACCACTGTTAACTGAGTCTACTGTATCCTTCCAAATACATTCTATGGATATATAAATATATGTTCTAAATCCATCCTCCCATTTTTTAATACAAATGATCACAGTGGGGAACATGGCTAGCTCTCTTGATCTTGGGGTTGTAGTTCGAGCCCAATGTTGGGTACAGAGATTACTTGAAAATAAAATCTTAAAAAAAATAAAAAAATAAATGAGATCACATCACACTCTATGTTCTGGGCCTTGCTTTTTTCATTCACACATTATTAAAGGTAGTGTAAAATTTACATACTCATTGAATCAATTGGAACTACTGTTCCAGTTCTAGGAAGTTTTCTTACAAATATACTCTCATACACACCCAAAGCATCCAAGGAAATTTACTGGAGTATTTGATTACATAAGAAAAATTTAAAAGGCTGGTCTGATGGTAATAGGTTAATGAGAACTTACTAAAGTTGGTATATAACCACCCACTGATAAATCTGACTGGCTTCAAAAAAAAAAAAGGCAATGAAAACTGGAAACAATCTTTCCATTAGTAAACAATGGGCTAAGTCCACTATGGCACACTCATACAACAACATACTATGCAGTCATTAGTAATGAGGCTGCTATGGTACATACACATACGGAATAACTGCTATGACTATTAGGTGAAAACAGGAAGAAATGGAACAGCATGCTACTCATTTAGTTAAAAATATATGCTTATTTATGAATACACTGAGGAACAGAGATGGGAAGACATAATATTCCATTACAAAGTTCACCATATGCTGCAGAGCATTTCACTGTATGGTACTCAAATTCTATTTAACTCATCCCCTATCAATGAATATCTCATTCTTTTGCTGTCCTGAGTACGACTGTATGCTTTTGTGTGCATGTGCAAATTCAGCACATCTGTTAAGATAAATTCCTATAAGTAGAATTACTGCATCAAGGTGATGTGCACTGTTGATGCTCACAGGTATTGCAAAATTAAGCTCTAAAAAAGATCTGATCAATATATATATATTCCCTCCAAGAATGTATGAATAGCCTATTTTTTTCCATATCCTCACTAATAATATATTAAAACTTCTCAGGGGCGCCTGGGTGGCACAGTCGGTTAAGCGTCCGACTTCAGCCAGGGCACGATCTCGCGGTCCGTGAGTTCGAGCCCCGCGTCAGGCTCTGGGCTGATGGCTCGGAGCCTGGAGCCTGTTTCCGATTCTGTGTCTCCCTCTCTCTCTGCCCCTCCCCCGTTCATGCTCTGTCTCTCTCTGTCCCAAAAATAAATAAAAAAAAACAAAAAACAAAAAAAAAACAAACTAAAAAAAAAAAACTTCTCATCTTTGCCAATCTCTTAACTGAAGAAACTTAGACTTTGACAAATATTAACCTGATGTATTCCCATTTTCCACAAGAGAAACTGAGGCTCAGAGAGATCAACAAGTTCACAATGGGTCAGTGTATCTTGCAGACAGAAGTTAAACCCAAATCTAGACTGATGCCAAAGGCCATGCCACTAATCAAAATGAACTAGTAGATATTACAGCTGAAATGCCCTCATAACATAGTTTGTGCTATGGCACAGAACAGATTATAGCCCAACACACGTTATTAAAAAAAAAAAAAAAATGTGGTAAACACTCCTAAATACTTTTTTCCACAATTAAAAACATATGTGGACATGCTATGCGATTTTTCTTAATACTGTATAATTTTCCAGCTACTGGTAATTCAAAAACTTTTAACAGATTATGTATAAAAACCATATCTATATATCCTAGTTTGCCTAACCAGTCTGTTAATATTGGCAATGTGGATCATTTACAATTTTGTTTTATAAAAATCACTGTTTTAAGCTTCCAATGACTTTTCACTAAAAATTTTTTTAAGTTACATATATAATGCATACGTGCACATACTGTTTCCTTAGACTAAAGCCCCCAAAGTGAAATTATCAGAGAAGAACATCAACAATTACAGATCTGGGGCACCTGGGTGGCTCAGTCAGTTAAGCGTCTGACTTCAGCTCAGGTCATGATCTCAGTCTGTGAGTTCAAGCCCCACGTCAGGCTCTGTGCTGACAGCTCAGAGCCTGGAGCCTGCTTCGGATTCTGTCTCTCCCTCTCTCTGCCCTCCCCTGCTCAGACTCTATCTCTCAAAAATAAAAAAATAGGGGTGCCTGGGTGGCTCAGTCAGTTAAGTGTCTGACTTCGGCTCAGGTCATGATCTTGGGGTTTGTGGGTTCAAGCCCCCGTGTCAGACTCTGTGCTGACAGCTCAGAGCCTGGAGCATGCTTCAGATTCTTTGTCTCCCTCTCTCTTTTGGCTCCTTCCCCACTCGTGCTCTGTCTCACTCTCTCAAAAATAAATAAACTTAAAAAAATTTTTTTTTAAATAATAAACATTTAAATATATATATTAAACAATTACAATATACATATATATATTAAATACATACTATATATGTATATTAAACAATTACAGCTCTTTACAAATTCTGAGACATGGGGTGCCTGGGTGGCTGTGTTGGTTAAGCATCCGACTCTTGGTTTCGGCTCAGGTCAGATCTCACAGTTCACAAGGGTTCAAGTGCTGCATCGGGCTCTGCACTGGCGGTTGGTGTGGACCCTGCTTGGGATTCTCTCTCTTCTTCCTCTCTCTGCCTCTCCCCTGATTGTGCTCTCTCTCTCAAAATAAATAAATATTGAAAAAAAAATTCTGAGACATAAAAAGGTTACCTACTTCTAAACATTATCCTTTTTTTTTTTTAAATCTTTTTTTTTAACGTTTATTTATTTTTGAGACAGAGACAGAGCATGAACAGGGGAGGGTCAGAGAGAGAGGGAGACACAGAATCTGAAACAGGCTCCAGGCTCTGAGCTGTCAGCACAGAGCCCGACGCGGGGCTCGAACCCACAGACCACAAGACCATGACCTGAGCTGAAGGCAGACGCTTAACTGACTGAGCCACCTAGGCGCCCCTAAACACTATCCTTAAAAGGTTGAAATTAAATCATACCAGAATAAAATTTAGAAACATAAGTGGCAAATAACTATGAAATATTATGCACTAAGAACCAAGCTCCCAAATAATTTTCAAGTTATAACAAAATGCTTATAACACATTAACTCTATATACAATGTATATATACATTATTTTATGTACACACATATCTACACATATAAAACATACACACATGCACATATATGCAATATGAAACCAATTTTGCAGAAACATTCACAGATGAGTACAAGGCTATATACCAAATATTAACGGTGGTTCTTTTTTTAAAATGTCTATTTAAGTTTTTAAATTCCAGTTAGTTAACACACCGTATAATATTAATTTCAGGTGTACAATATGATGACTCAATACTTCCAGACATCAGCTAGTACTCATCACAAGTGCACTCCTTAATCCCCATCACCTACTTAACCTATCCCTTTACCCACCTCCCCTCTGGTAAACTGTCAGTTTGTTTTCTACAGTTAAGAGTCTGTTTCTTGGTTTGCCTTTTTTTTTTTTTCCTTTGCTCATTTGTTTCTTAAATACCAATTCTGACTGAAATCATATGGTATCTTTCTCTGACTTAGTTTGCTTAGCATAATACTCTCTAGCTCCATCCATGTCATTGCAAATGTGGCTCAGTAATATTCTGTTGTGTATATTTACATCTTTTTCTTTAATTTATTCTTTTTAATGTTTATTTCTGAGAGAGCATGAGCAGGGAAGGGACAGAGAGAGAGGGAGAAAGAGAATCCAAAGCAGGCTCTGCACTATCAGCGCAAAGCCCAAGGTGGGACTCGAACTCCTAAACTGAAATCATGACCTGAGCCAAAGTCGGATGCTTAACTGACTGAGCCACCCAGGTGCCCTTTACCACATCTTCTTTATCCACTCATCGATTGATGGGCACTTGGGCTGCTTCCACAATTTGACTATTGTAAATAATGCTGTGACAGACATCAGGATGCATGTAACCCTATGATTAGTATTTTGTATTCTCTGGATAAATACCTAGTAGTATGAGCACTGGACTGTAGGGTGATTCTATTTTTAATTTTCTGAGGAACTTCCATGCTGTTTTCCAGAGTAGCTGTACTGGATTGCATTCCCATCAACAGTGCAAGAAGGTTCCACTTGCTCCCCATCCTCGCCAACACCTGCTGTTTCTTGTGTTGATTTTAGCCATTCTATTGTGAGGTGATATCTCATTATAGTTTTGATTTGCATTTCCCTGATAAGTGATATTATCTTTTCATGTGTCTGTTGGCCATTTGTTTGTCTTCTTTGAAAAAATCTCTACTCGTCTTCTGTCCATTTTTTAATGGATTATTCACTTTTTTGGTTTAGTTATTTATATATTTTGGATACTAACCCTGTATCAGACATGTCATTTGCAAATATTTCCTCCCATTCCATAGGTTCCCTTTTAATTTTATTGTTTCCTTCACTGTGCAGAAGCTTTGGATTTTGATGAAGTCCTAATAGTTTATTTTTGCCTTTGTTTCCCTTGCCTCAGGAGACATCTAAAAACAAGTTGCTACAGCCAATGTCAAAGAAGTTATTGCCTATGTTCTAGGATTTTTATGGTTTCAGGTCTCACATGTAGGTCTATAATTCATTCTGAATTTATTTTTGTGAAGGGTGTAAGAAAGTAGTCATTTCATTCTTTCTCATGTAGCTGTCCAGTTTTCCCACCATTTGTTGAAGAGACAAGTCTTTTTCCCATTGGATATTCTTTCCTGCTTTGTTGAAGATTAATTGACCATATAACTGCAGATTCATTTCTGAGTTTTCTATTCTGTTCCACTGATCTGTGTGTCTGTTGTTTTTTTTTTAAGTAGGCTGCATGTCAAGGACGGAGCCAACACAGGGCTTGAACTCACCACCCTGAGATCAAGACCTGAGTTGAGATCAAGAGTCAGACGTTTACCTGACTGAGCCACACAGGTGCCCCAATCTGTGTGTCTACTGTTGTGCCAGTACCATACTATTTTGATTACAACAGCTTTGTAATAGAACTTGAAGTATGGAATTGTGACGCCTCCAGGTTTGCTTTTCTTTTTCATGACTGCTTTGGCTATTTGGCATCTTTTGTTGTTCCATACACACTTTAGGATTATTTTAGCTCTGTGAAAAATGCTGTTGGCATTTTGATAGGGATTACATTAAATATATAGATTGTTTTGGGTATTTGGGAAGAACAGACATTTTAACAATATTTGTTCTTCCAATCCATGGAATGTCTTTCCATTTCTTTGTGTCATCTTCAATTTCTTTCATCAGTGTTCTATAGTTTTTCAGAGTACAGGTCTTTCACCTCTTTGGTTATGTCTATTCCTAGGTATCTCATTGTTTTTGGTGCAATTGTAAATGGGAATGATTCCTTAATTTCTCTTTCTGCAGCTTCATCACTGGTGTATTGTAATGCAATTTCTGTACATCGATTTTGTATCCTGTGACTTTGCTGAATTTGTTTATCAGTTCTAACAGTTTTTTGATGATCAGGTTTTCTGTATATAGTATCATGGCATCCACATATAGTGGAAGTTTTACTTCTTCCCTACCAATGTGGATGCCTTTTATTTCTTTTTGTTGTCTGTCGCTAGGACTTCCAGTACCATGTTGAATAGAAGTGGTGAGTGGACATTCCTGTTTTGTTCTTGACCATACAGGAAAAGCCCTGTTTTTCCACATTGAGGATGATACTAGGTATGGGTTTTTCATATATGGGCTTTATTATGTTCAGGTATGTTCCCTCTAAACCTACTTTGTTGAGGGTAACAGTGTTTTGTTTTGTTTTGAAGTTTATTCACTTATTCTAGAAACAGAAAAAGAAACAGAGTGCATGGGGGAGGGGCAGAGAGAGAGAATCCCAAGCAGGCTCTGCTCCACCAGTGCAGAGCCTGATGCAGGGCTCGAACTCACAAACCGTGAGATAATGACCTGTGCTGAAATCAAGAGTCGGATGCTTAACCAACTGAGAGCCCAACAGTGGTTCTTTCTTTCGGGTTTTTTTTTTTTTTTTTAATGTTTATTTTTGAGAGAGAGAGAGAGAGAGAGAGAGAGAGTGAGTGAGTGGGGAGGGGCAGAGAGAAAGGGAGATACAGAATCCGAAGCAGGACCCAGGCTCTGAGCTGTCAGCACAGAGCCCAACACAGGGCTTGAACCCACAGAGGAGATCATGACCTGGGCTGAAGTCGGACGCTTAATCAACTGAGCCACCCAGGCGACCCAACAGTAGTTATTTCTTGATGATGAGACTCTTCTTTTGATTTTTAATACTCAAAATTTTCTACAATGAGCACGTTTTACTTTAAAAAACATTTCTAACTAGAAAGAAATACATATTCCATGCAAACATTGTAAACAATATAAAAGTACATGAAGTTTCCCCCACTTCAATGCCACTTTCCAATGCACTGGATTTCTTTCAAGGGTACAGGTAGTTACCAGACATTTTTCTAAGCATATAAACATAGTTGTTTTTTTTAATTCTTCTTTTTAATTAAGTAATCTTTATGACCAACATGGGTCTTGAACTCATGACCCCGTCAAGAGTCAATGCTCTATACACTAAGCCAGCCAGGCACCCCAGTTACTTATTTTTAATGAAATTGTTATATTAATATTCACACTGCTTTTCATTTTGCCATTCTCCTCCTCAATTATATGTTCTTCCATATACACATCTACAACACTCTTTGTCCACTATTCATTCCATACAAAGGCCATGGCATAATTTACATATGAATGCCTTTTGGGGGGGCAGAATTCTACAAGTAGAAATAGAATATTCAGCCTTACAACTATATATGCCAAACCGATAGGCTTATAAATGAATCTGGGGTTATATGAATAGAATTTTATATTCATTAGATTTTTTTTCCTGTAGTTTTCAATATTAAAGTATTCTCTAAACTAAAAGTTACACATTTAAGGGGCACCTGGACGGTTCAGGTAGTTGAGCTCAGGTCATGATCTCACAGTTTGTGAGTTTAAACCCACATCAGGTTTGCTACTGTCAGCACAGAGCCCACTTTGGATCCTCTGTCTCCTTCTCTCTCTGCCCCTCCCCCAATGGCACTCTGTATCTCAAAAATAAACATTAAAAAATATAAAATAAAAATTACACACTTAATATAATGTCCTAGCCAAAGCTTCTAAAACATACGTGGCTTTTTTCACTCAACACTGTTTCTGAGATCTGTCCATGTTATAAATAATCTAGATCCTGTTAATGGTTATCTAGTACTCAACTGTATGACAATGATACATTTTATTTATCCACTTTCCAAAACACACATATATAAGTGGCTTCCAAGATTATGCTTTCTCAAAAAATGTTACAGATTTAAATAAACCATATAGTACTTACTCTGAGCCAGAGAGGTTTTATTATTTTATGTGTATAACTTACTCAATAAACGACATGGGTTTGGACAGCACAGGTCCACTTATACACAGACTTTTTCAATAAATACAGTACTGCATTGTCTTTTATGAATTCTTTTTTAAGTAAACTATACCCCTACGTGAAGCTTGAACTCATGACCCCTAGATCAAGAGTCACATGCTCTACAGACTGAGCCAGCTAGGCATCCCTCTTTATGATTTTCTTAATAACATTTTTTCTCTAGCATAATCTATTGTAAGAATACAGTATATAATACATTTAACGTACAAAATATGTGTTAGTCGACTATTTATGTTATTAAAGAAAGACTGCCAGCAACAGTAGGCTAGGCTTCTGAGGAGTCCAAAGTTATATGTGGATTTTCAACTGAGTTGGGGGGGTCAGCTCCCCTAACTCTCATGTATTCAAGAGTCAACTGCAGTTATTATTATCCTCATTTTACCTAGGAGGAAATAATGGTAAAGAGAGGTTAAATAATTTGTCCAAAGTTATAGAACCAATAAATTGATGAAGTTAGAATTTAAACCAGTTTGGGCATCTGGGTGGCTCAGTCAGTTAAGCATCTGACTTCAGCTCAGGTCATAATCTCACAGTTAGTGAGTTTGAGTCCCACTTCAGGTGAGCTTACAAGCCCTGCTTCCGATGAGCTTCTGCTATGCCTCTGGTGAACATGAGCACCCCCCCCCGCCCCCTGCCGTGAGCTCCTTCCCGCTCTCTTTTCCCACCCCCACCTCTGCCCCTATGCGACTCTCTCTCTCTCTCTCTCCCCCTCACTCTCTCTGCCCTCTGCCCTGGCTCACTTGTACCCTCTCTCTCTAACAAAAAAAAAAAAAAAAAAAGAATTTTTTTTTAAACCAGTTGTTCTGTCTCTAATGTTTGTGTTCTTAACCTCCTAGTACATCTTCTGATGTCATATGTCAGAGTGTACCCAGAATGTATCATTAGAAGCATTATTTCAAGGTTATGATATGAGCATTTTCCAGTTTTACTAGACAAACCAAACCCCAAAATGGCTAAACATGAAAATTATCATCTGAAATATATGCATCCATTCGTGTCCTAATACCTGATATCATAAGATAGTTTTAATTTTTGCCTTTTAATGTGTGTTCGGGAAATAACATGCCCATTTTATTTTGTGTATCTTCCATTCCTAATGATAATGGACTTTTCCTCCTCTTTAAAAGCCAATGGAATTTGGGCGCCTGGATGGCTCAGTTGGTAAAGCGTCTGACGTCAGCTCAGGTAATGATCTCACAGTCTGTGAGTTCAAGCCCTGCATTGGGCTCTGTGCTGACAGCTCAGAGCCTGGAGCCTGCTTTGGATTCTGTGTCTGCCTCTCTCCTGCTCATGCTCTGTCTCTCTCTGTCTCAAAATTAAGTAAAAACATTAAAAAAAAAAAAAAATTCAAAGCCAACGAAATTTTCTCTTCTGTAAACTACCAGTTCATATACCCTTTGTCTATTTTTTTATTAGGTTGCCTATTTCCTTAACCTTTTGTAAGAATTCCTTACAAAGTTCTGAATATCAATTCTGTTTCATATGTTGTATCTTTTCCCATACTGCTGTTTCCCTTTTAACTTATTCAGGGTGTCTTCACTTGTACAGATTTTAAATTTTGATATATATACCTATCAATTTTTGACTGACAACTCATATTTCTCTATCTTTTCCTTTGTAGTTTCTAATCATGATATATGTAAGAATTTTAAACGTTAATTTTTTCAGCCTGCAAAAAACGGTTTTATTAAATAATTTTTAACATAATGAGAAATGTATGATTGTATCAGTTTATTTTTCCAACATCTTTGTTAGTGACCTCATGAATCTGAAAAAGTTGTGGTTTTCACTTCTCTGATTACTAGTGAGGTTAACATTTCTTCACAGATCTCTTCTCACGAATTCTATCTTTGTATCATCTCTCTTCATCATGTGAAAGTTTTGCATTTATGCAGTTACATCTTTTGATCTTTTCCTCAATTCTGAGTTTTACATCTTGCCTAATAATACCTTCTTCACCAAAAGAACAAAAGATTATTCTTTTGTTTGCTCCTAGTATGTTTAGTCTTGTTTTAGAAGTTTAATTCATCTGTAATTTATTTCCACATAAGACATGAAACAAGGATATAATTTTGCTTATATCCAAATGCATAGACAACTGCTGCAAAACCAATCTGATTAACCCATCTTTTCATGCAGTTACAAGATGTTCTTTTTATCAAATATTAAGTTCCCATCTATGCTTATCTATTTTTAGATTTCTTACCAAATCTATTTATTTCTGCACTAGTTCCACACGTTATTTTTAGTACTACATTTTCATATTTGATAGGTCAAACCTTCAGACCATTATTCTTGCTTTTCAAACATTTCTTGGCATTACTTCATAATCAGAAAAGTACAATAAATGCTTTTCCTAAAAAAGGAATGATCTTGGATAACAGAGCTTTAACTGAAACATGTACATATATACGCACACAGAAAAGATATGAGGTTTGGGGTGGGGGGCAGAACTAATTTAAATCAGAATTATACACGCACACAAAAATACAAAACTAGCATTCCATTTTATTCATCTATCCTTTCTTAGAAGAACAACTAACAATTAACATTTGCATGACCTTCAATTTACAAAGCATTTTCATTCACATTCATTATGAAAGAATGATACTTTGTCAAAGAAAATAATCCACTCATTTTAATGTCAGTAAATGTATTCCAACTGAGCCTAGCACTTCACTGCTGAAATATATTTCAAAATGCGCAAGTTTCAGCAACCTAAGTTTATTCTACATAAAACAATAACTCATTTATGCTGTATCCTGTGTGCAGATTACACAGTAAATGAAAAGCATAACCATATTGTAGCTATTACATATTATAATGTATTATTCATTATTTATACTTAGGATATGTCCATTCTTTGGACAAAATGAAAGTTTTAACCATGAAAATGAATTATAAAAAACAGTATTAGCTTAAGTCATTTAAATCTTTATTAGACAAAAACCTGTCATCTACCTAGCCATATAGTTGTCAATTTCAACTCTGCTAAGTTTGACTTATAGACTTTTTCCTAATAAAAATAAACTTACATTTTTCACTATAAATGATCTGGACCACTGGATTGGGGCCATCATTCTGCGGCACTGGATCTATATCAGCCCATTCTGCTCTGTCCCTGAAATAAATATATTTTTTCAGTGATTGTATTCAAACACATAAGAAGAAAGAACAACTCTGGTGTTTTTAACAATAGCAACAATTACACTTGCATCCATATTAGTCAATTATAAATACATTAATGTAATTGTGGTTGGATTCTTCATTACCAAGTTTTGCCATTTTGCTTTACATATTAAACTTTTAAAGTAACATAAAGAAAAACGAAAATCTGTCACTGAAATTAATCAAACAATAGTTCCCAAATTTAAAGTTTTTATAGAAGTGGAAAAACATGTTTTTCAAACAATAGTTCCCAAATTTAAAGTTTTTATAGAAGTGGAAAAACATGTTTTTTTGCAGTAGGTACACAGTAGTTTTACCCTAGAAATCAATTCAATTCATTGGTTTAATGAGACTTTTTGCAGTTAGTCAGCATTTATAAACATTGAATAACAATTTGCTAGGAACTCACATTTTAAAATCAAAGTAAATACTATTAGTTTACTGTATACTGCGAGGGGGTCCAGTTGGTCTTTACAGAGCAGGCTCTGGAACCTGACAACTGTCTGATTTAGAATGTAGGCTCTACCACTTACCAGCTGTATGACCTTGAGAAACTTACTTAATCTCTCTGGGCCTCAGTTTCTTCACTGATAAAATGGAGATGCTATCACTACCCAGCCTTAGAAGACTGTTTGGAGGACTAAATGAGATAACACGTTAAGCACTTAAATGTGTTTAACAGTAAGCACATGGCTAGTAAATATATTACATATATATACTAATATATATATATAGTAAGTAATACATACAGTAAGCATTCACTGAAACCTACTTCTCATTATAAATGCTGAAAGAACATTTTAGCGGCACCAAAGGGTGCCTATAGATATTTCTGTACAAACTGCCCAAACTTGTCTTAACCACTCTTTTACTTATATTCTTTTCCTTCCACTCATCTTTTACTTCTCTATACTGATCAGCTACTGGCAGCAAAGATTCTGTGGCATCTACTCAATCTTGAAGTTGTGAAGTGAGACCTAGAGACTGGGGGAGTGGCACGAGAAAGGTAAGGCTATCATTTAGTCACTGAAAAATCAGACACAGCCAAGTGAAGCAGCTGAATATTTTACAATTCAGAGAGGAGGTGTGAGGATTATGGGGCTACCACAGCCAAATTAAATGAGTAAAACTCCAATAACAAAATCTGGATAGTGACTTTCACTCATTCATAAAACCAAGGCAAATAAGCTATCTAATGGGTTTACCTAGAACTGCATAAGAAAAAAAACAAGACAAAAGAAAAATAAGTCACAAGGATTTCTCCATTGTCTTTGCAAGTTCATTGCAACTAGGGAACTGGCATTACCAGAAAGCAAAGAACTGACAGGGATGAGACTGGGGAGAAAAAGCAAGAAAGTTACAAAGTACCCTATACTGGCTACTGCACACCTCTTGTATTATGTAGGAGGTGATGTAGGGATGTATTACACAACTTAAGAACAAATACCTTTTCAGTTTTATAGCCTAAACTCGGTGCCTGATGGTAGGCGCTAAAATATTAAAGAAAATGTTGAATGAAAATGTCCCAGACCTTCAAGACCTTACACTAGCTGTCTCCACTTTAACAGTGCAAACTTCTGGGAAGCCCTTACACCTTGTTTTTAAAGTGAGCAAATCCGGACCTTATTTATATTTAAATAATTATTTCCTGCCCGGCTATTAAACAGCACTCAAACCCTTCGGTACTCAGATTATCAGGCTAGCGTTGTGGGAGCATGCAAGAGAGCGGGATATTTCTTGAATTCCTGAATCACACCCAAACAGCCTAAGAAAGAGTGTTGTCCAGTGTGTTGCAGTTTCTACGCTGTTTGCTCTCTGGTCTCCCCTCTGTCTCTAGGTGACAACGTTGACTCCGGGAAAAAGCAACCCCGAAAAGAGCGCGAGGGCCGCGAGCGGGCCCCGATCCCGCTGAGCGCGCCCCCCTACCCCGGCCGGCCGGCCGGCCAGGGAAGCGGCGGAAACTTCGGCCGGACACGCTGAGGCCAGAGGAGCCTACCCGGAACCGCCGGCCGGGTTGAGCACACGCCTTCAAGGGAAAGGCCTCCGCCGCGGCGGCCCTGCTGTGGGCGTTACCTGTACAGGACATAGGTGGGCGAGTCCAGGCTCAGGAACCCGTCGTCCATAGGGGACGCCACCGCTTCTCCGGACTCAGCCGCCATAGCTTCTTCCTGGGGCTGCTGCTGCTGCTGCTGCTGGGGCGGCGGAGGGTGCGGCTGGGGCGGCGGCGGCTCCGGCTGACCGGACGCGCTGCCCCGCGCAGCCTCCCCGACCCCCTCAGTGGCCGCCATCTCGTTTCGGTCCGCAGCGGAGGTGGTGGCAGCGGCCCCGCCCCTCGCGGCCCCGCCCCTCGCTCCCTTCCCCCACCGGCGGCCCACTTCCGGCTTTCTCGCTTCCCAACCATAGAGATGCGGACCAGAGAGACCCGGGTTGCGCTCCAGCCCTGGAGGTCTGAGATGGGCACTTGGCCACAAGTGAGGCAACTGCACTGTTTGGAGGGACACCAGAAACACACGTCATCCTGTCTGTAGGCCTTTCTGAATGCTTGTAGTTGATACTTAGGAAGGTGTTGGTTTTGTTAGCTCCCCTTCGTATGGGAGGTGGTTCTCTCTTGTTTTGGACAGAGTATTTTAGAAGCAGTGGATAAGGGCAGCTGAAAACCCAACACCTCTCACCCATATCTCGGTAACTGGCCTCCAGTGCTCCCTATTAAGCTTCATGTTTCTTGTGCACATTTTTTTTCTTTTGAATGTTAAGTGTTGATATCGAAGAATTTAAGTAATACAGGGTTTTTTGTCTTTCGAAATTAAAATCTTAATTATACAGGTACTGTGTATATGATATAGAAAAGGTAAACATTCATTGAACAACTGTTTACTATTATGTGGCTTTTTCACAGCAGTAAATAAAGTCTCTGTAGTCATGAAGTTTACATTGTAATGAACGGTAACAATATACCACCCTAAAATATGTAGGTATTCAGGACATGCCACTTCAAAATCTGCTGCTTTGGTATACTAATTATTTCTGAGCTGTAGGCACTTGAAAAACAGCAAATGCAGTCAGAAGCTTTCTCTGAGCTCCCTTTATTTGCCTAAAGACAAATCTAAAAAAACCCTCTGTTGTCATAAACCCCAACACTGGGGTTTCCAGAGTAGAAGTGGAGACCATATACAGACGAATTTTGTCAAAATATCATATCCCATCTACTCTTCTAAGGGCTCATTCATCTTTCCTAAAAATCATTCTTCCCTGAGACGCCTACATTCCCACTTCCCTTTCCCTATTAAGATGATATTTAAGCCTGAATTCTAAGCAACCTCAGTGAATTACTAATTTTTTCTAAATATCCTCCATGTATACGTGAGGCATACATGTTAATAAATCTGTTTCTCTCTTGTTAATCTTTTATTGCAGGGTTCACAACCAGGACTCAGAACAGTAGAGGGAAAATTATTTTTCACCCTCTAGATTTTTTCTGGAGCCCATTTGAGCAAAGGCCTGAAACAGGAAAATGCATGCCACGTAGAGCAGATAGGGAGTACATGCTTAGTGTGTTCTCGGCTCAGCAGGGATGCTAATATCACTGAAGTCCTGTTAATGAGGGGAAGGAATTGGTAAGTGATAAGATTAAAGAAGAAGCCAGGGGCCATGGTAAGAATTTGAAGTGTGTGTGAGTGTACATGGTAAAATAGTCATAACATAAAATTTATCTTTGTAATCATTTTCTTAATGTTTATTTATTTTTGAGAGAGAAAGAGAGCATGTGCACAAATGGGAGAGAGGCAGAGAGAGAGGGAGACAGAATTCAAAGCAGTGTCCAGACTCTGAGCTGCCAGCCCAATGTGGGGCTTGAACTCATGAACCATGTGATTATGACCTGAGCTGAAGTCAGGCACTTAACTGACTGAGCCACCCAGGCACTCCTCTTTGTAATCATTTTTTTTTTTTAAGAATTTTTTTTTTTTTTTTTTTTTTTTTTTACCATTTATTTAATTTTGACAGAGACAGAGCACAAGTCGGGGAGGGGTAGAGTGAGAAGGAGGCACAGAATCCAAAGCAGGCTCCAGGCTCTGTCAGCACAGAGCCTGACGCGGGGCTCGAACTCCCAACTGCGAGATCATGACCTGAGGTGAAGTCGGACGCCCAACCAACTGAGCCACCCAGGTGCCCCCTCTTTGTAATCATTTTTAAGTGTACTTGTTCAATGGCATTAAGTACATTCACATTGTTGTACAACCATCACCACCATCCATCTCTAGAATTTTTCATCTTCCAAAACTGAAACTCTATACCCATTAAATAACTCCCCATTCCCTGTTAAAAAGAAAACCACAGACCTCAAATGGAACCACTATATTAAGAGCCCCACATCAGCAAGCCAAGACTTAATACCTAACCTGACTGCAGTTTCAACCTCTCTGCCCATCCCTACCCCCAGCAATGTAACCTTTAACTAGCCAACATGGAATTTACTGGTCAGTACGAGGAAATTCACTGATAGACCCCTTCTGTTACCATCAGGAGGGTGACCGTGCCTTACACAATGGATTCTTTGCTAAATTCCTTTTTTATCCTCCTTCTCTACCTTTAAAAATCTTTCCTTTTCTGCAACTTGATGGAGCACCACTCTATTTGGTAGATGGGATGCTGCCCAATTCATGACTCAATTAATAAAGCCAATTCTATTTTTAAAATTTACTTGGTTGAATATTTGTCATTGAACACCTTTTCCCTTTAACCCCCAATAATCAGCTTTTACTTCATGTCTCTATGAATTTGATTACTCTAATCAAAGAGTAATCCTCATAGAAGAATCATAATAGTATTTGTCCTTTTGTAATTGGCTTATTTTGCTTCACATAATGGCCCCCAGGTTCATCCATGTTGTCGCATGTAGCAGAATATCCATTTTTAAAGCTGAATAATATTCCATTGTATGTATATACCACATTTTGTTATCCATCTGTTAATGGATAACAACTTGGGTTGTTTTGACCTTTTGGCTGTTGTGAATAATGAAATATCTCTTAGAGTCCCTGGCTTTCACTTCTTTTGGACATACCCAGAAGTGGGATTGCTTGATCATACGGTAATTCTATATTTATTTTTTTTAATGTTTCTTTATTTTTGAGACAGATATAGAGTGAGAGGGGGAGGAGCAGAGAGAGTGGGAGAGAATCCCAAGCAGGCTCCGTACTGTCAGCGCAGAGCCCGACGTGGGGCTCAAATTCATGAACTGTGAGATCATGACCTGAGCCAAAATTGAGGTGGTTGCTTCACCGACTGAGCCACCCAGATGCCCTGCTATGTTTAATTTTTTGAGGAACTTTCCCCCAACCCCCAGAGGTTCTAATTTCATTGGTTTAGAGTGAGGCCCTGGCATCATGTTTTATTGTGGGTTGGTTTTTTTTTTTTTTTTTTGTCTTTTTGTTTGTTTGTTTTGAGAGAGGGAGATGGTGAGCAGTAGAATCAGAGAGACAGAATCTCAAGCAGCTCCATACTTAGTGCAAAGCCCGATTCAGTACTCATTCTCATAACAGTGAGATCATGACCTGAGCCAAAATCAAGAGTTGGATGCTAAACTGACTGAGCCACCCAGGCGCCCCAGCAACAGTATATTTTAAAAGCTCCCCTTATAATTCTAACATGCAGCCCAGGTTGAGAATCTCTACTCTTTCAGTCCATGGTGCATTAAGTCATTAAGTCTCCCAAGGATATCAAGGTGTCACAACTGCTGGGGAGACAGGCCAAGGTAGAGTTGAAAAGCAACCACTATGTCATGGTAAATACAAATAAACCAATCAATAAAAAAATGTTAAAATATATTACTTTTTAAAATATAAATAACTCACAATGTGTGTATAAATAAAATAAGATAGAAGTTGTAGTGCAAATTATTCATCAATTTTTAACAGCTTTATTGTTGTATATTTTAAATATCACAAAATCTACCTCTTTCATAAGTATAGTTCATCATCAATCAATTTTTTATTTTCAGGAATTAGGGATAAGAGTTTTTCATTGGTATAGCTGTTATTACTACATGATACTACTAATTTGATTGCACTCTTCCAGAGTCTTCCCCTGAAGTTTGGTAGTTATTAGGTGCCTAGAGATTGTGTTAAATGCCTGGGCTTCCAGTTCCCCCCCAGTGCTCTCTAGGCTTCACCATTTTCTCTTTGGCTACAGTCAGAAAGGATGATACCTACACTGCTTCAGGACATCGATTGCACTCCATGAGCTAGTACCTGGTAGAAAGGGAGGAGGAAAAAGGGAGGGGGAAAAAGAGGGGTAAAGTAGATGATTACTGGTTAATTCTGGTTGCCATAACGAGGAGCCTATGTTTGTCTTTTGGCTGCTTAACTCCACCATCAAGACTAACGAAAGCTGTAGCTCATCTTTCTATAAAGGCCGTGTGAAATTTTGTAAAAAAGAAAGACAATTTCAGTTTTATCAAGGCAGCTTGCTTCTGTCTGAACACTCTGAAGCAACTGTTAAAATATATTGCCAAATATAATGTGTAGGCTGGCTTCCTCTTAGAAACAGATAGTTTTTAATGACTGCATGATATTCCTTTTATATACTGTACTTTATATAGTACTTAATCATTCATACATCATTCAATATTTAACATTTATAATTTTTCACTGTTATATTTCATTCAATGACTATCTTCATATTAATAAACATGATCCATGATTTAATAAGGATTCATTTTGTGACCAGTGTGGACCAGTTACTGTTCTCAACAGCAATGAAAAGAAATCAACAACAAAAAACTTCTGTGCTTATGGTACTTTCACTATAGTGAGGGAGATAAAGAAGATAAACATGTAGTATTTATTGAATGCTGACAGTAACAAATGCTAAGGAGAATAGGCAGGAAAGAGAGAAAGTGTAGAGGTGGGTTACTACTGATGTCGATAGGGAGGCCTTCATTTTGTAGGTGACATTTGAATACAGATTTGAGTGCATCAATGTAAATATCTTTCCAGAAGATCATTTCTGGCAGAAGTCCAAAAACAGGAAAGTGTTCATGATCTCGGAGGCTAGCGTGGGAGTGTAGGTGCAATGGAGTGGTTGAAGGGTAGGGTACTAGGTGATGAGGTCAGAGAGTTAAGGCAGAGCAGATAACATAGGGCCTTACAGGATTTTGGCTTTTACTCTTGAGTTAGATGGGGAGCCATTGAAGGATTTTGAGTAGTGGAGTGATGTGATTTATGCGTTTACAGGTCAGTGTCTTCTGTGTTGAGAATGGACTGTCTTTCATCCATTCAAAATACAGTAGCATGGAAGGGCAAAGTAAAAATAAGGAGGACCAGACAGCTTACTGCAGTAATCCAGGAGAGATAGTGACTTAGACTAGGGTAGGAATAGTGAGAGTGGTGAGAAGAGGCCAAATTCTGGCTAAATTTTGAAGATTGACTTGTCAGGAATTGCTAAGCTATCGGATATTGGGTTTGGGTGAGAGAAAGGGAGGGTCAAGGATGACTCCAAGACTTTAGGCTTGAGCAGTGATGTTGACATTTGCACATATAGGGAATTCTGTTGCAATAGGAGAAAGTGTGTGTGTGTGTGTGTGTGTGTGTGTGTGTGTGTGTGTGTGATTGGGAGGGCATTTAGGAGTTATTTTGGACATGTTAGGATTGAGCTACCTTTTACATATTCAATAATATAAATTGAGTAAACATTTGAATATATGAGTCTGGAGTTCAGTCAGGTCTGTACTGGAGACTCCAATACGGGAGTCTTTAGCCCAAAGCTGTTATATAAAAATGAAAGACTGAATGAGATTATTAATGTAGTGAGTGTAGATAGAAAAGAGTAGAGGAGGAAGGGTTGAACTCTGGTGGCATTTCAAACATTAGAAGTTGGAGGGGCGCCTGGGTGGCTCAGTTGGTTAAGCGGCCGACTTCGGCTCAGGTCGTGATCTCGTGGTCCGTGAGTTCGAGCCCTGCGTCAGGCTCTGTGCTGACAGCTCAGAGCCTGGAGCCTATTTCGGATTCTGTGTCTCCCTCTCTCTCTGACCTTCCCCTGTTCATGCTCTGTCTCTCTCTGTCTCAAAAATAAATAAACGTTAAAAAAAATTAAAACAAAACAAAACAAGACAAACCCAAACATTAGAAGTTGGAGAGAAAAGGAAAATCCAGCAAAAGTCACCAAAAAAAAAAAAAAAAAAAAAAAAAAGAATAGCTGTAGCGATGGTAATAGTAGAATAATGAGACAGATGTAGTGCCCTGGAAGTCAAATAAAGAGTTTGACAAAGGTGAGAGGGATCAACCTCAAGATATACAATTTTTTTTCCCTGAGAGTTTTATAAATTGTAGCGCTTACAGTTAGGTCTATCATTAATTTGAATTAATTTTTGTATGTGGTGTGAGACATAGGGGTCTAACTTCATTCTTTTGCATATGGCTACTTGTCCCAGCATGATTTGTTGAAAAGAATGCTTTCCCCATTGTATGGTCTTGGTACTCTTTTCAAAAAGCAATTGACCATAAAAGTAGAGGTTATTTCTGGGTTATCACTTCTATTCCATTAATCTATGTATATCCCTATATAAGTATCACACTAGCTTGATTACTACAGATTTGTATAAATACTCTATTTTTTATAATGGAAAATGTCAAATACACCCAAATATGGGGAAAATAATACAATGAACTATCATTCACCTGTCAGTCAAATACTGTAATCATCATCAATTTATGGATACTCATTTCATCAATATCCCTTACTTGATCTCCCAACCTACTGGATTCTTTTGAAGGAAATCTAAAACATCATATAATTTTACTATAATACAAAGAGTATAATTCTACTACCATTATCCTGCCTACATTTATAATAATAAAGACTTCTGTTACTGCCAATATGGAGTATCAGGGACTGGAACAACTGAAAAACTGGATCAAAAAATGAGACAACAGGGGCGCCTGGGTGACTCAGTTGGTTAAGCGTCTCAGGCTCAAGTCATGATCTCACAGCTTGTGGGTTCAAGCCCCACATCAGGCTCTGTGCTGACAGCATGGAGCCTGGAGCCTGCTTCGGAATCTGTGTCTCCCTCTCTCTGCCCCTCCCCTGCTTGTGCTCTCTCTCTCTCTCTCAAAATAATAAATAAAAACATTTTTTAAAAATGAGACAACAGTTCTCAGATCACTGGACATCAGAAAAATGAAACTGATTCTGGAGCAGTGGGAAACAAGTAAGGTGAATCCTATAATTGTTTTAACAGCCTATAAAAAATTTCCAAATCAGGGCTGCTGGGTGGCTCAGTTGGTTAAGTGCTGACTTTGGCTCAGGTCATGATCTCACGGTTTGTGAGTTCGAGCCCCTCATCGGGCTCTGTGCTGTGCTGACAGCTCAGAGCCTGGAGCCTGCTTCAGATTCTGTGTCTCCCTCTCTCTCTGTCCCTCCCCTGCTCGTGCTCTGTGTATGTGTCTCTCTCTCAAATATACATAAACATAAAAAAATCCAAATCATCATGATGTAGTGAGGGGAAACACAGTCAGAGCATAGTCGTCTTTCTGAAATGAGGCAGAGCTGGAAGTCTGAGGAATCCAAAGTGGCTATATTTTAAAGGGCAGAATGCCTGAAAAGAGACAGCTACCAAGAGGGAACTCCAAAGATTTGCAGAAGTTTTCAGTTGAGTTTCAGTTGAATAATGTGTTTCAGTTGAATAGTATATGAGTTTCAGTTAAATAATGATCAGTGTATGTGTGTAAGGAAAGTAACCAAGGCTGGAGAAAGTATTGCACAAAGGATTAGATAGAATTCCCAAAGCTCATACAGGGTCAGGAATACTGCCATCTAAAGTGAGAAATCACATAATCCACAGGGCATTGGGTAGAGTAATCAAAAAGGTCTTGCCTTAAAACAAGACACCACCACACACCTATTAGAATGGTCAAAATCCAGAACACTGACAATACCAGATGCTGACAGGGATGTGGAGAAACAGGAACTCTCATTCACTGCTGGTGGGGATGCAAAATGCTCAGCCATTTTGGAAGATGGTTTGGTGGTTTCATACAAAACTATACATATTCTTGTCATACAGTCCAGCAATTGTGCTCTTAGGTACTTACCCAAAGGAGGTGAAAACTTATGTCTACACAAAACCTGTACACAGATGTTTTGTTTTTTAGTTAATTTCAGGAATAGAATTTAGTGATTCATCACTTACATATAACACCCAGTGCTCATCCCAACAAGTGCCCTCCTTAATGCCCATCACCCATTTAGCCCATCCCCCCACCCAAGCCCCTCCAACAACCTTCAGTTTGTTCTCTGTATTTAAGAGTCTCTTATGGTTTGTCTCCCTCTCTGTTTTTATATTATTTTTGCTTCCCTTCCCTTATGTTCATCTGTTTTGTATTTTAAATTCCACACACACAGATGTTTATAGCAGCTTTATTGACAAAATTGGCCACCAACCAAGATGTCCTTCAGTAGGCAAATGGATAAATGGTGGTACATACAGATAATGGAATATTGTTCAGTACTAAAAAAAGCTATCAAGTCACAAAAAGACATGGAGAAAACTTAAATACAAATACTAAGTGAAAGAAGCCAATCTGAAAAGATTACATATAGTAAGTATAGTATAGTATAGTACAGTATAGCATTAGTATAGTATAGTATTAGTATAGTATAGTGTGATTCCAACTATATGACATTCTGGAAAAGGTAAAGTATGGAGACAGGAAAAAGAGGGACAAAATAATCCTAGAGTAAGCACTGCTCTGTTTAGGTAAGATGCAAAGGGATAAAACTGTTTCCAGTTAACTTAGTCATATCCCATAAAAACAGTTTAAGGATTATTATAGGAAAACATTCAGTACTCAACAAAATAAAATTCATAATCTATGGTATACAATTAAAAATTATTAGGCATGCAAAGAAGCAGAAAGATTTGACTGGTAATCAAGAGGAAAAAATTCTATGAATCAAAATTGACCAGGAACAAAGACAGTACAGTCAACAGACATGGACATTTCTACAATTATAACGGTGTTCTATATTTGTCAAGAAGCTAGAGGAAAGATTAAACATATTAAGTAGAGATGTGGAAGATATACATAAAACCAAAACACCAAAAATATATGGAACTAGTGATGAGTACACTGAATGGCATTAAAGGCAGATTGGGCATTACAGAAGAAAAAAGGAGTAAATTTGAAGACAGCAATCGAAACTATCCAAAATGAAACAGAAAAAAAAACTGAAAAGAGATTAATCAGCGAGCTATGGGACTTCAGTTCACTAATAATGTAACCAGAGTTCCCAAAGGAGAAGAGACAGAAAAGTTATTTGAAGAAACAATGGCTGCAATTTTTATAAATTGGATGAAAAATATAAATCTATGGATCCACAAATCTCAATGAACTGCAATCATTAGAAATGTGAAGAAAAAGTGGCCCCTGGGTGGCTCAGTCGGTTGAGCATCCAACTTTGGCTCAGGTCATTCATGATCTCTTGGTTTCTGAGTTTGAGCCCTGTATCAGGCTCTGTGCTAACAGCTCAGAGTCTGGAGCCTGCTTCAGATTGTGTCTCCTCCTCTCTCTTCCCCTCCCATGCTGATGTTCTCCCTGTCTCTCAATAATAAATAAACATTTTTAAAAATGTGAAGAAAAATATATACTGGCAAATCAAAATCAAATTGCTTAAAATGTGATACAGAGATTATCTTAAAATCAGCCACAGTAAAAAGATACACTATGTACAGAACAAGCAAGGATGATAGCAGATTCTTACTGGAAGGTGTGGCAGATAGCCTCAAAGACAGCCCTTAATAACTCCACCTGGTGTTCATGCCTTTGTATAATCCCCTCCCTTTGAATGTGGGCTGCACCTCATGACTAGGTGTGGGCACCTTTATGTCTCTCAGAGCTCTCCCTCACTCTGAGGGAAGCAAACTGCCATGTTGTGAGCTGTGCTATGGAAAGGTACATGTGGCAAGAAACTGATGTTGCTGGCCAATAGTAGGGAAGACCCAAAACCTACTAACAGTTATGTAAGTAAACTTGAATGTACACTGTTCCCCAGTCCAGCTTTGAGATAACTATAGCCCCTTTGTTATTATTGTAGACATTCTACCTTTTTACTTATTTCTTATTTGAGAGAGAGGAGAGAGAGAGAGAGAGCGAGTGAGAGGGATAGAGGAAGACAGAGAGAATCTCAAGCAGGCTCCACGCTCAGCATAGAGCCTGACATGGGGTTTGATCCCATGACCCTGGGATCATGACCTGAGCCAAAATTGAGTCAGATACTCAACTGATCCACCCTGGTGCCCTCCACTTTTCTATTAATTGGTGTTGACATGATACATCTTTTAAAAAATATTTTTTAAGTAAGCTCTATGCTCAACATGGGGCTTGAAGTCATGACCCTGAGATCAAGAGTTGTCAACAGCCAGCCAGGTGCCCCAATATATCTTTATATTTTTTTTGTACTTTTTTTCCACTTTTCTTTTAAGTAATTCTGTCTTCATATTTAAAGTGGTTTCTCGGGGCGCCTGGGTGGCTTGGTCGGTTAAGCATCCGACTTCAGCTCAGGTCATGATCTCACCGTCTGTGAGTTTGAGCCCTGCGTGGGGCTCTGTGCTGACCGCTCAGAGCCTGCAGCCTGTTTCAGATTCTGTGTCTCCCTCTCTCTCTGCCCCTCCCCTGTTCATGCTCTGTCTCTGTCTCAAAAATAAATAAACGTTAAAAAAAAAAATAAAGTGGTTTCTTGTAGAAAGTATACAGTTAGGTCTTCCTTTTATATCCTATTTTTTAATTCTGTGTTTAAGCCATTTACATTTAATATGCTTACTGATAGTATGAGGTTTAAATCTACATTCTTGTTATCTGTCTTCTATTTGGTCTTTGTTCCCATTTCTTTTTCTGTTTTCTTTTGGAATAATTGAGTATTTTTTATTCCATTTTCTCTCCTTTGTGGACTTATTTGTTGTAACTTTATTGTGTTGTTAGTGCATGCTTTAGGACTTATACTACATTTCTTAACATGGTCTAATTTCAAGTGATATTATATTCCTTTTTTTAATGTTTATTTATTTATTTGAGAGAGAGAGAGAGAGCGAGCGAGCAGGGGAGGGGCAGAGAGAGAGAGAGAGAGGAAGACAGAGAATCCGAAGCAGGCTCCAGGCTCTGAGCTGTCAGCACAGAGCCTGACATGGGGCTCAAACTCACAAACTGTGAGAACATGACCTGAGCCAAAGTTGGACACTTAACCGACTGACCACCCAGGCACCCCTCAAGTGATATTATATTCCTATAAGTATAGCATAAGAACCTTCAATAGTGTACTTCCATTTCATCCTTTCCAGCTGTTATGCAAGGGGTGGGGATCTCTGGAAACATGTTCTTTAAAGGCAGAGAACTTTGGCTAGGAATATAGACACAGATATTTATATTCTCAACAATTTCCTTAAAACATAGTCATAGAAATTAACTATTACAGTAAGGTGTAGAAACATTTAGCTCATTTTTAAAGTTTATTTGGGGGGGTGGGAGTGGGAAAGGGGCAGAGAGAGAGGGAGAGAGAGAGAGAGAGAGGATCCCAACCATGCTCCACACTGTCAGTGCATCCCCCGACATGGGGCTCAAACCCATTAACGGTGACATCATGGTCTAAGCTGAAGTCGAGAGTCAGACGCTCAACCTACTGAGCCACCCAGGCACCCCTTAGCTCATTTTATATACAATTGGATAAAAGAACCATGAGCATATTTGTGGCTTCAAATTTAGTGGAGTTTTATGTGGTATTTACCTCAGGTTTTGCTCATACTGAAATTATGTACCTGATTGTATACCACTATGATTGTTTTTGGCACAGGGTTTAAAAGATATGGAAAGATTCTGGCTTCAGAAGTATGATCTTCATAGAAATCTTCCTTCCAATGGCAGCTGTGGTAACTTGGTATTCCTCCATTGAGAAGTGGAGTGTATTTTTGGTCAGCCCTCAGAACCCACTCTAGTCTGTGACAATTTTGACAAAAATGATGCTATGTAGTTTCCGGGCCTAGGTCCTAAAAGCTGTGAAGCTTTCTTTCACCGGGGTCTCTTAGAACTCACTCTGAGGAAGCTAGCTGTAAGTTCATCTACCCTGAGACTCCATTTTGTGAGTGTCCAAACTAGTCATGTCAGGAGGTTGTGTGTGGAGTTGCCTGATCAGCCCTCAGGTATTCCATCTGTATCAGTCTGGATACCAGATGTGTGACAGAAAGCCTTCAGATGCAAGAGAGAGATTATATTGTTAAAGCCATTAAGGTTTGGAGTGGTTTGTGATGCAGCAATAACCTGAACAGTATATAAATGTATTTAAGGCAAACTGGTAGGTTTTACCTGAGTGATGCTTCTATTTGGGAACTTTTCTGTGTTGTGCTTCATTTAACCAAATCTTTGAAGGCCAAAAATACTTTGCTTATTTTTTGATTCAACCTACCTTTGCCCTTCACTTCAATATTAGGAGAGACGCTCAGAAAATGCTAAATAAATATGGTATCTCCATGGTAATGAGTGAAGAAAACTTATACTTATCTGACATTAAAATGGGCACTATTTTGACTACATAGCTATTTTTTATCTTGGTGCTAACTTCACTTTGAAATTAATTAGCTGATTATTTTAATGTAAATACAATCAATTTCCACACTGCTACTGCCACTTTATCCAACACTAAAGATGTCATATTCCAGTAAGGTTTAGGGTGGAGATGAGAAAAAGGGTGAATTTTAAGGGTGGAAAAGGAGCAGGAAAAGGAAGGAAAGGAAAAGGAGCTCTAATCACCTAAATGGGATGCTTCAAGAATAATGCTTTAGGGGTACCTGGGTGGCTCAGTTGGTCAAGTGTCGGACTTCAGCTCAGGTCAGGGTCTCGCATTTCGTGGGTTCAAGTCCTACATCAGGCTCTGTGCTGTCAGCTCAGAGCCTGAAGCCTGCTTCTGATTCCGTGTCTCCCTCTCTCTCTCTGCCCCTCTCCTACTCATGCACTGTTTCTCAAAAATAAACATTAAAAAAAACCCCTTTTTTTAAAAAAAGGATAATGCTTTATATTATTAAAGAATGCAATTACTCTACCATTGGTTATTGCTGTACTGTTGGTAGTAAGGTTGATGGTGCTAATGTGGTAACTCTGAGAGGGGAGAAGCTGTAATGTTTAGCTTTTATCCCTTAAGAACTTTGGACAATCAGCTTACAACTATTAAGAATGAGACTAAATCAAAACAAAATCTCTGATAGGTACTGGAAAAAACCCTCAAAGAATATTTAGTAATTTACAATAAGTCAATGGCATAAACTTTATTATTGTCTAAGATTATTTATTTAAAAAATATTTTTAATGTTTATTTTTGAGAGAAAGAGAGAACAAGCAGGGGAGGGGCAGAGAGAGAGGGAGACAGAGTATCCCAAGCCAGGCTCTTCACTGTCAGTACAGAGCCCGACATGGGGCTCGAACTCACAAACTGTGAGATCATGACCCTAGCTGAAATCAAGGATTGGATGCTTAACCGACTGAGCCATCCAGGCACCCCAAAATTTATTTATTTTTGAGAGAGAGAGAGAGAGAGAGAGAGAGAGAGAGAGAGAGAAAGCAGGGGAGGGAAGACAGAGAAAGGATGAGAGAGAATCTCAAGCAGGCTCTGCACTGTTAGTGCAGAGCTGGATGTGGGGCTCGAACTCACCAACCATGAGATCATGACCTGACTTGAAATCAAAAGTCAGACACTTAACCGACTGAGCCACCCAGGTGCCCCAATGGCATAGTCTTTAAATTGATAGTACACTATGGCAAGTGCCAAAGGCAAGTGGATGAATAGTATTAGATAATTATTAAGTATGTGTTTGTCATGGTTTAAAGAGTAAGAAGAAAAATCTACACTGAATTTTTATACAAGTCTTTATTTACAACTTGTTTAACAACTGTACACTTTTTGCAGCCTTGAAAACATTTTTGTACTTGAATGGGAAAATATAGTTTGACCAAATCTTAACTTTATTCTTCATATACATATACATATATTATATGCATACATATAAACATATACATATAATTAATACCATAACAAGTTGGCAGTCATAAAATTAAAATGAATAAGTGATATCAAAAGGAAATGCAATATAAGATTCCAAAAAAATTAAAAATCTCTCTTCCGGTGATTTATTGGACTTAATGTTTCTGTGACTTTAGTGAAAATTTCTTACTGAGGCTCATAAGTCATTCACCTCAGAAAAACAGAAAATCCACCGATCTAATATACAGTAAATGGTTGGTAAACTTGGTAAATGTGGAAAAATCCTTGGATGCTGTTATGTACTATGTTGCTAAATCTGTATTGATTCCATTGTGAAGTGAGAAATTTAGAGTTGTATGTGGCTTTCATTTTTGGATTATAATGACAAAGAATGAAGTTGTTGAATTATAAATTCAATAGTCAACCAGAAATAAGAATATACCAAGTAATATCCTTTTTGCCAAAGCTTAACTGCAAGGTGGATAACTGTGATGCCAAATAGGAAACTAACAACAATTCATAGAACAATCAATAATACTTAAGACATGAGTATAAGGCTTTAGAGCTGGGACTGTAATCAATACAATTCCAACTCCAATGTACTAAGGTGTTTTCCAGCTCATCTGAAAAGTTTAAAAAATACTATAGGAAAAAAAAAGCCTTTTCTATCCTCAAATCTTTGATAGAATTTATTAATCAAAATAAGGCAAATTATTAAATTATTAGATATGTTTGAATTTTACCATTCATTACACAACCAAAAACTGGGTGTTATAAATGGTGGGGCAATTGTCAAAACATGAAAACTGCAAAACAAAATAAATCTGGAAATTATTCTAGGTGCAAAGCATTCTGAATTACACATAACCTGTTCACAGCAAAGTTAGTGACAGCAATGACATTTTAGTGCATCTAAATTTTAAATAACTAAGGCTATTAAAAAACAAAAGGCTACTATTTAAAAAAATTAAAAGGCCTCAAATCATTGATTGGCATTTGTGTACAGTCTTTTCCTGTATTTATACTAAAATACTATGTATTTCAAGCATAATGAGAATTTCCCTTAACTAACATGAATCTCTGTAGAACACATATTAAATTAGGCCAACAAGAAAATAATAACACAAACTCAAATCACACCATTTACCGATCTGTACTTGAATGATGATAAGAATTTCATAATTTGCTTGGAATTTGACCTACTGGATTGAGTCTGTTGCCTGATTTAAAACATTTAAAACGGAAAAGGAAAGCACCAGCATCATGACTTCCTAACAGGACAGTTTTAACTAAGTACCAAGCCTACTGAAAAGAATTATGATTAAGTCCCTTATTTTCATTAAAAAAGTCAAAGATGCATCCATGTGCATCCTTTTCGTTATGTTAAAAAGTAAATTAATAAATATAAAAAAATGTTTCATTGACTAAGTCACTGGAATAAAATTCTTGCTTCGTATATGAAACTGAACTTAATTCATGTAATCCAAGTTATTAAGAGCAAGAAAGTATGAAGAAAACCAAGGAATTATTTGGATCTTGATATACCTTTAAGGGGGAAACAATCAAATGTGATGTTAGGGAGAAATGTTTAAAGGGACAGAAACAAAAACTGTTGCCACTTTCATTAGATCTATACAGATTTAAAAATAACAGAAGGATAAATGTTTAGCAATTTTTATTTGTGAATAAATAAAGCATTCATTGGTTTTTGCTCTATGTGTGTTAGAAACTATGTATCAATTTGAGGACTACAAAACAAGGAGAAAAAAGCCTGAAGATACTAAGTTATGATTTATGAAATGATTTAATTTTATCACTTGAAAAGTAAAGTGCTAAGAACCTGTTTAAAAAAATACATTGAAAACTAGTTTCAAAGAATGGGGTTTTGATTTTTCCAGTGTCTTTAAAAAGGGCTGGTATTAATTTTTATATGAAAAACAGCTTTCTTCAACTACGGCAGTAAAATCTAATAGTTATTATAAGTTAACTGAAAACTTTCATTTTGTCCTTGTTTTCTCTTTGGGCATGACAGCACTGTAAAAAGGCATTTTCTGCAATGATGGAAATGTTCTAAATTTATGCTGTCCAATATGGTAACCACTATCCATGTGTGGCTACTGAGCACTTGAAATGTGGTTGGTGATTAGAGAGAACCAAAGTTTGAATTTTATTTAATTTTAATTTAAATGTAAATCACCATGTGGCTAGTGGCTAATAAATTGGACAATGTAGGCCCAGGATCTACTCTTATCTAAATCAGCAAAAGCCACCGGATGGTAAAGACATTTAGAAGGGAACTTATTCACTCAACAACTAAATTAATAGATATTCAAAACATCATATTCTGTCTTTGTGTGTGTGTATGTATGAGCATATTTCTTTTTTAATTTTTTACTTTAGGGGGACAAAAGCAGCTCTTCTCTCAAAGGTCAGGGTCTAGACTTCTCTATTTCAGTGTTGCTCTCTTCTAGGTGACTTGCTTAAGCAAAGCACATCAGTAGAACAGGGGGTAATGCAGAAGAAAATACTACAGAAACTCTTCACAATATAAAGGCATTTCTCTCATGTGAAAGCACAAAACAAAACTCTAAGAGAATGTTCTTATGAGCAAATCTCCCTATTCTTTGGCAGTAATCATGTGTCAGTGTTTACATAACAACAAATATTTCACTACTTTTTGACTATGATTTGAGTATTAACATTTTTAAGTTACAAATGGAAGAGTCCTGATTTCTAAAAATATCTCTGAAGAGAACAAGCTGAAAACTTAGCTACTTTTGAACTTAAGAACAGTCAAGTTCATTAAGCATCTGTTATAGCAGAATGAAGAATATTTCTGCAGCGTTCTGCTACCTTTTCTCATCAACTAACTCCCACCATTTTCCAGATTTTCCAACTGTATGGCTCCTGGAACCTGGCTTTCTTTCTCCTGTCTTTGGGTATAGGCAATGATGAAGAAACTATGAGAGTTAAGGGCAATTGGTAGGTTTGTATTTTAGGAAACAGCACAGCAAAGGTGAGAACTCCCCATGGCTGATGGTCCATCTCTCTGGGAGTCGGGAGGACCAGGAGTGACTTAGTTATCAGGCCAGTGGACACTTCCCCTTTTATCAGGAAGCCTGCTGAGAACAATTCAGCTGGGTTTAAAGGGTTCGTCTAAGCCCAGGAACTGGACTATTCTTGTCTCTCAAAATCGGGTACACACAGGCCATGGGACTAGGTGCCTTCTGGTATTCTCTAATTAATTAGAAGGTTGTTTACTTTTTACTAATATAGCTCCAGAAAACAAAAGGTTTCAAGGGTGTTGGCATTTGAGAGAATTTGGCCTCATGAGTACTGACTTATACAAGTCTAATTAATGTGAAATATAAAATGCAATTTATGCCCAATAGCCCCAATCCAGCTTCAAATAGATCTTTAGACTTGGATTTTCAGATCCCACTTTAAACATTTCAGGAAGAGTACAGAGCCCATTTCTTTGGGCGATCTTTTACATTTTTCTTAGTGAGTACTCCAAAATAAGGAAAAGACCCTAGCAGAAAAGACATAAGTAGAAAATGCCACAGAAAAGTAGAAGAAAAATAATTATCTAATATTAGTAAAGTGCTGTGAACCTTGCAGTAAAGTATAAATATATAAATGATTAGATAGAACAGTAAATAATATTAAGACACTCATCTATAATAGTGACATATACAAACACACTATAGAATGTATACAGTAAGCACTGCCCATAGGTTGACAAATACACCAAGAATAAACATGAATCCCTTTTATTAATTTTAACAATTGCTAAACTAATTATTTTCCTTTGTCACCTTAGAGATATCTAAAGTGATAACACCTGCTCAGAAGTCTCCCACATACATTAAAGCCTCAACATGCTTTGGTAGTTTTCTTTTTCTCATTTTGACATTATTCTTGTCATGGTATTTAATTCTTCCTTTAAGCTCTGAGTAGGTAGAATTTAGGACATTTGATAGCCCTTTGGGCCTGAAATTTTGAGGCTATGGACACTTTTTCTGATGATTTCATCTTCAGATCCTAAAGATCTAATTCAGAGCCTGGGGATAACGTATCAGGTACATAAAGACTCTCTTAAATATATTTTTAAAAATCTCTACTCCTGCTTTCAATTTAAACAAAATATTGTGGGGCGGGGCTACTATGTCTAATTAGGGGGGAACATAAAATTGATCCTAAGGTATATAAACTAGATAAAGCAGCAGATCTAGAGAAGTCAGTAGTAATTTTCAGCCACCACAGAGTTCTTCTGATCAAATCCAAGTATCCTCAATGGCTTCAAATCACTATCTTAGATTTAGTAATGGGTTAACAGTTTCAAAATAAAAATAGATGCTTTCCCTTCCACTGATAAACGTATAGTTAATATTGTATGCCAGCTAATGCCCACTGAAGGGAAGGACAGTTAGAAACTAAATTATATTTTTGTCTACTCTTCTTTATTTAATGATCATGTAAGAGAGTCAGAAGATTTTATGTAAACTATCACTTGAGGAACATTTGTTAAGACAATGTTATTTTTAATTGTATTAGTACTTCTATCAGCCTGGATATTTGTTTATAATCAGCCCATTTCTTATCCCAATAATACATTCTAATTTCTAGGAATGGATTTGCCTTCACAGTCTTCTGTTACTTCCTCACATTTTTATGCTCACTTATAAATACAGCAGACAAACTGGTCTTACAGAATATTATTGGAAAATAGAAAAATAATGAAGAGAGACATCACATTAATTGTTGACATGTAATCATTAGGAAACATGTATAGACCCCCCTACAATTGTCCAAACTCATATACTTGCCATAATTAGGTTCAGGTCTCTTGTTTCTCAAATAAACTAATGTCCCTTTCTCTATCAATTTAATAAACTTCATAAGTTTTTACATTCATAGATAACACGCATGAGTTGGATTGGGTTGATAAAGGGCTGTTTAGCAACAAAATAATCAATAAATTCTTCTCAAGAACATATTCAGTGATTTAGAAGAGATGGATATCATCACATTTGTGCTGTCCTTCGTTTTATAAAAAGGAAGCTAAATATTAATATTTCTATGATTTGGGGGAATAGGGAAGGGCAGAAATTAGCTGTGTCAGCACAGAATTATTTTGTTTTTTAGGTTCTGAGAAATGAACAGTATTTACTATAAAACTTTAGAAGAATAAAATTATTGTGCTTAAACTGGACAATAAAACATTTTCAATAAAAGGAACATACACCAATTATTATTTAAATATGCTTTATAGAAAGTAAAAAATTGGATGACACACACATTGAGAATAGCCTTCCTCATATAAAAACTTCATGATATAAAATATTAGAATCATTATAGTTACAAAGAATAAGCTCTGAAACCACTTTCTAAATGTAATGAATCAAATGTACCAAAATAAGCTGCCATTTCGACAGTTGGGACTATAGAAAAAGAGATTATCATTATTGAATGACCCTCTTAACTTAGAAAAAGGGAAAATAAAAGGCATGCTAAAATAATTTTCAAAGATTATGATGCCCCATTTCTTTTGTTAACACACTCCTTCGTCTACTTCAGGGCATCACACAGGTTTGACTTTGAAGTATAATGAATATGCTACATCAGCACAATGAGTCCCTTCATCACACAAGGGGGAGAAGTCAATGCTTCCTTCCATAGTTTAAGAAATAGACAACAAAAAGTATTTTGCCTTAATGTTGTTATTCTGCAATTAGCAAAAAGCAAAACACCAAGCACTTTCCTCTCACTTTAGGGTCACGGTGTTCTTACCCACAGGGCTGGAAACTAGCTAGGTGTGCAGTAGCTGTGGGTTGTGGGTGCTTTTTCAGATAATCTCACATGTTCAACTGGCAATAACTATAACATTCCAGAGTCTGAGATCTCGACAATTGGAAATTAAATGAAGAGAGTTAAGATAATTTTAAAAATTTAGACTTTTGTTTCAAGATAATTCTCATATTGGGATAGGGATTTTCAAATTTTTAACACGGTGTTAGCTTGAAAAGATGAATGCTTGTCTGAGAGCAAGAGGCACTGGAAGATATTTTGTATCATTAGCTAACAAAAATAAACAAAACTGCTATTATAAGGAGAGGTGAGTAAACTAGCTAATAAAATGATCTTTTCTTTAGCCTAACTCATCTCTCACTGAACAATCACTTACTGCTGATGTGCTTGCATAGTGTGGATTTTCACGCTTGTGCAGGGTTAATGAAATGTCAGGGCCAATGTTTCTGACTGGATAACATCTAGCTTAATTTTTTACAATTGAGCTTTACTGTATAAACAAAACAATAAAACTTCAACAAAATTACAAATGCAAAATTATCCTATTATAATCTACTCATCTCACATCCCACCAAGCCAATTTTACCAGGCTAGGACTATCAAATAGAAATAATTCAATCTTAATCAATTTTGGAACATGGGTCCTTTATTTAGGGACTTCTTTTTCTTGGTTATTATCAAGGAATTAGACAAATGATAAAAAGATATGATTGAATTTTTGAAGCTCTTTTCAGATATGTACAGTTGTATTATTTATTCTCTGTCTCTAGGTGGTAAAACTACAATATCTGTTGGATTTTTTCTGATTACAAACTTTGTAAATGCACACTGCAGAACATAAATGTTACTCTTTAAAATTTTTTTAGTTATTTACTTTGTATTTTCTTACCCTGGTTAGAAGGAAAACAGAAAATAAGATTTTTGTTTATAAGAATTCAACACTGCGGGGATGGGTCACCCCAAGCTAATGCAGTAACACTGTACTTACTCCATTGTGGAGGCCAGGGCTACAGCTCTGTTGTTGTTCGAGCAAACTGTGGCTTCTTGAAGCTACTGTATACAGGGAGTCTGTAAGAATATAGCACAGTATAGCTCACATCTAGATAAAGTGCCTAATGGCTTTTAACTTCCAGACAAACCATGCATCATCACAAACCTCCTGAAAAATTATTAATCATTATTGGAGAAATAGTGATTTATAAATCTCGCCCAAAGCTGGGCAAGGGAAACAAGGTTGTCACTGCTACAGCTCAGTTTTATTCCTGCTTTTTAAAAAAAATATCAGAATGTTTAGGAATATAATTTCTGCTATGCAATGCAAGTAATATACTAAACCCATACAGGTACAGTAAAGGAACATGAAAGTTATGAATGTAAACACCAAAATAACAGCATGCAACAGATGCCAAAGAAAAACGAGTAAAACTTGCTTCTAAAAGCCTGGCACCTGGCAGCCTACCTACCAGGTAGACCAGAAGACCAGGACTGGAGCAGTAAACAAAGAACTAAAATTAAAACCTCTCGTCTCATAGGATATAATCCATCTAATAAAGAGATCATAGACTCTTTTTTTTTATTTTCATCTATCTTATTCTGCAGGTAGTATAATTTTCAAACAATTTTAATGCTACCAAGGTTAGTGTTCATGCCCTGTTTTAAAACAGCTAAATCCTTATGTTATTTGTGAAATAAGGGGGCAGGGTAAGAACCATCTTAACTAGTTTTTAATCTTGTACTGTTAAATTGCCTATGTTGATGAGGTCTGCTTAGCCTCCTGAAACCTCACAATGCATTCTACTCACGTGGTTCTCTCCATTATTACTAATTCTTCCTGCTTTATAGTCTTATCAGGCAGAAGCAATCATACTGCTCTCAGACCTCTGTATGTAATGTAAAAAATTAGCACAGTGTATGGAGTCATTTCCGTGTATACTCTAATAGCTTTCTTCAAGAATGGTTTCTGAGGACAAATGAAAACGCTACTAATTTTTAGGTCAATTTTCTTACAAAAAAGAAAGTAAGGATTTAAAATCAAACACTTGAATATAGTTTCTGAAAGTTCTTAATTACATTTAACTTGATTTAGAGTTATTCATTTGTATTTAATATACAAGACTAAATGAAACCTGAACTTCCAAATAGCAAGTACATGAAATAAAATCTTTTTAGGTGACGTATCTGAAACCAAAACCAACCGACCAACCAATCAACCTAATTTCAATAATTTTATGCTTAAAAAAAATTGGCTATGGTGCAAGAAAAAGGCTGGAGGGGAACTTAGATATAATTTGGGACCAAATACTTAATATGGAAAGTCAGGCAGAGGCATTTCATTTTCAAATGAATGCGGTTTCACATTTATATAGCACCTTATACAGCCAAAGTGCTTTACAATCATTATGACTTGATGGCCATTCAAAAAAGTAAATGAACATGGTTTACAATCTGTCAACAAATCTAAGAACTTTGAGGCAACCAAATACCCAAGAGAATCTATTCAGTGGCTGATTCTTGGACTAGTACATAGAATTAAGAAAAAAATGTTAAAAGACCTGTCATAACGTCACATACAAGAAGTCACTTATTGATCTTAAGGACTGATACTAAGATGTTAGGTTTAGGAATTGAGAAATAGAAGGGTTTATATTAAAGAATAAGTAAAATGAGGTGCAACAAGGAAATTGCCCAAAAGGTAAGGCTACCTGTTACTAGTAAGTATATGAAAAATAAATCTTTTAGATATGGAGGGTAACTGAAACTGTAAATGTCAGCCGCATTGCTAGAATCTGATCCTCAGTTACTATGATATTTCAAAACAAGAAAAAAATGAATGCACTGCCTGATTTTTTTTTCTGTAATTTCCCCCCAAATAACCTAACCAATCCATTATCTTCTGTCAGCAAACAAGATAGCAAGAAATAATGAAATTTTATGTATGTTTTAAAAATAGTTTCCAAATCTTCGGACAAATTTAATTTCCTATAAAACAACGTGGAAAACTTATTTTTTTCCCTCTAAATAAATCTATCAGGTGCCTTAGATAACATCGGATTAGCACCTCTGCCAATGTATTTATGTCTTTGCAAAAAGTGCACTTGCCAACCATTTTATATAGTAAATATGCAAGTTATTTGAAGTGCATTTGGAAAACAATTGAAAACACAGATTAATACATCATAAAAAGATTAATTCCCTTTAAACAAAGACATTCTTATAAAGCATGGTAACACAGAGGCACAATAAAGAATATAAATTGTATATCAATTATTGGCAGAAAATCTAATTCATTACAAAGCCTACACCATTGGGGAAAGGACATTTTCATACAAAGAAAAGTACTACACTATTATACAACACTTTTAATTGGGCATTTAAAAATTTTTGGCACATTAAAAGGAACTGAAAGGACTACAAAATAAAGAACCAAGAAACTAAAATATTATAGATATAGGAGAGAGAAAGTCCTCAAATGAGAAACAACTAAATATCAACATAAAAGAGACAAAAAATAAGCTGGCTGAATTTCCTGAAATGTTGTCATATGTAACAGAAGTATGCTTTGAATGTAGGATGTTTTTTTTATTCTGATGGCAAGACTTGTCTACCTTGCTGTGGCTGGTTGCACATGGCCCGGATAAGATCTTCTTGTGCTGGTTGCTTGTCTTTGCCTAGCCAGAAATGACTGCCCTGAACCTGTACTAGCAAGTCTATCTTCAGCCGCCTTTTTATGCAGGGTCATTCCCTATATAACATAGGAAAAAAAAAAAAAAAAATCAATATAAAAAAAAGTAGAACATACTCTCACTAAATAAAATTTCTTCACGCAGTATTTGTCACAATGAATCATAAGGCACAATTAGGAATGTTAATTCTGCTCATTTCAGATTAAAATCTTACAGAGACATTTTGTTCCAATAATTAAGTACAAATTTTCTCTTGGAAAAATTAAGCCTTAATTTTCTGAATTTACAATAATCCAAACAATAGATTACCCATAATCATATATACTTCCTTCTCAAATCAAATGTATAAAGTGATTTCCCAAGAACAAACAGTGCAATTGATTGGTAGGAGTTGATTCACACGTGGTTGTGGAAATCACATGGCTTACTTATTTTGAGTGAAAAGCACAGGTTGTTTCTTAAGGAGGAAAGCCACACTAGGTATAATACATACCTTCAGAGTGTTTTTCTTCACTTCAGGCAGGCTTGCATTCTCAAGCCAATTAAGAAAAGTTCCTGACAGCCCACAACAGAGGTCCCAAACCAGAGCTGGGGGTCTTTCTTGAATACTGGAGTAGGATGGTCTACTAGCTTAGAAGGGAGAGGATATAGAGTTGCTGGGCCCAGAGCACCTTACCAGGGGGGAGGAAACCTTTTCAACTGTTGGTCTATGAAGAGATCAGGGAAATAGTGGTTTTGGTACTTTTTCATAAGCCAGTAAAGAACCTTGGCCAGGGAAACATTAAGAAACAAGAGGAGCTATTTAATCTCACTAGTGATTGGCCACAAGTAAACTGATGGGGAGAAGTGGACGCTGTAACAAGGAAGAAAGTAAGAAATAAGCAACTGAGAACTAAAAGGAGAGCAGGTACATATGCCAAGCAATGTGAAAAGTCCTAGGGCTTTCCTAGAGAAAGGAAAGACTGGCACAGAAGACAGAAGACTAAACAATCAATCTTCCTATCACTAGTTAGCTTCTAGGGAAAACACTGGCCATGGCTGTGTATCTTTAACAGAATCTGTCATGTATACCCAAATACATAACACTTCTCCATTTTCCCAATGAGAAAACCCAGAACATGTATTTTTACTCAATTTGAAATCAAAGCATTTAAGAATCTGAAGAAAACTAACAAATATCTATTGGTAATCTTTAATTTATTAATTTGGCTACATATATTAACAAGTTATTTAAAATAAACTTTTTTTTTTTTTTTCCATTTTCACATTTCAAGCAACTTATTCAAGTTCTTCACACACCTTTAAGACCTCAATAGCCACAACTGGGCAATTCTCTGAGATACTTAATGCCTTTTCCCAGTGCCTGTCACCTCCCCTTCCATTCAGTAGTCTGAGATGTAGAACTTTCTGAATATATGTGTGGCTACCTCACTAGAATATAACTTGTGTGAGACTATATGGAGTTACTCCTTTACTCTCTGGAGAGCTAAAAATGTTCTTTAATGCCATGTCACAGAATAAATAAATTTGGTTCTATAACCACAATATGTGAAGTCATATAAATCAATCAAAACTTATGAAATGACTACTAAGTATTGAGGGGCAGAGTTCCAAGATCACTAACACCAACCTTTAAAGAGGACACAGAAGAGGTGGACTCAGAACTAATTCCCAGAGAACTTCCTTAGGTAGTTTTCCCCAATTTTTATTTTTTAATTTTTAAGAAATCTATTATTTGTTAATAATAGTATTCTAAACCTAATTTGGTTTCTTCCTTTGTTTTTGTAAATTATGATAAGATCTGAAATATGTAGTTTTAACCAAGGCAAATATAGACAAATCATGAAATTGTCTGAGTTTCTGACAAACATAAAATCACATTATTAGGAAACCTGGGGCATTACCCTTGAAGACGCAGTATCAGTTACAACTGTAAAACAGAAACAACAGTAACATAACTATAGGGTCACAGGGGGATGATGAAAAAAAATCTGGCTCAATTTCCTGTCTTAGGCAACTAACATTTTGACAAGGCAGAAGTGGTCTTACTGGGAAGAAAAACAAAGAAGAAAAAAAGACCAGTCTAGGACAAAATATTGAAAAAAAAAGTACAGCATTCTTCAAAATTCACAACTATTTATATCCAGAAAGTGTTACTGAAGCCCAGAATGTTGTTGTCCTGCAAAGGCAATGAAATCATTCCACAAAATAAAAGCTACTGCATCTGTGTTTAGATGTTATTAAAGTCCCCTTCCCCTGGAATAAAATGGTTCCGAGGGATAGAAATCAACATCATTTATCTTTCTATGCTGTAGGAATAATGATGTGTTCAAAACGTCCTAACCCTGCTTATAGTGGTTCTCATTTCTGCTTTTCAGTCCTAAGATCAGCATTAGGTTTTGTTAGTGTGTGTTAGGATAGCAATTACTTTCAGATTCATTTAGTAGAATTATTTCTATAATAAAGGTAGTATAATAATTATTACATATTCATTGAACTTTGCAATATGTTTTGAAGTGTTATTTCCTTACCAGATTGTACCAGGCACTAACAATATATTTCTCCTCCATTTCTCTTTGACTCTTTGTTTTCTCATATTCTTTCTAAAAAATAAGCACATGTAAACATGTAAAGATGAAAAACAATATTAATAAAATGTAATTAGTTAGCTAAATTCATGGACACAATTGTATACAGCAAGGCTCCTAGAAAATAAAGAATCAAAAATCAAATACCTTATTGTTATTGTATAGTATAGCAAACTACCTACCTCTAAAGAATGGAAGAGTCGGTCCCGTTCCTGGAGCTGATTTTTAAGAGCCTGTATTTCTGGTGCTGCTCCTTGATTCTGCTTAGGATCTAAAGTACGGATAACCTGCAAAAAGGAATAAAAGAAAAAAATTTGAAGTTTCAAACTTGCAAGAATGTAACATCTAAGGAAGCAGTTATATAAAAGAAAAAATCAAGGACAAACCTTGTGAGAATCATAAAGCTATCTTACAAGGATACTTTAAAATTTGAATGTATGAAATACTATTCAATTGTAGCTTTCAATTATATAAAACTTTTATCTATGTAAAGAATCAATTTTAATAAGTAATTCTGGCTTAAAATTAATAAAGAATACTACAACACACATTACTGACAGCTGTGTTCCCTTTCCCTTTCTTCTAAAGTGGCTTAGCTACCTTATGTCTCTGAGAGAGCTGATCCTGATGGTTGTCACTGTGACCTGATCTCCTACTCTGCCAGTGGCTTGGTTTAGGCATGGGCATGTGATGCACTTCTAGCATCTTCTAGCACTTCTAGACCTTCTGGGGAAGGTCTTTTTGCTTTTTGGCCCAATACTTTTACTATCAAAACTGATCAAACCTAGGGAAAACTTGGGGCGCCTGTGTGGCTCGGTCGGTTAAGCGTCCGACTTCAGCTCAGGTCATGATCTCCTGGTCCGTGAGTTCGAGCCCCGCGTCGGGCTCTGTGCTGACCGCTCAGAGCCTGGAGGAGCCTGTTTCAGATTCTGTGTCTCCCTCTCTCTCTGCCCCTCCCTTGTTCATGCTCTATCTCTCTCTGTCTCAAAAATAAATAAACGTTAAAAAAAAAAAAAAAAAAAAAAAACCTAGGGAAAACTTGAAAGAGAGGAACAATAAAAACCCATTTCCTTTAACCCTAATTCGCCAACTGCTGCACTGCCACGTTTTCTCTCCACACACACACAGACAACTTGCTTGTTTGGGAGCTCCCCCTGCATCACCTTTTTTTTAATGTTTATTTTATTTACGAGAGAGAGAGCGAGCGAGAGAGAAAGAGAGAGAAAGAGGATCCAGAGCAGGTTCTGTGCTGCAAGCAGAGAGCCCAATGTGGGGCTTGAACCCATGAATTGTGAGATCATGACCTGAGCCAAAGTCAGATGCTTAACCGAATGAGCCACCCAGGCACCCCTAGGAGCCTATTTTAAAGTAATCAGCATGGGGCGCCCAGGTGGCTCAGTCAGTTGAACATCCAACTTTGGCTCAGGTCATGACCTCACAATTCATGGGTTCAAGCCATGTGTCAACCCCTGTGTCAGGCTCTGTGCCGAGTATTGATCCTGCTTAAGATTCTCTCTCTCTAAAATAAAATAAAAACAAAAAAACAGAATAAAATAATCTGCAGACCTCATGACATGTAAATACTTCTTAGACTAAGGATATTCTCTTACATAATCACAAGATCATCATCATCTGTAAGAAAATGAACAATTCTAGAAGTCATCGCTATGGGTTCCAAATCCACATTTCAACAGGTGTCTCCAAAATGTCTTTTATAACTGCTCCTTCCACCACCAATATAGGACTCAAAGATTAATGCATTACATTTGGTACTTAGATCCCTTTGGGCTCTTTTAAATTAGAACAGCCTCTTGTCCTCCCCCATACTCAAATGCCTATTTTTGTTTTTTGTAACATTAACTTTTATCCCCAGTTCTTGATTTATCTGACGATTTCCTGAAGATGTTATTTAATTTGTTCCAATAAACTCATTTTCCCTGGGAACTGAGTTAGGTTTAATAGGTTGCTTAGCTTCAAGTTAAATATTATGACAATGATACTCCATCAGGAGGCATAAGATGTTGGCTGTCCTACCATTAGTGTAGCTAATTTTGATTACTACTTAAGGAGGTGACTGCCACTTATTTTCTACATAAAGGAACATTTTCCTCTTGGTAATTGATAACTATTCTGTGGGGTGATCTATTTTGATCACTGCTTTTTCCTCATACTTTTTCTTTGTCAAAGGTTTCTTTTGTTCTTCTGATAGCTCTTGGCGTGAGAAGTCACTGTATATGCACTAAACTGGATGACCAGTGAAACATGATTAGAAAGTGGAGGGGCACCTGGGTGGCTCAGTCAGTTGAATGTCCAACTTTGGCTCGGGTTATGATCTTGTGGTTCGTGGGTTCAGGCCCCATAATGAGCTCGCTGTTGTCAGCATAGAGCCGCTTCGGATCTTCTGCCTGTCTCTCTCTGTGCCCTTCCCCCACTCACTCTTTCTCGTTCTCTCTCTCAAAAATAAATAAACATTTATGGGGCCCCTGGGTGGCTCAGTCGGTTAAGCGTCCAACTTTGGCTCAGGTCATGATCTTGTGGTTCTTGAGTTCGAGCTCCACATCAGGCTCTGTGCTGACAGCTCGGAGCCTGGAGCCTGGAGCCTGGAGCCTGGAGCCTGCTTGGAATTCTGTGCCTCCCTGTCTCTCTCTGCCCTTCCACCAGTCACACTCTATCTCTCTCTCAAAAATAAACAGTAAGAAAATAAGGAAAGAATAAACACTTAAAAAAAAAGAAGAAGAAAGTGGAGTGAGATGCCCAGAAACTCATACTTACACTTTTGGCTTTCTCTAAGTATTTTTTATATCGTTCTTCCATTTGTTTCATTTCCTCTTCTTTCTTTCGTAAAGCTTCTTGCAGTTCTTCAATTTTTAAGGCTACAGATGAGAGAGGGGGGGAGTTAGTGTTTAATGGGCACAAAGTTTCAGTTTGGGAGGATGAAAAAGTTCTGGAAATATTGGTTGCACAACAATGTGAATGTACTTAATGTCACTGAACTATATAATTAAGAAAAGTTAAATTGGTCTTTTTTATGTGATGTAGATTTTACCACAGTGGGGAAAAAAAAAGTCTGTGTCCTGCTCCACACAAAGGAATTAATAGGCTACCTACATGTGTAAATACCAAAAGCAGTCAAAATCTGGCTGACTTACATGCAACTTTACTATGAAAATAGCTAATTTCATAAAATATTCATTAGCATCCATAGTTAAGAAAAAAATCAAAAGTATAATCAGAAATACTCTGAAGATGATTATATACTCTGTAAATAAGACAAATTTTTTAATTGCTAGGATATGTAACAGGACCTATTTCTGAAAGAATTTTTTTTTTTTTTTTTTTTAACGTTTATTTATTTTTGGGACAGAGAGAGACAGAGCATGAACGGGGGAGGGGCAGAGAGAAAGGGAGACACAGAATCAGAAGCAGGCTCCAGGCTCCGAGCCATCAGCCCAGAGCCCGACGCGGGGCTCGAACTCACGGGCCGTGAGATCGTGACCTGAGCTGAAGTCGGACGCTCAACCGACTGAGCCACCCAGGCGCCCCTGAAAGAATTTTATATAAACTTATTACTAGGGTAATGCCTGGCTAACCAATTTAAAACTATGCTAATTGGCAATATGTCAACTATACTTCAATTAAAAACAACTATGCTAATTAGAAAAAACTCACAGCTGTTATTAAATCGTGGCTCAAGATCTTCAATAATGGCTCTCTTCTTCTGCAATTCATTATTGGCTTCATGCAGCTTCTCCCTGCAACAAAATATATAACACATTGTCACCTACTACTGGTTCGTGTTTTTCTCCACTTGAAAGATTTAAGTTCTTTATTCTTGGGATACACTTGCATAGCACACAAGTGCTATGAAACAAGGATAAAAAGCGTAATCCAACATGAATTAAAACACACACACAAAATAGGCAAAAAAAATAGAGACAAAAATCTCAGACTTTGAAAGTTATCATTTCTTTTACAGAAACATGCACAAGAAGGTATAAAGAATTTAGTGATATTCATCTTCTAGGAGTAAGGATATTATAAAAATTAATTTAAAACTTTACAGAGGTTTTACAATGCAAAATCTTATTCTAAAAAGTAAAGCTCTAAAAATAAAAATTAACAGAAAGAGCACAATCCTCCAATAAAAAAGAATTAATGATACATGCACCCACCAGGATAGATTCCACAGAATAATGGTGACCATAGTAAGTCAGATACAAAGGGTAATGCTGTAGGATCCTTTTTTTTTAATGTTTATTTTTGAGAGAGAGAGACAGAGAGAGAGATGGAGAGGGGCAGAGAGAGAGAGAGGGAGACACAGAATCTGAAGCAGACTCCAGGCTCTGAGCTGTCAGCACAGAGCCCGAAGCAGGGCTCAAATTTGTGAACCACAAGATCATGACCTGAGCCAAAGTTGGATGCTTAACCAACTGAGCCACCCAGGAGCCCCTGTAGGATTCCTTTTATATGAAGTTCAGAAAGTGTCAAAACTAATGAAAGGTGATAAGAGAGCAGCATAGTGGCTAGTTTGCGGATGGAATCAATTAGATGGGAAAACGAAGAGTCCGGGGAGTTGCTGGAAGTATTCTACATGTTGATTTGGGTTACCTTTATATTGTAGGAAAACACTCATCAAGCTCTAGACTTAGGAACTTAGAAGTTGTGTACTTTATGTAAGTTATATTCCAAAACAAAAGTAAAAAGTGAATAGAAAGTTTCTTCCTGGTAGTTATATAATATGCATAATTCTGGCACTTTATGAGAGGGGAAAAAAGGCTGCACAAATTGGAAAATACAGGAAAAAAAAGCTAAGAAGAAAACAGCACTATGTTAAGTCTATTCCTGTTTTTTCCTACGTATAATATTTCAATAAATTAGTATCTTTTAAACAAATTCTTTGAGAATGTGATATATCTAGATAAATAATATATAGTTTAAAGAATAAGAAAATGTAACCTAGTAAAGCAACAGATTATGAGACAAATTATCACAGAACCTTAGGGAACCCAAGCCCAGAATTTTCACCTTTCTCCTGATTTTTGTGTAAGACTTTGTGTGCATTCCTGAACAATATACTGCTGAATTTTGCCTGATTTTACTTTATACATTATACTGTATGTATTGGTCTTGTGACTTCCATCTTTAACACTGTGCTCTCAAGATTCATGTATGTTGGTGTGTTGGCCCTAAGTTACATATTTTACCACATTGTTTGAATATACTTCATTCTATCTATCATTTTACAATTGGTGGCATTTGTATTGTTTCTACTTTTCTATGATTACAACGTCCTTTCTTACGTTGTTCTACATGTCTCCTGATAGATGGTAACAGCATTTCTAGGAATCTAGGGCTTATACAGGGAGCAGAACTGATGGGTCACAGGATAGGTGCATGTTCAGTTTACTAAGTAAATCAATGTATAGTCCTACCATCAGTGAATTAGAACTACCATTACCGAACAGCTTTGGCAATTCTTAGTATGTCGGACTTTTAAATTTTACCAACTTGGTATGTGTCAATCAGCCTCCACTGCAGGTATAAATGTGCATGAGAATGACCATTTGAAATGTCTACGGACCCTGTTGTGGAATGAATTGTATCTCCCAAAAAAGATATAGTGAAGTCTTAACTCCCAGTACCTGTGAATGTAACATCATTTGAAAATACCATCTTTGCAGATATAATTAGTTAAGATGAGGTCATAATGAATCAGGGTGGGCCCTAAATCCAATGACTGATGTCCTTATTAGAAGGCCATGTGAAGATAAAACAGAGAGAAGAATGCCATGTGAAGACGGAGATAGAATGATGTGTCTATTTGCCAGGGAACACAAAGGACTGCTAGCAGCCATCATGAAGAGGGGTATGGAACAGATTCTCTCTTAGAACCTCCAGAAGGAATCACTTCCTTGATTTTAGACTTCTAGTCTTAAGAATTGGTAGAGGATAAATTTCTGCTTTTTTTTAGCCACCCAGGCTGTAGTAATTTGTTGTGGCAGCCACAGGAAACTAACATAGGCCTCATTATCACTAATAGATTCTTTTAGATGAAGCTATTTACCATGTAAATGAACACAGAACAATGGTCAGTTTTATGAAACAACAGGCGCTCCACTTTTTTTGCAATAAAGAAATGGGAATAAGAAAAGGACAGAATTCAGGCTCTAGGTAACCTCACAATGGCTAGAAGGTACCATTTTCTGTCTACTAGTACATTAAGAATCTGCCCATTGTTAGACTTGCCAGCAAGTGTCCATTGCTAGGATTATCTCACTTTTCTCATGTTAAAAAAAAATTGGAGGTGCCTGGGTGGCTCAGATGGTTACACTTCCAATTCTTCATTGCCGCTCAGGTTATGATCTCACGGTTTGTGAGTTCAAGCCCCACATCGTGCTCTGCACTGACAGTGCAGAGCCTGCTTGGGATTCTCTTTCTTCCTCTCTCTCCGTCCCTCCCCTGCTCGCTGGCTCTTTCTCAAAATAAATAAATAAACAAAAAATTTTTGAAAAAAATTTATTTCATCTTTAGATTAAAAAGTCATTTTCAGATGTATTTGCAATTGAAGGATATGTTTGCAAATCTGCTACGGATAGCTTTGTACTACTTTAAAACTTTACTTCAAAAGAAAGATTCAGCTGGCTATACTCTAGGGCTGGCAAACTACAGTCTGTGGGCCAAATTCAGCCTGCTGCCTGTTTTGGTATAAAGTTTTATTGGAATAGTCACAACATCAGTTTATAATCAGTCTATGGCTGCTTTCAGATTACAGAACTAAGTGGTTGTGGCACAGACCATGGCTTGCAAAAGCTCTCTGGCCCTTTACAGAAAAAGGTTTCTGCCTCCTGATCTAGACTGTCTCAAACTCCTCACTATAGTTAGTTATAAATACTATCACAAAGATGTAAAACCCAGGAATCTTATTTGAGAAAACAGTTCTAAAGCAGTAATTGCTTTGATTTAAGGACCTTGGGTTGAGATGACCCTTTAGACACTATTAACATGTCTTATAATTTCCCTTATCTTCAGGGGCCACCTGTGCCATGGCCTAGACACTCCGTAACCATCTAACAAAATACTTCTATTTCACTAGAAAATAGGATAATGAGACGCAACAGCTTTTATACTTACAGATGTTCTTCAAGCTTCTTTTTTAGAAGAACTGACTGAAAATGGAAAATAAAGAAGTTTATTTAAAATTTTAACTAATAAATTATTTTTTTTAAATAAAGAGTACAGTAGTAACCAACTCTGAATAAATTCGCAGTAAGTTCTCTTGTCAAAGAGCTCAAAACACACAATGTACCTAGGTCTATTTCTTTTTGGTTAGAGAGAGAGAGCAGCCCCTGATTGATAGTAATTGGTATAAAATACCCAGGAACTGCATATCTGAAATCTCTATAGTCATGAGGGTCAGGAGGAAATGACTGAGAAGACCATTTATATATAGACCTAATATTCTTGGAGTCAATAGGCAGGTAGCTAGAACTCTAGTAACTCTAATAGATTTTTTCCCAGGGCATGTGGCTCAGTCGGTTAAATATCTGACTTTGGCTAAGGTCATGATCTCATGGTTCATGAGTTCAAGCCCCATATGGGGCTCTCTGCTGTCAGTGTAGAGCCTACTTTGGATCCTCTGTCTCCCTCTTTCTCTGCCTCTTCCTTGCTTGCGTACGTGCATTCTCTCTCTCTCTCTTTCAAAAATAAATAAACATTAAAAAAAAAAACAATAACAGATTTTTCCCTAACATATTCTTTATCTACTGTATTATTTCCTTGTATCATGATAGATACTGGGATTAACTTCCATAAATACTGACTCACTCCGAGATTTCTGAATATGCACACAAATAATTTATGTGATGGTATGGGAATGTGAAGGATGGCATATGCACAGAATTTAATGGACTGAAGAACACGGCTTTGGCTGAGTATTTTTTAAAAATTCTCCTAAAAAGCAGATCAGAATTGACCTAAAAACAAAAAATAATGGCATTCTACATAGGACCACTAGGTTTCATTATACTTGTAGGGCACATATTATTAATGAATTCTATCAAACATTCCATTTTGAGATAAATTCAGCCAAACCCAGTTAATAAAACAAACTGTCCAATCAGTCAATAGCAGCAGTGAGGGGCGAAAAAGCCTCACATTAAGTTCTTTGATTTTCAGTCACCTTATTTAATAACGATTACTATAATTATTCATTCAAGTCCATTGTAACACAGCTCTGGAATTTATCAAATTCACTTCTTTGCTCAGTATATTAACTAGAGCAAGATCAGTGGACTATAAGGTCCTCTATCAGTGCTTCCCCCAAAATATAAAAAAAAGGGAATAACCTATTAACTTTCAATTATTGCTTGTTCCTTCTTTAGTACAGAGAGTAAAGTGAACATATTTTCTAAATACTTTAACTACAACTTTGCATTTGTATTTTGACTGGAATCTAGCAAAATTAGTTTTAACTGAGATAATACACAATAATTACCTCATGAACGGTTAATATACCAGACACTGTGTACAGTGTGTACTGTGTACTGTGTACAGACTGTCGCATGCAGTCTCATGTTAATCTCACAATGTGAGCAATATTAGCCCCATCTTATAGGTGAGGGAGGTAAGACTGGGGAGCATTCAGTGATTTCAAGTGGCAGACCCAAAATTAACACCCAGGTCGGCCAGACTCCAAAGTTTATACATGGTCTTTACTTCCATGTTTTCGATGCTCCAGTACTTCTCCACTAAAGACTGTTACTATTAAAGTAGTGGCAGGAGGCCAGTTACTATTTGCCATAGGAAAATAGCTTCAATGTAATTTATAAAAGGGGGTAGAACAGAAGTGGGATGGTAAAAAAATAAGAGCAGAGGTTTTTTGGTTTGACTTGTTTTCAATATCCTCTTAAATATCTTAAGTATAAAGGGCATAAACCTATAAGGCAATAATATTGGTATATTCATTTTCCATAAAATTTGTATCACTTAAGAATTTAATACCATCAACTGTGATGGAAGAGAATGTACATAAATCAAAAAGTTGCTCAATATATAGAAATGAATAGGAAGCCATACTTACAATAGCCTTTTGAGCAGAAACCATGCCAAGAGACAGAGAGGACATATTAGTATGAAGCAAACACAGCAGCCAATAGAAGGAACGATTTAGTAATTCATGAATAGAAGTAAAAGTTATGCATTTTTTTTTCAAAAATGTACAGTTTTCTTTCTTCTATGGTGTCCTCATCCTGTCTCGTTCTCTGGAGTTTTATACAATGTGGCTAGCTCAAATTATCCATATGACTGGATATAACAATGTTTTTCTGCTTCCATGCTAAAAATAAATGACATAAAAATAATAATAAAAATGTGTAAACCATCCTACTCTGACTTAAGGTCACATGAAAGGACTGTGCTTTTGATAACAGAAATAGGCAGGAATTATAATGTTCTCCAGAGAGGACCAGTTCCACCGGGCAGGTTGTCCTACATACTACATACTCTGGAGACGCAATGCCGTAAGGTAGTGAAAGAGAAGAGGAAAGCATCAAACATTTGCTGGGGGAAAGAACCACATACTTTCTCCACACCATTTTGAGGCATATCAGAGAAAGTTTCTATTGGAATAGGAACTCTGAGGAAATATCTAAGAATTTAGAGCAAGACATTTAGAATCTGGGCAGTCAAATAAATGGACTACCTTATGCAAATAGTACTTTTAGGGTCAGGATCTCACTTCTGAAATATGTTCTCTTAAAGTGATGGCACAGAGCATATTCAATTAGATTTGATTACCACAGTGATATCTAAATCAGGCTACACAAAATTATTTTTTACAGAATAAATTCCCTCTGTGTCTCTAATATGAGTAAGAGAATCAAGCCTGTACAATGGCTATCGCTATAACACTAAAGTAGAGCTGATACTGATGTTCTGCCACTCTTACTTCCTATGTACCACATGCCCTTCCCCTTTCTACCATAACAAATCAACAAAAAGTCTCCTCAAAGTTTTAGAGACCAAAACTAAGTCTACATTTACCTCAGTTTAAGGGACCCAGTGATTTCACTGAAGAAATCACTTTGGTTCATCTCTAAGAACTTAGCTGGGCTTCCTAATACTTTAATACACTAATGGTGGTTTTGCTTCACCTCTTCCTGGTTTAGCATTCTGGATTAAAAGTATGTTTAATCAAGTATGTTTATGACATTTCAAACTAGTTCTATTTTAATAAGGGAATAAGGTAGGTTGGATGTTGGTTACAATTTTAGGAACTAGGAATCAATCTGGGATCTAAGAAAGACTATCAACACATTAATTAAAGGATAAATTAAACCACCGATCTTAGAGGATCCTGTCAATACAAGACAGATACATGTTTATGAAACTCCTAAAATTAGGTCAATAATGAGCTTTATGCATCTAATATTTGGAGGTTTTGAGTAATATACTGGTTTAATACCCCTTTTTTGGTTCCTTTTGTTTTTATGCCCTCTTATATTTATAAGGCTGGAAAGAAATGATAGATCTATAGTTCTGACATTCTCCAAAAAGACTACCAATGGAAGCAACTGTGTAGGTTTATACTCAAAGGCCAGAGTTTATAGCAAATTATACCAGCAATAATAAAAAAGAACCAACCGACTGAAGCAAAGATTAAACTATTTTTGAATACTTTATTGTTGTAATTCTACTGTATACTGCTTATTAAATGTAAAAGATTTGGAAAATTTGATTTATTTGCACTTTCATCAGAGACTGACTATTATGTGCTACAGAAGCACTGTGATAGACAGTGAGCATGAGAAGACGAAAGTCCATCTAGTTCCTGGCTTAATGCATTTACGATATTCTAGTGTGAGCGTGCCATTCAAGCAGGCAAGGCTATGACAGACATGCAGTACTCTGCATAAGAGAATATAAAAAGAAGGTCAGTGAACTTATATTGAGTGGGGCAGTGCTGGGGATAGTAAGAGGGATTCAGAAATCCAGAGGTGGTTATTTCTAGGAATAACACTATTTTTAAAAATATCAATTATACATAAAAATTTCTATTTGAACATACTAAATTTGTACAGCATTTTTGTTGTTGTTGACCAGAGGGAAAAACCTTGTACTCTGAATACTGAGAGGAGTACATTTAAAACACAAAGCCTCAGGGAGCCTGGCTGGCTCAGTCGGAAGAGCATGTGACTCTAGATCTCAAGGTCGTGAGTTTGAGCCCCACGATGGGTGTAGAGGCAACTTAAATGAATAAATAAATAAAAACTTAAAAAAAAAAATCCTAGCTTCTCTACTCTGTAAATCAAACAAACAAAAACCCCACGAAGTGAATTCCTTAGTTAATAACTACAAATAAACTTCTAATTCCCAGCAGAAGGATTCCAAAACAGACAATGAAGTACTGTCTGGTCCTTTTCACAAGGAACATTAGTAAAAGGAAAACACTGTTGTTTTTTTTTTTTTTCTATAACGAATATAATTATAAATTATTTTGACAGAGACCATCAAAAAAAAAAAAAATAAAAGTTATAGCTTTTCTTAACATTGTGAAACTTTTGGACCATGCTCAGTACACATTAAAACTTACATCTTCTGCTTTTGAGCCTTGATCCTGTAAAGATTTTTGCAGTTCTTCAACTTGTGACTGTACTTCCAGAAGTCTTTGATTCACCAGCCTAGAAATCAAACATATATTAATTTGTCAAGTTCAGACTTACTTATACCTTCTCTCTTGGTTTTCATATTGGTTAGAGACACAGTATAATTAGCAAAACAAAGCTAAGATAGTAGTGCAGCTCACTGTTCAGATTATTTTTTGTTTTACTTGAAATTAAAAAAAAAAGTTTATTTTTGAGAAAGAGTGTTTGTGCATAAGTGAGGGAGGGGCAGAGAGAGGGGTACAGAGGATCCAAAGCAGGCTCCACACTGACAGCAGACAGCCTGATGCAGGGCTCAAACTCATGAACCATGAGACTGTGACCTGAGCGACAAACTCAGACACTTAATGACTGAGCCACCTAGGTGCCCCTTACTTGAAATTTCTATGATGATTTCAAATATGGTATTTTAGTGGACATATCTTGTCATACCACTATACTTATGCATATCTAATTATCTGAAATTCACTTCAATACATGTTTATTCGCACTATGTGTCATGCACCATGCTCAGCATGGTGTTAAAAGATCCCTGTACTCAAGGAATTTAGTGGGGAAGCAAAATGTTAAAATACAAGATAAATACTTCAACATATCACATAGAGGTACAAAAAAGAATAATGATTGCTCAAAGCAGCAAGAATTAAATCTAATTGTATGGGGGAATTAGGCTTGACTGAACTGAGACTAGAACAATAAATAAAACACTTAAGTGATTAAGGATGGAAAGGGGATTTAAGACAGAGAATTCATCATGTCCAAAGCACACAGAAATATGAGGGGGCACAGTGAGTTCAAAAATGGCATGTCTAGAGCCTACTTAAAATTAAAAAAAAAAAATTCTATTTTTTTTCAATGTTTATTTAGTTTTGAGAGAGAGAGACAGAGAGACAGAGTGCGAGCAGGGGGAGGGGCCATGAGAAAGGGAGACACATAATCCAAAGTTGTCTCCAGGTTCCGAGCTGTCAGCACAGAGCTGGACGTGGGGCTCCAACTCACAAACCATCAGATCATGATCGTGACCTGAGCCAAAGTCAGATGCTTAACTAACTGAGCCACCCCGGTGTCCCCCTCCCCAATATTGTTTAAGTATGGGGGTGTCATTCAGTTGGTACGGTGTGTGACTCTTGATCTCAGGGTTGTGAGTTAAGCCCCACATTAGATCTGGAGCCTACTTAAAATTAAAATTAAAATAGGTAAAGTTAAAATTAAAATAGGTAATAAAAAAAATTCCTTAAGAATGGCATGTCTATGAGGGGAACAATGGCTAGATGAAACCAGAGAAGAGGAGAGGTTGTTGAGTACAGCCTTACATGAAATGTGTATTTAGAACTTATCCTATGATCTGGCCTAAAATCTGGCTGAATAACTCAGCCTTTAAGAATGTTGATTCTGGATCTCATACATCCTCTAAGTCATTATGATGCAACACTCAGTATACCAGCCTGGTTCTCTAGGTCTTGGGATTCCTCCTTGGAATCTCTGAAGGATTGCCAGAGGGTGAGACTTAATCAAAAATAGTTTACAAAGATAACATTGATTTGAGGATGGAAGATGTTATTAAAAAGGTCAAAGTGAAGGCATGAAGACCGGAAGGAGACTACTACAATTATTACTAAATATGCCTGAAAGAGGAGGGAACAAGGATGAAATATATCTAAAAGGCAAAAGAATACAAGGATTAAAAAATAACACTCAGAATTCTGGTTTGAGCTTTTGGAAAACATTTACTGAGAAGGAGAATATAGGAGAAGCAGGTTGCTAAATGAAGGTATTTTGTAGTTGTTGAAAATGCAGCACCTTGAGTTATCTGTCAAACAGCTGTATCTCTGCATCTGAAGCACAAAGAGAAATCTGAGTTGAAAAGATAGATGTGAGAGCCATTTGGAGTTAACAGAAGCCTTGAACAAAAATAATATCGATTAGAAAGAATGTAAAGAAGAGTAGAAAAGAGGAACAAAGATGGTCCATGGCAGATCACCAACCAGAGGGTAGAAAGAGGAACATCACCCTGAAGAGAAGTAGGAGAAACATAAGAGAGGTATTTTAACTGAAATTTTAAAAAGTTTAAGGAAGGGGAGGATGATCAACAACAATGAATACAACAGACACGAGGAAAGATAAAATTTTGAATGCTCCCACTGGATTGGCCATTTACAAGATGACTGGTTATTTTAGTAGGAAATACTTTAGTGGAATGGTAGAAGCCAGACTATCTCAAATTAAGGACAAAACAGGGCAATGAACATTTAGAATCTAAACAGCCAGAAAATTCAATAAGCATTTTTTTTTACTAAACAAACTGTAAGAAATTCTTCCCATAAATGTTACAGGTTCTATAATTAGTGACAATCACATTGAAAATTCAATCTAATCTATGATAATAACTAATGTTTTTCACATCAAGGAACAGAAAATCTAGGTGCTTTTTATTTATTTTATTTATTTTCTTAAAGTTTATTTATTTTTGGGGGGGAAGGAGCAGAGCAAGAAGGAGAGAAAGAATCCCAAGCAGGCTCCATGCTCCATAACTGTGCAATCACAACCTAAGATTGTGAGATCTTGACCTGAGATCAAGAGTTGGATGCTTTACCAATTGAACCACGCAGGCACCCCTAGGTGCTTTTTAAATAGTGAAGGAATTATTTGAAAATCCATATTCAATATGGGGAGATATACAAATACATTACTAGTGACACTGTAACTTTGTTCAATCTTTTCAGAAAGTAATATGGAAATAGATTTCAAACCATTAGAGTATTTCAACCACCCATCTTGGCCATTTTTGAAATTATTTAGTCAACAAATACTGTAAGCCTATTAGGCCTTGGTAAATGCCATATATATTAAGTCTACCAAGATGTTCCTTGGAAGTATTTGAAAACAACACAAATTTTCAGTAATGGGGAACAGACAAGCAAATACCCCAAACATTAATGGGGAATAAACAAGCAAAAGTATAAAGTATTTACACACATACTTTACATACATGAAGCTATGTAAACATATGAGCTCACCTTTTTTCAAAAAAATGCAAACTTCAAAAAGCCAAGATAAATGAGGACTCTAATACCTACTTCATGGTGCTGTTTAGAAAAGTAAGGTCTTATATAGTGTCTAGTGCAGTATCTGTACAGAGCAGGCACTCTATAAGTGTGAATTGCTTCTACTTATTTTCTCCCCCTTCAGAAGTTATCATATTAATTAAAATCTACTTACATATAATTTTCAAGGGCGTACAGAAAGAGGATGAGCTTGTAATCACAATATACTCTGGGCAGGAAGGGAACAAGGTCACGTATGCTTTGAGAAAGCTCCCTGAGCGAGGGTCAGCAGGTATTACAGATTTTTAAAATGCCAACTTGCTGAGAAAACTAATTGGAAAGGACTTTGGAGGTTTACTACAAACCTTTCCTTCTGACAGACAATGTACCGGTGCTGAACAAATTGTGTTTAAGTTAAAAGATTCAGTGGAACTCAAGTCTCTTTGTACTAGTCTAATGCTGTACGCTTGTAAGAGATTAAGTTGGAGACAAGGTCATCTACTTACTTATTAAACTCAGTAAGAACTAACTAATCCTGAAGAGAAAAAAAATCCTCTGCAGGAGAAAGAAAAAATAAGTTTTGCAAACACGGAAAAAGATAACTTGGCAAGAAAGAGTATGGATGGGGTGCCTGGCTAGCTCAGTCAATGGAGCGTGCAGCTCTTGATCTTGGGTTGTGACTTCAAGCCCCAGAGTGGGTATAGAGATTGCTTAAAAATAAAATCTTTTATTTTTATTTTTATTATTTTTTTAAATAAAATCTTTTAAAAAAGAAAGGCAGGAAGGGAAGGAAGGGAGGGGGAGAAGAAGGGGAAGGGAAGGGAAGGGAAGGGAAGGGAAGGGAAGGGAAGGGAAAGAGAAAGAGGAAGTAAAGAAGGAAGGAAGGAAGGAAGGAAGGAAGGAAGGAAGGAAGGAAAAGAATGAAGGCAGGCAGGATTAGATAGAGGCTCTGAATTCAGGCAGCCTGGGTCTAAGCCCAAATTCCCTCACCAATAAAACTTTAATAAAGATAAGACTACATATTTAAAATAAATAGCACAATGTTTGGAACAGACAAAAGCTAATAAACATTAACTGCTATTATTAATATTATTATTGTTACAGGTTACAGATGGTCATACTATAAATGTAAGGTATCAGTACTGTAATTCAGGAAATAGTTCTGCTAGGAAAATGGCAGAGTAGGAGGACCATGACTAAGCTCATTGTGGCCCACAGCTACAACTAGATAACATTCACATCAGTGTAAATAACCTAGAAAATGACCCGAGGACTGGCAGAACAAACTTCACAACTAAAGGTAGGGAAGAGGCCACATGGAAGAAGGTGGCAAGGGCAAAGCCATGGTCTGGGAGTGAAACAGACCATGACTGTCTGTGGCGGGGAGGGAGCCAGAAAGAGCAGAAAACAGACTTTCAAAATATTTGACTTTGAAAGTTAGAGGGGCCAAATTTTATGAGTTCTTAAAACCAGCAGGACTTAAAGCCTGGAATTTTAAAAACTGGTGAGCTTGGTTCTGGTAGAGACCTGAGTGCATTAGGAAGCGGTGCCCCAGTCTGTAAAGAGACAGCATGACCAACAGCAGTGTAAGTAAATACAGCAGAGAACCAGCAGTTTGAGGGCAGATGAGAGGGAGAGTGATTTGTCCATCTCAGAAAGTGGCCTAGAGAGACACGGATCATGCAGACACCCCTCCAGGAACAAGGAGCTGGTAGTCACCATTTCCCTTTCCCTGGCCCAGAGCATCAACACACATCACCACTCCTACCTAACTTCTTTGCACCAAGCACTGCTCCTGATGTTCTGCCCTTCCCAGTCATGCTCCCCTTAGTCCCTCCCAGCACTGTAGGTCCCCTTCCCCCAGAAGATAGTGCAAACCCTGCCAACACCACATCTCCCAACCCACATGTTTTGTGGGGCAGGTCTCATTTTCCAAGCACACCGTTGCACATTAAAATGCACCCCACCCCTGCTGGGGACCAAACACTGCCCACAATACGCAAAGAGAGCTTCTATAGACAAATGACTGAAGGACAAAAAGGTCAAGACACAACAGCAGGGTACACACAAAAGACTCCTTGAACTGCCAAGCCCTGGGGAACAGGGGACACTGCACTGCAAGGCACCACAGGACCTCTTCTTCATAAGGCTATTATCATTAAAAGTAAGAGAAGTAGCTGACTTTCTGAACAAAAACAGACACAGAAAACAAAATGAAATGAGAAGACAGAAAAATGTTTCCCAAATGTAAGAACAGGACCACACCACAGCAAGAGACCAAAGCAAAGTAGACACATATAATATGCCTGATAGGGAATTTAAGGTAATGATCATAAAGATATTCACTGGACTTGAGAAAAGCATGGAGGACATCAGTGAGACCCTTAACAAAGAGATAAAAAAAATGACTTATCAGAAGGGTGTCTGGGTGGCTCAATCAGTTAAGTGTCTGACTCTTGATTTCACGTTAGGTCATTATCTGGAAGGTGGTGGGATCGAGCCCTGTGCGGGGCTCTGTGCTGACAGCATGGAGCCTGCTTGGGATTCTCTCTCTCCCTTTTTCTCTCCCAAAATAAACTTTTTTTAAAAAAATGGCTAACCAGAGATGAAGTATACAATAAATGAAATTAAAAATACACTTGATGGAATAAATAGCAGGCTAGATGACTTGAAAGACACAATAATGGGAAATAACCAAGCTAAGCAAACAAGAGGAAAGAAAATTAAGCAAATGGAGAATAGTCACAGGGAACTCAGTGACTCCATCAAACATAACATCCACATTATAGGGATCTCAGAAGACGAAGAGAGAGATAAGGGGGCAGACAATTTATTTGAAGACATAATAGCTGAAAACTTCCCCAATCTGGGGAAGGAAACTAACATCCAGATCCAGGCACAGAGATTCCCCCTAAAATTCAACCCCAAAAAAGTTCACACCAAGACACATAGTAATATAATGGCAAAAAGCAGAGATAAAGAAAAAAATTTAAAAGCAGTAAGAGAAAAGACAGTTACATAAAGGAAACCCCACAAGGCTATCGGTAGATTTTTCAACAGAAACTTTGCAGGCTAGAAGGGGTGGCATGATATATTTTAAGTGCTAAAAGGGAAAAATCTGCAGCCAAGAATACTCGATCCAGCAAGGCTATCATTCAGAATAGGTGACAGAAAGAGTTTCTCAAACAAAAACTAAAAGAGTTCATGACCACTAAACCAGCGCTATAAGAAATACTGAAGGGGATTCTTTGGAAAGGAAAGATCATAAAGGAATATGAAAAGTAAAAAACACAAAAGTAGGAAAAATAAATTTTTTTATAAAAATCAGTCAAGGGATTCATAAAAGAAAAGGATGCAAAATATGACACTATATACCTAAAACGAGGAGCAGAGGAATAAAGAATGGGTTTAAATTTAAGCAACCATCAACTTAAGATAGACTGCTATATACAGAAGATGTTATATACAAACTTAAAGGTAACCACAAATCAAAAACCAGTAATAAATATGCAAAGAATAAAGAGAAAAGAATCCAAGTATATCACTACAGAAAGCCAATAAATGATGAAAGAGAACAAGGATCAGAGAAAAACTATAGACACGACCACAAAACAAGTAACAAAATGACAACAAACACAAATCTATCAATAATTACGTTGAATGTAAATGGACTAAATGCTCCAAAACACACAGGGTGACACAGTGGATAAAAAAACAAGACTCATCTATATGTTGCCTACAGGAGACTCATTTCACACCTCAAGACACCAGCAGATTGAAAGTGAGGGGATAGAGAAACATTCATCATGCAAATGGATGTCAAAAGAAAGCCAGGGAAGCAATACTTCTAAAACACAAAGTAGACTTTATTATTATTATTTTTTAACGTTTTATTTATTTTGAGACAGGGAGAGACAGAGCGTGAACAGGGGAGGGTCAGAGAGAGAGGGAGACACAGAATCTGAAACAGGCTCCAGGCTCTGAGCTGTCAGCACAGAGCCCGACGCGGGGCTCGAACTCACGGAGCGCGAGATCATGACCTGAGCCAAAGTCGGATGCTTAACTGACTGAGCCACCCAGGCGCCCCACAAGTAGACTTTAAAAGAAAGACTGCAATAAGAGACAGAGAGAGACTATAAGATAATAAAAAAGGGATGATCCAACAAAAGGATATAACAATTGTAAATATTTATGCATGAAACATGGGAACACCCAAATACATAAAACAATTACTAACAAACATAAAGGAACTAATCTGTAGTAATACAATAACAGTAGAGGACTTTAACACCTCACTTCCATCAATGGACAGACCAACCACATAGAAAATCAAGAAGGAAACAGTGGCTTGAATGACATACTGGACTAGATTTAATAGACTTAATTCAAAACATTCCAAATAACAGCAAAATATACATTCTTTTCAAGTGCACATGAAACATTCTCCAGAACAAATCACATATTTGGCCACAAAACAAATCTCTCAACCAATTCAACAAAATCGAAGTCGTATCATGCATCTTTTCTGAATATAATGCTATGAAACTAGAAATCAACCACAAGAAAAAATCTGCAAAGAGCATAAATACATGCTACTAAACGATGAATGGGTCAACCAAGAAATCAAAGAAATCAAAACTTAACATGGAAACAAATGAAAATGAAAACGCAATAGTCCAAAATCTTTGGGATGCAGCAAAAGTGGTTCTAAGAAGGAAGTTTACAGCAATACAGGCCTACATCAAGAAGAAAAATCTCAAATAAACAATCTAATCGTACCCCTAAAGGAAGTAGAAAAAGAACAAACAAAACCCAAACTCAGCAAATGGAATGAAATGATAATGGTTAGAGCAGATAGAAGTTATATAGAAACTTAAAAAAAAAAAAAATCCATTAGAACATATCAGTGAAACCAAAAGCTGGTTCTTTGAAACTATCAACAAATTTGATAAACCTGTAGCCACTTATTACAAAAGAGAGAGGATCCAAATAAATAAAATCACTAATGAAAGAGGAGAAATAATAATAACCACGACAGAAATACAATTTTAACAGTATTATATGAGAAGCTACATGCTAATAAATTGGACAACTTGGAAGAAATGGATAAATTCCTGGAAAACATGTAACCTACCAAAACTAAAGCAGGAATAGAATATTTGAGCAGACCAATTACTAACAATGAAATTAAATCAGTAATCAAAAAACTCCCAAGAAACAAGTCCAGGACCAGATGGCTTCACAGATGAATTTTACCAAACATTTAGAGAAGTTAATACCTATCCTTCTCAAACTATTCCAAAAAATACAAGAGAAAGGAAAACTTCCAAATTCATTCCATGAGGCCAGCATCACCCTGATCATACCAAAACCTGATAATGACACCACAAAAAAAGAGAACCATAGGCCAATATCTCTTAGGAATATAGATGCAAAAATCTTCAACAAAGTATCAGGAAACTAAATCCAATAACACATTAAAAACCCTCTGCAAAGTAGATCTACAGGGAGCATACCTCAAGATAATAAAGCCCTTATATGAAACATCCACAGCCAACATCATATTCAATGGTGAAAAACTGAGAGCTTTTCCCCTAAAGTCTGGAACAAGACAAGAATGTCCACTCTCAGTACTTTTATTCAATATAGTACTGAAAATCTGAGCCACACCAATCAGACAACACGAAGAAATAAAAGGCATCCAAATTGGTAAGGAAGAGGTAAAATTCTCACTATTTGCACTTGACATGGTACCACTTATAGAAAACTCCACCAAAAAATGACTAGAACTGATAAAAAAATTCAGTCGCAGGATACAAAGTCAAGATACAGAAATCTATTGCATTCCTATACAGTAATAATAGAGCAGCAGAAAAAGAAATTAAGAAAACAATCTCATTTACAACTGCGCCAAAAACAATAAAATATCTAGGAATAAACTTAACCAGAGGTGAAAGACCTGTAAAAGAAATTTAACATGAAGTAAAGAAATGGAGAAACATTTTACGCTCATGGATTGGGAAAAAAAATATTGTTGGGGCGCCTGGGTGGCTCAGTCGGTTAAGTGTCCGACTTTGGCTCATGTCATGATCTTGTGAGATCACGTAGGGCTCTGTGTTGACAGCTCAGAGCCTGGAGCCTGCTTCAGATTCTGTGTCATCCTCTCTCTCTGCCCCCATCCCCACACTCACGCTGTCTCTGTCTCTCAAAAATGAATAAATGTTAAAAAAAAATTTTTTTAAAGGAAGAACAAACATTGTTAAAATGTCTGTATTATCCAAATCAGTCTACATATTTAATGCAATCCCTATCAAAAATGCCAATAGCATTTTTTCATAGAACTAAAAAAAAAAAATCCTAAAATTTGTATGGAGCCACAAAAGACCTTGAGTAGCCAAAGCAATCTTAAAAAAGAAAAATCTGGAGGTATCACAATTCCAGATTTCAAGTTACATTACAAAACAGCAGTAATTAAAACTTTATGGTACTGGCATAAAAATACACAAAATAGATCAGAAAACTCAGAAATAAACCCACAATTCAATTAATCTTCAACAAATAGTGTTGGGAAAAATGGGCAGCCACATGCAAAAGAATGAAACTTGACCACTTTTTAAAATTTTTTTTAATGTTTTTATTTATATTTGAGACAGAGACAGAGAGACAGAGAGAGCATGAGCAGCGGAGGGGCAGAGAAAGGGGGAGACACACAATCTGAAGTCAGATCCAGGCTTTGAGCTGTCAGCACAGAGGCTGACGCAAGGCTCGAACTCAGAGTGTGAGATCATAACCTGAGCTGAAGTCAGACACTTAACTGACTGAGCCACCCAGGCGCCCAAACTTGACCACTTTCTTATACCATACACAAAAATAAACTCAAAATGGATTAAAGACCTAACTGTGAGACCTGAAACCATAAAAATCCTTGAAGAGAGCACAGGCAGTAATCTTTCTGACATTAGCTGTAGCAACACTTTTGTAGATGCGTCTCCTGAGGCGAAGAAAACAAACTATTGGGACCACATCAAAATAGAAAGTTTGTGCATAGCAAAGCAAACAATCAACAAAACTAAAAGGTAACCTATGGAATGGGAGAAGATATTTTCAGATACCATATCCAATAAAGGGCTAGTATCCAAAATATATAAAGAATGTACACAACTCAACAATCAAAACCCCAAATAGCCCAATTAAAAAATGGGTGGGAAACATAGACATTTATCCAAAAAAGACACACAGATGGCCAACAGACACAGGACAAGATGTTCAACATCACTCATCATTAAGGAAATGCAAATCAAAACTACAATATCAGAATGGCTAAAATCAAAGACACAGGAAAAAAGTGTTGGCAAGGAGCTGGAAAAAAAGGAACACTCTTGCACTATTGGTGGGAATGCAAACTGGCACAGCCACTGTGGAAAACAGCATGGAGATTCCTCAAAAATCTTAAAATAGAACTACCTTATGATCCAGTAGTCGCTCTACCAGATATTTACCCCCAAAATACAAAAACACTAATTTAACAGGATACATGTATCCTTATGTTTACTGCAGCATTATTTACAACAGCCAAACCATGGAAGCAGTCCAAGTGTCCATCAAAAGATGAATAAAGAAGATGTATTCACACACACACACACACACACGCACACGCACACTGGAATATTATTTAAGCGTAAAAAAGAATGAAATCTTGCCATTTGCAACAAGACAGAGCTAGAGTATAATATTAAACAAAATAAGTCACTCAGAGAAAGACAAATACCATATGAACTCATTCATATGTAGAATTTAAGAAATAAGAGGTGCCTGGCTGCTGGCTGGCTCAGTGGGTTGGGTGTCTGAACACTTGATTTTGGCTCAGATGATGATCTCACAGTTAGTGGGTTCATGGGTTCAAGCCCTGTGTTGGGCTTGGTGCTGACAGCATGGAGCCTGCTTGGGATTCCTTCTCTCCCTCTCCCTCTGCCCCTCCCCCACTTTCACACACTACCTCTCAAAAATAAATACACATTAAAAAAAAGAATTTAAGAAACAAACGAGCAAAAGAAAGGAAAAAAGAGAGAGACAAAACAAGAAACAGACTCTTTATAAGGAACAAACTGATGGTTACTAGAGGGGAGGTGGGTGTGGGGATGGAGGAAAGAGTACACTGATCATGATGAAAAAAATAAAATAAAATGATTTAAAAAAAAGAAACAAACACAATACTAAAGTGTAAACAGCTGTAAGTGGCATTGGGACTTGGGAGGCAATCAGTCATCTACAACATGAGTGCTGTGTAAATGACAAGTAGTTGTTCTTTTTCTGATCAGAGAAGACCAATGGCCATAAGATCTGTGAGAAACAATGCAAAGCATTATAAAGGAAGTTATGGGTGTTGATTCACTGGAAAAAAATTAAGGTACAGAGAAGACCTTCCTGACTAAAGATGGCTAAAATATAGCCCAGAAGCAAAGGACGATGGAGATGAACACAAGTGCTCTCACCCATGGGGCTGCATGATTGCCAAGCTGCTTTCTGCAAGTCCCTTTTCTCCACTTTTCATTCTAAACTTTTTCTAAGTATTTTAAAAAAGTATTCATTCTCTATGCTCTAAGAATTGATATAAAACTGTCCTCCTTTTTATGCTTTATTATGCTCTAATAATCACCCTGTTATTTATGCTTTTTGCTGATTTTACCACAGCAGCTTTAAAAATCAAACTGCAGGGGTGCCTGGGTGGCTCAGTCGTTTAAGCGTCCAACTTTGTCTCAGATCATGCTCTTGTGGTTCTTGAGTTCAAGCCCCACTTGGGCTCTGTGCTGACAGAGCCTGGAGCCTGCTTCGGATTCTGTGTCTCCCTCTCTCTCTGCCCCAACTCTGCTCATTCTGTCTCTCTCTCAAAAATAAATAAACATTTAAATAAATAAATAAATAAATAGAGAAATAGATAGATAGATAGATAAATAAATAAATAAAATTAAAGTGCCAAGAAGGGCAGGGCATGTAAAATGGTCATAACATTGTTGACTCACACCTGGGAAATGCCCCATCAATCAGGCATAATAAACTGTAATATCAAGCAAACTATGAAACCATTAATGAAAATGTCAAATCCCTCAAAAATGACATAATATCACAACACTAAGAAAAGGAAAAGACACCATGTTTGGTATCTAAGAAACATTTCCAAAAAGGAAAAGAACTAAAAGACTGTCACAACAAAATATAAACGTAATTCTTTCCAGAGCAAGGTATTGCTGTACAGTTGCTTTGAATGACTACATAATGATTTTCTTGTTAAATTTCCAGATTCTGAATTCTCATAATTGAATTGTTTATAAAATGAATGACTTCTTTTCAGGGTCACAAGAAATAACAGGTTTGAAAAAAAAAAGAAAAAAAACTCTTGTCAATTCAGTTCTGATGGATCCTGTTTTTCTCAAAACTGATCCTTCAACACATTAGCTTATAAAAACAGGGTAAACTGTATTATTCTGATAATGAATAGAACTAAAATTGTGAAAGACTGAATTAATAATCAGACTTTTTTTTAATCTTCTGGTTTTAATTAGTAATTAGAAAGGGAAAAGGGTGGGGTGGTTGGTATCAGTTTGCTTGAAGAAATAAAGAGGGGAATGCTATTATAAAGAGGCACAACACTTTTATGCAAGTCTATCTGTAAGCAGAAAAATGGATTAAGGTACTCTTAAAATGAAATGGAATAACACATTATCACTACTCAACATACAATCCAAATCTTTGTTTAAGGGAATCAAAATCAAGGAAAACAGAGAAAACCTGTGTCAAAATGCTGTCATCTACATACATCCTTACCTATTCTCTGTCTCCAGTTCATTCTTGCGTAGGTTTGCATCATCCAGAAGACTCTGCAATAAGGCAATTTTTTCATTGTCTGAACCCTCTTGGTTAATTTTTAACATCTTATTCTCATGCTGAAGACGAATAAGTTTCTCCCTGAATGAACAAAAGAAAAGCTGATTATGTAGTACACTGATGCAATACTGTTACCAAAATCCAGCTATTCACAGTTACAGATTTAATGCATAGAACATAAATGAAAAACAAAATACTGCAAAGAATTCAGCTCTTGTAATTGGCTAAGACATTACATTCAGGTCTTCAGTACTTTCTTTTCAGAATGGATAATCTGAAGATAACAGCATCTCCAAACATCATGACTGTAATGAACGATACCTCAAAATTCTATTTCCTTTTTGGTTTAAATATTTAAGCTGTGAATGCATTTATGTATTTGTTTTTCAGTTCTCATCAAAAAACATAATCTCTAATGCTATGCTCTTGAACTACCAATCACTTGATGTCAAGACATAATATTCAACAAAGAAAGCCTTCAATATATGCATTCCACCCATTCCTATAAATATGTGAAATTGTATTCTTGTTAACAAACCGTGTTCTCAGAGCTGCATCTGCTATTCATACTTAAGTTTGCACAATCTTTTCATATCATTAAATACTATACCTTAATGATAAATATAACACTTTAAATGACATGTTAAACAACATACTGCAGATGAATTGCTATTTAATCAATGCACAATTATTTGGAATTTGTTATCAATTTTGAGCTTTGATGTGATCAAAGCGATCAGCTTTATTGGTTATTTCCTTAGGATTAATTTCTAGAAAAATATGACAATCCTGTCAAGTTGCTTAAAACAAAAGTACCACCACAAGGAAAAAAAAAGTTGTAATTATGTGTGGTGATGAATGTTAACTGAACTTACCGTGGTGATCATTTTACAATATAGACATTTCAAATCATTATGCTGTACACCTAAAACTAATACAATTTCATCTCTTTTACCATTTCATTTTCTTGATGGCTCTTCTGGAGACAGAGTATATTTGACTTTGTGATGAGTCATACTCAAAAAAGCCATTTTATTTGTTGAATCTTTATCATTGTTCTTTTTCTTCAGGTTAAAAATCCAACTGCATAATCTAAAAGCTTCCTTAAAATTGTGGTTTTTCTTTTCTTCTTCTTCTTCTTCTTTTTTTTTTTTTTTGATATAGCCCTGTATTTAGATTCATTCCACAAATTTTATTGGTCCAATAATAAAGTACCACATCAGAAGGTAGAAAAGGAAAAGGTATATAAGATGCTTCCTGTGTTGGTGCTACATTATTCTCCTTTTGTTTATCCTCCCTAAATAAATGCCAACAATAAATATTGTCTTCATTTATTCAACAAGTAACTGAATGCCTATTGTAACTTTCAAAGTTTATGAAACCCTTACACAATCATTTCACTTAATACCCTCCCAAAGATTTTATGAAGAATCAAGGCCAGTGTCAATTTTGTTTTATTTTTTTTTACTTGTTTTATTTTTTATTTTTTAAAATTTACATCCAAATTGGTTAGCATATAGTGCAACAATGATTTCAGGAGTAGATTCCTTAGTGCCCCTTGTCCATTTAGCCCATTCCCCCTCCCACAACCCCTCCTGTAACCCTCCGTTTGTTCTCCATATTTATGAGTCTCTTCTGTTTTGTCCCCCTCCCTGTTTTTATCTTATTTTTGTTTCCCTTCCCTTATGTTTATCTGTTTTGTCTCTTAAAGTCCTCATATGAGTGAAGTCATATTATTTTTGTCTTTCTCTGACTAATTTCACTTAGCATAATACCCTCCAGTTCCATCCACGTAGTTGCAAATGGCAAGATTTCATTCTTTTTGATTGCCGAGTAATACTCCATTGTATATATGTACCACATCTTCTTTATCCATTCATCCATAGATGGACATTTGGGGTCTTTCCATACTTTGGCTATTATAGCAGCATACACTGCTGCTATAAACACGGGGGTGCATGTGTCCCTTCAAAACAGCACACCTGTATCCCATGGATAAATGCCTAGTAGTGCAATTGCTAGGTTGTAGGGTAGCTCTATTTTTAGTTTTTTGAGGAACCTCCAGACTCTCTTCCAGAGTGGCTGCACCAGCTTGCATTCCCAAGGGCCAGTGTGTCAATTTTAAAAGGGGGCAAATAGTCCCCAAGAAGGTAAAAGCAATATACAGGGTTAATCATTCTCCTTCTGTCAGATACTTGGTGCCTCTCCCCTAATTTTTCATTCTTACACATCAAGGCAGGCATATATTGAAATAAATGGAATTTTAAAAATGCTATCCCTAAATAAAACTGTAAGTTAATACTGAAGGAAGAATACTAGAGAGGGGAAGATACGTCTGTCTACTGTAATATATCTTTCCCAGACAGATAAATCTTAGTGACTAATTATTTTGAAGGCTGTTGGGTAGGCATAACCTTTATCTTTAGGCCAAGTGGTTTCACTGCTAAATGTCTGCTAAGAATACCCAAGCACAGATATATTAGTTTGCTGTGAATGTGCGAAATACTGTCCTACCCAAGTGGGAAAATGTCTCTTGGGCCAAATGAAGAAAGCTTCTAACAGGCTGAAAACATGGACATTTAATACTGAGTTCATGTTGAAATTATTAGTAATAATGAGTAAGAAACTCCTCTTTATACTGTAGAGGAGTAAGTTTCCTCTAGGAACATTGTGCAATACGACTGAATGTCATATTCTCCTTACCTTATCTCAGGTGTAACAATCTCTGCTGCCAGACTATCTGAAGATTCTTGACTTCCCAAAGGCATTAACCCTACAAATACACAAACATGGATGCAAGGTTTAAGAGAGAGTATATCGATCTCCTTTAGTTTCTATATGAAACACTACTTTGAGCATTAATTTTAATATCTAAAATCTTTGTTTTAGTCAAGTAAAAGACTATCACAGTTGCCTTACGTTATTATCGTTTTAACAATTTAAAACAAATTTTATGTTTTATTTTTTATATTTGACAGAGAGAGAGAGACAGAGCATGAGCAGGGGAGGGGCAGAGAGATGGAGACAGACTCTGAAGCAGGCTCCAGGCTCTGAGCTGTCAGCACAGAACCCGACGCAGGGCCTGAACTCACAAGCAGTGAGATCATGACCTGAGCTGAAGTCAGACACCCAACCAACTGAGCCACCCAGGTGCCCCTCATTTTAACAATTTTTAAGTGTACAATTGAGTGGCAATAACTATATTCATTATGCTGTGGAATCATCACCACTATTTCCAAAACTCCTTACCCAAAAACACAAATTTTGTAACCATTAAGCAATAACTCCCCATTCCCTTCTCCCTTAGCTCCTCATAACCTTTATTCTACTTTCTGTCTCAATGAATTTGCCCATTCTACATACCTCACGGAATCATACCAATATTTAACCTTTTATGTCTATATTACTTCACTTAGCATAATGTTTTGAAAACTCACACATGTAGAATTTATCAGAACTTCATTCCTTTTCATAGCCAAACACACACACACACACACACACACACACACACACACACACACACACATTTTCTTTATCCATTCCTCTATTGAGGAACATTTAGGTTGTTTCCATCTTTTGGCTACTGTGGATAATGCTGCTTTCAACACTGTTAAACCAGTATATGCTTGAGTCCTTGCTTTGAATTCTTTTGCATATTTACGTAGGAATGGAATTGCTGGATCATGTGGTAATTTTATGTTTAACCTTTTGAAGAACCACCAAACTCTTCTACCAGTGGCCTCCCATTTTACATTCCTAACAGCAATGCACAAGAGTTCCAATTTCTCCACATGCCCCCAACACTTATTTTCCTTTCATTCTTTGGTAGTAGCCATCTAAATGGCTGTGAACTATCTCATGGTTTTGATTTGTATTTCTCTAATGACTTTGATATTGAGCATCTTTTCATATGCTTTTTTGCCATTTGTATATCTTCTCTGGAGAAATATCAATTCAAGTCACCCATTTGTGAGCTTAGCTGTTTTTTATTGTTGAGTTGTATAAGTTCTTTATATATTCTGGATTTCAATCACTTATCAAATATATATATATGATTTACAAATATTTTCTCCCCATTTTATGGGTTGCTTTTTACTCTGTCAATAGTGTTCTTCGAGGGGCGCCTGGGTGGCTCAGTCGGTTAAGCGTCCGACTTCGGCTCAGGTCATAATCTCGCAGTCTGTGAGTTCGAGCCCCACGTTGGGCTCTGTGCTGATAGCTCAGAGCCTGGAGCCTGTTCAGAATCTGTGTCTCCCTCTCTCTGACCCTCCCCCGTTCATGCTCTGTCTCTCTCTGTCTCAAAAATAAATAAACGTTAAAAAAAAAAAAAAAATAGTGTTCTTCAATGCACAGAAGTTTTAATTTTGATGAAGTCCAATTTGTTTCATTTGCTGACTTAGCTTTTGGTATCAATTCCAAGAAATCATTGCCAAATCCAAAGTCATGACAATTTTCCTCTGTTTTATAGGTTTAGCCCTTACATTAGGTCTTTTACCCATTTTGAGTCCATTTTTTAAAACATGAGTTTGGATGTAGATATCCAGTTTTTCCAGCACAGTATATTGAAAAGACTTTCCTTTCCCTCACTGAATGGTTTTGACACTGTTGTTGAAAATCGACTGACGACATAAGGAAGGGTTTATTTCTGGGCTTTCTATTCTATTCTGCTGGCCTTATATGACTGTCTTTATGCCTATAGCACACTACTCCGATTGCTACAATTATATTAAGTTTTGAAATAATCAGGGTGAGTTCTCCAACTTTTTTCCTTTTTAAGACTATTTTGGCTATTCAGGATCCCTTGAGATTCTATATTAATTTCAGGATGGGTTTTTCATTTTTCTGTAAGAAGTGGCAACAGTAGTTTTCAGGGTGCAAGTCTTTGCTTCCTTGGTTAAATTTATTCCCATGTATTTTATTCTCTTTGATCCTGTTATATATATAAAATTATTTTCTTAATTTCCTTTTTAGATTTTTCATTATTAGTGTTTGCATATATATTTTTGCTGCTAATGTAACTGAGCTGCATCCTACAACTTTGTTGAATTCATTTTACTAGTTCTAACGGGTGTTTTTTGTTTTTTGTGATCATGCCAACTCGAAAGATAGTTTTAGTTCTTTCCAATTTAGATTAAAAAATTTTTCTTTTGTCTAATTGGTCTGGTTAGAACTTGCTGGGCTATGTTCAATAGAAGTGTAGAAGTGGTGGTAGTTGGTAGTCTTGCTTCTGATCTTAGAGGAAAAGCTTTCAGTCTTTCATAATTGAGTTGATGTGAGCTGTGGATTTTTCACATATGGACTTCATCATATTGTGGAAGTTCCCTTTCTAGCACTCTTCCTAATTTATTGAAGTTTTTTATGTTTTTTTTTCTTTTAATGATGGTGTTAGACTTTGTCAAATGCCTTTTCTGCAATTGAAATGATTATGTGATTTTTCTCCCTTCATTCTCTTAATGTGATATAGTACACTGATCTTTGTATGTCTACTCTTATGTGAATTTCATGTTTTTCAATTACAGTAGCTTTATAGTAAGTTTGAAATCAGAATGTGATTTCTCCAACCTTTTCCTTTCCAAGATTTTTTTTCTTGGTTATACTGGTTCCTTTGTATTTTCACATAAATTGAATAAGTTTGTCAATTTCTACAAAGGAAATCTGCTTAGAATTTGATTGGGATTGCATTGAATCTTTATTATTCAATAAAGTCAATATTAAGAGGACTGCAGTCTTAACTAGAGTGAATTTTCTGATACCTGAACATGGATTGTCTCTCCATTTATTTAGATCTTTAGCTTGGCAATGACTTAATAGTTTTCAGTGTACAGGTCTTATGCTTATATATATATTTTTAATTCAAATCCAAGTTAGTTAACATATAGTGTAATAATTATTTCAGGTACAGAATTTAGCGATTCATCACTTACATGTAACACCCAGTGCTCATCTCAGCAAGTGTCCTCCTTAATGCCCTTCACCCCTTTAGCCCTTCCCCCCAACCCAAACCCTAGAGCAAATGAAGAGTTTGCTCTTTGCATTTAAGAGTCTCTTATGGTTTGCCTCTCTCTGTTTTTATATTATTTTTGCTTCCCTTCCCTTATGTTCATCTGTTTTGTATCTTAAATGCCACGAGTGAAATCATATATTTGTGTTTCTCTGATTGACTTATTTTGCTTAGTATAATATACTCTAGTTCTATCCACATTGTTGCAAATGTTATGCTTCTTTATTAAACTTACTCCTAAGCATTTTATTCTTTATGCTACTATTGTAATTTCATTTCCAGATAATTTACTCATAGTACACAAAAATATAATTGGTATTTATATACTGATCTTATTATATATTGAGGCCTTGCTGAACTCATTTACTAGTTCTGTGATTTTTTTTACGTCCTCCTTTCTAATCTGAATGTGTTTTATTTCTTTTTCTTGCCTGACTGCAAGAACCTCTGATACGACAATGAAAAGAAGCAGCAAGAGTGAACATCCTTTATGCACCCCCATGTTTACTGAAGCATTATTTACAACAGCCAAATTATGGAAGCAGTCCAAGTGTCCACTGATAAATAAATGGATAAAGAAAATGTGATATTCATTATATATATATATACATATATATATGTATATATATATATACACATATATATGTATATATATATATAATGCAGCCATAAAAAAGAATGAAACCATGCCATTTGTAACACCATAGAGGGAGATAGAATAATTCTAAGTGAAATAAGTCAGAGAAGGACAAATATCATATGATTTCACTCATATGTGAAATTTAAGAAACAAATGAACAAAAGAAAAAAAAAGAAGAAACAATACAAAAAACAAACTGCTAACTATGAAGAACAAACTGATGGTTGCCAGAAGGGAGGTGGGTGGGGGGATGGGTGAAATAGGTGAAGAGGATTAAGGAGTACACTTAGAATGAGCAGTGAGTAATGTACAGTATTGTTGAATCACTATATTGTACACCTGAAACTAGTTTAACACTGTATGTTAACTATGCTGGAGTCTGATAAATAATAACACATAAAAAATAGTGATAATCCTTGCCTTGTTCCTGATCTTAGGGAAAACATTTAGTATTCACCATTAAGTATAAAGTTAGCTGTAGGTTTTTCATAGATATCCTTATTAGGTTGAGGAAGTTTCTTTCTATTGAAGCTTGCTGAGAGTGTTTCTCACAGATGGTGTCACCATTTTTTTTAACTTAATGACATAACATACATATCTCTCCAGGTCAGGCATATAAGATATAGTTCTTTTTTTAAATGGCTCTACAGTTTACAGTTGAATGAGACTTTTAGGTTGTTTCTAAATTTCACTATTATAAATGATGATTTAATTCATTAGGGTAAATTTTTTGAGCAAATTTGCTATGTCAACGACATATACATAAATAAGGTTAAAACATATAGGCTCATAGGTAGCAAAGAAACAAAAGTGTAAGTTTACATGAGATAGCCTCTCTTGATATGGGGGCTGAGAGTTAAGGAATTAAGGTTTAGGCTGATTCTTAAAATTTGGGAAAAACTTATACAGTAGATTAGAGATACATGAAAGGATTACCAAGCAGCAATGAGTATCCAATTACGTTCAGAAATAATTTTTGGTGAAGACAAGCAAGATATATAATTTTCTCAAAAGCAAAAATCTAATACTGACTACTTCAAACTAAAAAGCCTCTCCATAGCAAAGGAAACTGAACAAAATGAAAAGACAATGCACTAAATGTAAGAAAATATTTGCAAACAATACATCTGATAAGGGGTTAATATAAAAACATTTAAAGAGCTCATACAACTCAACTGCAAAAAAACCAATTAAGAAATGAGCAGAGGATCCGAATAGACATTTCTCTGAGGAAGACATCCAGATGGCCAACAAGTACATGAAAAGATGCTGAACATCACTCATCAGGAGGGAAATGCAAATCAAGACCACATGAGCTATCACCTCACACCAGTCAAAAGGACAAGAGATAACAAGCGTTGGTGAGAATGTGGAGAAAAGGGAACCCTTGTGCACTGTTGGTGGAATGTAAGTTGGTGCAGCCATTGTGGAAAACATAAATTAAAAATAGAACTACCATATGATCCAGCAATTCCTCTTCTGAGAATTTAATCACAGAAAACGAAAATACTAACTTGAAAAGATACCTGTGCCCTCATTATTTACAATAGTTAAGACATGGAAGCAGCTTAAGTTTCCATCAATTGATATATAAACAAATTGTGAGATTATATATATATATACATATATACACACACACACATATGTATATATGAACTCCATAAGAAGGAAATCTTGCCATTTGTGATATGATGCATCTTGAGAGCAATATGCTAAGTGAATAACTCAGACACAGAAAGACAAATATTGTGTGATTTCATTTACATGTGGAATCTAAAAACAAAACAAAACAAAATAAAAAATACAAAAAAACCAAGCCACAGATACAGAGAACAGATTGGTGATTGCCAGAGGTGAGATATGAGGGGGTGGGCAAAATGGATGAAGGGGTCAAAAGGTACAAACTTCCAGATATAAAATAAATAAGTCACACAGATATAATGTATAGCGTGGTGACTATAGTTAATAACACTATATTGCATACTGAAAGTTGTTGAGAATAAGTTAAAAGTTCTCATCACAAGAAAACAAATTTTGTAACTGTGTATGTTGACGAATGTTAATTAGACTTCATGTGGTGATCATTTCACAATAAATACCAATATCGAATCATTAGGTTGTACACTTGAAACTAATACAATGTTATGTCAATTATACCTTAATTTAAAAAAGGAAAAAAAAAGAGAAAGATATATAACTGTCTTTAGCTGGACCTGGTTAATTTGGAACAGAGGAAAAAAAACTTTAGGCAATCTGAACTGGTGTTTGACAAGCTTTCACCATTAAGGAAAGATGGTGGTGATCAGAACAAAGTTAAATGGCTGTGAGGTGGGCTGTGTAAGCTGGAAAATGAGGCCAGAAGAGAGCTGATCAACAGAAATAGAAATCACAGAGGGGGGGGGGGCACCTGAGTGGCTCAGTCAGTTAAGCGTCCGACTTTGGCTCAGGTCATGATCTCACGGTTCGTGAGTTTGAGCCCCGCATTGGGTTCTGGGCTGACAGCTCAGAGCCTGGAGCCCGCTTCAGATTGTGTCTCCCTCTGTCTGCTTGCACTCTGTCTCTCGCATTGTCTCAAAAATAAATAAACATTAAAAAAAATTTTTTTTAGGAACAACAGAGAGGGGGTTAAAGGTGAAATGCGGTAGGCAGAAGGAATGAGGAGGAGAAAAAGGAGGTTGTAGTCAGAGGAGAGGAAGAATTCCAGTTTTGGGTAACTGAAAAGCCAAGGGCAGGTTACTGGAACAGGGGTGAACAAACTGTGAAGCTGTACAAGTCACCGTTCAGGCTCCACATCTGCCAGCATGATGACAAAAGTGGAAGGGACTAACTTCGAGCTAAGTGCTGCTCCTTCCCTGTGAGAAGAGCAGAGTTCTACTTTGTACAGAAGTCCTGTAATGCATTGATATCCACCTCACATCTCAGGCGAAAAAAAAAACCACTGACTGACTTTTAAAAGAGGTCATAAGAAACTTCCCAGAATAAAATTTTCCAGGTTTATTATTAACACAGATGATTTAACAAATGTTTATGCTTTTGATCTAATAAAATTCAAATATTTACATATAATTAAAATACAAAATAGGCCAAGTAAATCTGGTCTTATTAACTACAGCCTATTTGCCACAAAATCTGGGTAACAGTTTATAATTTATATCAACTTCATGCCTCTTCACCAGTTTTTCATTTTCATCCACTGGTGCAAGCATCTTAAAATGAATCAAAAATTTCTACTCATACTGTAAAAAATAAATGATCTTGCTTGAGCTACTGAAATGTTTTTACCTTGAGTTGTGAGCTGTCCTTCTTGCGCCTGTACACAACGAAGCTCTTCAATGGTTTCCTTCAGAGAATCCCTTTCTGTTCTTAACCTCTGGAGGGACATCAAAAATAAGGAAAGTTAGCTTTACATTTTATGAATTTATTCATCAGTGGTCTTTGCCTTACCTAAGAGAGTGATGAACAGTAGGGAACATGGACATGTTTCATGTTTTGATCTTCCATAGAAAGATCATAAAAGGACAAAATTACAACAAATTTAATATTTAACAATATTAAATATCTACTATGTGCAAGGCAATATGTTATACACAGTTAAACATAAGAAACAAAACTGTTTACTCCAGTACATTATATAAAGTACATTATATAACATTCTTTTCATTAGACATAAAAAGATCAAAGAGCTAAGACTAAAAATTCATCTACCATGACAAAGTAAAAATATTTTTAAAAGATTCAAGATATGATGAACAACAACAAAAAGAATTGTGTCCTCTCAATTATACAGAAAACAGAAACGCTATTCAAATTTATAGAAAGTCATGAGCAGAACAATGTATGAGAAACAAAAGTGGTAGAAAACATAAAAGTATACAAAAGAAATTAGAGTGGAAGTAAAAACATTCTTTTAATCTTTTATTTTAGATTTATTTCTGAAACACAAATGTAAATCGTCTATAATTTAAAAACAAATAGGATCTCTAATTTTTAAATTTATAAATAGAAGGAATTATTATAGTCCAAATATGAATTAAATGTCATTGTCTTAATTTTAGCAATGTTCAAAACCAAAGTGCCTAATACATATATACTCACATCTTTTTCTTTTTGAAGACTGTCAACTTTTTCTTTTAGCCGCTTATATTCAAAATCTAATTTATCTGCTTTCTTCGATTCTTCAGATAATCTATTTTGTAGTTCTACTACCTGATACAGAAAGGTACCATTAATTTTTAAAATTTGAAACGTTGGAAATTATCACTATTTTCTTCCACAGAGCTATGAAAACTCCCCCCTCCAGCAACAAATATCAAAAAGAAAAAAAAAAGTGTACAATATAGCAGCCTAACCCAACAGAGAGAACAAGTAACAAAAATCTGCTCAGACATTATGGGTTCTAAAATCTGATTATCCAAAGTAGCAATGTACAAAATTACAAAGAATGTACAGTACAGACTTTCATTTCCTGTACTACACATAACAGAGGGGTCTGAAACTCAGCACAAAGCAAAAGAAATGCTAGGGAACAAAAAACCTGATTGCACAGCTGTGCTTACAAGAAAGTAAGAGAAAGCTTCAGGGCCTGAAATGAGTAGGAAGTCTGTATGGAAGCTACAGGTTCCACGAGGCACCAACTGCTAATACCAGGAAACTAGAGCTTTGAATGTAAAGGAAGACCAGTTGTTTAACCATCTTGGGCTCTAAAAGGTGCTGAGTCAGTAAACAGGTAGGTTAGGAAAAAAATCCATTAGCTGGAAAAAATCAGTAAGGAAGCTTGCCTGTCATAAAGTGAGTGCTCTGGGTTTAAACAGTATAACTTGAAAGTTTGTAACTATGGCCTACTAACATGTAGATTTGTGTTTCCATTTTTACCACAGGCTTTATCCAGCAAATCCTAACCCAGGCAATTAATTTAAAGTTGTCCTGGTTGGTAGTGCTGTGACAAATCTGGCATATATGAAACATTGTTTGGAAGAATACAACATCAACCAAAACCTCCTAGTATTCCTGAAGATAAAGAGGAGCCAAATGAAAGAGCAAAGGCCATAAAGAAGCCACCACGAACACCATTATCATTAACAACACTAACAACAAACTAGTAGAATAAGACCTGAAAGGATTTCAGATTGGAATTATTAGTTATAAAATAGTAGGTTTAATACTTAAAGTAAATAAAGATGGAAATCTAAATTAAGAAAGGAAGATGATCAGGCAGGTTTGAAAGAACACTCAAAGAGAACTTTTGGAAAGAAAAATATTATCATTGAAAAACAAAGTATATTAAGCTCCAGATCAGAAATAGGTGGAGAGAATTAGTGTATTACAGAATTTCACTGCAGTATTTCTAGTTGTAGATTCCTTATTTATTTAGTTTGTAATTCACTGTAAATACTACCTCTGATGTCCTTCATTAGTTCTAAAACAATGTTCACCCATCCTTTTCCTCAAATAACATCTTCTTATATTTCTTGCTGTTCTCTTTTCTGGAACTCTAATTGGATCATCTGATTTTAATTTAACATCTTTTAATGTCACGTATAGTTTCTTTGGGCTACATTTATTTTGGGTAGTTTCTTAGTCCGCATTCAAGTTAACTAATTCTTTCAACTTTAGTGTATGTTGAAAATTGAGTAATAAAATGTTGGGAAGAAATATACCCAGGGGGCGCCTGGGTGGCTCAGACGGTTGAGTGTCTGACTTCGGTTCAGGTCATGATCTCACAGTTTGTGAGTTCAAGCCCCACATTGGGCTCTGTGCTGGCAGCTCAGAGCCCGGAGCATGCTTCAGATTCTGTGTCTCCCTCTCTCTCTGCCCCTCCCCTGCTCACGCTGTCTCTCAAAAAATAAGCATTAAAAAATAAATTTAAAAAATAAAGAGAAATATACCCAGCAAAAAACTTGCCAGTATTCACGGTGCACAGAGCTGTTCTACTAAATCTTCTCCAACTCATTTTAAGCTAGTATAGTTTTGATGCCAAAATCAGATAAGGAAAGTATGAGATAGAAACCTTCAAGTGAATCAGAGGCAAAATATTCTAAATAAAATGAACAAAGCAAATCTAATAATGTGAAACCAATAAATCTGCAGTGACTAAATGAGTTTTGATTCAGGAATGCAAGGATAGCTTAAGCAGAGACAATCCATTGATATAATTCATCAACATTAATAGAAAGGAAGAGCAGAATAGGAGTATCTCAATAGTGCAGGAAAAGGAGCTGATTAAGTTTAATATCCATTTAAAATAGACACCCTGAACAATATATGCTAATACATTGGCAAAACATTTAAAGCATTCTGTACAAAATCAACAAGAAATGGTTGCCTAATATGATTACTTCTATTCTGAGTTGTATTACAGGTCAAACATGCTGATTGAGAAGGAAAAAAATGGTATGGAATAGAAAAAGAGAAACAAAACTATTTTATTTGTATTTTATATGACTTCTGACAAGAGATACTGCAGACATTACTAGAAGTAATATGAGAATCTGGCATGGTTGTAAAATGACATAAACATCGATTTCAATTGCATAAATAAACAACAAACTGAAAATGGTATCCTTTGTTTTGCTAATTGCAGTTATAAAATCTGAACAAGGTACCTAAGAGTAAATGTAATATGTGCATGACATTTAGAAGAAAATTACAAAACTGAAAGACACTGAAGATCTAAATAAATGGAAAGATATATTGATCAAATAGGAACATTCATTGTCATAAAGATGTCAATTCTCCCCAAATTAACCAACAAGAGTCAATGCAATTATAATTCCCAAAAGTTTTGGGTATTTAGCTAAGGAAAAGTTCTAAGAGACAGTTTTGAAAAAGAACAAGGTGTATTATCAAATATTAAATTACTAAAAATTTATAAATAATAAGACAGTGGGGTATTGTGTCAGAATAGACATATAAACCAATGAAACAGAAGAGAGCACCCAGAAACAAACTCACATTTAAGATGGAAACTTTAGGTATGTGATAAGATGGACTTGCAGGTCATTGTGGAAGAAACGGACTACTAAATAAATGCTACTACGTTGACTGGTTGCCTACACAGACAATGAGGTATTCAAATGGATCCTTAACCTAGCATCCTACACAAATATTAATTCTGTGTGATTTGAAGAACTAATTGTGCACAAAACTAACTTTAAATCTTTGTTAAGAAAAGAGAGGTTAGTCTTACATCTTTATGTAGGAAATTATTTAAGACAAAAGACAAAATATTTAAGACAATATCATAAAAAGATATTTAAAGTTAATCAATCTCAAAAAAGGTAAAGAGAAAGGTCACAGAATGGTAGGAAATAAAAATAGCAAGTGTAATTGACAAAAGATTAATAGCAAGACCATATAAAGAACTTTCAGAAATCAGCAAGAAATAACACAATTTTAAAAATGAATAGAAGATTAAAAATGGGCAATTCACAAAAGAAATGTAATCAGTAAATATATTTGTAATTAGGGTAATGCAAAGTATAATCATGAGGCAACACGATTTCATATTCAACCAACTGGCAAAATTTCAAGTGTGACAATACTATGTGTTGGTGATGATGTGGAACAACAGGGATTCATACAAACTTCTGGTTAGTAATACAATCATTTTGAAGAGCAATTTAGCAGTATCTCATTAAATGAAGATACTCTAGGAAGAAATTCCTTATAGCTGTAAAACTTTCACACATGTATAGAAGAGGACATGTTCAATACTATTCATTGTGATATTTCTTGTAATTAAAAGAAATGTTGAAACATCCTATGTTGTCCTTCAATAGGAAAATGGATAAGCTGTGGTTTCGTGACTCAACAGGATACTGTATAGCAGTACATATGAAACGAATAAAGCTATACCTGTCAACATAAACAAATTTCACAAATATACTGAGCAAAGTAAATCACAGAAGAGTCTTTTTACTATATCATTTAGAGTTCATATATAGAGTTTATAGAGAAACATGTCAAAAATGTTACACATTATATATACACATATATACATATATACACACACACACACACACACACACACATATATATATATATATATACACACACACATACATACATACATACATACGTATACACATACATGAGTAAATATATATGCACCAAAAGAATAAAGAGATGCACGGGAAAGAAAACTACAAAACAGCATAGTGGTTACTATAATGAAGAGGGGAAGAGTATGTTTTATTTTTTTAAGCATAGATACTTATTCTTTTACTTTTGTGTATTTCTTAAGTATTACATAATAACTTAAAAATAAAAAACAATAAAAAGATTTGCTATAGAGACTAGTTGGTAACCTCTGGATAAGAACTAAGTTTTAATGTTAGCTATACTGGGAATTAAAATTAAGAACTTAGTAAGAAAAAAAGAACGAAGTTTCCATAGGTAAAAAACAGAATACTGTGAAAACAAAAGTCAGTGGATTTTTGGTAAGCCACAGTATTATAATGGAAAGCTTGCTTGAAAACATCATTAAGAAACTTTGTTACTATTCTTTTTACCTGTCTCTTATATGTCTCAAGTTGACTTCGAGCTGCATTGGCTTTTCTTAACTCTTCCTCTAGACTGACAGTGTTCTGCATATACATAGTATTCTTTTCTTCTAAGAGTTTAACCTGACGCCTCAAATCACCAAGATCTTCTAGCTTCTTTTTATATGATTCCACTTGGCCTTCTAGTTTAGACACTTTATCAGAAGAATGTCTAGAATGAGATGGGAAATCAGAAATCAGAAACACATCGAGTTGTAAAGCTGTTTTAATAGTGCTAAACCAAGAGGGACTGCCAGAAAAGAACACATTCAAATGAAGTTATAAGACCAAAGGTGACTCTAGATTAATGTTTTGTTCAGGCTAAAAAATATGACCAAAATTACAGCAAAACTTGTAATGGAGAATGTCATATAATTTCAGGAAAGCAAGTGGTGGTGGTGGGGTGTGTGTAGGAGGGTAGCCAGCACAGTGACATGTAGCAAAGAAGCAAAATAAATTGTGCAGTGTCCAAATGATTTGGCAATTAGAATGACATTAGTGACCAAAGGAACAGCCATTTCCGTGCAGCAGTGGGAGTAGGAGAGGGCACATTTTAAGGAGTTAAGGAGAGAATGTAAATTTTACCTTGTGTAATCTAAATTTGTTCTGGAGGGAAGGAGAGAGGAGTAAGTCTTTTTTCTAAGATGAGAGACCTAAACATATAAATATATGCTAAAGTGGGAGATCCAAATGCAAAGAGAAATGATAACAGATGGAACACAGTCCTTGTGTAAGCAAGAAGTATTGAGACCCAGAGCTCTGAAGAAGGAATCAGCACTGGACATGAGAAAGAATGACAAGTCTACATTCTAAAAGCAAAAATGAAAAGATAGGTGGGAATGCAGGGCAGTTAGAGGTGCAGGAAGTACAGGACATGGAGAGTCCCCACAGCTCATGGTTTTTCCTTGATGCAGTAGGAGACAATGTCATCTACTGAGACTAAAGCATTGAGAGGTGGGGGGGGGGGGGGGGGGGGGGTGTGGGTGTCCAGGTGAAAAGAGTTATGGAAATAGGTGCTAGCTATGAGAGAAATGGGAGACAGAGCTATCTATCATGAGCAGCAGAATGGTGGACCACAGGTAAGAGCCCAAGGAAGAGTAAAGATCATGGCTTTGTAGTAGGACAAAACTGTATCACTATGTGATTTTCTCTATTCATTCTCAGTATTCAAAGAGCAAAAGTGTAAATGGCTGGAATGATCCGACAGAAGATAGATTATACAAGTGGAATGGTGGCAAATTGAGGTGGCAGAGAGTGAAGGCACTTAGTGAGAGAACAGTCGAGGTGCAGGTAAACTGGTCCAGCAAGGAAATGATGCCTCGTGGGGTGTGACAGTATCCGAGAAAGAGGAAGACTGAGTGAGCAGAGGACTTGAAATTAAAGAAAAGGAGTCATAATAAGAAAAGCTCCAGAGCTACACAAGTATTTAGTGATGGTCGGAGACTAGTTTCTATTTAACAAACATTTATACAGCACTTACTTACTTGACAGATGCTGTTCCAACGGTTTAGAAATAAAAACTTACTTAGTTCTGCATCTAAATCTGAGGTGGGAGGTGTATTATCTCCATTTTACAGATGAGAAAATGGTTACACGAGAGGTTAAATAAATGACAGCACTGGAATCTGAACCCAGTTAAATACCCTGCTATGCTCAGAGATCCTAGAGTTTATGAGTGGCAGAGCTGTTCTGGGTGATGACAGGCCTGAGAGGTCACAAAGATGGGAAAACTGTTTACCTAAGAACATCTATTTCATCTTTTAGAGACTGAGCGTCATCTGCCAAAGTGGTTAGTTCATCATTCTGTTGCCGGAGTTCAGAGATTTCCTTTTCTAACTCTTCACAGCGTATACGATAATCATCTTTGGCTGCTTCTAGTCTGTAATCAAAACAAAATAGACCAAGAAAGTACTATTTATTGTCTAATAATTCTCCTTAGAACAGCAAAAGGAAATAAAAAACATGAGAATACACTCTTGAACCTGTCTCCTACTTCTGTGACCATAAGCTCTATCTTCAAGTTTTATCCTGAAATGGATTCCACTGGTCCAAGGCTTATGGAAACATAACAACTGATTATCACCCCTCTGTTCAGAAAGTTAGACATCATGTAATATTTTTCCAAATACAGAACATAAAATTTATTTAAAGTTTTATTTGTGACCATGAAATTAACAGATGTTCCTTGTTGAAAATTTATAAAATACAGAAAAGCAAGCAAGAAAAAAATATGTATTAATCTAAGTAGATAATACTGTTAATTAACATTTTTGAGTATATCCTCTAGTCTGGTTGCTATTCATAGGTTTTTTCCCCTCTAAATATGGATAATACCGTTCATACCTCTTATTTTATTTCGCTTTAACATAAATCTTTACTTTTGATTTACAGGATTGTCTCTAATGTCACAAATATTTATTGTTGATTATTTATTTTTTTTATTTGAGAGAGAGAGAATGAGAGTGAGTGAGCATACGAGTGGCAGAGAGGGGCAGAAGAAGGCAGTCTGACGTGGGGTTTGATCCCCTGAACACTGAGAATCAGGACCTGAGCTGAAATCCAAGAGTGGGATGCTCAACTGACTGAGCCACCAGGTGCCCCCGACTTTTAAAAAATTTTTTTGAGAGAAAGAGGGAGCCTGAGTGGGGAAGGAGTGGAGACAGGGAGAGAGAGAGAATCTTAAGCAGGCTCCATGCCCAGCAAGGAGTCTGACCAACCACGAGATCATGACCGGCACAGAAATCAGGAGTCGGACTCTTAACCAACTGAGCCACCTAGGCGCCCCCTCAGGTGTTCCTTTGTTTACTTTCAATTTTATTTATAGAAGTATTTCAATTTAACAGAAATTCCTAATTTCTGTGTAATTCTATTGATGCATTTTCTACCTTATAGTTTTCACTTTTGGTGTATGATTATAAAGCTTTTTTCTTTTATATAAAACATAAAAATATTACAAATATTTTAAAATATATTTAAATATAAATAAATTTAATAAATAAATTTTAATAATTTAATGAATAAATTTTACTATAATTAAATACAAATTTAAATAAATTTAAATACACACATATATAATACAATATTATAAAAATATTTTATATTTCTTGTCAGTATTTAACAGGGTTTCTTTTTTTTTTTTTTTGAATTTTTTTTTTTTAATGTTTATTCATTTTTGAGAGACAGAGAGAGACAGAGCATGAGTGGGGGAGGGGCAGAGAGAGAGACACACACAGAATCCGAAGCAGGCTCCAGGCTCTGAGCTGTCAGCACAAAGCCCGAAGCGGGGCTTGAACTCACAGACTGCGAGATCATGACCTGAGCTGAAGTCGGATGCTCAACCGACTGAGCCACCCAGGTGTCCCCAGGGTTTCATTTTTAACACTAAAATTCTCAATTTCCCCTGGAATTAACTTTAGTATATGATGTAATGTAGGAATCTAACTTTTCCTGCCAAAATATTTACCTACTATCCCAAAACCATTTAACAGATAATTTAATCTTTACCTATTGATTAGAAAATGCCACCTTTGTCATATTAGAAATTTATGTATACACTTGGGTCAGTTTTCTGGATCTGCATTTGTGTTACTGGTTTGTCTACTTTGCTGCACCAATACCAAAATTAGTACAGGTGTGTAACGTTTCAACAATGGACACGGCAAGCACTCCCTCATTATACTTTGAGTGTAAACGTTCTGGGAATCTCCTGCTCAATACTTCTGGCTGAACACAAAATGTGAATTGGAATCAAGTTCAAATTATATAATAATTTAAGAGAAAATGGCATTCTTACAATGCGCCGTTAAAAACGTGTAAAAAAAACCAAAGTAAACAAACAGATGTTATCGTTCTCCATATACTGAAATACTTTTTATGTACGACTAAGAAGTTTTTGTTGTACAAGTCCCTCATATTCCTTTTAAATTTTATTATTCCTTGGGTACTTATAAACTTACAAAAGCAAGTTTTTCCTGATGATCCTACCTAGTTATTACTAGAACATCTTATAACCTATACAAATGTCTTATAGTTACTCTCTTCCCATTAAGTGTTTACCGGTTCTGAGAACTTTAGGTTGATTCACTTCACATTTTCTAGGTGGACCAACCTATTATCCATAAATAATGATCATTTACTTTTTGTCATTCCAAAATTTTATCTTATTTTTATTTCATTTTCTAGAAAAGTAATAACTAAATTGTATCTGTGTGTTAGGCAATATTCTCAGTACTTTTCACATGTTAACTCATTTAATACAAAAATTCTAGAAAGTAGGTAATTTTTAGACCATCTTACAGTGAATGCAATGGAGGCATGCCCAAAGTTACACAGCTACTAAGTGGCAAAGCCAGGATTTTTGGAATGTCTAGAAAAAAACTCAAATACTAGATTAATACAAATTATCATCTTGTTCTCTACTGAGAATTTCACACACCAACCTTATTTTATACTATTCCTTCTCCTTTAACTTATGGATTGAAAGAGCTAAAATAAGAAATTTAATAGTTATTGTAATAGACTTAATAACAGGTTAACGATCCTGGCATAAAGTTTATTGTAATAAAGTACCAATTGAAGTTGCTCTTGTTTTATTTAGGATTATTTAAAAAATACTCATATATCAGATGTTAGTATTTTTAAAAATTATTTTTGTTGGGTTTGATGTAAGGGAAGGAAAAGTGAAAGTAAATTCTTATGCTCCAGATGTTATCATTGTCTAGAAAATTGGATTTAACCGCCCCCCCACCATTTACTTTTAAATATTTGAAATCTACAGACAATTTGAAAGACTAGTTCATGGATACCTGCACACCCTTTGCTAGATTCATCTACTTATTGTTAACATTTTGCCTCATATGCTTTCTGTCACTTTATGGGTAAACACATACATAAAATACACACGTACATTTTTTTTTGAGAACTATCATAAAGGAAGCTGCAGAGGTCATGACCCTTCACCCCTAAATACTACAGCAGTAAGGATAGTCTTATTCATCATCGCAATACCATTATTATATCTAAGACAATTAATATTAATTTATCTAATATGCAGTCCATATTTATCCAACTGTAGTAAAAATGTTCCCTGTTTCCACTTTGATCCAGGATCCAAAGAAAAATTTTCACATTATCTTTAGTTGTATTATCCCTTTTGTATTTCCTTCCTTTTGTTTTTTATAATATTGACTTTTTTGATGGGTGGCTGGGTGGCTCAGTCAGTTAAAGTGTCGGACTTCAGCTCAGATCATAATCTCGCAGTTTGTGGGTTTGAGCCCCAGGTCGGGCTCTGTGCTGACAGCTCAGAGCCTGGAGCCTCCTTCAGATTCTGCGTCTCCCTCTCTCTCTCTGCCCCTCCCCCACTTGCAATCTGTCTCTCTCTTAAAAATAAACATTTAAAAAATATAAAAAAATAAAAAGAAAAAATAAACTCCTATTTTTTTGACTTTTTTGAGTAGTCTTACCCATCTTTAAGGATATTCCTTATTCTGATTATTTCTTCATGATTACATTCAGGTTAAATATTTGGCAAAAATACTATACAAGTGACACTGTGTACCCTGTGGGTGGTGCTGCTTAGTTTGATGATTTAATTAAATGGTAACTGCCAGATCCCTCCATTAAAAAAATATATTGTCCCTTTTGTAATTAAAAATAATCCATGAGGGGCGCCTGGGTGGCTCAGTCAGTTAAGTATCTGACTTCAGCCCAGGTCATGATCTCACAGCTCATGAGTTCAAGCCCTGCATCAGGCTCTGTGCTGACCGCCTGGAGCCTGCTTTTGATTCACTCTCTCCCCTCCTCTACTCATGCGCGCGCTCTCTCTCTCTCTCTCTCTCTCTCTCTCTCTCTCTCTCAAAAATAAATAAAAACATTAAAAAAAATTAAAAGCACAATACCACTATCACATATATTAAAATTAATAATTTCTTCAAAAAAAATCTATGAGAGTTGAAACTTAAAAGCTCGTATCAATGCTCAAAAAAGAAAAAATATGAAAGGTACAAGGTTATAATACAGATAACCCAGAAGAATTATATTTGACTATAAGGAATAATAAATACTAAGAGGTATAAATATGTAGTACTGATAAGTACTTGAATTGTTTAAGCGCTTCAAAATAATAATTGCAATATGTACTACAACATGTATTCTGGAACAAATAAAAGACTCAGACACTATTTCCTTCATAATGAATACACAAGACAATTCTAAATACCACTTCCCCAAACCATACTTTAAAAACTAGCCACAATTTAGGGGCACCTGGGTGGCTCAGTTGGTTAGGCATCCAACTCTTGCTTTCAGCTCAGGTCATGGTCTCACAGTTCAGGAGTTAGAGCCCTGCGTTGGGCTCCATGTACTGACAGTGCAGAGCCTGCATGGAATTCATTCTCATTCTCATATTCTCTCTCTCTCTCTCTCTCTCTCCCGCCCGTCCACCCCTCAACCCCCCTTCAAAACAAAACAAAGCAGAAAAAAAACTAGCCATAATTTAGAAACAAAAGGGTACAGTCATACTTAGATTTTACTATCTACCAATTCTGTCTTAGAGGGTCAAGATTAAGATGAAGGGTTCTCAAACTTTTTGGTCTCAGGACCTCTTCACACTCTTAAAATTACTGACATTTCAAAGAACTTTTGTTTACATAGGTTTTATCTATGGATATTTACTTATCATATTTAAAACTTAAAACAGAAATACCTAAATATATTGAAAAGGACAGTAATAAAACTATTATATCAATATAGACAACACATCATTTATGAAAAATAACTGTATATCCTAAAACACAAAAATAGGGAGAAGAGTGGTGATGTTTTACATTTTTGTGATTCAAATAATCCAGTCTCACAGGAAACAGCTGGGCTGTCATAGCTATTTCTATATTCACCTGTTGTGACACCTTTTTGGCTGAAATGTATGAAGGAAATCCACCCTTGCACAGACATGTAGGTAGAAAAGGGATGGGCTGGAAGCCTCTCTGAAAGGGTCTCTGCAAACCTGCAGGGGCCCACAGACCATATCTTGAATTGCTCATGTAGACCACAGGGGATGAACTATTTCTAAGGTTTCAGAAAAGACTTAAATATAGTTTTTTATTTTTTCCTGTTAAAGCAAAATATATGTCTTACTGCTAAATCCTTCAATTGTGTGGTTCTGTTTTATCTGGCAGGATGCCAAATTTTTCCTTTTCTCCTTTTCCCTTTCACCATCCAATTGCCAAAGGGTGATTCTCCCTTCCTCTTAGCCTTTTCCTCTCCCAGAAGATGTGTTTAGAAAACAGTCCCTCTAAATTAGCTTGCCCTTTAAATAAGCCTATCTCTATAAATCATGGACCTGGCCTTTTTATTGTGTCCCTTTAAACCAAGTACCTGCAAAGGGCACCAATCTCTTTATGTTAGTGCCACTATGTTTTCAGGGTATCTGGTCCTTTAAGGCAACTCACTTGACTTTAAAATCTTTTCCCTGCAGTTTGTGGTTTAATCTCTTTTTTGTCTTAAAACTGATTTCAGATTTTGAGTGAGTTTAATCTTTCTGATGATCTCTCCAACTTAACCTTACCCTCAGGCCCTGTATTTTTCTGTCTTCCTCTAATTTTTTGTTAATCTGCCTTTTACTTGCCTGAAAGCACCTAGCAGGATGGGGTGGGACAGGTGTATGGGATGTGTGGTTCTTGTTTGCTTTTCTCACAAGAAAAGCTGAGGCATACTGTCTTTCAGGTAATATTGAGCGTGTGGTTTTGATAGACTTTTTCCTAGGTATGAAGTTACCTTTGTGTCACGTGGGAAGATTTGGGGAAGTTGTTTATTTTACATCCTCCTGTGGTTTGCAGCCACCTAGTGTTATAGTCCTAACACTATATTCTTAACTTTAAAAGACAATTACCAAATGTTTTAACGGATAGACTTTAGTGAGGGGTCTTTTACCTGAATGTTTCTTCTTGGAGTTGTTCTAATTGAGTTTGGAGCTGCAGATGCCTTCTTCCTGCAGGACTGTTCGGATCTTCTATAGAATCAGATTGATTAAGTCTTTCCATTAATACCTGATTCTCTGCCAAAAGACTACTTTTCTCCTCTTGCAATGCTGCAACCTGTTAGAATATAGGAAGACAGCAATTATTTCTTCCAATTACACTGGCATCAGCACAATCACTTGTGAATTACCATTATGAATTAAAGCCTGTTTTGATCAACCTCCACTGCAAACATTTACACTACCTTTGAATACTGCACAGGCAGAGCAATATATAAGAGTAAGCAGGAATTCATTCTTTACATCTGAAAAGATAGTCCACCAAGTAAGATATGTAAATGGCAACTAAGCACACAAAAAGATACTCATGATTAATCATTAAGGAAATGTAAATTACAACCACAATGTTCTACCAATACACTCCTAGAAAGGCTAAAATAAAAAATACTGGCTATACCAAGTGTTGGCAGAGATGTAGAATAAATGGAAGTCTCATACGCTTTTGGTGACAATGTAAAATGTTTCAAGCACTTTGGAAAACAGATTTGCGTTTTCAAAAAAAATTAAACATGCAACTACTACATGACCTAGGCAGTATTTACTTACTCAAGAGAAATTAAAGCACATGGCCACACAGATTTATAAAGAATGTTAACAGCTGTTTTATTTGTAATAGAGAAAAACTAGAAACAACACAAATGTTCATCAACAGGTTAATTGGTAAATTCTAGTATGTGGATATAAGACAATACTATTTGGCAATGAAAAAGAATTAACTATGGATACCATCAACACAAACGAATCACAAAATAATGAAAAAAATCAGACAAAAAAGTATACAATGTATGATTCCTTTTATATACAATTCAAGAAGATACAAACAAACCTATAGTGACAAAGCAGAGCTGGGGACTGGAGGGGGAATACAGAGTCATGAGAAAACGTTTGAGGGTGATGGGTTCATTATATCAATTGCGGTAATGTTTTCACACATCAATACATGTCAACAGTTTTGAATGTACACTTCAAATATGAGCAGTTTATTATACGTTCATTTTATCTCAATAAAGCTGTAATAACAAAAGTTAACTGCCATTTCTAATTCTCGCTCCCCATCCTCCACTTTCTCTTGAACTCATTCTAGCTGGGCTATTGGCCCTACCATTCTACAAAACTGCTCATCAGATCACTACTGACACCTCCGTGTCACTGCGATCAATCAATGTTTGAAGCAACTGACCACATACTCCTCCTTGAAGCATTTCCTTCACTTGGCTACCAGGACCCCTTACTCTCCTGGTTTCTATACCAGCCTACCAGGCTTCCCTGTCTCCTTAGTCAATTCCTCTTTATTTCCCTGCCATTAGACTACCCTACAGCTTTTCTTCTTTACATACAGTGATGGCTTCCAGTTTCATGGCTATAAACGTCCTTGATTCAGTGATAACTTGCACATTTCTATTTCTAGCCTGCATGCCTAAACTGGACATCATTTACACTTGGATGTCTAACAGGCATCTCAAATTTAAATTGTCCAAGTGGAGCTCTTAATCACTTCTCACTCTCATTCCCTCCAGTCTTTCCTATTTCAGTGAAAAGGAACTCTGTCCTTCCAGTTGCTCAGTCATAATCCTTAACATCTTTCCTTCATACTTACATCCAATTTGTCAGAAAATATCATTGGCTATACCTTCAAACATATTTTGACCACTTCTTAACAAGCCCTAAATTCCAATCTAAGCTAACATAATTTTTTTTTGCCTGGATTTGTGCAGTGGTTTCTTAATTAGTCTTCTAAATTTGGCCCTTGCCTCCCTTTAGTCTATTGTCCATACACCGGTCACAATAATCCATTTAAACAAAGTCAGCTCACATGACTACTTTGCTCAAAATCCTCCAACGACTTCCCATTTATTCAAAGTCAAAATCTTTACAAAGGCATCTAAGGCCTCTTCAGACTGATATCCACTTCACACACTCTCTTCAGAAGGCACTCAGTAACATTTGTTGAATAAATGAATGAAGCTAAAATGCCAGCTCTATAATTTGTCAGGTTTCTATAAATGCATGAGTCTTGTCTCAGAAGAGAGCAGTGGCTCTATTCCATGTCACTGGACTATTTCATCCATTTCTGCACCTTCCTCCTTTTTTTTTTTTAAATGATGTATGCCTGTGTATTTGGCAAAAGTCCTTTTCACACACACGGAAAACGGAGACTACAGGCATACCTTGTTTTGCTGTACTCCTCAGTACTGCCATTTTTACACATTGAAGGTTTGTGGCAATCCGGTCTAAAGTCTATCGGCACCATTTTTCCAACAGCACTGCTCACTTCATGTCTCTGTCACATTTTGATAATTCTTATAATATTTCAAACTTCTTCATTATTATTGTATTTGTTACGGTGATCTTCGATGTTGCTATTGGAATTGCTTTGGGGTGCCACCAAACACACCCATATAAAATGGTTAATTTAGTTGGTAACTGTTGAGTGTGGTCTGAGTGCTCCACTGACCAGCTGTTCCTCCCCCACTAGTCTATCTCACTCCTCAGGCCTCCCTATACTCAGAGACACAAAAATACTGAAATTATTAGGCCTACTATACCCTGTAAGTGTTCAAGTGAAAGGCTGCACATCTCTCATTTTAAATCAAAAGGCAGAAATGATTAAGCTTAGTGAGAAAGGCACGTTGAAAACTGAGATAGGCTGAAAGCCAGGCTTCTTGTATTAAACAGTGTAGCCAAATTGTGAATGCAAAGGAAAAATTCTTGAAAGAAATTAAAGGTTTAAAGCTACTCCAGTGAACACACAAATGATAAGACAGTGAAACAACAGCCTTATTGTTGATATGGAGAAAGTTTTAGTGGTCTGGAGGGATCAGCCACAATATTCCCTTAGGGCAAAGCCTAATCCGGAGCAAGGCCCTAACTCTCTTCAACTCTATGAGGGCTGAGAGAGGTGAGGAAGCTGCGGAAGAAAAGTCTGAAGCCAACAGAGGTTGGTACATGAAGTAAAAGGGAAAAACTACCTCCATAACAAAAATTGCAAGATGAAGTAGCAAGAGCTGATATAGAAGCGACAGACACCAAATTATCCAGGAAATTAAGGAGTTGAGATAATTCATGAAGGTGGCTACACTAAACAGATTTTCAATGTAGATGAGAAATTCTCTTCTACTGGAAGAAGAGGCTATCTAGGACTTTCACAGCTAGACAGGAGAAGTCAATGCCTGACTTCAAAGCTTCAACAGACAGATCGACTCTCTTATTAAACATTGATGCACCTGGTGAGTTTAAGTTAAAGCCAATGTTCATTTACCATTCTGAAAATCCTAAGGCCCTTAAGAATTAATGCTTAATCTGCCCTGCCTGTCCTCTACCCATGGAACCAGAGTCCCGATGACAGCACATCCGCTTACAACATGGTTTACTAAATATTTTAAGTCTACTGTTGAGACCTACTGCTCAGAAAAAAAGATGACTTCAAAAATATTACTGCTCACTGACAATGCCCCTGGTGACCCAAGAGCTCTGATGGAGAAGTACAATGAGATTAATGTTCAAACCTGCTAACACGATATCCACTCTGTAGACTATGGATCAAGGAATAATTTAGACTCTCAAGTCTTATTATTTAACCAACACATTTGGGGGGCACCTGGGTGGCTCAGTTGGTTATGCATCCAACTTGTGATTTGAGCTCAGGTAATGATCTTGCGGTTCGTGAATTCGAGTCCTGAGTTGGGCTCTGCACTGACAGCATGGAGCCTGCCTGGGATTTTTCTCTTACTCCCTCCTCTCTCTGCCCCTCTCCCACTTGTGCTTGTGCCTCTCTCAAAATAAATAAATAAACATTAAAAAAAAAAAAAAGAAGAAGCACATTTGGTAAAACTGTAGCTGCCACAGATTATAATACTTTTTCTAATGGACCCGGGTACAATGAATTGAAAACCTTTGGAAAGGATTCACCATTCCAGATGGCAATAGGAACATTCATGATTCATGGGAAGAGGTTTAAAAAAAAAAAAAAAAAAATCAACATTAACAGAAGTTTGGAGGAAGCTGATCCCAAGCCTCATGGATGATTTTGGAGTTCAAGACTTCAGTGGAAAAAGTAACTGCAGATGTGGTGGAAATAGCAAGAGAACTAGAATTAGAAATGAAGCTTGGGGGCACATGGGTGGCTCAGTGGGTTGAGCATCTGGCTCTTAATTTTGGCTCCGGGCATGATCCAGGTCATGGGATGGAGCCTGCGTCCAGCTCCTCACTGAGCATGCAGCCTGCTTAGATTTTAAGATTCTCTCTCTCTGCCCCTCTCCCCCACTTGCACGCTATTTCTCTAAAATTAAAAAAAAAAAAAAATTCTCTTTCTCTTTCCCTCTGCCCCTCTCCCTGGCACGTGCGCTCTCTCTAAAAAAAAAACAAAAACCAAACCAACCAACCAACCAAACCAACCAAAAAAGAAATGGAGCCTGAAAATGAGACTGAACTGCTGCAATCTCAGATAAAACTTTAATAAATGAGTAGTTGCTCCATAGGGACAAGCAAAGAAAGTGACTTGGGGTGGAAAAGTGACTTGGGGTGAAGATGCTGTGAAGGTTGTTGAAATGGCAACAAAGGATTTAAAGTATCACATAAACAGTTGAGAAAGCAGCAGTAGTGTTTGAAAAGACTGACTCCAATTTTGAAAGAAGTTATACTGTGGCTAAAGTTATCAAACAGCATAACATGCTACAGAGAGATCATCTGTGAAAGGAAGAGTCAATTGATAGAGCAAATTTCATTTTAACAAACTGCCACAGCCACACCAGCCTTCAGCAACCACCATCCTGATCAGTCTATCAGCAGCCATAAATGCTGAGGCAAAACACTCCACCAGCAAAAGAAATTATGATACGCTAAAAGCTAAGATGATGGTTAGCAATTTTTAGCGATAAAGTCTTCCTAAAGTGTATACATTTGTAAAAAAAAAAAAAAGAAAGAAAGAGAATATACATTTGTTTTTATTTAAAAAAATTTTTTTAATGTTTATTTTTTGAGAGAGAGAGAGCGAGCGAGCAGGGGAGGGGCAGAGAGAGAAGGAGACACAGAATCTAAAGTAGGCTCCAGGCTCTGAGCTGTCAGCACAGAGCCCAATGTGGGGCTCGAATTTACAGACCGCAAGATCATGACCTCAGCCGAAGTCGGACGCTTAACCGACTAAGCCACCCAGGTGCCTCTACATTTTTAGACATAATGCTATTGCATATTTAACAGACTACGATAAAGGATAAACATAACTTTTATACGCACTAGGAAGCCAGATAATTCATTTGACTTGCTTTACTGGGATACCAGCATTATTGCAGCAGTATGGAACAATAACTCCTAAGTATGCTTGTAATAAAAAATGATACTTAAACATGATTTAAGAAAAAAATCAGACAAAAAAGGGGTTTATCATAAAAAAGCTATAGTTTCCCGCAGAGTGCTTCTGCTTCTAACAGACAACTAATTTTAACTATTCCTAATTTTCCTGTCTTGGGTTGTTATTTTACATCTCTAAATGTTTTACACTTCTATTTCTTGATTTATCAACATCAGACATTATCTAGTGACTTTCTCCTCTGACAGGTTAAATTACAGCAACTTGTGCCATCCTTCCTTTCCACAAACAGCTATATCACTATTCTTGTTTCCTTCATTGGTCACCTCTGCAATCTTAACTACTTACTAACTCCTTCCACTCAATCCCCCACCCATTTATGCACTCACTCATCTGCCTACTATATGGACCACGGACTACAGGACCATGGAAAGCCTTTCCGGGAGGCCTAATTTAGTACTTCACACATTTAAGTGCCCAATACATATTTTATGCCAAATTAATCATGTGATTTTGAGCTGAGACTGGATGACTAGAAGGAGCCAGCCATGTAATAGCTGCTGTGCCACAGAAGTGGTTCTTGACTTCTTGGTAAGACAAGAACATTAGTGTTCCTCATGGCTCCTATCCTAATTTACTTCTCAACTGCTATCACCTGCACCTCTACTTTCACAATAACATTTCTCTCTAGGACAATTCTAAATGTTGAAACTGGTTTATATTATTACATTAGAAATCAGAGTATCAAGTGTATTACTACTATTTTCTGCAGAACTAAGTGTGTCATAGGACAACCCCTTCTATTCTCATAACCTGTCTGCAACCCTGCCATTCACTTTGCAGTATGTCTATACCAAGTTTGGTAAACTCTTCTGTAAAGAATCAAGCAGTGAATATTTTAGGCTTTGAGAGCCATAGGTCTCTGTGGCATGAACTCTGTCCTTACAGCATGAAAGCAGTCATAGACAAGATGTGAAAAAGCAAGGCTGTGCTACAATAAAACTTTACTTACAAAAACAGATGACAAGGTGTAGTTTACCAATCCCAGTGTATAACTTTAATGTTATTGTGACCAGATAATATTATTTACCTTCTAACCCAACAAGTGTGTTATGATTATACTTCCTCCTATGTGCATCCAAAGCAATGACCAACACCTACGCCTTTCAAAGTAAAGTGCTTCTATTATAAAATATTATGAACTAAGTATATTCATAACCCAGCTTTAACAAGCATCAAAACATGGTCAGTTATGTCTTATTTGTACCTCTCTCCATGCCCCCAACCTCCTTAATTTTGAGGTAAATCCCAAATATTTTTTTTCTTATTTTTTTTTTTCTTTAATTTTATTTTTTTATTTTTTAAAATTTACATCCAAATTAGTTAGCATATAGTGCAACAATGATTTCAGGAGTAGATTCCTTAATGCCCCTTACCCATTTAGCCCATCCCCCCTCCCACAACCCCTCAGTTTGTTCTCCATATTTATGAGTCTCTTTTGTTTTGTCCCCCCCCGTTTTTATATTATTTTTGTTTCCCTTCCCTTATGTTCATCTGTTTTGTCTCTTAAAGTCCTCATATGAGTGAAGTCATATGATTTTTGTCTTTCTCTAATTTCACTTTACTTTCTGTCTTTTTATTGGTGCCTTCTTGAAATCTACCTACCCTATTAATTTTTTTTTTTTTAAAGATTTTTAAGTAATCTTTGTACCCAACATGGGACTCAAACTCACAACCCTGAAATCAAGAGTCACATGCTCTACAAGAAGCTGGCCTGCATGTAAATTAGAGTATTTATACTTTGGACACTGGAAAACACTACAATCAGGGCTTTTAAAATCTCCACTCCTCCCTAAAGCTAGCACTGATATCCTTCCTTTCTTTTCTTGGGTCCTTATGCCATTTTCATTCAGTTATTATCAATCTAATAGGGTTGCAAGAAGGAAACAAAGCTAACATATTTGATTAGTCTATTTTTAATCAAAAACCTGTTTTCCCTTTTTTTCTCTTTAATTAGGGTTGTGTTACAGCCAAACTATACTACATGGTAGTACACAGTATATCTGGTGTTACTTATAATGGTGCATTTCAAATAGGTAGTACACAGAACGGATCTCTTACCTGCATATCCAGTTCATGGCACCTTTGAGCGATTTCTTCCTTTGCTGACAGAGCTTCATTCAGTTCCTCCGTAGTTTTCTTCAACTAGTTACAAACAAAGAGATACAATAAACATTTCAATATGAAGTAGCAACAGTTAATAATTACATAGGTACAATAAAGAATTAAAACATTTCCGTCCCATTTCTTTCTGAGGGGCAGGGAGAAATGGAGAATCCTTCTGGAGAGTCAAAAGAAGGCATTTCTAACTGAGTATCTTCTAGTCCTAAGTCTTGTTTTTTCAGATTCTCTGAATCTGGTACTTTCCTTTTATCAAGTTTTCTTACATTTGCCTATCTGGGCTACATGATTCTTGGTAATGTTGATTCTGTAATAAGTGAGAAATTTTACCTTGATAAAATATGCATGTGCTAGAGGATAGGGGTTTCCATAGTTGAAATATATAGCCGATGTATTTCAACCCAAGTTCTTCAGTCATATTAAACCTTTATGTTAGTTTGCATAACAGTTTTTAAATTATTATTCTGATTCTCAACACAAACCAAACACTTCTAAGTTGTGTCCCATTATTATATAAACTCTAAGTTAGCAAAGCATGAAAAAATTAATTAATTAAAATTAATTACTTAATTAAAAAAAAGAAAAATTGGCTAAAAAATTATAGTGGCTTTTCCTTTCACATGACCAAACTTCTGTGTAATATAGATACAAAAAAATTCATAAAGGTAACAAACTTTAGGGGTGCCTGGGTGGCTCAGTCCGTTAAAAGTCAGACTCTTGATTTAGGCTCAGGCCATGATCTCTGGTTCCAGCCTCCCCCCCACCCCCCCCCAAGGGATTTTCTCTTTTTCCTTCTCACTCTGCCCCTCCCCTGCTCACATGCTCACACATGCGTTCTTTCTCTCTCTCTCTCTCTCAAAATAAATAAACTTAAAAAAAAGTAACACCTTTAAAACCTAACATCACAAAGTAAGGGAAGCAAATTACAACTTGGGTTAAAATCATATGTCCAAAGACTTTCCTACAAAACATTTAGAAACCATGGGGAAGAAATGAGAGAGGGTAATGTGAAGATATCTGTTCACCCTTTGGGACACATGTCCCAGGATAGTTGGAACATAGAAACTGACAATGTAACTAAGAGTATTCTATTGAAAAGTAGTAATTAAAATTACAAAATAACTTTTGGTTAAAACCACAAGAATACACCACAGAGTTCCTTTAAAAATATAGTACATTCCTTAATGCATTTAAGTATCTGTTGACCGTTCGTCACAAAGATAAAGGGTAAACGGTCTTTCTCACAAAGATAAAGGAAGAATAATGTGAAATAAAAGGTATTTTGTATTATAAATAAATCATAAGATTAAATGCATGCCATTTTTCAGGAAATGCTGTGTGTTAAATGTAGCATGAAGAAAGATATCACTAATGGAAAAAGAAAAATCATGACTAGGAAATACGAATTACAATGACTTTAAGTTAATTTAAAGTGGGTTATGCAATATTTTAATTACAAATTACAAATTTAATTACTAATGTGTAATATCCACTAGTAAAGTAGCTTAAGCTCTTGAATTTTAGTAAAAAACAACGAATTAAACCAATATATTCTATAAGCAATTTCAAATGAAACATTCTTTTTGTGAATATATAAGGTTTATTCTTTTCAATCCCTGCATGGATAAAAACAATGCAAAATGAGATACCTGGCGATCAAGGTCAACATAGGCATCATTTCCAGCAGAAACAGGAGATTCCTTACTCATCAGCTGAAATTAAGATTTAAATGATTGTAACTATGTGGCAAAAAAGACATCATATAAAACGCACTTACATAACAAAACGAATACCCAAATCACCATAAAATTATAAAAATGAAAATGAAAACACAAACATAAAAGGAACATTTTCTTACACATTAAAACTTTTCAGTCTGGAATATTTTTTCATTCTAGAATAATGCCTTCATTTAAAATTACAGGTCTAGGGGACACTTGGGTGGTTCTGTTGGTTGATTTCAGTTCAGGTCATGACCTCATGGTTTGTGGGATGAAGCCCTACGTTGGGCTCTGGGCTGACAGTTGGGCTCTGCCCCTCCCCCCACGCTCGTGTGCACGCGCACACTCTCTCAAAATAAATAAACATTAAAAATAAATAAAATTATAGGTCTAAATTCTGGTGCTCATTTTCACTGTAGGCCCAGTCATAAGAATCAAGTATTCTTATCACTAAAAAGACAAGTCTTTTAGTTTAAGAAGTGGCTAAATATTTTAAAACTGACTTTTCAGTAAAAAAAAAACAAAAAAAACAAAAAAACCCCCAGCAACACAAGTAACTATTTCTAAAGAATAAATATGGGCAACATCAATATAAATCAATATAAGCCAAAATGAGTTGGCTGATGTTTATAACACATGCACACACAAATCTATGTCTTAGCCTCTCTCACCCTTGTGTTGCAAAGAGAAAGGATCCATAAAGTGTGAGGGGCTAGGGGAGAAAAAGATAAAATCTGACTGTGACAAAAGTCAGGGGCAGACCCAAATGGTCTCAATTTTCTGTTGCTTCCTTCTTATGTTCTGTCTGAAGGACAAAAGAAAGGGGGACAATTAGAAATGTGGGGATGTTCTGTTGAGAGATTTTATAATTTCAGCCTTTAATCCCAATCTGGAGTGACCTGAAATGTTATGTTCAGCTGTACCTTGTTCTTATCAGTGGTTTTCAAAGTGAAGTTCTCAAAACAACAGCATCACCATTGTCTGGAAACTCATCAGAAATGCAAATTACCAGGTCCCAGCCCAGATGTACTGACTCAGAAACTCTGGGGTTAGGGTTCAACAACATGTTTAATAAAGTCCTCCAGCTGATTCTGATGCATACTGAAGTTTAAGAATCACTGCTCTATATTAATGGGATGAGAAGAGTTCAAAGTCCCTTAGGGGGAAAAAAATCTTAGGAAGAGCAAAAAATACTGGCTTCAATGTTTATGCTTTTATTGTGACAATATTAATCAAAAGATTTTTAAGACTTCTTCCAACTGAAAAAATAATCCCATGGTAGAGAAGATATAATTCATTAAAAATATAAAAAGGAAAAATCATTATTTTACCATCTACAATAATCACCTTTTATAATTCTGAAATATTTAAGAAGCTACCAACCATGGGTGTAGCACAGGTCAAGTGAAAAAAACCATTACAGTGTGATAAGGGCTGTGACAGATTATCAGAGAGGTGGGTATCTGACTTGGAGGCAGGTGGCAGAAATACTAGGAGTGATCTCTTCCCCATCTTTTTCCTTTTCCCATTATTGCAGTTAAGTCCTCCTCATAACACAGCAACACTTCTGAATAAAAACCTAGGTGTCCTACACTCTGAACACAACCTTCTGTCATCCCTGCTCTCTCATTCAATTATGTTTAGTTTACGTGCTTCTCCGCTTGAGGTTTCCAGGCCCTCTACCTCCCTCCTTTCTCCCAGGTTTCCAGTCGGAACCCATCACTTTCTTTCTTATTCTGCTTAGACTTTATAGTAAACATTCTTGTTTTTGTCTGCTCACATTTACTCTTCTTTATTTTGCTAACATCATCTTATTTTGGGCAATCTTCCTCCACTGATTTAGCTTCCATGGTTCATCATTTGTTTAACCAACTACCTTCTCTTTCTAGCCTAGATTTTTCACGGTCTATTATGTTGATAACTTTTGTCAATATCATCACTTCTCTTACCTCCATTCCTTCTTCTTCCTGGCAAAATCTCAATCTAGAATCAATCCAAATACCTGTCTGTTCTGACCATAAATCCTGACTGCTAAGTACTGAGACAGTAAACAAAAAATATTTTAATCCTAAAACACTATTAATAGTTTCCAATTTCAACTGTGACTTCAAAGTTGTCCCCAAAGTATAGTTATGCTTCCCCAGTCAGCAGTCTCTTTATTCCCTTCAGAGATTATTCTAAACCTTTCCTACTTCTCAAACCTCACCAACACCCCCATACTCTTCACCAGGAAACTTTGTCTCCAAGATGAACATAGGGGAGGGAAACAAAAACAATATAAAAACAGGGAGGGGGACAAAACAGAAGAGACTCATAAATATGGAGAACAAACTGAGGGTTACGGGAGGGGCTGTGGGGGGGGATGCGTTAAATGGGTAAAGGGCACTAAGGAATCTACTCCTGAAATCATTGTTGCACTATATACTAACTAATTTGGATGTAAAATAAAAAATAAAACAAGTTTAAAAAAAAAAATCTTTGTCTCCAAATAAGAATTTCCCATGTCTTAATCCACAAAATTGGCAACATTCATGCCCATCCTTTCCTTCTCCAATCTTGTAATACAAGTATTGTTCTTCCCATAGTAGGCTAATCCTTTCACTTGTGCTCCCTGACCCAGTCCCTTCCCAGCTTCTCACAGACCCTGTACCATTTATCATCCTCTCTCTTATAAATCAACATCTGTCCTTCTCTTACTTGTGGCTTCTTCCAATTACCATTCAAAGAATTAAAAGACTTATCATTTACTTGACCACCATTTACATTTCTCCAAAGAATGATCCCATGAAAAGATTCTCAACATCATTTGCCTTTAGGGAAATGCAAATAAGCCACAAGGAGATACCACTTCACACCCACTAGGATGGCTATTATAAAAAAGATGGACATCAACAAGGGTTAACAAAGAGGGGAAAAACTAGAATCCTAGTGCTGGTGGTGGGAATGTAAAATGCTACAGCACCCATGCAAAAGAAGTTGGTGCATCCTCAAAAAGTTAAACAGAGAATTACCATATGACCAAGCAATTCAATTTCAACATAGGCAGAATAGGTGTTTTATAAAAAAAAACAAAAAAACAAACAAAAACAAAAACAAAAACAAAAACAAAAAAAACCTGGGGAGACTGAGTGGCTCAGTTCCTAAAGCATCCAACTCTTGAGTTCAGTTCAGGTCATGATCTCATGGTTGTGAGATTGAATCCACGTCCATGCCCAGCGCAGAGCCCACTCTCTCTCTCCCTCTCCTTTTGCCCCTCCCCAGCTATCTCTCTTTCCCTCTCAAAAACAACATATACTGATGAATGGATAAACAAAATGCTACACATCCATACAATGCATTATTCAGCATAAAAAGGAATATGTATTGATACATGTTACAAAATAACCTTGAAAATATTATGCTAAATGAACAATGCTAGACACAAAAGGTCACATATCCTATGTTTCCATTTATATGAAATATCCAGAATAGGGAAATTTATAGAGACAGAAAGCAAATTACTGGTTGATGGGGGCTGGAGCAAGGAGGAAATGAGAATTGCCTGTGTAATGGGTGTACAAGGTTTCCTTTTGTGCTGATGGAAAAAGTTCTGGAACTAAACAGTGACAATGCTTGCACAACATTATGAGCACACTAAATGTTACTAACGGCAAATTTCTGTTATATGTATTTTACCATGGTAAAAAAAAAGAAAAAAAGTCTAAGTCATTAGTACTTGAATAAAGAAATACAAATAGAATGTGCCAAAAAAAAAAAAAAAAAAAAAAAAAAAAAGCCCTTCTTCTATTATTCTATCCAGCTACACCTTCTCCCCGCTAGGTCCAATCAATCACCAAGCCTATTGATTCAAGCTCTAACAATTTTCAAATCCGTCCACCTGTCTCCACCCTGCCATAACCTAGTTCAGGCTTCCGTCATTCTTTGCTGGATAATTATCAAGGTTTCTCAACTGCTCTCCCATTTTCTAACCTGGTTTTCCTCCAAACCATTCTTCTCATCATATGGATTTTCTTAAATACAGACTTCAGTGTATTTCCTCCTTAAAATCTATTCATTGGTTTCCAAAGTCCCAAATCTCTAATGAAACTGCTCAATATTCTAATGATCTTAGGTCTCTGGTTTCATTTCTAAGCACTTCCTACCTCACCATGTTTGCTACAGGCACCTTCTTTCTTTCTTTTTTTTTTTTTTTTTTTTTTTTCCAACGTTTTTTATTTATTTTTGGGACAGAGAGAGACAGAGCATGAACGGGGGAGGGGCAGAGAGAGAGGGAGACACAGAATCGGAAACAGGCTCCAGGCTCCGAGCCATCAGCCCAGAGCCTGACGCGGGGCTCGAACTCACGGACCGCGAGATCGTGACCTGGCTGAAGTCGGACGCTCAACCGACTGCGCCACCCAGGCGCCCCAGGCACCTTCTTTCAATACCTCCAACATTCCATGCAGGTCTTGCTTCTCTTGCCACCTGGACTTTAGAACAATTTTTACCCCTTCCTTATGTCATTTCATCCTTCTGTGCTCAGATGAGATGCCACCTTCCCTGAGAAGCCTTCCCTTAAGTCCCCAAGCTGAGTTAGCTACTTCTTGGAGGTTCTCTTAATATTTTCCCCAACATGGTACTTTTCATTTTGAATGCTTTAAATGTACGTGAATTGCTTGGTTAGCCATTTCTCCCATGAGACTTAGACTTTCTGGGGCAAGAGACCATGTCTGTCTTTTTCACAATTGTATCCTGAATGCTTCTGGTGTATCTATAGCTTCTGGTGCATATTAAGGGCTTGAGAGTATGTGTTAAATGCATAAAAGGAATACGCACATAAAGACATATAATCTATTTTTAAAATCTAGTTGTATGTATAATTTTATATACTTTGTTCACATGACATTTTAAATGTTTTCCCTTTGTCATAATATACTTTTAAAAAATTTTATCAGCTATACAATATTCCATGAGATGGAGGTACCCTAAGTTAAACACTTGCTTACTAATGGATGCACATTATTTTCATATTTCTATTAATATAAAATAGCTTGGGGGTGCCTAGCTGGCTCAGTCAGAAGAGCACTGATTCTTGATCTTGGGGTTGGGAGTTCAATCCCCATGCTGGGTGTAGATATTAAATAAATAAACCTTAAAAATAAATAAATAAATAAATAAAATAGTTGGAAAAACACTGTTGTACCCAATCTTGGTCTGAATTTCTAAATAATTCCTTGGGCTAGATATGTAGAATTAAAAATCGCTTGGTCATAGACTTTAATTTTAAAAATATTTCTGATTACAGATGCAAACCTGTTATTATAGAGAAACTGGCAAATACAGAAAAGAATATAGAACATCCAACCACTTGGAGATAATTAACATTTTGCAAGTTTGTTTTCACTCATCTTAATCTCTAACAGAAATGGGATTCTATTGCTCATGTGCTCTGTTTCCCTAGACCAGTCTGACCCATGTTGTTATATGTTTTCAATGCTACATATTATGCCAAAGTATTATTCTACCATAATTTACTTATCTGTCTCCCTACTGCTGAGTTCTATGCTTCACTTTCCCTTTTATAAAATGGGGATAATAACAGTATATACCTCAAAACATTACAATTAATTTTTCATTTTTTTATTGTGGTATGTAGAACCACATGTAGTTGTAGAACTATTACATGTAGTAGTATGTAGTAGAACATACTATATGTATGAACATATATAGAACATAAAATTTGCCATTTAAAATTTTAAGTGTACATTTCAGTAGTATTAATTATAATTTTAAAAGAGTTAATAGATGTATTGTATTTAGTAAGTACCAGCACTATCTTGCACATAGTAGGTGCTAGATGAATATTTGCTATTACTATTATGTATCTCTGTATTTCAGATCTCCTTCGGATAAATTCCTGAAAATAGAATTGTAGGATCAATTATTGTAAGGCAGAACTGTTAGTGGCTCCTTATTCTTTTTCCTGTTTTTTGCTTAATAACAGACTCCTCAAATTGTGGTTGGGCTATGACTACCTGGAATAAAGACCACATTTCAGGGGCGCCTGGGTGGCGCAGTCGGTTAAGCGTCTGACTTCAGCCAGGTCACGATCTCGCGGTCTGTGAGTTCGAGCCCCGCGTCAGGCTCTAGGCTGATGGCTCGGAGCCTGGAGCCTGTTTCCGATTCTGTGTCTCCCTCTCTCTCTGCCCCTCCCCCGTTCATGCTCTGTCTCTCTCTGTCCCAAAAATAAATAAAAAACGTTGAAAAAAAAAATTAAAAAAAAAAAAGACCACATTTCAGGGGTGCCTGGGTGGCTCAGTCAGTTGAGCAACTGACTCTTGATTTCAGCTCAGGTCATGATCTCATGGTTTGAGAGACTGAATCCCACGCTGGACTTCGTGCTGACAGCATGGAGCCTGCTTGGGATTCTCTCCCTCTCTCTTTGTCCCTCTCCTGTTCTCTATCTCAAAATTAAAAAAAGACCGTATTTCCCAGTTTCCCTGTGTAGCTGTGTGAGTAATATCTGGCTAATAGGAGTGAGAACTGTTGAAAGTTTACTTAGAGGAAGTGAATAAGTATCCCCTCAATCCTTCCTGATGGCTGGAAATGTGAATGTGATAGATGGAACTTGAGAAGCCACAGATGACTCCCACTCCCACAGATGCTCCCACTACCTGGGAATCATATATTAAGGATGGCAGACAAGAAAGCTGGATCCCTCATGACGATAGAGCAAAGTCCAGGACCACTTAAGAGCAAAATCTGCTATCTTGCTTAAGAGGTACTCGTTTTGAGGGATGCCTGGGTGGCTCAGTCAGTTAAGTGTCTGACTTTGGTTTGGGTCATGATCTCATGGTTTGTGGGTTCGAGCCCCACATTAGGCTGTGGGCTGAGGGCTCAGAGCCTGGAGCCTGCTTTGGATTCTGTGTCTCCCTCTCACTCTGCCCCTCCCCAACTCACACTCTGTCTCTCTCAAAAGTAAAAGAAAAACATAAAAAACTTTTTTTAAAAGAGATCATTGTTTTGATACTTTAATACTCATGACTTAATATCTTACATGATATAAAAGAATATGACATGATTTTAAGATGTATCAGTTTATCTTCCTATCATCAGAGCTGACTGCTAAAGTGATGTTTTCAAAGCTTTGTTTTTTTGAAACGTCCTGTGTAGTAATGAATTTGGCTGGCCTTTGTCCCGTTACTGGCAAGTAGCCTCTCAATCTCTGGGATTTCCTAACTGATAAAGAGTATCTATGATCTGTGGGTCTCTAGGTAGCTTAAGCTAAAAAGATGAAGGACTCCAGTTGGGGGCTGGTAATGCCAGGAAGACCAGATGTATCAGATTATCACTTGATAATGAGCCTGACTTCTGATGGGGAGGAGAGCTAGAAACTGTGTTCAACCCCATGGTCACAGATCCAAACAATCATTCCTTCATAATGAAACCCCAATGAAAACTCTGGACATGAAAACTCAGGTGAGCTTCCCTGGTTGGCAGTACATGTTAATATGCTGGGGGAGTGGTGGTATGCCTTGATACTATGGACAGGTAACAACAGAAACTTTGCATATGGGACTCTCCTAGACCTCACTCTATGCATTTTGGGGGTGGGGGGAGTTGGTTCTGGTTTGTATTCTTCTGCTATAATACTGTCATCATTCCTGAGTTCTGTGAATCAGCACCCTGAGGGGGTAATGGGAACCTCCAGATTTATAGTCATTTGGTCAGATTTTTAAAAAACCACAACTTTACTTAATTTGCATTTAGCATTTTTCATGTTTGTTATATTTTTTCTCTGTCAGTTGCACATTCACATCCTATATTGTTTTCTAGTACCCCTAACAATCTGTTCCCCTTTTATGATCAAAAACATTCTCACATCCTGAGATAAACTGGTTATATTAATCTACATTTTATTTTTACTTTTATAGTTTTATGTTTCACATTTGATGGAGTTGAGGACATGCTATCCCAAAATGTGGCATCCTGGCATACTGAATATTTCAAGCTGAAGGAATCTGAGTAGGTACAGGAAAGATTTTCTACCTTCTCCTGAAGCAGGTCATAAGACCCTCATGTGAGAGGTGCTCTCCCTATACTCAGATGAAAGAAGCATCCTTATCTCCAAAGATAGATTTTGAAAGGATTCTGAATGAATAGGATATGCTGTTTTCCCCAGGTTACTATCCTTAGCTCAAACCCTTTTTTGCCCTATCACATTTTTCCATGATTCTCCACTCTTCATCAAACCTAGCATCAAAACACTCAGGTTTAAACACGTCTTTAGTCTTCATTTCCTTAAGAAGGTTCTGGTGTAATGTAAAACATCCTTTAAATACATTTGTACCCTTTTTCTTGTTAATCTGTCTTTTGTTAATAGAGGTCCCAGCTGCGAATTTGGATGGGTAGAGGAAAAAGATATTTTTCCTTCCCCACAGTTTCAGTATAAATATTCATCTAGAAACTGCTCTGGGTATGGTTGGAGTTGAAGACGTATTTTCTGCCAAACAAGAAACTAATAATTAAGTGTGAGGTACACTGCTGGTTTAAGATATGTATTTATAATGGCTTTAGGAATTAGTCTACTATTCCTAGTTCAGTAGAGCAATTTTAAAAATTAAGAACAGTTACTGAATATACCTAAAGACAAATGTTTAAGTTTTAAATAAAAATGAGAAAAATGTATGATTTTTTAAAATAAAAATGAGGCAAGCTATATTGTAAGTGTAAGAAAAAAAATTCTCAAAAAAAAAATGAGAATCTTTTTTAAAAATCTTTACTTCTGCTATTCATATTCCTATTTGCTCCTTTAATTTCTCACACATACTTAAAGTTCCAACGTACCTCTTGAATGGCTGTCATGACAACATGTTGAACAGATTCCTCCATCATCATAATGGCTTGGATGTACTCTGAAAACAAGAATAATCTGGAATGTCACTGTTCAAGTTAAAGATACTCAAGGGAGTAAAAGGCTTACACTTCATGAATTCTTATAAGTAGTCTCCCATGTTTTGACTCTTCCCAGGAATTCTTCATAAGTGGTTAAATATCTGCACCACAGGTAAAGTAAAGGCTGAAAGTTACAGTAGTTCTTTCTTTAAGAAACCACACCCACCACCCCATTAATTTACAAAGTTTGAGGCTACAAGCTAAAGGTCACAGGAATACAGTATCTCAGGAATGCAAGACAATGAATTGGCAAAGCCTAAAGCCAGAATGGAAAGAACTCCTTATTGCTATTCCTAAAATTTAGAAATCTTTCACATTATACTTTGTTACAAGTTAAAAAAAAATAACTCTGAAGTCTGTGCCTTATGCTTGTGTGACAAAGCACTGCACTGTGTACAATTTCTACCTTAATATTTTCTGCTATAGAATAGAAAAATCTTAATAAACCGGAGAGTTGCTTAGGACAATGAATTAAGACGAAATTAAGATAGAAACTGATACCATAAAAAAATAAATATTGCATAGCCCTGGACTTTAAAATTCACACATCTCTAATAAGCTGAAGTACCAACTTCATCAATCTTACCCTCGCCACTGCCAAAAAAAGAGAAGGATCTCTCAGCTGTCAGTAATGAAAAAGCTGAAAAAAATTATTTGTCTCCTAAAAACAAAGCCCTAGAAGTACTTTTCCTTATTTGCAAATCGAACAATGAATGGAAAAAGTGGCATTAAGCATAAAATAAAATCAACAGGCCAGGTGGGTTCTAACAAACATGGTAAATACATTTTAATAAGAAACATTTAAAAGAATAATTAGGAAATTTTAGTCTCAACCTGCCTCTCTCCACATACATCCAAAAAATCCTCTCCATACGTACACCAAAAACTTGTCTCTGCACTTCAAGTATTACATGATGGGAGTCTTACTGTGAAATTGTTAAAGTGAACTTACGAGACTCATGTATTTGGAATGCCAAGGTGTATAAAGCTGTGTGTGACAGACAACTTATTAAAAACAAACAAACAAACAAACAAAACCAAAGTATTTTGACAACACTACTAAATTGTGACATTCTGACATCCTGGTTATTGATGCCAAAGATTTTAAAAAACATGTTTTTAAGCAAGTGTTGTTCTTAGGATACTTGTACCCAATCAAATGTGTGGTGACACAAACATACACAACACACTTAAGTCACAGGTATTTTCTTAGGACAATAGTAGGAATGTATCAGAACCACTATTTGGGGAAAAAAAAAATTCTTTAGTCTGAGCTCTGTTTCCTGTTCTGTTATGTTAATGAGGAGCATCCTCTAAGTGTTGGAATGCAAGGGAGTGCTTGTAGATGTTCTGTTCAAAGCTACTACACACAGAATCCCAGGGCTATGGAGAAAATGGCATAGCTAGGATGACTAACAGCCCTCAAAATAAAAGACTGTGAACATGGAAAAGAAAAAGCAGTGGCACTGATAATGGGGAAGGAAACTTAATGACAGCCTATTGGAAGTGAAGAAACTAACAGTGGGAACAGGGAGGTAAGGAAGTTAGTAAGGTGTGAGAGGGGAAGCGTTAGTTAAGAAGCGGTGTTGCCACGTCAAGGCCCTTCCCCGCGAACACCGTAAAATGCTACATGATAAAATGATGATGACAACTACGTTAATGTACAAATTTTGAAAAGAAAAAAAATTCACAAATCTTGTGTCCAAAATATAAATATATATGATTATTGGGTGCAGATCTATGAGGCAATGAATGAGGTGTGCTATGTCACAGAGTTCATCCTGAAAACAGCTTTTTTAAGGCCAAAATTTATAGCAGGTGAGTATGAGGAGCATGATTTAAACATGGAGAGACATAGGTTATTGTCCTTGCCTAGCCTTTCACAAACCAGAAACCTTGGGCAAATCATGTAATACTTAGTTTTCCTCATGTGTATAAAGTATTTTTTTTTGTTCTATGAGTACTTAATAAAGTACCAGGCAGAAGACAGACACTTAGAAATTATTAGTAGTATGTTTTATATTACTAATATTTGCCTTTTCAATTTTACCACCATTTATTTGCCCTGTTTAGGAAGACAGATGGCCAACATAAATGTATGTTAAGTCAACGTTCTGAGCAATTGCTCCTTACTTTTAGTAACTGAAAAACTCATCTAAACATAAAAGCTTTTTTATCCGTATAGCACTTTATGGATTACAAAGTAAATACGCATATACAATTTCATCTACTCCTCACGACTATCAGGTTTTGTATCCTCATTCTGTAGATGTGGAAATGGGCTGAGTACCTAGTCCAAAGTCAGTCAGGTAGTAAATGGCAGAGCCGCTTTAGTAAGCCTCACATTACACTGAAAATCTGAACTCAGGAATTCATTTACTTTGATTCTTGGTTCTCAACTATGTTTCTGAAAACAGGGAATGCCCTCTGGATAAATAAGATGTTAAAATCCTGTTCAAAGGTTTAATCATTTATACACAATTTCAAGGGAAAAAACGAATCTAGGTGTTACACAGGACTCTTGGTCTGTGTGAGAATCTGGATAAATATTATGATTGCTTTCCATAGGACTACGAATATAGGTAACATTCTTGTCTTTTCCTGTGATAAATATAATTGGTCAACTCTTAACAGGTATGCTGCTTCCAAGAGTAGGTGAATCTCCTAACAGAATAAGCACATAAGAGGTCATTATCTGAATTCAGTCAACTACATTAAATAATTTTCATACACCTTTTAAAATCAAAGCATCTACTTAGAAATTTAATGTGTCTGGAATCTTATTTATAGCAATCTTCTAACTTTTGGCAAAAAACTTTTAGACATCTTAGTAATATATAAAAATCACAAATGTAGAAAGTTCTCCATTTTAATTTTTAAACTGAATAAAGAAAACTAAAACTTACTGTAAGAGCATGCATACTAAAATCTAACAGGAATGAGGACAAAGAGAAATAAATATATTGTTAGAAAAAAATTCCCGGATCACACACCAATAAAACTAGTCACAGTTTCAAGAAAACAATATTGACAGCTATTAAACTTATCACATTAGAACACTGAAAAGGTATAGACAATTTAAATAAAAATCTGTTTTGCATTACCAGGAGTGAGGAAGAAGGAATAAGAAAAAAAAATCTTTGGGTTTAAAAACATAAAAACCTCCGTCTTCTACGAAGTTCATACAGCAACAGTAAAACGCTGTGCCCTCATTGTTTGGAGTAGTCCCTATGTACCTTTCTTCTATTTCATCACCCCTCATCCCTTCCTTACTACTCTCTAATTATAGTGGTGGGTTTTTTCAGTCTCTCAAAGATAACCTAAGTCATTATGACATTCAGTTTCTACTACTCAGATTACTCTTCATCCATCTCCACATCTTTGCTTAAATAACTTCCCTGGCCCATTACACTTTACCTTCACAGCACTCATTCCCATTCAGACCACACAGTTATTATGTGTGACATTGCTTCCTGCCTTCCCTCCACTCACCAACCTGTTCCACAAGGGAAGGTACCCTGTCTGCTCTATCTGGCAATGTGCTCCTAGCCCCAGCATAATGCAGGAGTTTGGTAAATATTTGTGAAATAAATCCTTCATACTTGCAATCTAAAGTATCCAATTTTAAGTTCCCAGAGCTAAACTGATCCAGTATAACATTACCATTATTACTGAGATTAATTTAGCTGGACAGTCTCCAATTAACAGTAAATTTCATCACATTCACTGTAGCTAAAACTAATCTAACTCAAAGAATTATATAGTCCTGCAGATAGGGAGAGAATCCTCATAATCAAATTTATTCTAAGCTGCAAAACTCTTTTAAGCTTGCAAACAAAGTACTAGCAAAATCATAGAAAATGGTATTGTTTGAGGGTGGCCTTGTGAAGATGCTATTGTTTGCACTAGTGATTTATATATAATCTATACAATATGTATTCCTTTGCTTAATTATTTTAAATGCATACCCTAACATCAAATAAATTACCTTGCTTCTGTTCGCAGTTCACAGCACAGCCTAAGATGAGTTGAAGCATCCTTCCAAGCTCTGCGGCATCAGAATGTTCCCCAATGAGGTTCACATCAGGAAGGGTAAAGTCATTAATTTGCTGTCCTAAAATCTGAATAGAGACAAAAGGATTAGAACTGCATTTACATTTATATGTCCAAATAAAAATATTTGATACAAATTAGCTCATCAGCACCAGAAACTCATTGCTAAGGGCAGAGCTATTACGTCAATTTCACTTTCAATTTCTATTTTTACCTCCTATAAGCTAAATTATAATGATCTTGATTTAGAAATTTAGTCCCAATCTGGTATATGGTATGAACACTGAGAAAAGAAACTGAATACTTTGATTCCTTCACCAGCTCCCAAAAGAAAAATTCTCTGAAGTTCAAAGCAGAGCCAGAGAGGTTCTGAACAAGGGAGCACCAGAAGGAGCAGAGATTAAATATAGATTCATGCCTATATTTAATATCATTTAACTCCAAAATGCTGATAGCCAAATACTTGTATCAGGAAGGAAACAGAGGATTCCTTTATGGGGAAACTGGTCCCAAATGAAATGAAATATATGCAGACAAACGGGTAGGTTCCTATCTAATAACCCTACAGTGAATAAAGAAAATCCTAGAAGCACACAAGCAGGATGAATAAGGCACTAGTGTTACAGGTGAGCAGGGCAAGGAGCACAGTACCTGGTGGCTCACAGTAAGAGCTATGAATTTGATTCTCAATAGGAAACCATGAAAAACTTTTGAGAAGAATGACATAATCAAATTTTCATTTTTAAAAATCATTTTGGTTTTAGAGTGAAGAATAAGAACAGACTGTAGAGGGGCAAGAGGGAAATCAGGGTTACCAGTCAGACTACTCTAGAAATATAAGCAAGAGCTAATGATGGCATGGTATAAAGTAGTGGCAGTAAAGAAGGAAAAAGCTTTATTTTGGAGATTTAGGTCTTATGACAATATTTTAAAAAAGGAAGGACTATAGGATGACTTATAGGTTTTGGACCACTTACTGAGTTGTGAAGATAAATGATACAAGTATAGATGTAGGTATAAATGAAGGTAAGTTCATGGGGTAAAAACAGTTAAGAAAGTAACATGGGCGTCTATGCTTTGTTGTGTTCATTTGATTATCTGTGATCATGAAATTTAAAGTAAAACTAGTTCCACTGCCTGATTTTTAATACCTTGACTGTTCTGATGCAGACTCAGAGGATAAACTGAGTTAATCTAGGGATGGAGGTTTGCCACGGAATAAAACTAATGTAAGCAAGGGAGTTGGTTATAATGCCTGGATTCTAAACTACCTTCATAAGAGGAGAAGAGGAGAGAGTTCATATATGGCAGAAAGTAAAGTATAACATTAATAATCATCTACACACTATCCACGTTACAGTGAAAAAGAGCCTCTATTTAGTAACCACCTAACAGATAGTTGTTTGAACCAACATCTAAAACAATGGAAGATAAGCTGCTTTTTAATTTTGAGGTAAATTTTCCTTTACTCGAAACCACTGCAAAATATTGTAAAATTAAATTTCCTATAGTAATACTTCTAAGCAGAGTGAGAAAAAAGTTCCTACCTCATGATTGTAATCCAGGATTCCTTTTAAAATTTTCTTTAAATTGCTTATCTGTTCAGAGAGAGATAAAACAACTGGGTAAAAGTCAAGCATAGATCAAAATATAATTTAACATAAAAAATTTCTGAACCAACTAATCATTCTAGTTAATCATAAATATAAAAAATAAAACTCAACAGCATATGTGAATTCCATAATCACCAAAAAAGGACTATCAGTGGCTTAATTTATGTGATCTCAAGAGATTATAATAAAAAAATTAAGTTTCCAATCATGTTAAATTTTCAATGTTATGATCACACTGACAGAAACTGGAAGGTAATTGAACAAGACTTAACAGTAAGATTAAAAGTATCAGATTTTCCGCAAGTAAAGAAAAAAATGAGCCATCCTTACTGAAAACATCCTCTAGTACTGTCTTCCCTAGAAAAATGGAGTTGCATCTCACATAGAGGTTAAATTCTAAAATTAGAGCATTAAGCGAAAATTACAGTCAAAATCAGGTTTGGAAATGTCTCCAAATTTTCTTCACTGTCAGAAAAGACTGCTGATTGTTTTGTTTCTTTTTAAGGACTGCTGATTGTTCAGTTGAGCACCAAAGTAAATACTGAGGAGCCATATGGTTAAAAATATACTATGTTGAAATGCTAGTACAACACTCGGCACTGCAAGATACTTGTAGTACAAGAAGCATCCTCTAGAAGCAAGAGAGGGTGAGGGACCAACATGTTTCCTATCACTCAGCCACTCTAAAGTAAGGGTTCACTGGCTTATATGTTATCTGAGTGAAATGACAGGCACGATAACCTGCACTATTTTAAGCTGTTATTTTTTCCTTTTTTTTTTTTGACCCATCTCATTCGGTTGATACTGTGTTAAGTTAAATGTGTATACGACAGGATTCTGTTGACCCTAACTGTCCCTACCCAACAGTAGTAGCTGAAGATGTCCTAGGACAGAAGTACACAGTAGGACAGAAGTCACAGTAGGACAGAAGTCACAGTAGAACCTGTGACTATCAAGTAACAGACACTCAATCATGGCAGTGCAATCCATTGCAATCAGACGTATTTATTTCTTTTTTTTTTTTTTTTTTTTTTTTTATTTTTTAATATATGAAATTTACTGTCAAATTGGTTTCCATACAACACCCAGTGCTCATCCCAAAAGGTGCCCTCCTCAATACCCATCACCCACCCTCCCCTCCCTCCCACCCCCCATCAACCCTCAGTTTGTTCTCAGTTTTTAAGAGTCTCTTATGCTTTGGCTCTCTCCCACTCTAACCTCTTTTTTTTTTTTTCCTTCCCCTCCTCTGTGGGTTTCTGTTAAGTTTCTCAGGATCCACATAAGAGTGAAACCATATGGTATCTGTCTTTCTCTGTATGGCTTATTTCACTTAGCATCACACTCTCCCGTTCCATCCACGTTGCTACAAAGGGCCATATTTCGTTCTTTCTCATTGCCATGTAGTACTCCATTGTGTATATAAACCACAATTTCTTTATCCATTCATCAGTTGATGGACATTTAGGCTCTTTCCATAATTTGGCTATTGTTGAGAGTGCTGCTATAAACATTGGGGTACAACTGCCCCTATGCATCAGTACTCCTGTATCCCTTGGGTAAATTCCTAGCAGTGCTATTGCTGGGTCATAGGGTAGGTCTATTTTTAATTTTCTGAGGAACCTCCACACTGCTTTCCAGAGTGGCTGCACCAATTTGCATTTCCATCAACAGTGCAAGAGGGTTCCCGTTTCTCCACATCCTCTCCAGCATCTATAGTCTCCTGATTTCTTCATTTTGGCCACTCTGACTGGCGTGAGGTGATATCTGAGTGTGGTTTTGATTTGTATTTCCCTGATGAGGAGCGACGTTGAGTATCTTTTCATGTGCCTGTTGGCCATCCGCATGTCTTCTTTAGATAAGTGTCTATTCATGTTTTCTCGTAGCATTATTTTAAACATCCACAATTGTTTTATACATGTTACACCATATAAAAGTAATCATTTAATTGCCTCTTATTCAAAGATTATTTAGAAATTAAAACAGTGGCTTAAACAGTGTTCATTCACTCTAGCTTAGTTTAAAAAAGGGAATTAAATGTTGGCAGACTCAATATTTAAGCAATCAGTGAATATTGTTCATCAAATATGTGTTTTATGAAAGAAATAAAAAGGGGACGCCTGGGTGGCGCAGTCGGTTAAGCGTCCAACTTCAGCTCAGGTCATGATCTTTCGGTTCTTGAGTTCGAGCCCCACATCGGGCTCTGTGCTGACAGCTCAGAAGCCTGCTTCGGATTCTGTGTCTCCTTCTCTCTCTGCCCCTCCCCCATTCACGCCCTGTCTCACTCTGTCTCTCCAAAATGAATGTTTAAAAAAAAAAAAAAAAAAAAAAAAGAACTAAAATGACAAACTAAGTTTAACATATCTTAAGTCCAGGGGCTTCACATGCTTACTCATTTGCATTTCTGAGTCTCTACCTATCTATATCAAAGAGAAATGGGCAGCATCGTGGAGACTTGCAGAGATAAAACAACTCTGTGTCTTCATTGTGATTATGGGAAACCACGTATCGATAGAGCTACACAGAACTGTACACAAAAACACGAAAAAACATAGATAAATCTGGTGAAAGCTGAATAAACTGGATTGCATCAATGTCAGTTCCTTACTTTTGATATTGTATTATAGTTATGCAAGATGTAACCACTGGGGAAACTGGGTGAAAGGTACACAGAACTTCTCCACATTTTGTTTTGCATCCCCTGTGACTCTAGAATTATTTCAAAATATAAAGTTAAAAAAATAATTTAGTGGGTTGCAACTAATGTTTTTTAAAATCAAAACATCAGTGCACAGATTAAGGGAACTATATCTGCACATACATTTAGTTGACAGTAGGCTGCAATGTAAACTGTATTTCTTACTGTGGGTTCTGGTCAAAGAAGCTTGAGAAATAATGGAACTTAAGGCTACTAGGATAAAAATGAAAATATTTCATTCTGTGAGTGCTCTGGACTCAGTCAACTATAATCAGTATTTTCTCATTATTAGTAACAACACCACCGGCAACTAACATTACATGTGCACTATCCTAAGTACGTTATATATACCAACTCATTTATTTCTGTGAGGTAGATCCTTTTACTATCCTCATTTTACAAATAGGGAATCTGAGGTACAGAACAGTTAGGAGGACTTCCCCAGACAGTAAATGTAAAGTTATGATATGAATACAGGCACTATGGCTCTAGAGTCCATGCCATTAGTCATGGTGCTTTACTAACTCACACTATGTATCTTTGTGAGCAACCTCAGGTTACCTCCAATCTTTAATTCTGGATTATTTCACTACAGGCTGTCTAGGTTTCTAAAGCTCACTGGACACATCAGATAAAATTCCAACAAATATTACACACATACTACTAAAAGACCATTTAACAGATGGAAAAATAAAAAGAAAATACCTTTAGCCTCCAATTATCTCCTACTTCGGTTTTGATTCTGTTCAGCCAATTTTCATCAAAATATGCAGGATCTCTGCAAATCAGAAAAAGCTAGCATATTAAGATCATGCAGCTATCAAGCTTAAAAAAAAAATGAAATCTATCCTTTAACTGCAACATAAAAATGTATTTACCACATACCAAGCAATTAAAGAACTCAGTCTGGAGACTGGATGCAATTTTCGCAGATTTCTCTAAAATCAACCTATTACCAGAGCATCATAAAATATGCATGTATATATACATATATGTATACACACACATATATATACATACATACACACACACATATTTATATATACATCATATATAACGTATATTACGTATATATACATACATTTCCCCCAAAAAAACAAACTAGAAAAATGGGCGCCTGGGTGGCTCAGGCAGTTAAGAATCCAACTTCAGCTCAGGTCATGATCTCACATTCATGGGTTCGAGCCCCATGTCGGGCTGTGTTGACAGAAGGGAGCCTGCTTCAAATTCTGTCTCCTTCTCTCTCTGCCCCTCCCCCACTCACGCTCACACTCACTCTCTCTCCGTAGGTAAACATTAAATTGGGATGCCTGGGTGGCTCATTCAGTGAAGCATCTGACTTCGGCTCAGGTCATGATCTCATGGTCCATGAGTTTGAGCCCCGCATCGGGGTCTGTGCTGACAGCTCGGAGCCTGGAGCCTACTTCAGATTCTGTGTCTCCCTCTCTCTCTGCCTCTCCTCCACTCACTCTCTGTCTCTCAAAAAATGCATAAACGTTAAAAAAAATTAAAGGTAAACATTAAAAAAATAAAAGTTGTAACATACAGTTGATATATTTATTTTATTTTTTTAACTAAAAAAATAAAATTACTTATTTTGAGAGAGGCAGAGACAGAGAATCTTAAGCCACCTCCACACTCAAAGTGTGGAACTTGATCCCAACAAACCGTGAGATTATGACCTGAGCCGAAATCAAGAGTCAGACACTCAACCGAGTCACCCAGGTGCCCCTACGGTTGATACATTAAAAAAAAAATTTTTTTTAATGTTTATTTATTTTTGACAGAGAGAGAGAGAGACAGAGAGAGACAGAGAGAGAGAGAGAGAGAGAGAGAGAGAGCGAGCGAGCATGAGTGGGGGAGGGGCAGAGAGGGAGGGAGACACAGAATCTGAAGCACGCTCCAGGCTCTGAGCTGTCAGCACAGAGCCTGACGCGGGGCTCAAACCCACGAACTGTGAGATCATGACCTGAGCCAAAGTTGGGCGCTCAACCAACTGAGCCACCCAGGTGCCCCTACAGTTGATACATTTAAAAAAAAAAATTATAGAGGAATATGCTACCTTGGAATTAACATAATGTTTAGATACAATAATATCTAAAAAGTCAAAATCAATGACACAATTTTAAACAGACAAAAGAAATATATCAAGAAAAAAGTTAACATTAGCCTTTCAGTTAATATTTCAATGACCTCCATCACTTAATATTTTGAAGGTCACCAATAAATAATAAATGCTATTAAAATTTCAATTCCTTCAAACAGTATAGATTGAGAACCACTTTCTCAATGTAATACTAAGCATTAGACATGTTGGACATATGTGGACATGTGTCATGTGGACATATTTAAAACACCTGTGAATATACCTATACTTATTTTTCTTAGGAAAATCTCTCAAACTATGATAAATAGTAGAAAAAAAAATTTTTTTTACCCTAGTATGATCCTCATTTTAAGGTTTTTGAAACTAATGCTCTATGACATTATTTGTTCAAGACCAGAGACTGAATACCTATGTTTATCCTGCTTTAGCAAATGCTAAGTCCAAAGATCTTTCCATAACACCACAGCTGTCTCCATTTACCCAAAAAACATAATGGCAATGAAAGAAATATGTTAGAGAAAAAAAAAAAAATCTACATTTCAACTTATATTGTCACTCAAACTGGAAGTACAATCTGTGCTAAATTTTGTTGATATATTTACATGAAGTCACATGCTATTTATAATTTTTAATGTTACTATTAAGAAAGAAAAATATATTTATTTAGGTATAAAATTTATGAAAAAAGTTACAACTAAGTTACCTCTGTATAAATCTATTATTTTTTTATTTTCAAATTTTTATTTATTTTTTATAATTAATGATTGTTTTAAAGCTTGTATCAAAGTGAACATTAACTTTGTACCTACTTTTAAAAACAGCTTGAGTTAGAATTCATATACCATACAACTCATCCATTTAAAGTATACAATGCAATGGGTTTTAGTACATTCACAGAATTGTACAACCTAACCACAATCTTATGTCAGGACATTTCCATCTTCTCAAAAAGAAATCCTTAGCTACTTGTAACTCCCCATTTCCCTCTCTCTCTCTCTCTCCAGTCCCTGGGAATTACTCCTCACCCTTGTGTCTTTTTGGGTTTGCCTATTCTGGACATCTCATATAAATGAAATCATACACTGTGTGGTCTTTTGTGTCTGGCTTCTTTCATTTAGTATGGTTTTAGGATTCATTCATATCGCAGTATGTATCACCACTTCATTCCTTTTTATGGCTCAACAATATCCCATTTATGGATAAAATACATTTTGGTAATCTATGCATCAGTCATTGTACATTTGGGTTGTCTCTACTTTTTAGCTATTATGAATAATGATGCTCTGAATGCACTAGTTCTGTGTGGACATGTTTCATGTGGGTATATGCCTAGGAGTAGAATTGCAGGGTCCCGTAATAATTCGATGTTTAACATTTGAAGCAAGGTCAAACTGTTGCTTCAAACATGTGAAGCAAGGTCAAGCTGCAGCACTTTACATTCTCACCAGCAATGCATGTTGGTTCCAATTTCTCCACAGCCTTGCCAACACTTGTTATTTTCTGTCCTTTTAATTATAGCATCCTAGTGGATGTGAAGTGGTAGGTCACTGTGGTTTTGATTTGCATTTCCTTAATGACTAATCATGTTGAGCACTGGCCGTTTGTATATTCTCTCTGGGGAAAAATCTATTCAGTCTTTGCCTATTGGGTTGTCTTTGGGGCACCTGGGTGGCTCAGTCGGTTGAGCATCCAATTTTTGCTCACATCAAGGCTCACTACCGTCAGCCTGTCAACACAGAGCCCGCTTCAGACGCTCTGACCCCCTCTCTCAGCCCATCCCTCTCTCTCTCTCAATAAATAAATTTTTAAAAATGTATAAGATAAATAAAATAAAATAAAATTTGGGTTCACTTTTTATTATTGAGTTCTAAGAGCTGCTTTTGGGGTTTTGTTTTTGTTTTTAAGTATTCAAGATAAAAGCCCCTTTTCGGTCATAAAATGTGTAAATAATTTCTCACATTCTGTGAGTTGTCCTTTCACTTTCTAAGAGTCTTTTAGCTCTTATACTTAAGTCTATGACCCATTGTGTATGGTGTAAGGGAGTAGTCTAAATGCATTCTTCAGCATGTGGATAGTCATATACCCCTTTTATTTTTAAGCTTCATCTTCTTTAGAATTCAACAAAAGAATAATAAAAATGAAGAGAAACTAATTTGAGCAAGCTTATACCAAAAAAAGGAAACTTACTGGAAGACCACTGAGGTATGTTACGGTACTGAAAAATAACTGGGCCTCACACAGTACTGGAGTAAGGATCTGGAAAGCTGTTAGGAATCCAGACAGTACTCTCCTTTCATCTTTGTTTCTGTCCATCTATACCATTTCTCTCTGCAGACCAACTTTTTTCTGTTTCTCCACATACAATGCTGAAGATAACTGCAGACATGTTCCAAGTCTTCACCACTTCAGTTCAAGCAAATAGTTTAAAGACCAGCCATCATTCAGTCCCAATTCTAAATTCCCAGATCGTTTCAAATAATTCAGCTAGAGTCTCTTTTTCATCCCTAATCCGATTTATATGTAACCAAAAGGATTGAGGGCTGCAAGTAGGACACACACAACTTTAAGGGGAAGAATGACCACATCTGGCAAGATAAGAGTGAGTTTTCAGAGAAAGTGATTGTGAAAAATGGGCAGACCACCCCCAAAAATGTCCTTGTCCCTTAAAACCTCTTGTAAAAATAGATAAGGCAGGGCGCCTGGGTGGCTTAGTCAGTTAACCGTCCAACTTCAGCTGAGGTCATGATCTCGCAGTTCATGAATTAAAGCCCTGCATGCTCACTGCTATCATTGCGGAGCCCACTTTGGATACACTGTACCCTCTCTTTCTGCTCCTCCCTTGCTCACGCCCATGTGCACTCTCCCCCCTCAAAAAATTAACATTAAAAAAAAAACAGATAATGCAAAGAAAAGCAACAATTGAGTTCTAAAATACCAAAGTATTATAAAAATACAGAAATTAGAAAATATTCAATATTTTTTGATACTTGAATAATCTAAAGAGCATAATCATTGCCAATCAAATGTTAGTCTTCCCAACCAAAAAAAGACTCATAAGGAAGACAATCTGAGTTTGGTGCTATTTGGCTGATGATTAGTCAAAGCCAAAGACGCTGAATTTACTGAGTGGCAACTGAGGGTCACACTGCTTAAAAATACACTTCACCAGCAAGCTCATAAACTTGTAGAAAAGAATGCTTTAAAATGTGTAAGAAGGGGTGCTTGGCTGTTTCAGTTAGTAGAGCACATGACTCTTGACATTGGGGTCATGAGTTTGAGCCTTGTGTTGGGGGGTATAGTTTACATAAACAATTAACTTTAAAAATGTGTAAGAAAATTATATACTCTAAGAACTCCTGGGATACTTAATTTGCAATTTAGAACAATACTTATTGTAACTAAAAGAATATCTGAATAAAATATTGCAAATCAAACACTATGATACAGTTTGCTTATTCCTTAAAAGATTATGTCTAAGTTAGGAAGGGAAAACACAAAAACCACTGCTAAGGACTAGTAAACATACCAGTCATTGAATCAGGTACTTTACATTCGCAATGACATTGCAAGGAAGGTATTATTATCCCTCTTACCATTGAAGAATATCATACTCAGAAATTAAATAATTTCCACAAGTTCTATCAGATAATTAAGCAGCAAAGTTGACAGAATAATTTTTGTTAAAAATTATATCAGCAGAGGGGCACCTGGGTGGCTCAGTCAATTGAGCGTCTATCTCTTGACTTCAGCTCAGGTCGTGATATCATGGTTCATGAGTGCGAGCCCTACATTGGGCTCTGCGCTGCTGACAGTGCAGAGCCTGCTTGGAATTCTCTCTCTGCCCCTCCTCTGCTCTCTCTCTTTCTCTAAATCAATCAATCAATCAATCTTAAGTCAGCAGAGCTCAACACAAAACTGGTTCCAGCAAACAACACTAAAGGTCCTGTGTCTAATTATCTCCTTCATGCATGCTCAATAAACTAGATCACAAAGAGAAAGACCAATATTGTTCATGGCACTCTATGTTGTTCATTAAGGGTAGGTATTTGTTCCCACTCCTTCCCCATACCTCATTTCTAACACATAGCAAGTTCTCAATAAATATTGTGGACTAAAATATGGGGTGCTTACGTGGCTCAGTTGGTTGAATGTCCAACTTTGGCTCAGGTCACGATCTCGCAGTTTGTGGGTTTGAACCACACATCAGGCTCTGTGCTGACAGCTCAGAGCCTGGAGCCTACTTTGGATTCTGTGTCTCCCTCTCTCTCTCTGTTCTTCCCCTGCTCACACTCTTTGTCTCTCTCTCGAAAACAAATAAACATAAAAAAACTTTTTTTAAATATCTGTGGACTAAAATACATTGGGGGGGGGGGCGCCTGGGTGGCTCACTTGGTTAAGAGTCTGACTCTTGATTTCAGTTCAGGTCATGGTCTCATGGTTATGGGATTAAGCCCCGTGTTGGGTTTTGCACTGACAGCATGGAGCCTGCTTGGGATTCTCTCCCTCACTCTCTCTGTCCCTCACCTGCTCATACATGAATGCCCTCTATCTCTCTCTCAAAATAAATGAATAGACAATTAAAAAAAATAAATAAAATAAATGTGGAAAGTGAACTTTTAAGCTATCCATAAGCCTCCAATCTACTACTTGCACAGAACATAGCAAGAACCGTAGTCCAGTCTTCTTATATCCAATGTGACTTTTCCGAGTAATAAATATTGACTCAATATGCAGGCATCTAGCCATAACTGTTTCTGTAAGTAGCTTACAATTTCAGCAATGCTTTCTAAATACCCCTTAATTAATGCTCTCAGGTTATGATCAAACAATATAAATGTACTTTTCTCCAAGTTCTTAATAGATCATAGTTCTGCACAGACATGTAAACAACAACGGATAATCTTACTGGAGCATTCTTCATGAGTAAGAAGCTATCTTTAGCTTCTTACTATGTCCTGTCTCTTGCTAAGAAAAACAAAAAAACAAGAACCTATGAAACGTACAAAACCATTTCCTTAGATTTTTCCAGTAGCACATCTATTTGACTTTAACTTATGTACCAGTCATAGCTTCTTAAGCTAAAAAATAAAAAAAGAGACAGAGAAATAAAAAAAAAGAAAAAAGCTCATTGACTTTAATACTTAATAAAATTCCAGAAATATATTATCTGCCTGCAGTTAATTGCCTTAACAAAAATAAACATATTAAATTTCATTTGTACTGCTAAATTACTTAAGCACCATAATATTCTTACTGAACTCAGCCAAATCGAGACAGGTCCAAAACCAACACTATGATTCTCTCTTACTATGGCATTTTTATTAGCAAACCTTAGTACTTTTTTAGATATGTTGATTCTTAGGTCTATTTTCCTATGTTTTAATTACCCAAAACAATCACTTTGGTCCCCTGACATTAAATGTCTATTCAAGAGTTAGCTATAGTAATTAAATTTCACATCTATAGTAACAATAAAATTATAGGGAATTATGCTTAGCCCCTACTGTATCAAAATAAGCAATAAAGGCGCATAAGGGATAGGCTCTGAGCCAAGGACCAACAACTCAGGGCTCTTTGAAAAGTATCCATTTAAGAGGCTTGTGACCATTGTGCACAGCTTGACCTTCATTTTATCTCTTTTGGTCTCCTATTTTCCCCTCTTTCTAAAACTCTGAAAACTAGAACTAAAGGCACTCAGAGGCACAACTTACTACTTCTGATTTTACTCTTTCAATCAATATGTGGTTGTGGTATAATAAAAAATATATTTGGTCTTCATCCCTGGTTCTTGGCACTGAGTTCCTAAAACCCTTAAAATGTCCTCAGAAGGAGTGTGTCCTTTGTAATTTATAATGAGCACTTTCTGACCATAACTGAGTTTATGCTAATGAGGTAATTCATCATGGACCCCTAGACAGCTTCAGGATGGAGGCTCGTTCCAAAGGAACAAAACACATAGAGGGTTGGAACTTTCAGCCCCACTTTGACCTCCAGGAAGGGACTGGAGATTGAGTTCATAATTTCAATCATACCTATGGAGTGAAACCCCAAATAAAACCCCTAAAGAACTGGGTTCAGGGAGTTTCTAAGTTGGTGAACACATCAGTGTGCTGGGAGGGTAGTATGCCTGGAAAGGGCATGCAAGCTCTGCGCTGCCCCAGCTCCATACCTTGCCCTATACATCTCTTTCGTTTGGCTATTCTTGGATTTTATCCTTCATGATAAGATTGTAATCATAAATATAAAGCTTTCCTGAGTTTTGTGTCATTCTTGAAAATTACTGAAAGGGATGGCAGTGGAGGGGAGTTCACAGGAACTCCTGAATTTGTAGTTGGCCAGGAAAAAGTGTGGATGCACTGAAGACCCCATGTCCCCCTGGCATCTGAAGTGGGGGCAGTTTTATGGGACTGAGGCCTTAACTTGTGGGGTCTGTGCTAACTCAGAAGTTAGCATCAGAACTGAAATGCAGGACATCCAGCTGTTATCAGGGAAATTGTTGATGGAAAATGACAGAGTGGTGGTAAACTCTTCTTGGATACAAAAGATAAAAGCTGCTTTAATTTCAAAGCCAAAATTTGTAAGTCCATATTCATTCATTCAATAAATATTTCCAAAATACTTACTATGGAGCAGGATAAGAGGATTAGACTGTAAGGGCGCTGATGATATTAAACAGGTAGTCAAGGCAGGATATATTGAAAACCCAGCAAATATTGGTGAAGGCTGGAAGGTGGTAAGAAGAGTGTTGTGTGGATATCTGATTTATGAGAGATCATGTAAAAGTCCTAAGGCAGGAGTTGCCTGATGTGCATAAGGATGAGCAAGGGAACTGATGTGGGAAAGAACACGAGTAAACAAGGCATCAGAATGGTAACAAGTCGTCCAGATCACTTAGGATATACTATTATGAGTGCATTGGCTTTTACCCTGAGTGAAACGGGGTGCCAATGAGAATTCTAAGCTAACTAAAAAAATCACTCTGGTAGCTGGGTTCACATTAGACTGTGGGCAGCCAAGTGTAGAACACCCCAGTCAGGAATTATTAACATGATAAAGGGAAGAGATAATGGTGGTCAATGTGGTAGCAGTAAAGGTAATAATTTTTAATATAAAACTTCTCCAAACATTCAGAGAAGGAAAATATCATGGTGAACAACCATATGTCAATCATAGAGATTTAACATTCTCCCATATTTGCTCCATATTTGATTTGACATTTTACTCCTAAAAACTCCACTATACGTCTCTAATCAGTAAGGCACTTTCTTATAGTTCTGATATACACCTAATATACAACACTCTCCAAATACCACCCAATATTCAACCTATTTTCAAATTTCCTACGTTATCCTTAAAACGTCTGCTATAGTTGATTTGTTCAAATGAGATTCAAGAAAAATCATGCACTGCATTTGTGTTTTTAAAATTGTGGAAAGAACACTTAATATGAGATCTACCCTCACAACAAAATTTTAAGTGCACAATACTGTTAAGTATAGGCACGATGTTGTATAGCAGAACCCTAGAACTTACTCACCTTGTATAACTGAAACTTTATACTTACTGAACAGCAAGTATATTTACTTGCCACTTGCCCCAACTGCTAGCTCCTGGCAACTGTCATTCTAATGTCTGTTTCCATGCATTTGATGATTTTAGATACCTCATGTAAGTGAAATCTTGCACTATTTGTCCTGTGATTGGCTTATTTCACTAAGCATAAATGTCTTCCAGGTTCATCCACGTTGTTGCATATGGCAGTATTTCCAAGAACCATGCAATGCATTTGGTTAGTGTCTCTGTCTCACCTCTTCAGGCTCTTTAATTTAAAACAGTCTACCTCCTTCCTTTTTTCTCATGACACTGATTTACTGAGGAGACTAGGTCAATTGCCCTGGGAAATATCTTACTTTCTGGATTTGCCTAATTGTTTCCTCATGATTTAACTTGTTTCTCTAGCCTCTAGCTAAAGGCTAGATTTAGATATATTTTATAGATATATTTTAAAAGTACAGTTATCAGGATTCTTGATAGGTTGGATGTGGGATGGGGAGAAAAAGTTTTACGGTTTGAGCAACTGGAAGGCAAGAAACGCCAACTGAAATGAAATTTTTGGCTGAGTGACTTTTGGGTAGCAAATAGGGAATTTAGTTTTATATATAACTTTGAGATATCTTTTAGACTCAAATGGAGACATTGAGTAGAAAATGAGCTAAGTCTAGAAGTTAAAGGAAAGATTGATGCTGGATACACAAACTTGAGAGTCATTAAGACATGGATGACATTTAAATCCATGAGACTAAAAGAAACCATCAAGGAAGTGAACACAGAAAGTAGAGGAGCAAGGTCTGAGTTCTTATTGCACTCCAGTGTGAGGAAGTAGGATAGAAGAGGAAAAATGAGTAGAGGAAATGCAGATCATCTGGTGAGACAGGAGAAAAACCCTGAAGGTTGGGGCGCATGGGTGGCTCAGCCAGTTGAGTGACTCTCTTTCTCTCTCAAAAATGAATAAACATTAAAACGAACAAACAAAACTCCAGAGGGTAACAAGGAGGTAAGTACTTGGAATGTTGCTGCCAGGTCCAGATACGGATTGAAAATGGGCCATGAGAATCAGCAATGTGTAGATAATTGGTGGTCCTAAAAAGTGCCATTTTATTAAAAAGAATTTTTTAACGTTTATTTATTTTTGAGAGACAGAGAAACAGAGCATGAGCCAGGGCGGGGCAGAGAGAAAGGGAGACACAGAATCTGAAGTAGGTTCTAGGCTCTAAGCTGTCAGCACAGAACCCGATACAGGGCTCGAACATGAACTGCGAGATCATGACCTGAGCTGAAGTTGGACACTTAACTGATTGAGCCACGCAGGCGCCCCTAAAAAGTGAAATTTTAATAAAATGATTGGGAAAAAAAAAAATCCCTGCCTGAAAAGTGCATTTAAGAGAGCAGAAATAAAGGAATCTGAGATGGTTGGATACAGACTATGCTTTAAAGAAGTTTTTGCTACAAAAGGAGAAATTGATTGACAGAGGTGAGATCATGAGAAGTATTTTTAAAGAGAAAAGAAGTAACAGTGTGCTTACATGCTAATAGATACGACCCAGCAGAGAAGGGAAAAGTGATGATGTAGGAAAGAGAGGCAAACTGCTTAAGTGATGATCTTGAGTAGGCGAGAGGCAATAGCGTGCAAAATACAAAGTACAGGTACTGACTTTAAGATAGAACCCTTCCCTATCAACCCCACAGCTCATGTGTAGACAACAGGTTGCAAGGCAAAGTCAAACTGATGCTGGTAGGTGGGTTCACGTCGTCATGGGATTCCACGGAAATTCTTTCATATTTGTTTCAACTTCCTGAGAAGTAGGATGTATCCTACTTTGTTAAGGGGATCAGATGAGAGAGAAGGGGATACTGGAGGTTTGAAGAGAGAAAAGTGTGAGACAGTCATCTGGAAGGCTGGGGGAATGGGAAGACTAGGGAAACACAGTACAACTGTGGGATTCCATAAGGTAACACTTGCAATTTTGTGGTGAGAAATTTAAAATGAGATCCATCAGCATGTTTGCTTTTTTTTTTCAGCTGGGTTCAGCTGCATAGGTAAGAAGTAAAACTGGTGGGACGGTAGATTTAACCAGAGTTGTGGTTTTGCCAAACAAATTATGAGGGGGGCAGCAAAGCTAAAAGTATACACAAGGGAGTGATTATGATTGACCATGCAATTTCAGCTAAATAAGAGGAACGAAAAAGAGATGAAGGTGGACAATGTTGAGATCCCACTGGCAGAAGAAAATCGAAGAATTACTGGACACTTGATACCAGAGGAAGTGAGGTGGAAAGACAGGAAACAATAATCAGACAGTGGTAATGAGAAAACTGAGATTATGGAGGGATTACACATTATCACTAATTATAAGGTACAGGGTATGACCATGGGGATGAGTGGCTGAAATCTAGCAGAAGACAAGATCAATGGAGAAGAGTTCAAGAAACTGGTAGGCAAGGATATCCAAATCACCAAGAATTTAGATAAGAGTAGTATTGAAAAGAGCCAATAGTGTGCCAGGATCCAAAACTGTTGAGAAACAAGAAGAAATGATAGCAACAATGAAGGGTAGTGGATGATATCATAAGATTCAAAACTAGGGTTTTAGGGAAGATGAAGGAGAATGGTCTGGAACAGCACTGAGGAGCACCGCCTCTGGGCTAAGTGTACTTCTAAAGCCTGTGGGAGTAAAAATAGCCATCACTTGAGAAGCCTGCACAAGTAGCATTAGGGGAGAACCAGATTTCTTTCAGAGCCAAAGCTGATGAGGAAAAGTGCTGATTGTTCTTTGGCACACATACTGCAGGTTAACCAAGAATCACAGGCTTAACAGCACAGTCAATTTAAATCCTGTGCTCTCTGAAGTGGGTTGAAAATAGAAAATTCATTTAACAGTCACAGTTCCCTCAAGACTTAAGGGAAAAAATAGGTTTTCCTTTTGAACACCTTAATGTTTCTGGTGACTGATCTATTAGTAAAAAATATTTAAACAAGTAAGAATTTAATCATCTATGGATGATGTCTGTCTGGTCATTAGGCAAATCAACTAATCAAAAGTCCTGAAAATATGGGAAAGGGATCTTTTTAATAAATAGCGCAAAAAAGAAAAAAAACAATCCTCTATACAAAAAATAACTCAAAATGCATCATAGACCTGAATATAAGCACTGAAACTATAAAACTTCTAAAGGAAAATGTAGAAGAAAATCTTAAGTGACCTTGGCTTTGCTAAACATTTAATAGAATAAACAAAAAACAAAAGACAAAAAACAGGGCATCTGGCTGGCTCAGTCAGTGGAGTATACAACTCTTGATCTTCAGGGTTGTGGGTTCTGGCGCCATACTGGGTATAGATATTACTTAAAAACAAAACCTTTAAAAACATAAAAAAAAAAACATGAAAGAAAAATAAATTAGATTTTATCAAAATTGAAAACTTTTGCCTCTCAAAGACACTATTAGGAAAACGAAAAGGGAAGCCACAAATTGGGAGAAAATATTTTAAAATATATATCTGAAAAAGGACTTGTATTTAGAATATAAAGAACTCTAAATTCAGTAATACAAACAATCTAAATAAACAACAGGCAAAAGATTACGGGAAACCATTCACCAAAAAAAGATATACAGATGGCCTGAAATGATGCTCGACATCATTTAGTGATTATAGAAATTACTTAAAAATAAAATCTTAAAAAACACCCCACAAAACACTGACCTTACAAGTGATGGTGAAACTGTGGTGCAATAGGAACATTCATACACTGCTTGTGGGACCACAAATGGCACATCCACTTTGGAAACACTTTGGCAGTTTCTTAAATATTAAACACACACTTAGTTAGAGAGGGAGCCAAACTGTAAGAGACTCTTAAAAACTGAGAATAAACTGAGGGTTGATGGGGGGGTAGGAGGGAGGGGAAAGTGGGTGATGGGCACTGAGGAGGGCACCTGGTGGGATGAGCACTGGGTGTTGTATGGAAACCAATTTGACAATAAATTTCATGTAAAAATATATATATTAAACACACACTTAACCATATGTTCCAGCCATTCCACTCTTAGGCGGGATTTTACTTGAGGGAAATGAAAGCATATTTCCATACAAAGATTTGTACACTAATGTTCAGAGCTGCTTTATTTGTAACAGTCCTAAACTAAAATAACCCACATATTCATCAGCAGATGAATGGATGAACAGATCATGGTATATCCATACAATGAAATATGTATGAACTATTACAGGCAATAATATGAATGAATTTTAAAATAATTATATTGCATGAAAGAAGCCATACCTTCTCCCTCAAATAAGAGAATATATTGTGTGAGTCCACGTATATAAATTTCTAGAAATTGCTAATTAATCTATAGTGACGGAAAGCAAACCAGTGGTTGCCTAGAGATGGGAGAGGGGTGGAAAAAGGAGGGACTGAAAAACTTTTTGAGTGATTGACACATTCATTACCTTGACTGTGGTGATAGTTTCACAGGTATCTACTTAGGTGAAAATTTAACAAATGCTATACTTTAAAAATGTACAATTTACTATATGTCAATTTCATCTCATTGAAGCTGCAGAAAAGGGGAGGGAAGTACTAGAAAGAAATGAGCTATCAAGTCACAGGGAGAAATCTTAAAGGCAATATTGCTACGTGAAAGAAGCCAATCTGAAAAGACAACATATGATTATGATTCCAATTACCTGACACTCTGGAACAGGCAAAACTATGGAGACAGTAAAAAAGATCAGGGGTTGCTGGGAGTCTGTCTAGGGGGAAGGAGGGATTACTAGGTGCAGCAAAAAGGATTTTTAGGACAGTAAAACTCCTCTGTATCTACACGTATCTACAGTGAACTTTAATGTAAATTAGGGACTTTAGGGGTGCCTGGGTGGCTCAATTGGTTAAGCAACCAACTCCTGATATTGGCTCAGGTCATGATCTCACGGTGGTGAGATCAAGCCCTGCATCGGGGCTCTGTGCTGACAGCTTGGAGCCTGCTTGGGATTCTCTCTCTCCCTTATCTCTCTGCCCCTCCCTTGCTCACACTATAAATTTATAAAAGAAATTAAGAAACTTAAAATAAATTTGGGGGCACCTGGGTGGCTCAGTCAGCCAACTTCAGCTCAGGTCATGATCTCATGGTCCATGAATTTGAGCCCCACATCGGGCTCTGTGCTGACAGCTCAGAGCCTGGAGCCTGCTTTGGATTCTGTCTCCCTCTCTCTTCTGCCCTTCCCCAGCTCACAGTGTCTCTCTGTCTCTCAAAAATAAACAAACATTAAAAAAAATTTTTTTAATAAAAAAATAGAAAATAAATAAATTAGGGACTTTGGGTGATAATGATGTGTCAGCACAGGATCATCAATTGCAACACATGTAGCACTCTGGTATGGGATGCTGATAGTGGGGGAAGCTCTGTGTATAGTGGGGCAAGAAGTATGTGGGAATTTGCCATACTTTTCTCTCAATCTGTAAAAACTTTTTTTAAAGTAGTAAAATATACATAAAATTTGTCACGTAAACTATTTAAAGTGTGTGGTTCAGTGGTATCAAATGCACTCACATTGTTGTGCAACCATCACTAACATCCATCCCCAGAACTTTTTCATCATCCCATTTGGAAACTCTTTTCCACTCAATTTTGCTGTTAAACCAAAACTTTTCTTAAAAAAATGTGTCTTTTAAAGAGGGGGGACATGAACCTATATGGACAAAAAAAGAGAAAGAAGACAACAGCAACAAAATTTTAGAAGCTGGAAAGCAGATTAATAGGAAATGATTTAAAAGACTAAAGAGAGAAAAAAATTACAGTGACAAGAAACATACTTACATCCATTTATATTTGCTAAAATTTCTACTTAAACTACAGAAAGATACAGTTTTTCACTTACCAGCTCAGATAAAATGAAAAGATTTGCAATTTGCAATGCAACTCTCTGCCTGGCACCCACCTTTTTGGCTTTCCTCATACCTCTCTGGCACTTCTGCTGTTTGAGGTTCCAACCAAGAATTAAATGTCAAAGTTCTTCAAGGCTCAGGCTACACATATTTTCTTCTTATGCTGTACTATTCCCCAAGTGACTTAATCCACAATAATGTCTTCAATAAGAGATAGCCAAATTGATTCTGGACTTCTACCCTCTCAATCTATATGATCTATTGCGAACTTGGCATTTTCTCTTACGTCTCAACACCAAAGTCAGTGTCCCCCAAACTAAACTTATGATACATCCAGCACTCCTCCATAGCAGATCACCCTTCAACGTTCCCACATCAGTCATTTGCACCTTCTTCTATGTATTTGCTTAAGTTAGAAACTTAAAAGTCAATTTTGATACCTCCCATATCAATCATCAACATTTGGCTTTCTCTACTATTTTGAGTTCACCCACTTGTCTTCATCTCCTTCACTACCTTTTTTTTTTTTTTAATGTTTATTTATTTTTGAGACAGAGAGAGACAGAGCATGAACGGGGGAGGGTCAGAGAGAGGGAGCCACAGAATCTGAAACAGGCTCCAGGCTCTGAGCTGTCAGCACAGAGCCCGACGCGGGGCTCGAACTCACGGACCGCGAGATCATGACCTGAGCTGAAGTCGGCCACTTAACCGACTGAGCCACCCAGGTGCCCCTCCTTCACTACCTTCTAATCGAAAGTACCATAATCTCCCTTCTGACTTACTACAAATTTCTTTCCAATTGATCATCCCTCATCATTATGGCCTCTTCTAATTTATTTTACACCTGCAGAATATTTTCAAGATGTAAACCTGACTAGAATTCAAATAAAACCTTAAAAAAAAAAAAAAAGAGGGCCATCTGGGTGGCTCAGTTGGTTAAGCGTCCAACTTTGGTTCAGGTCATAATCTCGAGGTTCGTGGTTTCAAGCCCCACATTGGGCTCTGGGCAGACAGCTCAGAGCCTAGAGCCTGCTTCAGATTCTATGTCTCCCTCTCTCTCTGCTGCTCCCCCACTCATTCTTTCTCTCTCTCCCTTGTTCTCACTCTCTCTCAAAAATAAACATTAAAAAAGAAAGAAAGAAAGAGAGGAGCTCCTGGGTAGTTCAGTCAGTTGAGTGTCCGACTCTTGATTTCAGCTCAGGTCATGATCACAGGATTGTGGGATTGAGCCCTGCATTAGTCTCCATGCTGAGCCTGATTCTCTCTCTGTGTCCCTCTCCCCTTCTTGCATGCACACACCCTCTCTAAAAAAAAAAAAATTAAAATAAATAAATAAAAATTTTAAAAAAGAAAGAAAACCGGTGCAGCCACTCTTGGACAACAATACGGAGATTCCTCAAAAAGTTAAAAATAGAACACCCTGGGGTGCCTGGGTGGCTCAGCTGGTTGATACTCTGACTTCAGCTTAGGTCATGATCTCGTGGTTCGTGAGTTCTAGCCCCACGTTGGGCTCTGTGCTGGCAGCTCAGAGCCTGGAGCCTGCTTCGGATTCTGTGTCTCTCTCTTTCTCTCTCTCTCTCTGCCCCCTCTCCCGCTCGCATTCTCTCTTTCAAAAATGAATAAATGTTAAAAAAAAAAAAACACACCACCCTATGATCTAGCAATCACACTACTGCTGTTTACCCAAAGAATACAAAAATACTAATGCAAAGGGATACATGTACCCAATGTTTATAGCAGCATTATCTACAATAGCCCAGACTTGGAATATCCACTGAATATCCACTGAATGGATAAAGACAATATGGTGCACATTGAGATACACACACACACACACACACACACACACACACACACACAGTGGAATACTACTCAGCCACAAAAAATTATGAAATCTTATTATCTGCAACAATATGGATGGAACTGAAGTGTATTATGCCAAGAGAAATAAGCCAGAGAAAGACAACTACCACATGATTTCACTTATGTGTGGAATTTAAGAAACAAAACAAACCAGCAAAGGCACCAAAAAAAAAAAAAAAAAGAGAGAGAAAAAGGGAAAAAAAAAAAAGAGACTTAACTATAAAGAACAAACTGATGGCTACCAGAGGGGAGGAGTGAAATGGGTTAAATAGGTGATGGGGATTAAGGAGCACAGTTGTGATGAGCACCAGATAATGTACAGAAGTACTGAATTACTATACTGTACACCTGAAACAAATGTAACACTACGTTAACTATAATTTTTTTTAAAAAGTTTTAAAAAATGTAAATCTGACTGTTAACCCTTCCCTGACCCCAAATCCCTCAATTGCTTTTCACAGCCCTTGGAATAGATATGAGGCCCTACGTGATCTGGCAACATCTATCCTTCCAATCTCATTTTGTAACATGCTCCCCTGTCTCTGCTTTAATCACTCAAACCCTCTCTCCGTGGTGGTGTTCACCATGCTCCATCAGCCTATGAGGCCTCAGTGTATGCTCTTCCACATGCTAAGAAATCTGTTACCAATCATATTGCAGATTTAATTTCTTTATTCAGGTAAATGTTTGCGTCTTCTTTGATTAAGTTAAATAAGCCTCTTTACAAACTTTCATAACATTGTGTATTTTTGCCCTGGAGCACTGGTTATAATAGCAATTTTGTTTTCATAGTTATTTAAACTCTGTTTTTCCTAAGGCTATAAACTCTCTGAAGGTACCTGCCCTGTGGGTTGTAGCTTACCCTTGTATCACCAGTGCTGGACACAAAGTAGCCATTCAATAAATACCACAGGGACAAGGAGGAACTGAACTTCCTTGAAATCATACATATTATACAGTTATTAAAAATAAATAACATGCAACAATATGAATGAATCTCAGCCATTATGTTGAGTGAAAGAAGTCAGACACAAGAGTACATACTGTATGATTCCATTTATAAGATGCCCAAGAACAGAGAAAACTAATTAGTGGTGTAGATGTCACAATCATGACTATTTGGGGGCAAGGGTTATTGATTAGGAAGGGTCATGAGGGAACCATCTGGGTGGTGGTTACTTAGATGTGTATACACACACAAATACATACAACATGTACATACACAAATTCATTTTTATTATGCTTTTCTGTGTATGTTATACCACAACAATAGGAAAAACAGAAGGCATTTTGTGGGAAAAAGGTAAAAAAAAAAAAACCTAAGTACTGATGAAAAATATGCCTACAAGACTTTGGTAAATTAAAATACTGTATGTTATGATCTTGGTTTGGTAAAACAATATACACATACAGTCCTTCTGGTTTCTGCAGTGACAGAAATCCTACCCTAATTAACTTAAAAAATCCATTTAGTGACATATACTTGGAAAGCTTAGCTTCACTGAAACTCTCTAGACCATTCAACTTCTAAAACTTATTAGGGCATCACTCAGAGGTGACCATGAAAATCACAAACTCACTCTTCTCAGAGTGCTAAAACCAAGCCTGATCCGAGGTTTCAAATGAGCCTTCTCACACTCCATCAAGAAGTCTATGCACCTATGTATCTGGAGAGATGTGTCACGTAGTTCTGGAAGAAAGCGACAGCAAGCTAGTTTTCAAGCATGAGTCCCCAGTACTAAAGGCACACTGATAGATTCTCTGAAATGCAGGCATCTGAACTGCTTTTCAGATGGGCAACTCTACATAGTCCACTGCAAAGTGAACAACAGCAAAAATTCATTTACTGATGATATTAATTCTTAACACAACTGCAGGAAATCCCATTTATTGATATGCAAATCTCTAATATCATGAGGCCTCAAAGTGCTCAGTGCTTCAAAGACAAAAGTATCTCCCTATGGGGAGCCTGGGTGGCTCAGTCAGTAGAGGTTTGACTTCGGCACAGTTCAAGAGTTCAAGCACTGCTTGGGGCCCTGTGCTGACAGCTCAGAGCCTGGAGTCTGTTCAGATTCTGTGTTTCCCCCTCTTTCTGCCCCTCCCCTGCTCGCTCGTGTGCACTCTCTCACTCACTCTCTCTCAATAATAAACAAAATTTTTAAAAAAAGTATCTCTCTCAAATCACATCAAACCTAATGATTTTTTAAATTTACATGTTATGATTTATTTGAAAATTTCCCAGATCAAAAGTTGAAGATAGCCATACAACATCAGTTTTACAACTACTATGTTTTCAAGTACTTAGAAGGAAAGAATCAGGTATGTTTTGTATATCCCAAACAAGTATGTCCTTCATTCAGTCATTCAGTAGACATGAGTACCCATGATGCAAACTGAATCTTGAAAAACTTATATTTGTGACCTACATAGGGCATTTTCATATGATTCAACCAAAAACCAAACACTGTGCTAGGATACAACTGTGAACAAAACAAATTCCCTGCCTCTGTGTGGAGCTTACACTGTGTGTGTGTGTGTGTATGTGTGTGTCTGTGTGTACACGGATGTGAAGGACGCAACATAAAACAAATGAATGCATGGTATATAAGATGGTGTTACATACTTCAAAGAACACAAAAGGTTAAAAGGGAATGGTTGTCACTTATTTTATATGAGCGGTCAGAGAAGGCCTCACTGATAACATTTGAGCAAAATCCTTTAGAGGGATTAAGTCTCTAGATTCTGATACAATGAGAAAATCTCATCACTAACATGAAAATTTCTGCCAAGCTTATGCCGAAAAACACAAGAGCAAATAATTCTGCTAAAACTACTGCAGTGTTATAACAATTAAAGCCCTAATTGAACTTTCAGCCAATCTGTACCTAAACGAGTACATGCCATCAAAATTTTCACCGACAGTTCTTATTCTACATCCAACACACATTTCATATGAACCCTTTATTTTTTGTCCATATTTTCAATCTAATAAATATTCACATATAAGAACATACAAAAAGACAAAGCAATTTATTCTTACATTTTTTGAAGAACCTGGGCCATCACAACCCCATTCGTTAAATCTTCTACGGTCTGGCATGGTGCATCCACGTTAAATGTCTGGATCTGGAAAAAAAAAAAAAAAAAAGGAGGGGTGGGGGAGTTGAGTTCGGTGGATTCCATGATTAACTACACAGAAGATTTCTTAGCTTATTTTTGTGATTATCTCACCTCGGGAGTAGGAGTAAATTTTAAAAAGTGGAAGAGTTGGAAACATTTTCCCTTGTGGGAAATTTCCTGCAGGTTCTTACTGTAATTTTTTCCCTTGGGTAGGAAAGAAATTGTGCTGGGCACTTGGTGACTTCCCAGCATTCATTCTCATCACAGATAATCAATCTAAGCAAGTCCTGATATCTTCATCTCCTCTACCAGTGACAGACTCTGAGATTGACAGGGCAAAGACAATTTGAACCAAAGAGCTTACTTGAACTTTTGGGAAAGAAAAGCCAATCTCCTCTTTTTAAATTAAACTGAATTTAGTGGTTTTTTAATCTAATTATCTATTTTTTTAATCTATTAAATTAAATTAAGTAATCTCTACACCTAACATGGGGCTCGAACTTATAACCCCAAGATCAAGAGTCACATGCTTTACTGACTGAGCCAGTCAGGAACCCCAAAGCCAATCTCCTCTTGATGTGAACACATATGTTGACTCAATGGTCACAAGCAGTCATCTTGGCTCTTAATGGAATCCATTTTACGATGAGGCCAATGCAGTGTATGACAGAAGAAGGATACAAAGAACTAGGTCCCTGAGGCCAAAACTGAGCCACTGAATTAAAAACTGTTGAAGTCTCAAAGCATGAGATAAATTTGTTTAAGCCTTGCCAAGTTGAGACTTCTTTTACTTAAAACCAAAATATCTTTATACAGATGTAGAAGTTACATTCACTGCAGTAGGTTAAATATTCAATTAATTTTTATTTATTTATTTTTTTAAAGTTACATCCAAGTTAGCATATAGTGCAACAATGATTTCAGGAGTAGATTCCTTAATGCGCCTTACCCATTTAGCCCATCACCCCTCCCACAACCCCTACAATAACCCTCTGTTTGTTCTCCATATTTAAGTCTCTTATGTTTTGTCCCCCTCAATTACTTTTGAATTTAAATGTATTCTGAATTAGGGGCACCTGGGTGGCTAAGTTGACTAAGTGACTCTTGATTTCAGCTCAGGTCATGATCTCACAGTTGTGAGATCTCATTCCCTTGCTGGGCGTGGAGCCTGCTTGGGATTCTCTCTATCCCTCCCTCTCCCTCTCCCCCACACTTGTGTGCATGTGCGCAGACGTGCTCTCTCTCTCAAAAAAATGTATTCTGAATTAGAACTTTGCAAAAAAACCCCCCAAAACTAACTTTGTACTAGTCAACACGTCAAGGCTGAGAAATAGTAGAAAGTATTTCCACGAGTAAGATAATACAGCCAAGCCAACAATTATACCCAATAGTGCAACCAAGACTTAAAAAAAAAAAAAAATCACTGAGAAAAGACAGAGGTAGGCCATGCTCTTGCAGTTTATAGGTTAGCAAAAACAAAGAGCAACACAAAGATTAGAAGTGAGAGTGGGATGCAGTCTAGGAATGAAAAACGTTTGCTTACCATGGGATGGGGGGCAAGAATAGGAGGAAGAGATGGAACAAGGAAAAGAGTATAATGGTGAAAGATGGGGCTAAAGAAGGAAGCATTATTGTACAAAACCTCGTAAGCCATGTTAGGACTTTATCCTAAGAACAATGGGGAGTAAGCAAAGGACCCCAAGCAGGAAATGAGATTTGCACTGCATAAAAACCACACTGGCTGCAGTATGAAGGAAGGATTAGAGGGAAAGAGGCAGGCACAGAGACTTATTTTAGTAAGTTTACATTATTAACACCGATGAGATCAAACTAAGTAGTGACAATGGAAATACTGGGAATAACAGTTCTTCTCACACATTTTTATTTACTGGGTTACATTCTCAGAAGTGAAATTACTAGTCAAAGTGTATGTACATTTTAAGGTTTTTGATAAATATTGACAAACTGCCCTTAACAAATACTCTAGTAATTTAGTCTCTTGCTAACAGAAGATGAGTGTCTACTTCTTTGTACTGTATCATCTATCAAACCTTTAAAAAATAAAAAGGCTGACAAGTGCAGTCAGTAGCTTTTCCATATTCTCTATATAGGAGAGTCTTGTGGGCAGTGGTGGTTATGGTGACAAAAACTAAGGGAATTACCTTAAAGCATATGGCAAGTGTATTTTATCTAGGTATCCATTTGGGAGAAGCAATGAAAAGTCATTCCCGGACACTAACCTCAAGTCCCAAAGTCATTCCCGGACATAACCCCCTACCAGGAGTTCAATAAATAATTAGTAGATGGTAGGGGTTCAATAAATAATTAGTAGATGAATAAATGGAACAAATAAATACCTCTGCAGGAACTGAGATTAAAGTTTACCCCATACTATCTCTAGTTGCCTTTTCAATGGTAATATGGTAACAACAATGTAGTTTAAAGAGATAAGCACCTTTCATTTTACAGTTGATACATCAATCTTTCCTGTAGGTTTGTTTAGAATGAAAAAGCAGCAGTGAGAACCACATCTCATTCATCTCTCTCACTAATCTTAGTACAATGTCTGATACAGAACAAGCCCTCAGTATGTTTTGAATGTAATAAACTAATTCTATCCCCAGCTCTGCCCCTAATTTGCTGTGTGAACCTGGGTGTGCTACTTTACTTCTCTTATTATGAGTTTTTCAATCTAGCAATTGGGAAAAATACATTAGGGGGAGATGTGCTGCTAAAAGAATATATGAGAAAATGAATGCACATTAGGTATTTTAAACTTACAAGCAGTGATTCCCAAACCTGGTATACATCAGAATAATCTGGGAAGTTGCAGAAGGCTAGGAATCTACTTTTAACAAGCTTACCAAATAATTCTTATGTGGTGGGGCACTGGGCATTTGAATCCTTCTGATCCAAAGCAGATTAAAAAACTGCCTGTGGCCAATCAGAAGAAAAAACTCAATAAAGCAGGCAATTCTTCAATAATTCTTCAATTCTTTGATAATTCTTCTTAAATAATTTAGTTTTAAAATTCTGTTTCTGTCTTGGGATTTAGAAAAAACTATCTTCATCCTGATTTTTTAAATGTGGCTTTTTCTGTACTGGGTCTTGAGGTAAATAATTGATCATGAGGGTAGATGATGTTCATCTCTGCTCTGAGATAAGGTAGAGCAAGTCCCAAAGAAAATCTGTTTTTATGGAGTTTCCTTCGGGATGATGAAAATGTTCTTGGAATCAGATAGTGGTGATAGCTACACAACCTGGTCATCATACTACAAACCACTGAATTGTACATTTTAAAAAAATGAATTTTATGGTATGTGAATTGTACTTTAATTTAAAAAATAATCTCTCCTCTACCAGTTCTCATAACCTCTGAGTTAACATCTACAGCATATTTTGGGATACCAGTACAGTAAAATTTAAAGATAATTACACCTAAAAGCATTAAGATGTGAAATTCTATGGGAAAGGTCATAATCTCTCTCTCAGTTCCAAAAAGCTGTATTAACACTATCCAACCTCCACCTCACCCTCCTCAACAAAAGCATGAGAAAAGTAAAACATGAAATCACCTGGAATTAGTATCTCTAGAACAGCAGTGCTCAACCACAGGTGATTTTGCTCCCTATGAGACATTCTTGTTTTTAACAAATTAGTGGGTGCCATTGGCATCTTGTAGGTAGAGGCCAGGGATGCTACTTTCAAATAAACAGGGTACTGTCCACAACAAAGAATTATCCAGCCCCCAAATGTAAGTAATGTTAAAGTTAAAAATCCCTGCTCTAGAGCAGTGGTTCTCAAAGTGTGGTTCCGCAGGTCACTAACAATAGCATCTCCTGGACGCTGGTTAGAAATGCAGAATCTCAGGTCCCAGCCCAGACCTACTGAATTACAAACTCTGGACAAGGGGCCTAGCCATCAGTGTTTTTATTTTTTTTTATTTAAAAAAAAAAATTTTTTTTTTAACGTTTTATTTATTTTTGAGACAGAGAGAGACAGAGCATGAATGGGGGAGGGGCAGAGAGAGAAGGAGACACAGAATCCGAAGCAGGCTCCAGGCTCTGAGCCATCAGCCCAGAGCCCGACTCAGGCTCGAACTCAAGGACCTCGAGATCGTGACCTGAGCCGAAGTCGGACGTTTAACCGACTGAGCCACCCAGGCGCCCCTAGCCATCAGTGTTTTAATGAGCCTCCAATGATTCTGATCAAACACAGAGATAAAGTAACTTATCCAAAGTCACCAACAGTTAATATGAGACAAAGATAGGATTTGAATCCAGGTAGTCTAATGTCAGAACCTATACTCTTGCCTACCATTTTATGTTGACCCTCAGTTTTAAAAAAGAAAGAAAATTAAAGCTTTTAAAAAATGTGTGCTTTAACTTTTGTACATGGATTTCCTATTCCTCCATCAGAGGACAAAAATTGTTGGTAGAAGAGAGTTAGAGCAGAGAGAATGGAATGTGGGAGATACCATCACAATAATTATACCTTCCTCAAGTCTATACACTAGTACGCATTTCACTGGCTAAGTAATATGAAAATTACAAGGATATGTTAATATTGCTGGGTTTCCCAGAAGAAATGTGAGCCTATGTGACGATTCTTTTCCCAGTCAGCTTCTTGCCATTAACTGGTAGCGTTCCAGATTATTTCTGGTTTTTCAGTTTCTAAAACCCAGGAAAGCACAATCTTTTCATGTGAAGTTCAAGAAATTAGGCTTGACAGGTGTAATAGGCAGGGCAGATTTCTCTAACAGGTAAGAATACATTTTGACTCAGAGGGTGGGGAGAGGAGGTAGAGTGGAAATTTTCAAGCACATCCTGCTGAACTTGCTTGCTGCATAAACTCTGATAGGGAATTTAAGTTTAAAGTATTTTCCATTGGTAGGATGGTACCTTATCTTTTCCTAAGTATTCCACTTTCAACAAAAATTTGGAACATTTGGTTCTTGAGCTAGTAGGCTCCTTGATACAATAACAATTTATCCAGCATTTAAAGCAATTCCATGTCCACAGAAATGAATTCTGCACAGGCGACTAACATACATCCCTTTAGACACCTGAGGTTTTATTATTTTAACTATTCCTAGTGGAAGAATTTTTGAAGTATACTATATACCACCTATCTAGTACTAAATGCTATGTAGTGAAAATAAACTTTTGATATTCAAGATCATAATTATGATCTTCAATAACTGAGCATGGAGGCTCTTGAATTCTATAAGGCTGTCAGTTCAAAGGGTGAATCACCCAGACTGAACTTTCAGTTCTTGGATCTTCTAGGTCACTAGCAGCTGTCTTGTATCTTGCCTAATATTACAGTTACCTTCTAACCTTCTGTGTGCACAGAACCCACGTGACCAAGGCGGCTAGAAGTTTATGTAAAATAGAGCAAATCAGTCTAAATGGGAGTTTATTCTTTTCTAAGTAGGCTCTATGCGAAACATGGGGCTTGAACTCAAGACCCTGAGATTGAGAGTCACATGGGTCTACTGATTGAGCCTGCTAGGTGCTCCAATGGGAGTCTTGTCTTTGGAGTGTACTGCATGCATTTTTTTCTCTTACACTTGGTTTTGGAATTGTTTTCAGCATAAGCTGGCCTCCAGATATGAGGGGAACTACTAGACTAAATGTACACTTTCAGCTACCTCAAACATTTTCTGCACATTTATTCTGCTTTCTATAACGACAAGTTAAAGAAAACAAATCCAGCATTTAAGCTCAACTTTATTTTGAAAACATTTCAATGCACAAGGTTTTAAAATGTTTCAAAATCTCAGAATTGTAAATCTTTGTGTAGACTATGCTCTCCAGTTTTGTTATTGACAATCTCTAATTAAAAAAAAATTTTTTTTAATGTTTATTTTTGAGAGAGAGAGACACACACAGAGTGCCAGCAGGGGAGGGGCAGAGAGAGGAGGAGACACAGAATCAGGATGCAGGCTCCAGGCTCTCTGTTGACAGCACAGAGCCTGATCTGGGGCTTGAACTCAAAGACCAGAAGATCATGACCTGAGCCAAAGTCGGATGCTTGACTGACTGAGCCACCTAGGTACCCCGACAATCTCCAATCTTATTTTCTCCAGAAATTTTCCTTGATGAGCTTTCCAGTGACATTTCAAAAATCCTTTTAAGGGAGTTGGTTAAGTGTCCGATTTCGGCTCAGGTCATAATCTCACGGTTAGCGGGTTTGAGTCCCACTTCCCGCTCTGTGTTGACAGTTCAGAGCCTGGAATCAGCTTCGGATTCTGTGTCTTCCTCTCTCTCTTGCTCTCCCTGGCTAGCACTGTGTGTGTGTCTCCCTCTCAAGAATAAACATTGAAAAAAAATTTTTTAATCCTTTTCTACAATACCATATTCCCTGACCTCTCTAGTATCTGATAACCTGTGTTTTTTTTTATATTTACCAGATTCTAAATAGATGCTCTTGTGTGCTTCTGTTAGTATCCCTTCAAACATCCCTTTATGATTCTTCCTCTCTATTTTTATTAGCATTTCTCACTCAAATAATTGCACCGATTACCATCTTTTTGTGGACGCTCTTCAAATACACCTCTACTTCCAAGACTTGTCTTTCTAGACTTTAAGCAATGTAGCCCTACTTCAGATTCAGTTAGCTTCCTCATCTTTGCCCTCTTGCCTCTTTTTCTAGCATTGAGGGAGGCACTTATATAGACTCAAAAAGCACACCTTAAGATTCTCAATCTTCTGTTTACAACCTCTGCCAAATCTAGTTCTTCCACAGTACCAAAGAATGGTCATTCTTTCCTTTATCTCTCCCCTGCCTTGGACACATTATGCAGTTTATCAGTTTTTCTCTCCTCTAAAATACAGCAGTGAAATCCATCTCCTCGTTTGAAGTTGGAACCCATTGCATTTGTAAGTTGTATGTTAACTGTATTATTGCAAAAAACAAAAACAAAACCCTTGAAATCCCAATAGCCTAACATCAAAAAAAAATTACAGAATATATCAAGCCCGACCATTGTATGTATTATATCAGAAGACGTAATCTGAATCCTGACACAAAACACATTATGGAAACCTTAAGAGTATTTTCACCACCTTTGTTACAACCTACCTAAGGCAATGCTTCTCTAAACCCTCTACGGAAGTGCTCCCACACAGGAGAGTGACATCTATACTTCAAGGATTTAAACTTGTAACTCAAGGCACCGCTGAACAGAATCTCTGCCATCTGCGTCTTACCTTTAACATGAACCCAAATGCTGTAGTCACCTCAATCAACATCCTATTCTAGAAATGACGTTTAACATTTTTAGCAATGAGTAACACTCTGGGAAAAAGCAAAAGGTTTATCCCGTGGGTCTGCAGACCTCTACACACGCACGCACACACACACACACACACACCAAAAACTGACACCAGAGTTTGTGACACACACAGCATGGGTTTTAAGTCCAGCTCTCGAAGAAGCTGCTAAAGGCACAATTGTTAGCATCAGAATTGAACATGTAATGACTTTAAAACGTGACCATTTTAGTAAGAGTTTAATAATTTAAGATCAGAATCCCACAACGTTGCCCCCAAAATGTCGAGTTCCATTACTGATCCCCACATATCTTCCAGATTTGTTTTTATATTTATACCTTTAACAAGTACCTCCACACCGCTTACTTTCTAATCGCTGAAGCGCATCTCTCACTTAAAATACGGTCTCGGGGTGCCTTTTCATATTTTTCCTATCTTCCCTTCAAAGTACTTTTCTCTTCCAGTGGGCCTGGCTCATCCCTCAAGGGGCAAACCTCCGTCCTCCGTGAACGCTACAACAAAGGCGAGGAGCGTCGTAACCAAGGGTCCCGAGTGCCTCTACCGGCTGCGCGGGGCGCAGGGACAGCCAACACTTCGGTGTCCCTGGCAGCGCGAGAGGGAAGCACCAGCGCCTCATCAGCTGCAAACAACAACAATCCTAATCACAGTGCCGCCTGCACCCCATCATTAGCCTCCATAGGGCCGGTTTCCTCTCGGAGCGCAGCCAACACCTGAAACCCCAAGCCTGGCAAATTTCCCCCTCGGACCCGGGGCCGAGCCCCCAGCGCCCAGACGATACGCGCAGCCCCCCGCCCCACCCGGCCGCGGGGTAGACGCGGCCCACACCGGCGTCCCCCGGCTCCGCCCGCCCCAGGCCCCGGATGTGACGGCACCGCCGCCCTCGGCGCTCGCCCCCCGCGACAAGCGTGGGGGATCCCGGAAAGGAGGCCTGGGGGAGGGGGTCTTCCCCCGACCCGCCAGTCATCACATACCCAAGTGAGAAGGCTCTCGCACAGCTCCACCCGCTCCACCGACTCCACGTTGAACATCTTCCCCAGCTGGGGCTTGGCAGCGCCTCCCCACCACTCCAGAAACCGCTGCCGCTCGGTCTGGGGCTGCGTCGGAGGGTCTGGGCAGTTGACCTGGCCTCTGGCCCACCTTCTCCTCCCGCCCGGGCCGCGGACTACCTTCCCGGCGCTGCCAGCGGCTCCCGCACCGTCACCCCCGCTGCCCCTCCTTCTCTTTTCACTCGGGACCGCGCGCCCGCCGCGCGCGCCCCCGGCCACGCCCGCAGCCCCGCGTCCCCGCCCCCAGCCCCCACACCCCTCCTCCGGAGAGCGCCGGCCCAGGCCAGAGCCACGGCCGACGAGCCACTGCGCACAATCGCGCTCCGGCCCGGCCCGCCTCCCCGCGGCCGCCGCCGCCGCGCGCGCCCCGACGCCGGCCCGCTGCGTGTCGCGGCGCGCACGCGCCCGGCCTTGGCGGCAGCGGCGGCGGCGGGTCCTCCTCGCCTGTCCGCTCGCACCCTTACGGAAGCTCGGCAGTGCGCGTGCGCCTGTGTCCGCACTCCAAATTGAAAAAGAGACAGCTAGTGATTGCCTGGGAGGGTGGCGGGGGCCGTGCCCGGAAATAATCTCTAGTCTCAGTCACCGGGAATTGGCGAGGTATCCTCTGCGGTGGAGAGGTACGCGCCCCCTCCCCCTCCGCGGCCCGCCTGGCCGCGGCCGGCCACGCCCACCCGCGTCCGGGCCCGCGGGAGCTGCGGGCTGGGCTCGGAAGAGGGCGGGACTGCCCTAGGGGTCGCCTCGGGCTTCGGGGCGGGGGGAGTTGCTGCCTCGGACTCAGGGGTTCCGCCTTCCTTCGGGAAGCCCGGGGCTAAACCCCAGAGTCGCCCGGCTCCCGCCCGGAATTCCGGAGACCGCGGAAGGGCCGACGTGGCGGGTGTCTGGTGGTTCTAGGTGCTTGGCCGGGTGAAGAGAGCCAGCCGTTCCTTCTTGGGTCGCGGTGAGCCTCGACTCCCTGAAAACTTAGGCTACTTTAGGGAGAGGGTGTGCGCCAGTTAGTCCGTGAGGACCCCGATAGTTCTTAGGGCCTGTTTCTCCTAGCGCAGAGCTAGGAGTTGGCCGTCTTAATTAATGGCTTCCTTGATTGTCCTCAAGTTCTCTCACCTTTTTAGAGTTGTGGATTTCTGCTGGGGTACCGTATATTTTTATGCGACATAACATGCAGAAAAGTGCATACAATGTACATTGATAAAGAAAAATATTTAATAAACACCCAGATAAAAACAAAAGAACACTGCCCATATTTCAGAAGTTCTACCCACACATAATGTTCCTTCCTGAGAACAATTCCCTCCCTAGACTGACTTTTAGGATACTCACTTTCTTGCTTTTCCGTAGAGCTTTGCTATATGCATGCCTGAACAGTATAGTTTTACTTTGCGTGTTTTTGAATTCTAACGAGTGGGATCAGTGTATTTTGTGGCTTTGAATTAATAGTAAATTTGTTTATATCGATAGGTAATTTACATTGCTGTCTAGTATTCCGTTGCATGATTATAACAGTGTACACATTCTGTTAATGGACATTTTTTTGTTCCAGTTTGAGGCTACTAAAAACAGTGCTGTAAGCATTCTTACACCTGGGTACTAGTGCAAATGTGTAAGGGTTTCCTTAGGATACATGCCTTGGAGTCCTAGGAGAATTGTTGAGTCATAGAATATGCTTAACTTAATAAGATAATGCCAAACTTTTATTTGGAGTGCAGCAAACTTAACTTCCTAGAGCACATCTTTACTCTGGTTTGTCAGTTCCTGGAGCCCCCCTTTTTCCCATTAGGAGTAGGTTTTGTCCCTGAGCATTAAGAATTGCAGTGAGTTTTTAAGGACGCATTACAAAGTACCAGTTAACAGTTGACACGTGATGATTTATCATTTTGCAAATGTAAAAAAATCTTACCTGAAGTCTTCTCAATGGTCATTTTAAAAAATGTTCTTCCCTATGCCAAGTGCAGAGAAATCTTTAGAGATGATAAATATGTATCTTGACTGCCTTTGTTTCCTCTGTTGTTGCCTCTGGATCTCTGTCTAACCAGAGTTCCTACATTCCATACTAGGTTGTTTCTGTCGAATCCCTAGCACTTTAATGACCATTACCCTTCTTAGACATGTAAAGTCAGTAAGTATATGTTACATTGACTTAAGCCTGACTCACCCACAACTTGTGTTTTGATGTGGAGAACTATATTCTAGCTTTTTCTGGAGGGACTGTGGTGTAGTGAACACCTTTACTCCAGCTGCTCAGGTTTTTAAGGCTTTGACACAGATGACCTAAGCCTCCTTTTTCAGTCTTGACTGCTCACCCATAATGCATTTATGCATGATACTGCAGTGTTCTTGAGATTTCATTTGTGGCTCTGATTATTCGCGATGAAGGAAATTATATTAAAAGCTTATTGGATGTAACTGTGGAAGTCATGTGACTATCATGTTTCTACATGAGCTTGGCTAAAAAGACAAAGGATTTCTCCTTTGGAAGTTATGGAATTTCCTGTATTTCCCTTATTTTTATTTACTTATTTTTTTCTGAAAATTTTGTAAAAGGCCAAGCTGAGAGGTGAGTATAATTTGCCTTAGCTGTCTCCTTACTTTGGTTAGTTGGAGACTAGTTGTCATCTATAGCTGTTTATCAGATTCAGATAAACATGGGGGTGTCCTATGTGGCCATGTTCCCAAGTCTTCTCAGGGAATACATACTTAGAGCTTTGATTAAAGAGAGTTTGAGATGCACCATAGTGCAGCTATAGGGAATGCATGGCTAAGTTTTAAAGTGGTTCTTCTTGACAGTTGTTAATAATAGTAACCAAGGGCTGCCTGGCTGGCTCAAACTGTAGAGAATGCAAGTCTTGATCTTGGGGTTGTAAGTTGGAGCCCCACATTAGGTGTAGAGATTACTTTAAAAAAATTTTAAAACATAATAATAATCAAAGTATTATAACTGTTTACTGAAAGTCTGTATGGTGTAACAAGCAATATGCTAAATGCTTTACCTTCATTATCTCATTATAAACTCCATAAAACAAGGAGCTTTTTTTTCATCAAAAAGTGGGCATTTGAGGGGCACCTGGCTGGCACACTAGGTAGAGCATGCAACTCTTGATCTCAAGGTTGTAAATTTGAGCCCTACGTTGGGTGTGGAAATTACTTTTAAAAAAAGTGGGCATTTGATATGGTTAAAATTATTTTTACATATTTTACATATGAGGGAGTTGAGATGCAGACTTCACATGAGTACACAGTTGCCTGACTCCAAAGCTTATGCTTCTCTAATATATGAAGCTACTTCTTAATAAGACTTAGCTAATCAATAGCAAAACCCAAGCTAGAAACCCATTCCTCTTCAGGCTTCTATCAATTATACCACACTGTCTCCAAGATCTATGGTGTGTTGTTTCTGTGAATCTCAAACAAAAATGAAGTACTGGTAACTCTTATCTTCATATTTGATAGGATCCTTTGAAATACATTAGAAATCATGTTCTATAAGTTTATAAACTTTATTTCTGGGTTTCAAGTAAGCAGCATTTAGTGGCCCCTAACACATGTAATATTCCCTGTGCACTGCTCTAAGGAATAAGATGTCTCTGTGAGTGTCTTAGAGTGCCCTTGATAGATACCTTTAGAAGGAAGGCGACCATCAGGAAATAGAGTGACTAGGGTGATAGGTAAGAATGGGACCGGACACAGACATTTTGTCTTTGAGCACTGAAGCCTAATTTTCATCACTCAAGGGAGGAAGTTAGGCACTCTGGCTTTTATTTTTATGGTTAAAGGAATACTATAGAACTGTGTCCTGGGAAAGGTGAAAGGCTGGCTCTCAGGTCTATTTCCCACGTGTAACCACTTTTAACTTGTATTTATCTTTCTGAGGTTTTTTGTTTGTTTTGTTTTGTTTTGTTTTGTTTTGTTTTGTTTTGTTTTAATTCAAAAAACCCTGAATCAGAGAGATGTAATTTGGGAAGGAACTTAAGAATCCTCAAGCGCAGTTTTTACATTTTGCTGAAAATGAGAGGTCATTAGAGTTTATGTAGGGCACAGTTTGTGGTAGTAGAATTGGAACTAAAATCTAGGACTGTTAATGTCCAAGTAGCAGTGCTTAGGCTTGAGTTGAGAGCCAATGCCATTGAACAAAACCAGGAGCACTGTTCTGATCTAGACAAGACCTGACTGTGAAAAGCAAAAGTTGAACTGAAGTTCAGATAAGATTGACTTTTCGAGATTGAGATATTATGTCATCTCCTCAAGTAGAAAATTTTCTTTTTGGTGTTTATCCTCTGTAATCTTAGATCAGCCTCTTTCCAAACAGAGTGATGTTATAATACCCCATTTTTGAGCTATTAGTTCCTGCAGTTTTGTTTTGTTTTGTTTTGTTTTGTTTTGTTTTGTTTTTTAACTCTGATCATAAGAAAAATTACTGGTGGAAGTTGAGCTATTGGCAGCCCGCAACAATTAGGTCAGTGATTAGTAGTTTTCCATATGAAAGCTCTAGGTTTAGCTGGGATTTCCATGTAACCAGAAAATGCAGCTGACCTCTCTGTTCCTCTCAGAAATTTATCAGCACTCTCCCCCCTACCTCTCCTCTCTAAGCCCAAACACCTTTGGGGATACTAGAATTTGTGGTATTGTGTCTTCATTTTAATAACATTGGGAACTTTTGCTGTAAAATTATGCAAATAACTTCATATGGCCATGCAAGAGTTAGAGTATCCTGGCTCTCTGAGCTCTTGGAAGTGTGCCTGAAGCAATATCATAAGCAATATCTTAGTTGCATAGAGGTTAAATATACAGTAGGATTAAAAGAATAGATAATTTGTACGGTGGAATTTAGTCACATTACCATTGATTGCACTTGAAAGAACACAAAAACAAGTGTAAGCCATTTAAAAAAAAATACAAGGAGTGTGGGGGAGAAAAAAATAACTATCTCTCTACTAGGTTCTTGGCAGAGACTCCCCTGTAATAAAAGACAAATTAACAGGAAAAAACCCCAGAAGTTTAATAACTTATAAACCTTCTGCGTACATGGGAGGTACCCAGGAAAACTGAGTAACTCCAAAATGTCCCAAACCATCACGTTATATACCACCTTCAGCTAAAGACCAAAGAAAGATGTTGGGGGAGGGAGGGAGCATAGTTATGAGAGATTTCCAGGAAAAGCACAGCAAACAAGGGTAATGTTATGCAGATTTAAGTCCCTGCCCCATTCATAAAAGTTTCTAGAGATTTAGTCCTCCTCTTCCGGTACAGAGAGAGACGCCCTTACAAATGGAGATTTTACTCATAAATGGCTCTTAAAAAAAGGATAGCTTCTACTTAGTTTTCAGAGCCTTTCCTTTGTTGTTTGTTTGTTTTTAATAACCAGTCTAAAGTAATTCTTGAACCAAAAGTCATATTTTGGGGTGACAAATTCTCCTATTCAGTAGTGAATTGCCTAAATGTATAGCATAGGGAAAAATCTTTTCACTTTTCAGTAGTTAGAGGTGGGAAATCTTGACACAAGGGGATAGCATTTTGGTTATCTTTCTGCAGATAGAAATAGTTCTGACTGTTCTTAGGACTTTTGATACAGCTGTACATAGCATCTCTAAAAAGAGCCAGACACCTGGCTGGTTCAGTCGCCGGAGCCTGTGACTTTTTATCTTGGGCTTGTAGAGTTGAGCCCCACGTTGGGTGTAGAGATTACTTAAAATCTTTTAAAAAATAAAATAAAATATAAGAAGAGGAAACCTGAAAAAATAAATATCTAAATACTACATGACCCACCCCTACACTACTTGAGGCTGTTGTTTCACTTTCATTTGGCAGTTCATTTAACTGTTCTTTTGAATGAAAATAATGAAGTTACAGCTGCTTTTCCAAGTTTCCTGGTGTGTGGCCTTCATAATGGTTATTTGAAACCTATCATTAGAAAGTTCCTGATATATTAGGCTGTTATTATGTGTAAAGCCGATGGAAACTGACCTTGATCTGTTTGTTTGCTTCCATAAGGTAATTTCGTTTTTAGCTGCTAGTTCAGATTCTCTTAAAGGTGTTAGACTTTCACAGTTTCCTCTTAACAGAGACTCACTAGATTAATGAATAAAACTTATCAGTGCAATAAGGTACATATATACAGAATTTTATTTTATTTTTTTAAGTTTCTTTTTTTTTTTTTAAGTGTATATATTTTTGACAGCGAGAGACAGACAGAGCATGAGGGGGAAGGGACAGAGAGAGAGGGAGACACAGAATCTGAAACAGTCTCCAGGCACCTAGCTGTCAGCACAAAGCCCGACACGGGGCTTGAACTCAGGAGCTGCGAGATCATGACCTGAGCCAAAGTCAGATGCTTAACCAACTGAGCCACCCAGGTGCCCCTGCAGGATTTTATTTTAATTATGAATAGTCATATATATTTAATTGAATATTTACTTCCTTTATTTTCCTTGTGGTGTCTTATGAGACTAAATTTTTCTCTTTTGCCATATAAAAAATAAGAATTACCTATGATACTTGGACTCTGATGTGGTTGGATTATTTCCCTTCATACCTATAGAAATTGAATATTACCATTTTTCTCTAGCTTAGTGTATGGGAAGCAGAGTTTCATATCCTCCCTCTTCTCTTCATAAGGAAATGCAGCCTCAGAGTGATTCCATATTCCAGGCAGTTCAAAGAATTCTGAACCATAAGCTGAGTTTAGTTCCAGGTGAGGCTAATTGTTTTCAAGCACCAGAATTTTCATTAATTCAACTAATCTTAGTAGATATAAATGTGCTATAGCCTAAATGTCTTTTACTTTTCAAATTACTAACACTGTAAGTAAGGTAAGTCACTTTTATTTAAACGTGTATTTATTAGGCCCTACTGTGTACAGAGCACTAAGCTAGATAATATAGGAATATTTACATAAGAAGAGAATATATTGCTTTCCTTATCTATACATGGTGCATTCCAGGACACATTTAGTGCTATAAGGGAGAGGAGGGATCTGATTTACTTGGAGAATTGATTTGGTATTCAAGAATGAGAAGAGCTGTTGAGCATGAGGAATGTCTTTTTTTCCTTTAAGATTAAAGGAACTGAGCTTGAAGAAGAAACGGTATTTTTTAATTTGTTTTTAAAAACTGTAAATGGATGACAAATTAGAGTAATTGTTTACTTTAAAGGAAGTAGAATTTTCTTTTCCTTAAAATAATGTGTCTGGCAAATTTTACAGAACTCAAAGGGAGAATCCTCACTGGAGTTGTACTTAATGCAACAACCTTCCTTAAGTGGGCACTCTGAAAATTTAAAAACCTTAGAAGTCAGTTATATTTATGTTGTTTTGATTAGTATATTTCATTTTTACTGTGTCATTTGTAACTTTCGTCTTGTTTCTTTATATTTTAGACTTGGAATGGCCAAATATCACAGTGAGGTTCAAAGTTTGAAACTGGATGATGATTCAGTCATAGAAGGAGTAAGTGACCAAGTACTTGTGGCAGTTGTGGTCAGTTTCGCTTTGATTGCTACCCTGGTATATGCACTTTTCAGGTGAGACTAAAGGACAAAAGAGTTGAAATAATATATATTTGCAAGGGCCACTGCCTTCTGACTGCTTCTAGTAATTTTTAATGCTTCATTTAAAAAGTGAGTAATAGAGCTCAGTGATTGTATATATTTACTAAGGTATTTTATTTTCCACTAGGCTCTAAATGCTACTATATATTTTTCCTGTCCTCAGCTGTCTTATGAGATAAAATTTAAACTTATCACCATATTTTGAATAAAATATTAATATTTTCAATGGAAGTATCACAGTTTAAGATAATAATTTTCATAATTGAATCGCTCAATTTGTAAGTGATGCAGACAATAAGTGCAAAATATTTTCAGTCTTCAAATGGAAAAACAGGCAAAAAAAAAGTTGGACAGTATGTAGGGAATTAAGATTACAATTAGGGGCACCTGGGTGACTCAGTCAATTAAGCATCTGACTCTTAATTTCAGTTCAGGTCATGATCTTACGGTTTGTGAGTTCAAGCCCTGCATCCAGCTCTCTGCTGACAGCCCTCTCTCTCTGTCGATCTCTCTGTCTCTCTGCCCACCCACCCGCCCCCCCCACCCCCAGTCGTGCTCTCTCTCTTTCAAAAATAAATAAACTTAAAAACAGATTAGGGGTGCCTGGGTGGCTCAGGTGGTTGGGCATCCATCTTTGGCTCAGGTCATGATCTTGCAGTTTGTGAGTTCGAGCCCGGCATTGGGCTCTGTGCTGACAGCTCAGAGCCTGAAGCCTGCTTCAGATTCTTTGTCTCTCTCTCTGCTCCTCCCCCGCTCGTTCTCTCTCTCTTTCAAAAATGAATAAATGTTAAAAAAAAAAAAAAGATTAAAATTACTGCTATAGAATCAGGAACAATCTTTAAAAGCCTCAGATGTTTATATGCCAATACACAGACTAGGATATAAACTAGAAATTTAAGTGTTAACACACAAAGATAAATAAAATTATATATATATATGTCATATATATACACATATATACACGTATATATATATACACACACACACACATATATATATAAAATTGAAAACAGAAATGGAAAAAAAGTATACAAGTATAAAATAGAAGTGCATCTGGGTGGCTCAGTCGGTTAAGTGTCTGACTCTTGATTTTGGCTCAGGTCATGATCTCATAATTCCTGGGATCGAGCCCTACATCAGGTTCTGCACTTAAAATGCAGAGCCTGTTTGGGATTCTTTCTCTCTCTTTCTGTCTGCCCTCCCCTGCTTGCAAGCTCTTTTTCTCTTTCTCAAGATAAATACATAAACATTAAAAAAAAAAAAAAGGTATGGAGGCACCTGGGTGGCTCAGTCGGTTAAGTGTCCAACTTCGGCTCAGGTCATGATCTCGCAGTTCGTGAGTTGGAGCCCCACATCAGGCTCTGTGCTGACAGCTTAGAGCCTGGAGTCTGCTTTGGCTTCTGTGTCTCCCTCTGTCTCTGCCCCTCTCCTGCTCATACTCTGTCTCTCTCTCGAAAATAAATGAACATTAAAAAGTTTTTGAGAAAAGTATTAAATAGAAAAAAAGATTAATTTCAAAAATTACAAATCAATGAGTTTGTTGTAAAAATTATAGAAAAGGTTCTTAAACATCAAGATTCTTAGATATGACACAAAATATGGGCAACAAAAGAAAAAATAGATAAACTGGGCTTCATCAAAGTTACCAAATTGTGTACTTGAAAGGACATAATCAAGAAAGTGGAAAGCCCACAGAATAGGAGAAAACATTTTTTTTTAATGCGTATTTATTTTTGAGAGAGAGAGAGCGCGCGTAAGCAGGGGTGGGGGCAGAGAGCAGGAGACACAGAATCCAAAGTAAGCTCCATGCTCTGAGCTCTGAGCTGTCAGCACAGAGGCTGATGCGGGGCTTGAACTCATGAACTGAGAGATCATGACCTGAGCTGAAGTCAGATGCTTAACCAACTGAGCCACCCAGTCACCCCAGGAGAAAACATTTCAAATCATATGTCCATATGTCACATGGATCTAGAATATATAAGGAACTTACAACTCAATAATAAAAAGGCAAATAATGCAATTAATAAATGGGCAAAGAATGTGAATGCACATTCCTTCAAAGCAGATATACAAATGGCTAATAAGCACATGAACATATGCCTGACATTGTTAATTATCAGAGAAATCAAAATCAAAATCACAGTGATACACAATTTCATACCCACTAGGATGGTTAGAATCACAAAATCAGATAATAACAATTGTTGAGGATGTGGAGAAATTGGAACCCTCATACACTGATAGTAGAAATCTAAAAATGATTCAACCTCTTTGGAAAACTATCACTTCTTCAAATGATTAAATATGCAATTTCATTCCTAAGTGTATATATATCCATGAGAAATGAAAGCACATTTGCACACAGAAACTTCTATAAGAATGTTCATGGCAGCATTCTTCGTAATAGCCAAAAGGTAGGAAAAAAAACAAATGTCCATCAATGGATGAATGGATAAACACGTGGTACACACACATACAATAGAATATTTTTCAGCTATATAAAGAATAATACTGATACATGCTACCTCATAGACGAAATTTGAAAACATATAGTAAGTGAAGTAAGCTAGATACAAAGGCCACGTATATATGAGTGTGTTCATATGAATGTCCAAAATAGAGAAACCTGTAGAGATTGGAAATAGATTAGTGATTGCTTGGGACTGGAGTGAAAGATGGGGGTATGAGGAATGATAGCTAAGGGGTACAGGGTTTCTTTTTGAGGTAATGGAAATGTCCTAAAATCGACTGTAGTGATGTTTGTATATATGTGTGAATATGCTAAAAACCATTGAATTGTACGTTTTAAATGGGTAAATTGTGTGGTATGGTATGTGAATTATATTTCAATAAAGCTGTTTAAAAATGAGTCATGACTTGGCAGATACAAATGAAGTATCTGCTTTTTATTAAGAATGGGATGAAGATAGAACTTTGTCAAGTTGAAGTATCCATGATAAATTGTTGAGTGAGAATTGTTGATTGAAAGATACATCATGACATGCCTGGGTGGCTCAGTTGGTTAAGCATCCAACTCTTGATCTCAGTTCAGGTTGTGATCCCAGGATCAAGGGATTAAGCCCTGCAGTGGGCTCTGCACTGAACATGGAGGCTGGTTAAGATTCATTCTCTCTCTCTCTCTGTCTCTCTCTCTCTCTGTCTCTCTCTCTTTCTCTGTCTCTCCCCTCCCCTTCCCCCTTTGCCCCTCTCTTCCACTTGTGCTCTCTCTAAAAGCAAAAAAATTTAAAAGACATCACAAAACCGTAAGTCAAGTAAACCATACTGTCTAAAAATTATTTTTGATAAAATTAATTTTATTTTAAAATATTTTTCCCCTTATTTTTTTTTCTAATTTCCCTACTATGGGTATTTATTACTTATATAATAAGAGTGTTTTCCCCACAGACTGGGAAGATATGAAGCCCAAACTAAAAGTTTTATATTTAATATATAAAATTGTGTGTTGGAGATGTCAAAAACTTAACAGTATTAGGCTGCAGTAATCAAAATAACCAGGAAGAGGTCACATTTGGCTTATATACAGTTTGGGTGAATTATTTTACTTTAATTTAATTTAATTTTATGTTTGGGGGGGTGAATAATTTTAAACCGGTAAACATTTCAGGGGAAGTTTTCAGAATGGATAAAGCTATAGAAACCATATAGAATGCTTGAAGGGACTGGGGATATCTAGCTTAGTGGAAAATACTGTTGGACATAAAAGTTGTCTTTAAAAATGATCAGGGTGGGGCGCCTGGGTGGCTTGGTCGGTTAAGCGTCCGACTTCGGCTCAGGTCACGATCTCGCGGTCCGTGAGTTCAAGCCCCGCGTCGGGCTCTGTGCTGACTGCTCAGAGCCTGGAGCCTGTTTCAGATTCTGTGTCTCCCTCTCTCTCTGCTCCTCCCCTGTTCATGCTCTGTCTCTCTCTGTCTCAAAAATAAATAAACGTTAAAAAAAAAAAAATGATCAGGGCTTTTTTTTTTTTTTTTTTAGTTTTTTATTTATTTTGAGAAAGACAGTGCAAGTGGGGGAGGGGCGGGGGGGGGGCAGAGAGAATCCCAAGTAGGGGATGGGGCCCGAATTCATGAAAGCATGAGATCTTGACCTGAGCTGAAACCGAAAGTGGGACACTTAACCAAATGAGCCACCAAAGTGCCCTGATCAGTGCTTGTTTTATTGAAGAAGAATTAGATTTATTCCATGTGGCTTCATTGACAGAACTAAGACCAGTAAGTAAAGATAAATGATAGATTTTGGATCAGCCTAAGTCACTTTTCAAATTATGTAAGGAGCTCCATTATTTAGACATTGTCTTGAATCTGTCATCTGATTGAGTGGGAGGTCAGTTTAAGTTTCTGTCCAGCTCTTCAGATTCAAATTCACTTGGCATTTGTAATCCTGTTACTTCAACTGCAGTTATCAATTAGTGATGAGTTGGGAGAGGGGTAGCATGTGTAGTTTAGAATTCAAAGGAAACTTTTGTCTCTTTTCTGTAATTTCTTTGATGTTTTGAGTCATAATTTTTTTGTATTGTGGTAAAATAAACAGCATAAAATTTACCACTTTAAGTGTACAGTTCAGTGGCATTAAGTACATTCACAATGTTGCATAACCATCACCACTATCTATTTCCAGAACTATCTTCTCCTAAACGGAAACTATGCCAATTAAACAATAACTGCCCATTCTACCTCCTCCTAAGCCCCGGTAACCTCTATTCTATCTTGTATCTCAATGAATTAGCCAGTTCTAGGAATCTCATAAAGTGGAATCATAAAATAATTGCCCAGTTGTATCTGGCTTATTTCACTTAGCATGATGCTTTCAAGGTCCATCTACATTCTAGCATGTATCAGAATATCATTTCTTTTTATGCCTGAATAATATTCCACCATATGTATATACCACATTTTGTTTACCCATTTATTTTTGATAGACATTTGGGTCTGTCAAATGCTTTTAATTGGAATTGCTGGATCATATGGTAATTCTATTTCAACTTTTTGAGGAAACTGTTTTTCACACTAGCTGGCCCATTTTACATTCCCACCAGCCGTGCACAATGGTTCTGATTTCTCTGTATCTCTCTCTTTTTTTTTTTTAAGTCTATTTATTTTGAGAGAGAGAGAAAGAGCAAGTTGGGGAGGGGCAGAGAGAGAGAGGGAGAGAGAATCCCAAGCAGGCTCAGCTCTGTCAGTGCAGAGCCCAACACGGGACTCAAACCCACGAACCATGAGATCGTTACCTGAGCTGAAGTCAGATGCTAACTGACTTAGCCACCCAGGTGCCCCTGATTGCTCTATATCTGTACCAACACTTGATACCTTCTATTTTTTTTTTTTTTTATAATTGTCATCCAAATGGGTATGAAGTAGTGTCTCATTGGAGCTTTGATTTGGCATTTCATTCATGATGTTGATCATCATTTCATTTACTTATTGGCTATTTGTGTATCTTCTTTGAAGAGAAGTCTATTCAGATTCTTTTCTCATCTTTGAATTGGGTGCTTGCTTTTTGTTTCGAGTAATGAGAATCTTTTTTAATAGATTGTCCACACAATGTGGGGCTTGAAGTCAAGACCCCAAGATCAAGTCTTATGCTGTCTCAACTGAGCTAACCAGGTGCCCTCTGAGAGTTGTTTGTTGTTTTTTTTTTTTAATCGAAGTATAGTTGACACAAAAGTTGTAAGAGTTCTTGATATATTATGGCATTAATCACATACCAACTATATGATTTACAGATGCTTTCTTCGATTCTGTGTGTTGTCTTACTCTTTTTTATTTTTATTCAAAAAAAATTTTTTTTAATGTTTATTTTTGAGAGAGACAGAGGCAGAATGTGAGTGGGTTAGGGGCAGAGAGAGAGGGAGACACAGAATCTGAAGCAGGCTCCAGGCTTTGAGCTGTCAGCATAGAGCCTGACATGGGGCTCGAACTCAGGAGCTGTGAGATCATGACCTGAGCTAAAGTCAGACGCTCAACCGACTGAGCCACCCAGGTGCCCCTTTTTACTCTTTTTTAAAGTGTTTTTTTAGTTTTCAGAGAGAGAGAGAGAGTAAGTGAGGGGCAGAGAGAGAGGGTGACAGAGGATCTGAAGTGGGCTCTATGCTAACAGCAGCAAGCCTGATGCAGCACCCAAACTCATGAGCCCTGAGATCATGACCTGGCCAAAATCAGATGCTCAACCAACTGAGCCACCCAGGTGTCCCTCTCTCTTTTTTTAAAAAAGTGTTTATTTTGAGAGAGAGAGAGTGGGAACAGAGGGCGGGGCAGAGAGAGAGGGAGACAGAGAATCCCAGGCAGGGTCCACACTCTCAGTGCGTAGAGCCCAATGCAGGGCTCAGTCCCATGAACCATGAGATCATGACCTGAGCCAAAATTAAGGGTCGGACACTCAGCCAACTGAGCCACCCAGGCACCCCTTTACTCTCTTTATGGTGCACTACTTTGGTAAAGCCCAATTTTTCTGTTTTTTCTCTTGATGCCTGTGTTGTTGGTGTCATATTTAAGTAATTATTGACAAATCTAAGGTCACAAAGATCTTCCCCTGTGTTTTCTTCTAAGATTTTTACAGTTTTAGCTCTTTGATTCATTTCGAGTTAATTTTTGTGTATGGTAGAAGGTAAGGATCCATCTTCATTCTTTTGCATGTGGATATCCAGTTTTCCTAGTATCATTTGTTGAAAAGACCACCCTTACCCCACTGAAGGGTCTTGGCATCCTTACCAAAAATAGTTTGACCATTTATATGAGTTTATTTCTGGACTCTGTGTTTTATTCCATTATTATATGTTTGTCCTTATGTCAGTACCATACCATTTTGATTAGTATAGCTTTGTAGTAAGTTTTGAAATCAGAAAGTGTGTGTCTTATAACTTCACTCTGTTTCAAGATTGTTTTGGCTAGTTGGGATCCATTGTAACATACAAATTTTTAGTAAAAAAATTTTTTTTTAATGTTTATTTATTTTTGAGAAAGAGAGAGACAGAGTGTGAGCGGGACGGGCAGAGAGAGAGGGAGACACAGAATCTGAAGCAGGCTTCAGGCTCTGAGCTGTCAGCACAGAGCCCAATGTGGGGCTTGAACTCACTAACCCTGAGATCATGACCTGAGTGGAAGTTGGACACTTAACTGACTGAGCCATCCAGGAGCCCCATTAGGAGTTTTCTTTCTTTTTTTTTTAGAGTTGATGATTTTTTTTTCCAATTTTTATTTCTTTTAAATGTTTTTTTTTTGTAAGTTAATTTTTTATTTATTTTGAGAGAGAGATAGAGAGCTAGTGGGGGAGGAGCACAGAGAGAGGGACACAGAATCCAAAGCAGGCTCCGCAATGTCAGCACAGAGCCCGATACAGGGCTCAAACTCACGGACAGTGAGATCATTACCTGAGCCAAAACCATGAGCCAGATGTTTAACCAACTGAGCCACCTAGGTGCCCCTCAATTTTTATTTTTAATTGCGGTATAATTGACATGCAATATTAGTTTCAGGTGTATAACATGGTAATTAGGTAATTATAAACATTACCAAATGCTTACCACAATGAGTATAGTAACCATCTGTCAACATAAAAAATTATTCACTGTATTTCCTATTTTGTATTTAATCACTGTTGTGATTTATTTATTTTATAATTGGACATTTGTACCTTTTAATCCCCTTCACCTATTTTGCTCATCCCCTTCCCCTCTTATAACCACCAATTTGTTTTCTGTATTTATGAGTCTGCTTCTGTTTTTTCGTTTGCTCATTTGTTTTGTTTTTTAGATTCCAGATATAAATAAAATCATATGGCGTTTTTGTCTTTATCTGACTTACTTTCATTTAGCATAATACCAACTAGGTCCATCCACGTTGTCATGAATGGCAAGATTTCATTCTTTCGTCCTCCTTCCCCTAGATTTCATTCTTTTAAAATATTTTTTTCATGTTTATTTATTTTTGAGAGAGAGAGAGCGCATGCACAAGTGGGGGAGGGGCAGAGAGAGGGGGATAGAGGATCTGAAGTGGGCTTCACATTGACAGCAATGAGCCCAATGTGAGGCTCAGATTCACAAACTGTGAGACCATGACCTAAGCCGAAGTTGGACGCTCAACCGATTGAGCCACCCAGGTGCCCTTAGATTTCATTCTTTCTTATGCTGAGTAATATTGCATTGTGTACATATATTACATCTTCTTTATCAGTTCATCTGTCAGAGGACAATTAGGTTGTTTCCATATCTTGTCTATTGTAAATAATGCTGCAGTAAATATAGGGGTGCATATATCTTTTCAAATTAGCGTTTTCATTTTCTTTGGGTAAATCCCCTGAAGTAGAATTACTAGATTGTATGATATTTCTATTTTTAATTTTTTAAGGAATTGCCACTTGGTTTTCCACAGTGGTACCAATTTACATTCCTACCAATAGTTCACAAAGGTTTGCTTTTCTCTACATTCTGGCCAGCACTTACCATGTCTTGTTTTTTTGGTAATAGCCATTGTGACAGGTGTAAGGTAATATCTCATTGTGGTTTTAATTTGTATTTCCCTGATGGTTAGTGACACTGAGCATCTTTTCATGTGTTTGTTGTCCATCTGTATGTATTCTTTGGGAAACGTCTTTTCAGGTTCTCTTACCATTTATTAATCGGATTATTTGTGGGGTTTTTTGGGTGCTGAATTGTATGAGTTCCTTATATATTTTGGATATCAACCCCTTGGTGGCTATTATCATTTGCAATTGCTTCTCCTGTTCAATATATCACCTTATTGCTTTGTGGATAGTATCCTTTGCTGTACCAAAGCTTTTTAGTTTGATTCAGTCTCAGTAGTGTATTTTTGCTTTTGTTTCCCTTGCTTGAGGAGAGAGGACCAGAAAAAATATTGTTAAGGCTGATGCCCAAGAGTTTACTGCCTGTGTTTTCTCCTAGGAGTTCTATAGTTTCATGCTCTACTTTAGGTCTTTAATCCATTTTGAATTTACCATTGTGTATAAAAGTATATGAAAGTGGTCCAGTTTCATTCTTTTGCATGCAGGTGTCCAGTTTTCCCAACACCATTAATGAAGAGATTGCCTTTTCCCCCATTGTATATTCTTGCTTCCTTTGTTGTAAATTAATTGACCATATAAGCATGGGTTAATTTCTGGGCTCTCTGTTCTATTGATGTGTCTACTTTTGTGCCAGTACTATACTGCTTTGATTCCTATAGCTATGTAGTATATCTTGACAACTGGGATTGTGATACCTCCAGTTTTGTTCTTCTTTCTTTGGCTCTTCAGGATCTTTTGTGGTTCCATACAAATTATGGACATTATTTGTTCTAGTTCTGTGAAAAATGCTGTTGGTATTTTCATAGGGATTACATTGAGTCTGTAAATTGCTTTTAGTAGTATGGACATTTTAACAATGTGAATTCTTTGAGCCCATGAGCATGTTATATCTTTTCATTTGTTTGTGTTGTCTTCAGTTTATTTCATTGGTATGTTATAGTTTTCAAAGTACAGGTCTTTAATCTCCTTTGTTAAATTTATCCCTAGGTGTTTTATTCTTTTCAGTACAATTGTGAATGGGATTGTTTTCTTAATTTCTCTTTCTGCTACTTTTTGTTTAATGTTTATTTATTTTTGAGAGAGAGAGAGTGGGCACAAGCAGGGGAGGGGCAGAGAGAGGGGACAGAGGATCTGAAATGGGCTCTGTGCTGACAGCAGCGAGCCTGATATGGAGCTCAAATTCATGAACCAGGAGATCATAACTTGAGCCAAAGTCAGACACTCAATCAACTAAGCCACCCAGGTGCCCCTCTGCTATTTCTTTATTAATGTATAGAGATGGAACAGATTTTTATATATTCGGTATCTTACAACATTACTGAATTCACTTATTCTAATAATTTTTGGTGGAGTCTTTAGGGTTTTCAACATGTAGTATCATGTCATCTGCAGATAGTGACCATTTTACCTTTTCCTTACCAATTTGGATGCCTTTCATTTCTTCTTTGATTGCTGTGACTAGGATTTTAGTAATGTGTTGAATAAAAGTGGCAAGGATAGACATCCTTGTTTTGTTCCTGCTCTTAAAGGAAAGCTTTCCACTTTTAACTATTCACTATGATGTTAACTATGGGTTTTTTATCTATGTCCTTTATTATGTTGAGGTATGTGTCCTCTAAACACACCTTATTGAAAGTTTTTATCATGAATGTATATTGACTTTTGTCAAATGTTTTTCTACATTTATTGAGGTGATCATATGAATTATATCCTTCATTTAGTTAATGTAGTGTATCATGTTGATGGAGTAATGGATATCGAACTATCCTTGTATTCCTGGAATAAATCCAACTTGATCATGGTGAATGAACCATTTAATGTATTGCTGAATATGGTTTGCTAATATTTTGTTGAGTATTGGTCTGTAATTTCTCTCCCTTTTTTTTATTGTATCTGTGTTCAGTTTTGGTATCAGGATAATGATGGCCTCATAAAATAAATTTGGCAGCATTTCTTTCTCTTTTATATTTTTAAAGTAGTTCAAGAAAGATAAGTATTAACTCTTCTTTAAGTGTTTGGTAGAATTCATCTGTGAAACCTTCTAGTCCTGGACTTTTCTTTCTTGGTTGTTTTTTGATTATGATTCAATTTTGTTATTAGTAATTGGTTTGTTCAGATTTTCCTTTTTTTCTTGATTCAGTTTTGGAAAATTGTATATTTATAAGCAGTTTATCCACTTCTATGTTGTCAATTTAGTTGGCATATAATTTTTTATAATATTTTACAGTCTTTTGTATTTCTGTAATGTTGGTTGTAACTTCTCTTTCTAATTTTATTTATTTGAGTTCTCTGTCTTTTTTTCTTGACGAGTCTGGCTAAGATTTATTAATTTTGTTTATCTTTTGAAAGAACTAGCTTTTAGGTTCACTGATCTATTTTTTTTTGAGTCTCTATTTCATTTATTTCTACTTTGATCTTTACTATTTCCCTCCTTCTACTAATTTTTGACCTTGTTCATTCTTTTTCTAGTTTCTGTATGTGTAACATTAGCTTGTTTATGAGAGTTTCCTCAAAATGGATTAAAGAACTGAATGTGAGACCTGAAACCATAAAAATTCTAGAAGAGAGCACAGGAAGCTATTTCTCTTACATCAGCTGTAGTAACATTTTTCTAAATATGTCTCCTAAGGCAAGGGAAATAAAAGCAAAACTAAACTATTGGGACTACCTCAAAATAAAAACCTTCTGCTCAGCAAAGGAAACAGTCAACAAAACAAAAAGACAACCTATTGAATGGGAGAAGATATTTGCAAATGATATATCCAGTAAGGGGTTAGTATCCAAAATATATATAAAGAACTTATACAACTCAATACCAAAAAAATAGGGGCACCTGGGTGGCTCAGTTGAGCGTCGGACTTCAGCTCAGGTCATGATCTCACAGTTCGTGGGTTCATACCCTGTGTCAGGCTCTGTGCTGACACCTCAGATCCTGGAGCCTCTTTCAGATTCTGTGTCTCCCTCTATCTGCCCCTCCCCTGCTCACGTTCTTTCTCTTTCTCTCAAAAATAAATAAGCATTAAAAAATTAAAAACAACAACAACAACAACAAATAATCCAATTACAAAATGGGCAGAAGACATGAATAGATTTACTCCAAAGAAGACATACAGAGACCAACAGGCACATGAAAAGATGATCCACATCACTCATCATCGAGGAAATACAAATCAAAGCTATAATGAGATATCACCTCACACCAGTCAGAATGGCTAAAATCAAAAACATAGGAAACAACAAGTTCTGGCAAGGATGTGGAGAAAAAGGGTCTTTGTTCACTGTTGGTGGGAATGCAAACTGGTACAGCCACTATGGAAAACAGTATGGAGTTTCCTCAAAAGATTTAAAATAGAACTACTCTGTAATTCAGTAATCACTCTACTGGGTATTTATCCCCAAAATACAAAAACACTAATGAACAGGATACATACACCCCTGTGTTTATTTGCAGTATTATTTACAATAGCCAAATTATGAAGCAGCCAGGTGTCCATCTATAATTTTTTTTTAATGTTTATTTATTTTTGACAGAGAGACTGAGCATGAGCAAGGGAGGGGCAGAGAGAGAGGGAGACACAGAATCCAAAGCAGGCTCCAGGCTCTGAGCTGTCAGCACAGAGCCTGACGCGGGGCTCGAACTCACAGGCTGTGAGATCATGACCTGAGCTGAAGTCGGATGCTCAACTGACTGAGCCACCCAGGTGCCCCCACCAAGTGTCCATCTATAGATGAATGGATAAAAAGATGTGGTATACAAATGCAGTGGAATATTATTCAGCCATAAAAAAGAATGAAATCTTGTCATTTGCAACAATATGGAGAGAGCTAGAAAGTGTAATGCTGAGTGAAATAAGTTGGAGAAAGACAAATACCATATGGTCTCATTCATATATGGAATTTAAGAAACAGAACAAATGAGCAAGGAAAAAAGAATGAGAAAGACAAAACTATAGAGAACAAACTTATGGTTATCAGAGGGGAGATTGGTGGGGAGAAGGGTGAATTAGCTGATAGGGATTAAAGAGTGCACTTACTATGATGAAAAAATAATAAAAAGTGAGTATTGATAGGTATGAAGTTATTGCCATTTTGTCAGCTATTCTCTGGTTTTTGTTGTTCTCTTTTCCTTCTTTTTCTTTTGCTCTCTTCCCTTGTTATTTGATTACTTTTTTTAGTGTTTACTTGTATTACTTTCTCTTTATTATTTGTGTGTCTATTGTCGGATTTTGGTTTGTGATTACCGTGAGATTCATATGTAATATCCTATGTATATATAACAGTCTACATTAAGTGGAAGGTTGTTTAAGATCGAAAATATTCTGAAAGCAATACATGTTTGTTCCTTCCCTGCATGTTTTATGTATATGATGTCATATTTTGCATCTTTCTATTTTGTGTATCTTTTTTTTTTTTTTTTTTTTTGGAGTTAGCTCTACACCCAATGTGGGTCTTGAACTCACAACCCTAGATCAAGATTCATATGCTCTACCAACTGAGTCAGCCAGGCACCCCTGTCGTGTGTGCACGTGCGTATCTCAACTAGTTTTTGTAGATATAATTGATTTTACTACTTTTGTATTTTAACCTTCATAGCAGTTTTATAAAAGAACGATCTACTAACTTTACTGTATGTTTGCTTTTACCAGTGAAATGTTTTCCTTTCATAATGTTGTTATAGTTTTGACTTTTTTCTTTCCCCCTGCTTAAAGTTTCATTTAACATTTCTTATAAGGCTGGTTTAGTGGTGATGAACTCCTTTAACTTTTGTTTGTCTGGGAAGCTCTTTATATCTCCTTCAATTCTGAATGACAACTCTGGCAAATAGAGTAATCTTGGTTATAGGCTTTTTCTTTTTAGAGTTTGAATATATCATACCAGACCTTTTTTGGCCTGCAAAGTTTCTGTGAAAAACCAGCTGATAACTTTATGGGGTTTCCCTTGTATATAACTATTTTATTTTTTCTTGCTGTTTCTATGATTCTCTCTTTATCTTTAACTTTTGGCATTTTAATTATGTGTCTTGGTGTGGACTGCTATGGGTTCATATTTTTGGGGATTCTCTGTGCTTCCTAGGCCTGGATATCTGTTTCTTTCCCCAGTTTAGGGAAGTTTTCAGCTATTATCTCTTAAGTAAGTTTTCTGCCCCTTTCTATTTTTCTTCTGCCTCTGGATCCCCCCATAATTGTGAATATTAGTATGCTTGATATTGTCATAAAGATCCTTAAACCTATCCTCATTTTTTAAAAAATCCTTTTTTTCTGTTCAGCTTGGATGCTTTCCCCTACCTTGTGTTCCATTCGTTGAATTGTTCTTCTGTATCCTCTCTTCTGTTGTTGATTCCCTCTAGTGTATTTTTGATTGCACTTACTGTATTTTTTTCAGCTTTGGTTCTTTTTTTATGTTTTCTCTTTGTAATGTTCTCACTGAGTTCATCTACTCTTCTCCCAAGTACAGTGAAAATGTTTATGACCATTATTTTGAACTCTTAATCATGTAGACTATTTAATCTCTGTTTTGTTTAATTCTTTTTTCTCCAGTTTGGTTTTGTTCTTTTGGTTGGAACATAATCTTCCGTCCCTAATTTTTTCTGATTCTCTGTGTTTGTTTCTATGTATTAGGTATGTCAGCTAGGTCTCCTAGTCTTGAAGATATTGGCCTTCTGTAGAAGGTGTGCTTTGGGGCCCAGTAGCACAATCCCACCCCCCATACCTCCATCACTAGAACCAGGTGCTCCAATGGTGTCCTTTCTGTAGGCTGCAGGTGCTATCTGGTTGTGCCTGGGCATGTGTGTTGCTGCTGCTATGGTGGGTGGGGCTGGTTCCTGCACCACCGGCTGAGCGTCCTAGCCACATCTGCTGCAGCCATGCTGGTGTGCAGGGCTGGCTCTCCTCCCTCTCTGGGGCAGGAATTGCTTTGGAGCAGATGCCAGTTCTAGCCAGGACTGCTTGCTGGGTGCACCAGGGCAGGAACCACTTTGAAAGGGTGCCTGCCAGGGTAGAATGATTGGGTGGGGCAGTTCCACAGGTGAATGCTGGGATGGGGCGAGCAGGACTAACAAGGTTAGCAAGGTAGAAAGAGAGTATCAGAACTGTCTCCCATAAACATCTGGCTACATAGGCCGAATGCAGTGCAGTTCCCCAAGGCTGGGGATGCCCAATGTTAAGCTTTATCTCCCTTTTCAGAGTTGACCTTCATGCCTGTGAGATCCCTCCCACTTGTGGGATACTGTGTAGAGGGTTTGGTTCTTGACCACATCTCTGCCCTTTACCCTTCTTGATGTGGACTTCTCTTTATATCTTTAGCTGTGGAGGAGCTGTTCTGCCAGTCAGTTCAGTTCCAGAGTGAATTGTATTATTGTATGTAGTTGTTGCCTTGATGTGTCCATAGGAGGAGGTGAATTCAGGATCCTCCTACTCTGCCATCTTCCTGAGATCTGGGTTTTTCTATATTGCAAAGAATCCTGTTGGGATGTGACAGGGATTGCATTGAATCTGTAAATAGGTCACTTTGGGTAGTACTGACATCTTAAAAATATTAAGTCTTCTAGTCTATGAACACAGGATGTCTTTCTATTTATTTATGTCTTCTTTAATTTCCTTCAGCAGTGTATTACAGTTATAATATATTTCTTTCTAAATCTTTTTGTCCTCCCTTCTTAAGCTGTTATGAATAGCTGCCATTTGTTGACATACTAAAAACCAGTGCAAAGGGTTTGGTAAGCAGTTTAACCTATAAACCACAGATTTGCTCTTGCACATTTGTGAACTTTGATTCAGACATTGTTTCTTGACCCAGAGTTTGGATATCATTTATTTCCTCTTATCAGAGATTCCTGACTTCTTTCCAGAGCCACATAACTGGTTTGATAATTTTGGTTTCTCCTTTCATGAATAACAAAGGACCATAAATCATTGGTAAATGATATATTTTGTTTCTGTATTAGAGCCATTGTTTTCCTCGGCATCTTTAGACCTAGTGTCAAATGCTGTCATTTTCTCATCGCTGAAGTGATCACATCTTGAGGTTTTCTAATCTCACTTTCAGTCTGTCTTAATTATCCCATTATTTTCTAGATTTTTGGTTCTGGACTCACAGTTGCTAATCCCATTTAATTGCCTAAACTACAGGCTTCGTTCAACATCTCAGGCTGTTTGTCTTGTTCTTTGGTTATACTTTGACTTTTCTAACATTCTACTACTAGATTTTACAATCTTGTATCTTTTCTTTTATGGAAAGAAACCAAAAGAAAGACCTTCCAGTTACATGGTTTATATGTGTACTCTGAAAAGTAGTAACTGTCTTTCTTTCAAGGAGAAGGGAATGGTTTTCCACTGTCAAAGAACAGAGAAATGCTGTTTAGGTAGGTAGTTATTGATACTTAAATGAGATGGTTCCTTGTGCTGTTCCGGATAGATTGTTTCCACCACAGAGATCGTTATTCAGTCATAAAAAGGTAATATTTAAAATAAATAATCCACCAGAATTTAAGATGTTTAAACAGTTCAAGTAGCTTTATTACATTTATGTTTATTTTCTGATTAGAAATTTGACTTTTTTGGGGGCTCCTGGGTGGCTCAGTTGGTTAAGTGTCCGACTTCGGCTCAGGTCCTGATCTCGCGGTTCGTGGGGCCCCCATCGGGCCCTGTGCTGACAGCTCAGAGCCTAGAGCCTGCTTCGGATTCTGGGTCTCCCTCTCTGTCCCTCCCCTGCTCACACTCTGTCTATCTCAAAAATAAATAAACATTTAAAAAATTAAAACAAAAAAGAAATTTGACTTTTTTAATGTTCTTCAAAACTAATGGTTCTTTTTTGCCAGCTTTTTTCCTAAAATTTGGATTTTTTACTAAAAATTGAATAATCGTAAGATGTATTTTAAAAAGTTTTCCATGTCCCATTAAGTTATTGATTTAGAGTTTTTATCACTGTTGGGTATTAGCTCACCCAGGAAATAAAGGCTCTTATATAAAGTAACACTGGGATTTTGTGGACTTAAAATATTGCTGTTAAAAAATGTTTAAGTTTAGAAGAAACTGTTACAGCCAAATGGAATTAAGCTGTGATTCAGATGTAAATCTTCAACCCCACCCTGCCAACCTAAACCACCCCTTCCAATTTCCAATACCCACATACCTTATCTCATCCTTGTGTATCAGCCACTAAATTCTTGCCTTTGAATCTCCCTTTTAATTGTTAATGTTAAGGTATAAGTGGTATGTTACGTCTGGGTTTTTCTGTATGACAAAGTTTTATTTTCTGTTGTTTTGTCCCCCTTTCCTCATAAAAGCTCTATGAAGATCTGTGAAAAGCTCTATGGGAGAAAGATCTAATTAGATATGCAAAAGTGTTCAAATGCATAATAATATCTAGAATTATATAGTTTATTTTGAAGGAATTTTGCAGAAGAAATAAACGTGTTAATCGTTCTTCAGATGATTTGTAAACCTGCAGTTACATCAAATCTACAAGGTGCTAGGCCTCTGGATTTCATCATTTGCCAGCTGAACCTGAAATCAGCTGTATTCGGTAACCTTAGAACGCCTCACAGAGTAGCCTGGAATGTTCAGTCCTGGAATTGGAGTACAGTTGTGTGCCATCATTTACGTTTATGAAGTTCTTGGTTGAAAATTAGACCCATAAAGAAAACGGATTCATCTGGCAATATTTTGTATTCAAAGCTTATTATATTTTATTTAACAGAAACGCCCATCAAAACATTCACCCAGAAAACCAAGAATTAGTAAGGGTGCTTCGGGAGCAACTTCAAACAGAACAGGTACTATTGCTATTATATAAATATGTGTATTTATGTAAGGGGTAGATGTTGCTATTCTCCTTACATATGAAATGGTGATGAAACAATAAATTATTGTTTGGAAACATGGGGTGTTTTCCTGCTTTACTAATTTAAGTGATTCTATTGATTGTATATTTTCAGATTAGGCAAATGACTAGTTTTAACTATTCAAATGTTTTCATGTGCATGTTTGTTTGTTTATTCTGAGAGAGAGAGGGAGAGAGAGGGAATACCAAGCAGGCTCCACATTTTCAGTGGAAGCTGGATGTGGGGCTAGAACTCCTGAACCTGTGAGATCATGACTTGAGCCGAAATCAAGACTTGGACACTTAACCAACTGAGCCACCCAGACGCCCCAAAACTGCTTTAAAAACAGCAGTTTTCCGGGGTGTGTGGGTGGCTCAGTTGGGCATCAGACCTTGCCTCTGGTCACGATCTCACGGTTTGTGGGTTCAAGCCCCACATAGTCTTTGCCCTGACAACTTGGAGCCCACTTTGGATTCTCTGTCTTCCTGTGTCTCTGCCCCTCCCCTGCTTACACTCTCACTCTCAAAAATAAACATTAAAAAAACAACAACAACAAAAAAAACCCAGCAGTTTTCCTATTAGTTATTTGTGAGGAAATAATAACTTTCTAATTGGCTTTAATGAAATGTAATGGAAAAACTATTTTTCTTTTTTAAGTTTATTTATTTATTTTGAGAGAGAGACCACATGTGCACATGCAAGCAAAGGAGGGTCAGAGAGGGAGAGAGAATCCCAAGGAGGCCCCATGCGGTCAGCACAGAGACTGACAAGGGGCTCAGTCTCACAAACCATGAGATCATGACCTGAGCTGAAATGAGTGAGACGCTTAACTGACTGAGCCACCCAGGCACCCTAGATAAGCTATTTTTCTAACATCTAAGACCTACAAAGAAATGACTGTAAGGGGTGGCTTTTTTTTTTTTTTCCTCTTCTTTTTCTTCAGTGGTCAAAGTTAATAAAACTAGTTAGGCAAAAAAATAAAACTTTTCTGCCTCTTCTTTGCTTTTAACCAAATGGACTCTCTACGAACCAGAAATGTATTTCATGAAGGCTGGAATAAGTAGGATATTATACACCTGTATGTCAAGATAGCTAATATCAAAAAAACAAAAACCCTTAAAAATTGATTTCCCACCAATTAAATTTTAATTCCGAAGAGGGTTTTATAATTTATCCATTCACCAAATATTTATTAAACATCTACCATATGTCAGATATTGTTGTGGGCATTGAGGATTCAGTTGTGAGCTAAACAAACAAGAATTCCTGCCTTCATAAAATTTCAATTCACTGATGTAAAAATAGCTTAAGCATGTTAATAGTACTCTGTTCAAGGGCTGTTGTTATTAATAATTCATGCTGGGATAGTGTTTTATAATTTACAGAGTGCTTTCACATTACAACTATCTTATTTAATCTGCAAACACAAGTAAGGCAACAAGTATCATTCCCATCTAACATGTTAGATCACTGAGATTTACTTAAATGCACACTGGAATTACATGAATAGATCTGGCTATCCAGAAGTCCTACACTGAGCTGGATATTCCAGATTTCTTTGCACCACTTTCCAGTTCACCTACCTCACACATGGCATGTAGCTTTCGTTAGAATAAAGCTAGTGACTTAGCCCTTCCTGTGCGGGTCTGTATAGTAACAACTACCCATATGTAGCCATTTAATTTTAAATTGACCAAAATTAAATACAATTTAAATTTCAGTATGTTTTAATTACACTAGTCACCTTTCAAGGACTCAATACTCAAAGATATAAAGGAGATATCCATTACTGCAAAAAGTTTTGTTGGACAGCACTGGTAACTGGTAATTGTTTTTGTTTTGTTTTAGTTAATTTACAAAGAATAATAAGATAAAAGGTAGAGAGGGAGACTTAATTAAGTGCTATGTGTTTTTCTGTTTTTCTGTTTTAAATAATATAAAAGACTATAACATCAAGGTGTGACCATAGCTTATAGAATATTCTAGTATTTTAGGACTGGTAAGAAATAGGAGATTTTGGTTATGTTTATTAGTTTTAGGTGACAAATCTTTTTTTTTTTTACGTTTATTTATTTTTGAGAGAGCACAAGTGGGGGAGGGGCAGAGAGAGAAGGAGACACAGAATCTGAAGCAGGCTCCCGGCTCCCAGCTGTCAGCACAGAGCCTGACACAGGGCTCAAACTCACAAACTGTGAGATCATGACCTGAGCCAAAGTCGGATGCTCAACCAACTGAGCCACCCAGGCACCCAGGTGACAAAAATCTTTGATTTGGTTTACAACTAAGAATAGTTCATATTTAGTGAATTCTATAATTTTTTTTTTTTTTTTTTTTGGTATTTGACGTTTTTAATGCTGGCTACTTTATAAGAGGTGTGCTGGGTGCTGTGAATATAGTTTTTTATAAGTATCTTCAAAGATACACATTACATACTGTGCTAGATTCCTTCCAGTGCCTGGGTCACTGCAGCGAGTCCTATAGGTAAAGTGCTCCTTCATAGCACTTACATTCTGATGGGTTCTTTGATATCTGGATGCTTCTTGTAGTGATGATTCTATTCAACATTCCTATTACAATCTCATAACAGTGATGTAACTGGGGAACATTAAATTTTGCTAATCTGACCATGTGGAAGATTAAGTTCAAGGTACCAATGGTATTAAATTTCCTTCTTCCAAAATGACCAATATTCTTTGCAAGTTTAATTCTGGTCCCTTTGTGAGGCACGGCACACGTGCAACACTTACCAGGAATGTATGAATGAAAAAGATGTAAGAAATGATTAAAAGCTATTACTTGGGAAACCGTTTGATATATCTTTAGCTTTTGCATTAGCTCAGCCTGTGTTTCTCAGAATAACATAGTCATTCTAACAGTGAAAGAGAAACTCCTGAGTCAATGTAGGTTTTTGTCTTTAAAATGTGCTCAGGAAGGAAGGTAGAGACCGTGGAGCTTAATAAAACAATTTGGCTTCATAATTTTATCAAACTTACAAGATTTTAAGCTAATGCACATCTAAAACTTGATGAGGATTATACACTATTGACTGTGTTCTTAAGTATAATTAAGAGATAACTTTGAAAGGCCTGTGTGCATTGTGTAATTATGAATCCCTGTTTTCTCCTCAGGATGCCCCTGCTGCTGCTCGACAGCAGTTCTACACTGACATGTATTGTCCAATCTGTTTACATCAAGCCTCCTTCCCTGTTGAAACAAACTGTGGACATCTTTTTTGTGGTAAGCAAACAATACTATATTTGGTAAAAGTGACTATTTAGACCAAGACCCATAAATGTACATGGGCTAGATTCCTAATTTACTTTTTGTTTATTATTAAATTATTCCTAATTTACATTTTATATTTCACAAGTGGGGTAGGTTGCTTCTGATATCCTGTTAGCCACTTTTATTTAGTATCTGTGAGCTCAAAGATTAAAAGAAACCTAATTATTCAACTTCTCAATAAACAGAAATGTGTTTCTTTGAATGGTAATTCAAGTATATGAATACCATGAGGGATTCACTGAATCCTTCATTGTTTATCACTTTTTGGTAGTCCTTCCCAAGGCAGGAAGGTTCTCTCAAGGACCCTGCCCAAGACCTTCCCTTAGCTCTCCTACCTCCTTTTTATCCTGCGTCAGCACAAAAGTTATTAGCCTGTGTGTGTGTGTGTGTGTGTGTGTGTGTGTGTGTGTGTGTGTGACCTTAGGAGGGTTTGTAGGAGAGAATAAGAACACAGAGCATATAGTAGGACAAGAAGGGAACACCAATTTCACACTTACTTAGTATCAGTAAGGGGTGCTTTCTACCTCTGGGCATTTCTTTCCTCCAGAAAGATTTCATAGAGAACGAGGTATCATATAGTCATTGCTTATTGTGCTCCTATGAGATTGAGGAGCGTCAGTTACTACATACCTGCTATGTGCTGGACATTTAAGTTACTTCATTGTGTCAAACTCCAGATATGAGGAAACTGAAACTGAGCTAAGAAATTTTATAAAGGGTAACCCAGCCAGAGAAAGAGCCAGATTTTAAATGTAGGTCTACTTCAAACCCTGTGGTCAATTCTATTACGTGATTAGCGGCTTACATAACTACTCTCTACTTACCATTTATCCATTCACTAGACCTGTTGTTTTATTTGTAGCATTTCTTTCTTGTTCCAATGGCTATATTCAAGATAGGGTTCTAATTGTTCCCAAAATGTACCCATTTTCCATTTTAAGACTAATTTAAAATATAGCATACAATGATCCTTTAAGTTTCTTTCTCCCTATTGTATCTTTTGTTTGGGATTATATAGAATTATTAGGTATATAGTGCTATTATTTATGCTCTCAGGGATGGCATAAATACTTTGAAATCCATATCATGCAATGCAGGGTTTTCTATACCTTTTCTATACCTGACCAGTCCCATTATTGCATCATCCATTAATTTCATTGTCTTCCCTAAAGGTTTTGCCTAAATTAGCTAACAAGTTATAAAACACTTATTTCAGTGTCTTTGTCTGTTGGGAATGCTAATGAGCAGCAAAATTATGAAAGATCAGCTACAGGGAATTAAATGACCACAGAGAAAGCAGATACTTTTCCCCCTCTCGAACCTCTGGTGGATATTCCTCATCAATTGGACATTCTTTCTGAGTCTGGATATGGCCTAAATGGCCATCCTTTAACACAATACTTTGGACAGGTGTTAAGAATCAGTGCGGTTTGGCAGGCTAGATGAACTCTATTTGCCAGCCCAGGCTTAGGTAATTCACTGAGTGGATAACCTAGTCAATTCAAAGATGGCTGTATTGTGTTCTTGGTTTCTGGGTCTGACGTAATTGGGTAGATTGCTTCTGATATCCTGCTGTACTTGCTAGACACTTATTTATTGTCTCTAGGTTCAAAGATTCAAAAAACTTGTTACTCAGCTTCTCAAACAGAAATGTGTTTCTTTGAATAGTAGTTCAAGTATATTGATACCGTATATATCCAGAGCACCTTAGCTTAGTTCCTATATATGGAACTACAGTTCTGTTCCTTTACAGTGTGTTAAGAATAATAACAGCAACAGACTTCATCTTACTTGCATTTGTAACCCACATTGTTTTATTTAATTCTCCAGCAGTCTTATGAGGTGTTTTTCCCATTTTACAAATAAATAGATTGAGAGAGATTGTGACCCAGATTAATGTCATTGTCTCTCCCACCATCTTATTTAGGTGGATCTCTTTTTTTATACAGGGGGAAGGTTGAAGAAAAGGGAAAACATTAAGCATATCACAGCAGATGTGTGTGAACTGAAGTGTTTGATTTGCTGGACCATAGTTTTTCTGTGCAGGCAGTGGCCATTACATAATTTGCAAAACAAGGACATCTGTACCCCAATTTGTAGAAAAGAGATGTGGGATTAAATAAGTTAACATATGTCAAAACACATTGAACTTTTGAGTGAAAAGGTCATAGATAAAACTAAGGCATCATTACAGATGTTAATACTGAGAAGATTTATAAGTTTTGCTTTCATATAGTTTCTATATGAAATTAGATTGCTCAAGTTAATAAATATTAGCTAACACAGCACTCTGAAAGTAGGAAAAGATACCAGATAAAAATTCTTTAGCTTTTAAATTCATCTTTAAATCACTGAACCAGTTTTACATCACAGTCACTGTAATGTCCAATTTGTTTTTGTTTTGTTTTTTTTAAACGTTTATTTATTTTTGGGACAGAGAGAGACAGAGCATGAATGGGGGAGGGGCAGAGAGAGAGGGAGACACAGAATCGGAAGCAGGCTCCAGGCTTCGAGCCATCAGCCCAGAGCCTGACGCGGGGCTCGAACTCACGGACCGCGAGATCGTGACCTGAGCCGAAGTCGGACACTCAACCGACTGAGCCACCCAGGCGCCCCTGTAATGTCCAATTTGGATAGCCTTTGCTTAGCCCGTTGGATGCTCACCAGTCTCCTTACATACCACTTAGTTCTACTTCTGGTATTTGCTCTTTGCTATTCATAAAACTTGGAGCATCCTCCCTCCTGTTTTCTATTTCTAAATCTTACCTATCCTACAAAGTTCAGTTCAAATCCTTTCTCATCTACAAATGACTCTCTGATATATCCCAGAATTCTCTCTCCTACATACCTTTTGTACTTAAAGTTAATATTACATAGTTTGAGATTTAACTACCTTCTGATTGATTTCAGTATGTCACCTTGGACTTCTCAATTTGACTGTCATTGCTTATTCCAAATTCTAGGCATTTATTTGATCTGGAAGAATCAGAATAAGGAACGCAGAAGGGCTAACCTAGGTTGCTAAGACAAGGATAAGAAGACAGATAGGGGCGCCTGTGTGGCTCAGTCTGTTAAGCATCCGACTTCGGCTCAGGTCACGATCTCATGGTTCGTGAGTTCAAGCCCCGCACTGGGCTCTGTCTTGACAGCTCAGAGCCCGGAGCCTGCTTCAGATTCTGTGTCTCCCTCCCTCTCTCTGCCCCTTGCTCGCACTCTCTTTCTCTCTCTCTCTCTCTCTCAAAAATCAATAAACATTAGAAAAAAAACTCTTCTTAAAAAAATTTTTTTAAAAGAATACAGAAAAGATCTTGGAGGTAGAAGTGAGACAGGAAGCACTTAGTTCAGATTCACAATGGGACCTGAATGGTCTGAGAAACAGGCGTCCTGCAGAGAAGAAATGAATTGGGCCCTTAAACATCAGATAGGATTTTAAAGTATTCCTCCTCCTCTTTCTTCTTCATAAATAAATAAACAAAATAAAATAAAATAAATATTCCTTTTTCATTTGTTACTGGTCTGAACTTTAATGCTTATACACTTAGCTTACCTGCTAATTTTGAGGTCTATAAACTCTTCCTTTAAGCTGTGTTTAGTTGTTTTGCTGCTCATGAACAGCTTCAGGCAGAAAAATCAGATCTATCCAGTACAAAAGTTGATTGAATTATTGAACTAGATTATAAACTTTATTAGGTCAGATAGCATGTAATTTTTGTATCCTTTGGTTCCTTATTCATAGTACTTTATTATTATTATTGATACTACTGTAATTTGGCATTCTAAATTTTTAAAAAAATAGAAGCTATGTTTTTGTAACATACATACCATTTGGAACAGAAAATTTATGCTGTGATTTGTTGGTGATCATATTTGCAGTGATGTTCATTTATTTTACATAGGAAATGCAGTATTTTCTATTAAGCCTCACAGTATTGAAGCAGTTAATGTATTCTTGCTTTGGATTGTATAATTTTATCTTAATTGGTAGTTCAAATAAAAATATTTTTTAATGACTGGGAATTATTACCAGATTTGAATTTGCCTGAAATGAAATGAAATAAAAATATTTTAAAATAAGATGATGCTACAAAAATATTTCAAATTTGAAACTTTCTGAGGACTCATGGGCTTTAAAATTTAAAACATCAGTATTAATGGTTTTTTTTCTCATTAGGTACCTGCATTATTGCATACTGGCGATACGGTTCATGGCTTGGGGCAATCAGTTGTCCAATCTGTAGACAAACGGTAATGTTTGTATCCAGAAAGCATCATTTATGCTAGTTTATTTTGTAAATTTTTATAATTTCTGTATCTAAATTTTCAATTATTTTTATTAAAGTTTTTATTTAAATTCCAGTTAATTAACATATAGTGTAATATTAGTTTCAGGTGTACGATATAGTGATTCAGCACTTGGATATATCACCCTGGGCTCATCCGGGATTAAGTGCACTCCTTAATCCCATCATGTATTTAACCCATCCCTACCCCCCTCCCCAACCATCAGTTTGTTCTCTATAGTTAAGGGTCTGTTTCTTGGTTTGCCTCTCTCTCTTTTTTCTTCCCCTTTGCTCATTTGTTTGTTTCTTAAATTCCACATATGAGTGAAATCATATATTTGTCTTTCTCTGACTGACTTATTTCATATAGATAATACTTTCTAGCCCCATCCACATCATTGTAAATGGCCAAGATTTCATTTTTTATTATGGCTTAGTAATACTCCACTGTACATACATACCACATCTTCTTTATCCATTCATCAGTCGATGGACATTTGGGCTATTTCCATAATTTGGCTATTAGAGTATTTTTGTATCCTTTGGGTAAATACCTAGCAGTGCAGATGCTGGATCATAGGGTAGTTCTATTTTTCCAAACTTCTATAATGTTACCCCCTTATTTATTTTTATTTTTATTTTTTTATTTTAGAGAGAGAGAGAGCACGAGTGGAGGAGAAGCACAGAGGGAGAGAGAGAATCTCAAGTATGCTCCACACTCAGTGCAGAGCCTGATGCAGGGCTCAATTCCACAACCCTGGGATCATAAGCTAAGCCAAAACCAAGTCGGACACTCAACTGACTGAGCCACCCAGACATCCCTCCATTATTTTTTTTTAATGTCTTACAGACACTAAAAAAAAGAAAGAAATTCCCTTTGAAATCCTTCAGTTGTAATAAAAAACAGCTGCTAAATGAATCCTCCCTAAAATTCTAATAAGTCTTTATTATAATACTAGCAAAGGAATAACTGAACTAGCTAATCAAGCTTAAACAGATATTTCCCCTACGTATACTTCTTTTGAAAAAAATATTTTTCCTTTTTTATTTATTTTTAATCTGCCCTTCTCCAGTGAGGGTGTAGGTAGCTTTCTATGATGGATAATAATTTTTTAAAATGTCTGTTTTAAGGTGCCTTCTTAGCACAGCGGGCAGCGCATCAGTCTCATAAAATGTCTCTTTTGGAGACATAACCACATTACATTATCCAGAACAGATCAGACCGTTATAGTTAGTACAGAAGCTACTTCAGGAGGGAGACAGTTTTTATAAACATATATTGAAGACTGAAATGTTAGCACAGATGATATGTGCCACATTTTCTCAATTTCTTTGACAAACTGGAAAAACAAAATACTGAAAAACCCGAGGAAATTAAGTCTTAGTTTTTTAATTAGCAAATATAGTAAAACAGAACATTCTAACAGTTGTATACTATTTTTTCATAATTTCCTATATACTTGTTTCTCATTTAAAATAATATTGGGGCACCTGGGTGGCTCAGTTAAGTGTCTGACTTCAGCTCAGGTCCTGATCTCACAGTTTGTGGGTTCAAGCCCCGCATAGGGCTCTGTGCTAACAGCTCAGAGCCTGAAGCCTGCTTTGGTTTCTGTGTCTCCCTGTCTCTCTGCCCCTCCCCTGCTCACACTCTGTCTTTCTCTCTTTCTCAAAATAAATAAACATTAAGAAAATTAAAATAAAAATACCTTTCTAGTAATGAGTTATGAACATGAAAAAGACAGCAGCTCCTTAGGAAGTCTTCCAAAGTGCAAAATGAAGTCCTAAAAAGGATAGAGAGCTTCCAAGTTAAGATGTCAAATTGAACACATATATTTACTATTGCTTGCCACCCCACTAAAAGAACAAGACATTTTGTAAAGGCATAAACCCACAGAGATCAGAAAATAAACAAAATGATAGAAGAGGTGACAATTTTTTAAAAATTCTTGGTAGAATATAACAGACATACACAAAACAAAGAAGTACTGCTTATTGAATTACCACAAAGCAACACTTCAATAATCACCACTCAGATGAAGTAGAAACTGGCCAACAGCCCCCAGAAATTTCTTCGGGACCCCTTCCAAATCTCTACTCTCCTACATCTCCTAGAGGCAACTACTATTGACTTTTATGATAAGCATTTCCTTGATTTTCTTTATAGGTTTATTACCTTAGCATGCATCTCTAAGATTATTGTTTAATTTTGTCTGATTTTTGGACTTATTGTTATATGAATGTACATGCACAGATACGTACAACCTTTGTTCTGGCCATCCACTTACCCCCATTACTGCCTCCCTTTTTGGTGTAGAGAGAGAGGTTCAGGGCTTTATCTTTTTTCCTCCTTGCTTGTACATTCCCAAATTCTGCGTCTTTCACATTTGACTTTGTAGCACATGGCAGGAGGAAAATCTTTTTTGTTTTTGTTTTTTTTTTTGGGCACTGCCTCTGTGGCTGATTTAATATGTGACACAAAGCAGTCAACACTGAAGTTTATTTGCCAGTACCACCTCTCATAATCTTTAGCTATCTGCCAGCAACACTGAGACCAGGCCATAGGTCTAGCATTAAAGAGCTAGTTCCACCACCTGTCCCCTTCTTGGCTCTATCCATGGCTTTTCATAGGGTGTATATGTATTAGCAGGTGATATCCTTTGGATCACCCATAAATTGCTAGAGGCTAAAAAGGTGGAGATAAAATTGTTTTTATATAATAGCTTTTGGTTCCCTAACTGTAGAATAATTCATCCTAGAAGCAAGACAGGTGGCAGATACCTGCTCCCCATCCTGTTTCGCTGGAAATAGTGCATAGGCTGCTGCTTCCGACTGTAACATACTCACCACTTCTCTTCCTGAATGTATACGCTAACATACCATTAGTCCTACCTGCACTTCAAGGGCCAGCTTATGTTTCCAGTATTCTGAGCACCCCAAGCAGAAGTCCTTCCTCTGAAGCATCATTGTAACCTCCACCATAGTGTCTTGTAACAGGCTGTTGAACAGGTCTGCCTCCCCTTCTATCTTGGGTGTTGTGGTTAGCAAGGGGCAGGGCTATGTCTTCATTTTGGGGGTACATGTAGCCCTTAATACAGTGCCTGGCCCACAATAGGTACTCAATTATTATTTACTGAAAGATGCATTTTTATTAACATATTTGTGAAAATAGGCTGTACCTGCTTTCCTACCACCTACAGTTCTTTGTCAGTCCTTTGTTTGGAAAGCATCTGAGTTTGGAAAGCATCTGTTTGGAAAGCTGAACTGATGAAGGATAAAAACACCTAGATGATTTAAACCTAAATCTGTTATTGCTCCTTCCCATTTGTATCTCATCATACATTTAGCATTTCTATAGACATTGTTGTATTTTTAAATATACTGATTTTTCAGGGTACTGTCATCTTCAGATTACCCCAGTTATGTTCCTGTGATATTTGTGTATACTCACCTTTACCATGGAGGAAACCAGGCTAAAAATATTGTGTTATATTACAGTGTCACAAATTACCTTTTAAAAAAAAAATTTTTTTTTTAATGTTTATTTATTTTTGACAGAGAGAGAGAGAGACAGAGCATGAGCTGGGGAGGGGCAGAGAGAGGGAGACACAGAATCTGAAGTGGGCTCCAGGCTCTGAGCTGTCAGCACAGAGCCTGATGCGGGGCTCAAACTCACAGGCCATGAGATCATGACCGGAGCTGAAGTTGGACACTCAACCAACTGAGCCACCCAGGTGCCCCTACCCTTTTTGATTATAGTAGGGATGGGTGCTTGAGAGTGGGTCCCTGCAATAACCTAATCTCTGTATTCTGTTTGGTAGCATTCAAAGATATTTCAAATACCAGTGAGGTTGAAGAATAATTTTGATCAAAAAAAGAAATTCCAGGGGTACCTGGGTGGCTCAGTTGGTTGAGTGTCCTGCTCTTGATTTCAGCTCAGGTCATGATCTCACCATTCATAGGATCGAGCCCCATGTTGGGCTCTGTACTGACAGCATGGAACCTGCTTGGGATTCTCTCTCTCTCTGTCTCTCTCTGCCCCTCCCCTGCATGCAAACCCCCCCTCCTCAAAAAAAAAAAAACAAAAAAACCAAAAAAACAACTTCCCTAATTTTTCTCTCTTAGAGTGATATATATTTTTATGTCACTTTGCCCCTGAATATTTTTTTCAGTTCTTGTATCTTCAAATATTTGTTAGTTCAAACAGAGAACTACTGGCTTTATCCCTGGTGTGAACTGGAACATATTAGAACCAGTGTTTGGTTAAGGTACACATTTGATTTTATAGGAATTCAGATTACATTTTGCATTGGATTTTATTGTAAGGCAATGATAACTTACTTTCTTCCCCATGTTGCCTGTATTAAAGGAAATGAGTGAAATATAAATTTAGAAGCTTTTCTCATTCTGTTGAATAATAACACAAAATGAAAAAATTAATGCTGCAGAAAGGTTTAACAGTGTTTTTTTGTTTGTTTTTTGTAATATACAGGTAACTTTACTGCTAACAGTATTTGGTGAAAATGAACAGTCTCAGGATGTTGTATCATTGCGTCAAGATATTAATGATTATAACCGGAGATTCTCAGGGCAGCCCAGATCTGTAAGTAATGTTATAGCAGGTGCAAAGTTACAGTATAATGATACTTCTCTTTGATGAGGTGAGATTTACCAACAAGTATTCTTTGACTGTAAAAGAGTCTCATTGTTTATGTGTTTAGGTAAAGTTTTAACAAACTTCATCATTGTTGTCAATCACTGAGTTACAGCTTTCCCAAGAACTACAGTTTTCTGTCTAAAAAAAAAAAAAGGATTATAAAAGTCTTTTTATAAAAGAGGCTTATAACTTGAGATCTGCTGGAAAGTTTTACAGTTGTGTTTTCCTCTTTTTTACTTACCCTGGTTTCCTGTTTGAAATGTTTTCCTAAGTAACCCTCGGTGTTAGGCAGTTTTTTTGGTATATCATTTTAGCTATTCAAAAACATTTGATTTTTAAAGAACACGTTCATTTTACAGTTTACCTCCTCCTCCCAAAAAAGGCGTTTGATAGATTATATACTGTCACATTTTACTGACTCATTCCAGTTTTTTCAAAATCTAACAATTTTAGAAATATGTGCATGACTATGTACTTCAAAAATCAGAATATTCTAAGTACAGATTTATATGGAGGGCCTAGACCTCTCCTCTGAGCTCTAGGCTATACATTTCCATATCCACTTGGATGTTCCATAGGCACCTCAAACATGACATGTACAGTATTGAATTGCTTGTCTGCTCAACTCAGTTTGCTCTTTTTTCAGTCTTAATTGTTTTGATTTCCTTTCCCTCATTCCCTTCATCTGATCTATAAATAAGTTGTATCATTTTTTTCTCTCTTTTTGGGAGATCCTGTCATTTTAATTTCATAAAAATGTCCTGTGTCTATAGCCATCATACTAGCCCAAGCCACCATCATCTCTTGCTTAGAATAACTGCAAGTGGCCTCTTCACTGTGACTTTTTTCTCTGCACAGCAGCCCAAGTGATATTTTGAAAACATAAGTAAGACCATGATATTCTTATATTTTAAAACTTCCAATGTTGTGAAATAATGTTCCAACTCCTTACTGTGCTTACACAGCCCTGTATGACCTGGTCCCTCCCTTCCCCTCACCCAAAATGCTTCACCTCCACCAGTCACTTTTCAGCTCTCAAAATACACTCCAAGTCTTTCCATCTAATGCTTTCACATGTGACCCCTTGGTTTGGGGTGCTTGTCCCTCTGCTCTTCTTATCCTTTAGGTCGCTCTTAAATAGACCTTCTTCAAAGAGGGTTGCCCTGATCAGCTAAGGTATTCTCTATTATTGTCCTCTATACATTTCCCTTTGTAGCATTTATTACAAACAGTACTCAAATCTTGTTCAGTATCCTTTTCTCAGTAAACTAAAAGCTTCATAAGGGCAACGACCATGTTTATATATTCACTGTTATATTCTCATTGCCAATTTCAGTGCCCTGGGATACAGTAGGCCCTTAATATTTGTTGAATAGATTAATAAGCTATCCTTAAGAATTGATACTACTACTTTCCATCAAGAATATAAGCTGTTAAAATGCTTCAGTATTAAACACTTGTATGCTCTTGTGCACCCTTGCACATGTTCCTTATACTGTGATGTCATATACCTTTAAAGGCATACCCATGTGGATAAAGGGTAAATATTCTAGATGTTTAAACAAAAAGAAAATTTAATCCACAGTTATCTGGGAGCCTCTTCTGCTATTTTTCATCCAGCAATTTTTTTTTACATATTCTGCAGTAACATCTATAGGATGATTCTTTGAAAATTCACATGTTCCAAATTCAAGAACTACCACTGACCTTAAAAATAAATCATTTTAAGATATATATTAATATTTGTAAGTGTGAAGCATACCATTGCTCAATTATTATTTTTTTGGTACATACCAGATATTTAATAAATAAGAAATCTTTGTAGGTTATGAAATTATAGTGTAATAGAAACATTTAGCTCTTAGTTTGATATTCTATCACCTCCAAAGTTGAAGTAAGATTGTGATTAATATATAAACATTTCTTAATAACCCATTTCATACTTCTTATCTATTTATTATAGATTTTATATAAATGACACCATCTGAGAAGTGAACAAATAGCTCTGATAAAGGACAGAAAAATATTCAAAAGATATCCTGTCTGGTCACTAGAATATTTAAAGTAACTGACTATAGACTTTGTGAAAGTTGTGCACCTGTCTTGCTTTCAATATTAGTTTCTCCCATAAAGAATAGGAAATTAACATTTGGAATGATTCTAAAAAGACCATTTTGTTTTTTGTGACCAGTTTTCCAAAAAGGATTTATAAGATAATCTGGTGGAGTTTATAAAACTGTTTCCTTAGAAAATAGTTCTTCCCATTTTTATCTCCCCCTCCCTCTCATTTGGTACTTGTTAAACACACAAGATACATACCTAGACTTGGATATATAGTAATTATACAGATTATTAAAAATAGCTGAACTGTTACAGTGGAATGACCACAGGAAGTGACTTTCTTCCTTTGGTCAGTTTCTCTGCATCTCCTAGCCCCTGAGAAATGAGATAAAGAAAGAAGTTATATTGAGAAGTCATGGTAGTTCATTACCACACAGGACCTTCTAGATCATGTAGTCAACAAACAAACTACACAAAACAAATGAGAAGTTTGCAGTCAGAGGATAAACTAACTCGCTCGAAGCAATACAAATAGATACTAGTACTTATTTTAACAGCTTTATTTAGATGTATTTTACATGTCATAAAGTGCAACCTGTATACAGTTCAATGGTCTTTCATGTATTCAGAGTAAATATAATTGGATTATCACCATAATTAATTTTAGAATATTTTCATCATTCCAAAAGCTTTAGCCATCCTTTCCCATTGTCCCCTTTCCTGTTCCCTACCCCCAGCCCTTGGCAACCACTAATTTACTTTCTGTCTCTATAGATTTGGCTACTTTGAATATTTCATCATTTCATTGAAATGGGATCATATAGTATTTGGCCTTTTGTCTTTGGCTTGTTTCACTTAGCTTAGTGTTTTCAAGGTTCATCCATGTTGTAATACATCTATCAGAACTTCATTGCTTTTTGTGGCCAAATATATCACATTTTGTTTATCCATTCAGTTGATGGACATTTGAATTGTTTCTGTTTTTTGGCTATTATGGATAATGTTTCCATTAACATTTGTGTACCAGTTTTTCTGTGGACATATGTTTTCATTTCTCCTGGGTATGTACTTCATTATGGAATTGCTTGATATTATAACTCTATGTTTAACATTTAGAGGAACTGCCAGATTGTTTCCAAGGAGGCCATTCATTCCCACCAGTAGTGTATGAGGGTTCTAATTTCTCTGAATCCTTCAATTTTCAAAAATTTATATAATTTGTAAAATTTCAGCTGTGAAAATTATGCTCACTTATGTAAAATCCCAGTAATTGATGTTTCTGTACATATTCAGAAACTTAATCATTTTCAGAAAGGTAGGGTCTGGCTTTCCAAAAATCACTGTGGCAGTTAGTAATTCACTTAAACTCAAGTTAAGCCGAATAAACATCCTAAGATGGAGTCCCTTTCATTGTTGTTCTTAGACTGTCAGAGTCCTCCAAGTTACCGTGTCTTTACCGTATACTACTTATATATTGTCTAGCAATTTATAAAGATCTTTTGTATACAATATCTCTTTTAGTTCTTACTAGTCCTTGTGGCATATCATACTCCATTAGTTGTTGCTGGATCTCTAGTAGGTTAAACAACTTCCCCCAAGGTGATTGACTTGGAGTTTAAACCCAGACCTGTCTGACTTCAGAGCTGAGACTTGATAAGTTCTTCATTTCGTTTATTTTATTAATTCAAATAATAGAGGACTTGAGTTTTGCCTCACTGTATCCTCTATTTTCAAGTTTGTGGACATTTTAGTTGCCTTTCAGTTATCTGCAATAAGATCTATTTTATAAGAACCTAGTAATGAAAGATCTGTTTGAAGTAAAATGTGTAACTAGAAAATATATGAAACTCCTAACTCATGTTAACGGAGTTTGCACATAGTAAGAAAATTATATTATTTTGAAGTCTGACATATTAGATGACAAATCATATTTGTTCTTTCCTCTGCCAGATTATGGAAAGAATTATGGATCTACCTACTTTACTGAGGCATGCATTCAGGGAAATGTTTTCAGTCGGGGGCCTTTTCTGGATGTTCCGCATCAGGATAATACTTTGTTTAATGGGAGCTTTTTTCTATCTTATATCACCTCTAGATTTTGTACCTGAAGCCTTGTTTGGAATTCTAGGCTTTCTAGATGATTTCTTTGTCATCTTTTTGTTGCTCATCTACATCTCTATTATGTATCGAGAGGTGATAACACAGAGACTAAACAGGTGAAAAAATGTGAGTTTACTAAAATATTTCAGCTAATACGTGAAATCAAACAGAAGGACCCATGGCAGCATATGGCATTTGAATATTATTATACGAGCGTAAAACCACTGTATGACAAACATTTGATTTCATTTGGCAAATGTCTAGCAATATATGACTGGAATTTTTACATGTACAGGTTGTAATATTAAGGTTAGAATTATAATAATAATTTACAATTATATCCTGATTCTGTGTTGTCTATGAAGTGTCTGGAAAAAATATGGAATTATATAAAAAGGGATGATTTTTATATCTTTTTTTTCCAAAAATTACTCAGATTAATTGGATGTATATAGTAAGATATTGTTTTACAGTTTATCCAATTTATCCTTCTCAGTGAGTACCTATATGGTAATATATTGGTATGAGATACGTCTAAATATTTTTGTTACAATAAAATATTGTACAATATTGGGGGAAAGTCAGTGTTTCTTTCAGTACTAGCTAAGTTTTATGTACTTGGAGCAGCTGTGCTTTTCCATTCTGATATAATTGTTTGCTAACAGCTAAAAGTGAAAGAATAAACTTGAAGTTTATAATTTGATTTCATATACTAGCTTATAAGACACTTCTTAATCAATAGAAGAATTAATAAGATATAAGACGTTTATCTCCAGTCAGCACTCTTGATTTTCTCACTTATGACATTTAAACAAGAGTTTGGTCCTTTTATAAGAATAGTATATACAAGTAACTGTAAAGGGAAATTTTTTTCGGGAACCTCTATAATACTGCAGACACATAGTAGTTTGATGCATTTCTAAGGAAAGTAGATTTTCATGGCAATGAGCATTAAAGACATTAGGAGGGTAAAGGAACACTATTTAAATTTGACAAGAGAAATTACTGGTGAGCTATACCAACAAAACGGCCAAATTTGCTTTTCTCTGGTCAGAAAACTTTTGTAATACTGTCCCTAGATGGCAGCATAGAGCCCAGATTCCTCAGGTGTAACTGAATGCGCAAATGTCTGAGGCAATTCAATAAGAAAGTTATCTTGCTTTTTTGATAGCTACAGCTTAAGTCCCCAGTGCTCTCATCTGCAATTTTCTGGTTTAGAATATTCAAAACCACAAGTGTTATGAAATCGTAACTCCCTCAGGTGGCACTGCTCATTTGTGAACTGCTCATTTGTGAACTAGTCCTTGATGCTAAGGGTTAGTGTTGGATCTGTTACCTGCAGTCACTGATAGTCATACTGTCCGTTCATGTATTAGTGAGCCTCATTATGTAGTGATAGGGAGAGAAAAACCAAATCTATCACATTCTCTCAAGTTCATCAGACTAATTAGTCATCAATTAATGAGATGCTGAATGAAGTATCAGTAACAGTGTTTTCTAATTTGGGCCTAGGACAAAGCTGCTTGTCATAGAGAAAAAGTGCTTAAATATAGCACATTATAATTAAAGCATTTCTTCCATACTTTTAATTTTATCGTTAGGATAGTTATGTGAAGGCCTTCCTTTTCACAGATGAAACCCATATGTTACAGGCCAAAGTTTTTTTGCCTGAAGCCACACACAAATAAGTGACTGAACAGGTATTATACTCTTAGTAGACTCCCTAGTATGGGTTCAAGTAGATCTGAAGGTTATGGAGAGGGGAAGCAGGAGAGAAAGTGTGATCCTTGGGAAGTCTTTCAGAACACATTGGAGTACCATAACTTAGGTGATCTTAAAGGAAAGGTCTAGAAAGGTTATATACCAAGACTTCATGAATCCTAATTCTACACTTCCAAATCAAATGTCTAATACAGACAGTGGCATGCTTCATAGACAACATTTCAGTGGCAGTCACAAGTTGAAAAGCTAATGAGTTAAGAGGTTGCTGTACTACCATTTAGCAGACTAGAAATGGATTTTTCACCAATTACAGATTTGGTGTAGGGCTACAGCAGTGTCATTTTTTGGAAAGGATTTAATTTTCTGTGCATGTATTCTGCTTCACGTGTCATGTTTCTAGTTACAATTTTATTGTAATATTTGGAATTCCTTCTAAGACTTTCCTGGTAGAGGTGTATTGTACCAACTTTGTAACATACAAAAACACTATATAAAGTGAAGTCTTATTAAACTAAAAAGGGAGCATGTAGACATCTCAGAATTTTAGACCTGCTTATTATGTCCTCTTTACTGATCACTGGTAATAAACATGTAAGGGATCTGAGAGAGTATTTAAAGTAAGTAGTCAATCAGTGTTTTAAACATCATAGTAATACTTCTATGATTCAGAGTTAGATCATATAAATCAAAAGAACTATTTGGATTTTTGTAAATAGCAATATTGTAACTTTCACAAAAACACTGTCCAACCCCAGGAGCAGAAGATAACTTTGGGCAGCTCTGTAGGGAACAAGATGAAGAAATAATTGTTATAACTGTCCACTAGAACAGTGGTTTCAGCTACCACAGTTCTCAGCATTTGAGAACAAGAGACGAAAAGACTTTGTCAGTCCCTGTGGCTGTGCAGATACATACCTCACAGGACTATTTCAGCGGACTCGTGGTTTGGTCCAAACTTTGTGATTTAAGTTGTCAAGCGGATATTCTTTTGAATAAAAGCATCATATCTAAAATTAAAAACTTGTGTTATATTCCTTTCTTTTAATATTTGCTTTAAAATTCAGAACTCCTGAAATAGCATTCCTTTGCCACTAATGGACATCTGATGTCTCATCACATTTCTTCTATTTTTTTTTTAATGTTTATTTGTTGGGGTGCCTGCGTGGCTCAGTTGGTTGAGCTCAGGTCATGATCTCACAGTCCATGAGTTTGAGCCCTATATTGGGCTGTGTGCAGACAGCTCAGAGCCTGGAGCCTGCTTCCAATTCTGTGTCTTCCTCTCTCTTTCTTTCTGCCCCTCACCAGCTCATGCCCTGTCTCTGTCTCTCAAAAATGAATAAGCGTTAAAAAAAATTAAATGTTTATTCTGAGAAAGAGTGCACATGCACAAGCGAGGGAGGGACAGAGAGCAGGGAGGGGAGGTGTTGGGTGGGGGGGTGGCAGCTAGTCTTAAACAGGCTCTGCACTGTCAGCATAGAGCCTGATGCAGGACTGGATCTCACCATCTAAGAGATGATGGCCTGAGCCAAAGTCAAGAGTTAAGACTGAGCCACCCAAGTGTACCTCATCACATTTCTAATTAATTATGCTTAGATATTGTTAAATTGAAAAAGCAGAAATGTTTTGTTCTTGAGGAAAATTCTTTAATCTGGACAATCTATTCTGGACAATACAGGTGAATTAGAAATTAGGCCTGTACCCTAATTCCCCACTCCTGTTTCTTTTGAGTATATATTTGATAACTGAAAGGTTCTTTTTTTTAACTTATTTTTTTAACTTTAATTCCAGTATAATTAACATACAGTTAATATTATATTAGTTTCAGGTATACAATACAGTGATTCAACAATTCTATACATTACTCAGGGCTCAACATTATAACTGTACTCTTAATCCCCTTCACCTATTCTACCCATCCCCCCACCCATCTCCCCACCAGTTCTCTATATTTTATATAGATATGTAATATTTAAGAGTTCTGGTTAAACAGGGATGCCTATATCTTTCTTAGATGTTTCTTAACTTCCATAGGAGTGAAATCATATGGTATTTGTCTTTCTCTGACTTAACTTCACGTACCATTATACCCTCTAGATCTATCCATATTGTTGCAAATGGAAAGATTTCATTCTTTTTTATGGCTGGGTAATATTCCATTTTGTGTGTGTGTGTGTGTGTGTGTGTGCGCGCATATACATATATATATATATGTACATATATATATATACACTATATATGCACACACACACTGAAGAAGTTGCAGTGTGTGTGTGCATGTATACATATATGTGTGTATACATATATATATGTATGCACGCACACACACACTGCAACTTCTTTACCTATCAGTGGACATTTGGGTTATTTTCATATCTTAGCCATTGTAAATAATGCTGCATTAAACATAGGGGTGCCTATATCTTTTTGAATTAGTATTTTCATTTTCTTTGGGTAAAGACCCAGTAGTGGAATTGCTGGATCACATGGTAATTCTATTAATTTTCTGAGGAACCTCCATACTGTTTTTCATAGCGGCTGCACCAGTTTGCATTCCCACCAACAGTGCAAGAAGGTTCATTTTTCTCCACCTTCTCATCAACACTTGTTTCTCAGGCTTTTGATTTTAGCCATTCTGACAGGTGTAAGGTAATGTCTCATTGCAGTTTTGATTTGCATTTTCCTGATGTTTAGTGATGTTGAACATTTTTTCACATGTCTATTGGCGATCTGTATGTCTTCTTTGGAGAAATGTCTGTTCATGCCTTCTGCCCATTTTGTAATTGTATTATTTGCTTTTGTGGTGTTGAGTTGTATAAATTCTTTATATATTTTGGGTACTAACTCCTTATCGGATAGATGATTTGCAAATATCTTCTCCCATTCAGTAGGTTTTTTTTCTTGTTGGTTTCCTTTGCAGTATAGAAGCAGCTTTTTATTATTATTTTTAGAGAGCGTAAGCAGGGGAGAGGGGCATTATTTTATTATTTTAGAGAAAAACCTTTTTATTTTGATACAGTCCCAACAATTTTTTTTTTTTTTTTTTTTTTTTTTTGCTTTTATTTTACTTGCTTCAGGGAACATATCTAGAAAAATGTTGCTATAGCTCATGTCAGAGAGAATACTGCCTACACTCTCTTCAAGGATTTTTATGGTTTCAGGTCTCGTGTTTAGGTCTTTAATCCATTTTGAATTTGTTTTTGTATATATTGACATAAAGTAGTCCAGTTGCATTCTGTCGCATGTAGCTGTCCAGTTTTCCTAACACCATTTGTTGAAGAGACTGTCTTGGGGCACCTGAGTGGCTCAATCAGTTAAGCATCTGACTCTTCATTTTGGCTCAGGTTATGATCTCACAGTTCCTGAGATTAAGCCCACATTGCGCTCTGCACTAACACAGGGCCTACTTGGTGGTCTCTCTTTCTCTCCCTCCTGTGCCCCTCCCCCATGCTCTCTCTCTCTCAAAATAAATACTAAAAAAAAAAAGACTCTCTTTTCCCCATTGCATATTCTTGCCTCCTTTGTTGAATATTGACCATATAATCGTGTGTTTATTTCTGGGCTGTCTATTCCACTAATCTATGTGTCTATTTTTATGCCAGTATCATACTGTTTGAGTATTACAGCTTTGTAGTATGTCTTAAAGTCTGGGATTGTGATACCTCCTGCCTTGTTCTTCTTTCTCAAGCATGGTTTGGCTATTCTGGGCCTTTTGTGGTTCCATACAAATTTTAGTATTATTTGTTCTAGTTCTGTGAAAACTGATGTTGGTATTTTCACAGGGATTGCATGGAGTCTGTAGATTGCTTTGGGTAGTACAGACATTGTAACAATGTTAATTCTTCCAATCCATGAATGGTGTACCTTTTCATTTACTTGTTATCTTCAGTTTGTTTCATCCATGTTTTATAGTTTTCAGAGTATAGATCTTTCACCTCCTTGGTTAAATTTATCCCTAGGTATTTCATTCTTTGTGATGCCAGTATAAATGGAATTGTTTTCTTAATTTCTTTCCGCTACCTCATTATTAGTACATAAAAATGCTACAGATTTCTGTATATTGATTTTGTATCCTACAACCTTATTATATTCATTCATCAGTTCTAGTAGTATATTGGAGTCTTTAGGGTTTTCTATATGTAATATCATGTCATCTACAAAACGTGACAGTTTTACTTCTTTCTTTTCAATTCAGATGCCTTTTATTTCTTTTTATTCTCTGATTGCTATGGCTAGGACTTCAGCACTATTTTGAATAAAAGTGGTGGGAGTGGACATCGTTGTCATGTTCCAGACCTTAGGGGGAAAGCTCTCAGTTTTTCACCATTAAGTATGTTGCTGTGGGTTTTTCATATGTATCCTTTATTATGTTGAGGGTTTTTATCATGAATGGATGTTGTACTTTGCCAGATGGTTTTTGTACATTTATTGAAACGATCCATATGTTTTTGTCCTCTCTTGTGATGTTGAAATGTTCTTTTCTGAGTCTGTGTCTTTATGTTTGCACCAACACTTTCCTTCACCACTCTTTGAAATACTAAATGTACTGATGTACTCCAGGCTCTTCTATTTTGCTAAACAGCAACCCAAAAACCTGGGAGTGGGTCAGAATAGGAAAGGGCACTCAAGTTTTTATGGCTCTAAGACTTAAGAGTTTCCCAGGATCAGGCCAGTGGGCTCTAAAGGCTACTAATAGGAAGCTATATTATAGAATAAAGACAATCACTGAGCTTTTGTTATTCTCCCCAAACCAGACTTTCTTCATGGCATTAGTATTTGTTTTAAGCATTGAGATACTGACTGCAAGCAAATTTGAAGTGTTACCAGTCGCCGTCCTCTTCATCCACCTGCATCTCCTGACTTGTTCTATGTCCCAGAAGGGTGCACAAGAGGAGTAAACACCTTGTTAGAAACACTGAACGTGTTTGGACACTGTCCCTATTCTTTCAGACTAGTGGTATTTAGCTGTAGGCCTTTTTTTTTTTTTTAGAGCGAGAGAGTAAGAGACCGCAAGTGGGGGAGAAGCAGTGAGAGGGAGACACAGAATCTGAAGCAGGCTGTCAGCACAGAGCTCGAAGTGGACTCAAACTTGTAAACCACCAGATCATGACCTGAGTCAAAGTCAGATGCTTAACTGACTGAGCCACCCAGGCACCCGTAGCTGTAGTAGGCCTTTTGAGGGGAATATAATTTATGTGATGTAGGAGAGGGCTAAGGGCTAATGATGTTTTAAACTTACTGGTATAGGGGCACCTGGGTGGCTCAGTTGGTTAAGTATCCAACTTTGGCTCAGGTCATGATCTCATGATTCATGGGTTTGAGTCCCGCATCAGGCTGTGTGCTGACAGTTCGGAGCTTGGAGCCTGCTTCAGATTCTGTGACTCCCTCTCTGCCCCTCCCCCACTCCCTCTCTCTCTCTCTCTCTGTCTCTCTCTCTCTCTCTCTTTCAAAAATAAATGAACATTAAAAAAAATTTTAAACGTGTATCTAATAGTTTACATTTCAATTTGTTTAAAAACAAATTTTTGAAATACCTGATATTCAGATCAAAACACTAATAACCCTTCTAATCAGTCTTAGAGAAAATCTGTGTATCTACATGAAAATTACTCTAATCTTTGTTTCACTAATTCTAGAATACCAGAGTGGAAGGGACCTTACAAAAACAGATGAAAGCTACTGATAGCTCCCTAGAAAAATGCATATATACACACCTATGTATGATTTTCTTTCATTTTCAGAGGATTCAAAGACCTTGGCATTCATGGATTTCAAATTAAAAATTCTTCATTTAGTCCCATAGCTTTTATTCTACAGATAAGGATAATGAGAGCCAGAGAGAATGAATGCTAGGTATTTTTAATAAAAATTTATAGAAAAGGAAAGCATAGTTAGATAGAAATTAAAATCTAAACTGTTTGATTGAGATCAGTGAGTTTAAAACATGTTCAGTCCTTATGTCAAAACAAGTGGCTTACTTCTTTCCAGTTTATCAAACATGAAGACAAAGTTAAGCCTTCTACAATAATTGTGACACAACTTATCCTTTTAATGTCAAGGGTTTTCTTTTTTCCTTAAAAACTGTATTTATCTATTTCCTTAAAAAGCCTATTAGTAAGTGAACCAGATCTTGGCCTCTTAAGACTTTGAAAAACATCAAACTTCTAACCAACCTTCCTCAACTTACCTGTATTTATTCTCATTCCCTTAAATGGTCATATAAAGCTAAGACATAAATTCATTTTTGATACTTAGGTAAGGAGCCAAATGAAGACATCACATGAGCATATAAATATCTCCCATTCTCTAAAAGAAAGGCAATTTTACATATTTTATATAGCCCTTGTTTGCTTAATAAACCTTTAGTTTATTAAAGTAGAATAAACACCAGAGATTTTCTAAATCGTCAGGGTCAGATGATGAAGTATCATAAAGTGAACACACTATTTAGCCACCACTTCAGTCAAAACACACATTACCACCATCCGGTAAGTCCCCTTTCATTGCCTCTCTCCCCCAAAGTAACAACTTACTGACTTTTACCTACCTTTTTTACTCTACAAAAAAATAGGATTCCATATTTACTTTTGTGTGACTTCAATATTATGGGTGTAAAAACTATCCATATTGTTGTGGGCCATAGCTTTACTTTGACTGTTGTATAGTATTCCTTTATATGACTATACCACAATTTATTCATTCAACTATTAACAGGCATTTGGATAGTTTCTATCAACTTTTTAAAAAGGCAGATGGTCATCTTTGAAAGTAAAAATGTTCCCTCACAGTCACCCTTTGACAAGTTGAGAACAGTTATGTGAGCCTTAGGAAATGTTGAGAAGAACTGGATAAAGGAGAGAAGAAAACCAGACAATGGTTGTAAATTAGTTTAGAAAAAGTGAAAATTATTGTTGTATTAAGTAAATAATTTTTAAGCCATGCAGAGTGAAAATTTAATTTAGGGGGTGTTTTAGAAAGAAAAATTCAACATTCAGTTCAATTAATATTTTAAAAATTATATACAATTTACGTGATCAATTTACCATTTTGAAGTAAGGAAAAATGAGGATTATATTCAATAATAAAAATGTAGATTTCACTTCCAAATTATAGATAGCTAGAAGAAAGAAAACAGAAAAAAAGGGGAGCAAAGGAGAACTTCATGGAAGGAAATCTAACCAAATAATTAAATTGACTAGTTTCACTCTACACTGATTAAAAATGATCACAAACCAGGGTGTGTGGTATCTCAGTCAGTTAAGCATTAGACTCCTGATTTCGGCTCAGGTCGTGATCTCATGGTTCTTGGGTTCAGGGATTTGCTCTCTCTACCCCTCTCCCCAAAAATAAATAAATAAACTTAAAAAAAATCACAAACCTCAGAAGGGCACTCTGCACTGGCTGGTGATCCTTCATGCTTCTTTAGTAACTTGCATTACCAACCTTTGAGAACTATACATTCTTTCTCTTCTGGCACTCCCCAGTCCTACAACCCCCATGGCTGATGACCCTGCTTCCTAAATTGCTCCCATCTCACAATTCCTGTTTTGTGGGGGTTACATTGCTCTCTTATTCTTCTTTTTTTAATATATATTTATTTTTATTTTTTGTAGTTTGGCAGTTTTTGTTCTCTTTCTTAAAGGCCATCCACATCTCAGTAAATGCTCAAGCCAGAAGAAATTCAAGTACAAGTCAACCTTAATACCTTGATTCTTTTCCTCATTCTTATATCCATCTGTGAGCAAGTTTTGATGTTTCTACCTGCAACATACTCTCAAATCCTGGTCATTCTTTCTCCGATGCCACTACCTAAATCCAAGTTACCAACTTATCTTACTTGCCTCCAATGGCCTCTTTATTGGTCTGCTACTCACTTGCACTGATAAACTCTTCACATAATAGAATGGCCTTTAAAAATGTTTAGATCAGGTCTCTACCATGCCTAAAAAGGTTTGTTGACGTCCTGCTGCACTTAAAATCCAAACTAACAAGTCACTTACTTCTTCAACCTCATTTTATACCCTTCTTCCCCTGGCTCACACCATAGTCTCCATTCAGTTCCCAGGAAATACTGAACTCACAACTGCCTCAGGCCCCAGTACACACTCCCTGTCTGGAGAATGCTCTTCCCATCCTCCCTATTTTCATTCTTCACATTACTGGATTTTTTTCTATTCTTTGGTTTTCAGTAAAATGTTCCCTTCTCAGAAAGACTACCTAACTACCCCAGCTAAAGTAGGTAGTGACCCCTCCTCTAACCTCATTCACCTTTATAACATTGTAATGTATTCAGGCATCTCAGCACAATGTTATTTTATTCACATTTTTATTGTATGGCTTCCCCTCACTAGGATAAGCTCTATGAAGATAGGTAATGTTAGTCTTGCTCACCAGTATATTCCCAGACCTAGCATAATGCCTGCCACCATAATAGGTACTCAATAAATAAAGGTTAATAAAGAAATGGAAGGGAATAAGGAAGAGATAACAAGATCACTTCTTACTCCTTCACTGTTACCACCCAGGTGTAAGCCACCATCATCTCTCACCTAGGTTACTACAGAAGCCTGCCTACCAGTGTCCTCGCCTCTAAGTTGCCCCCTGATATCTATATACAACACAGTAGAGTGATCGTTTTTTTTTTTTTTTTTTTTTTTTTTTTTTTTTTTTATTTATTTTTGGGACAGAGAGAGACAGAGCACGAACGGGGGAGGGTCAGAGAGAGAGGGAGACACAGAATCGGAAACAGGCTCCAGGCTCCGAGCCATCAGCCCAGAAGCCATCAGCCCAGAGCCTGACGCGGGGCTCGAACTCACGGATCGCGAGATCGTGACCTGGCTGAAGTCGGACGCTTAACCGACTGCGCCACCCAGGCGCCCCTAGAGTGATCGTTTTAAAAGACTGGGTCACTACTCCTCTGCTTAAAGCATGTTCTCCATCTCAGAGTAAAAGTCAAAGCCTTATTACCCTCGCGTACAAGTCCCCATAGGACTGCATCCTGTTTCCTCTGACCTTATATTTGTCCCCCTAGCTCACTCTGCTCCAGCCACACTGACCCTTTACTGTTCTTTGTATAGGCTGGGGACACTGAGCCTCAGGAGTTTTGCCTTAGCCATTCCCTCTGCCTGCAAGGCCCTTCCCCCAGATATCCTCAGAGCTAACTCTCTTACCCATTCCACATCTTTGCTCAATAGTCCCTTCTTCTATTAGGCCTGTCCCATCCATTGTATTCAAATTGCAATCCCCTCATCGCCACCTAGCCCCCTTCACCTTACAACATTTTATATGGTCAGACTTCTCTGCCTCCTCCAACCTCCACTAGAATATTAGCTTCATGAGGGCAGAAATCTTTGTCTTGTTCACTAATGTATCCCAAGCTCTTTGTGCATAAAACAAGTGTTCAGTAAATATTTGTTGAATCAACTGATGAGTAAAGAATTTCAGTGAACTCTTAAAATAGACTTCAGTTCACAAGCACTTATCACATTCAGATACTTCCTGCACAGCAAACCATGGAGGAAATTACTGCCTTTGAGGGTAAGAGGCCATGAGGGCCTGATCAAGAACAAGAGAGACTGAAAGGGATGGATTTAATAACTATTTACTTATTCTATATTATCCTCGTCATCAAACGGATGTAGAGGGTGAGAAAACTAAGGTTCCGGTTTAAGCAACTGAATAGATAATGCAGACAATAATCCGAAGGCAGAAAAATTTACATAAGAAATAGAAGACTTGGTAGATCATAGCATTTTATTGAATTCAAGCAGCAGGGTGTTGAGTGAGAGGAAGACAGAGGATGGAACCCTGGGGAAGGAACAAGATTTGGCGGGGGTGGGGGGGGAGGGAGAAAAAAGTTTAATAGAGCACTGGAATTTGTCAACATCCCGCTATCCGGATTTCAGGACTCTGATCTGCATAGAGAGGAAGGGCACGCAACAGGAGGCAAATGGTGTGAAAATAGCTTGCACCAGTTCTAGAGTTCCAACACAGCACCTGGAGATCATTACAGCAATGAAAGCCTTCAGAAGTGAGAATGAATGTTTTCTCTCGTTGTTAAAATTCTGGCAGCTGAGTTCTCACAAAGCCTGTGATACCTGAACGACAGGTAATGGGATGAAGACTGGCGATGTGGGAAAGGGATCCACAAAGTTTCACAAATCATATACCATCTGTGGCTGCCCTTTTAAAGAAATGGGAAGAATTACCCAACGACCTCAGTTTTACATCTGTCCTCCTTTAGGCCACCAGATCCAAAGGCCGTACTGTTCCTCACCCTAAACCGTCCCAGAAAATATTACACAAGAAAACCCAACACGTTGCAAAACCTGGCCCTACAATCACGCTGCCCTCCCCTCCCCACTCCTCCGCACGCATGTCTCCCTTCGTCCAAGCACCTCCTTTCTCCTTTCCGGAAGCTAGGAGGCCCCACCCACTTCCGCAACGCCGGGCTTTAGCCAATGGCCTGCTTCCCAAGGAACGTTACCTCTGACCTCGGGGCTAATCAGAGACAGTGGGACAAACTCCTCGCGAGAGGTGAGGTTGAAGCTGCCTCCGCCATCTTGGAGATGGGAGACGGGCGATGGCTGTGGTTCTTCTGCTAATGCAAACAACAAAACGGGCACATTAGTCAACCCGAGAGAGGTTATCATCACTGTATCTGGTGACCAAAGCTACACAAGAAGCGAGGGTGTCAAAGCCCAGCGCGGCGACACTGATAGCTTCTCCTGCCTGCTGGAGCGGCAGAAGTGAAGTGACTGAAAACCGGAAGGATGGTGCAGTCCTGTTCCGCCTACGGCTGCAAGAACCGATATGATAAGGATAAGCCCGTTTCTTTCCACAAGTAAGTACTCTGCGCCTCTCGCGGGGCTGGCCCCAGCTGGGGCTGGGGGCGCGCGGCCGGTTAGGCTCGGGGGCGGAGCCGGGCGCGTGTCCGCGCGAGACTAATAAGGGGGGCGGGGCAGGGGCGGGGCACGACCGGATCTTCCTCACAGTCCGTCTCGGCCGCGAGCGGTGGGTGTGCCCGCCTCTGGTAGAAGTTCATGCAATGTCGCCCTGGGCTGTGCGTTCTCGGCGCAGGTCGCCGTGGGGACCGTTTCTCGCGCTCCAGGGTTGGAACCCATATGTGAGGTTCGCCCGCCTCCTGCGGTTGGAGTGTTCGGGACCTCGGAGCTATATCTCACGGCCCAGCGCAAGTCGTGAGGTCCTCCAAGCCGAGAGGCATCTGGATTTCACTCCTGGGATAATAGAGAAACCAGGTGGTAATAACGCCTTAGAAGTAAATTTGAAATAGAAACAAAAACCTTTAAAATCCCGAAGTCACTCTTTTTCGTTCTTGCTGTGGATGGGAGGCCGGCATCACAGAAATTAAAGATTGATTTTGGCCAGAATTTCAGGGAGGATGTCTTCACCCAGTTTCTAGGAACTAACTTTTAAGGACCCTTAAGTTTTAGAGAAAGCTTCTGGTACTACCAGGATGAATACTTAATGTTTTCAGCGGACAATAACGATAACTTGGACAATAATAACACAGATCATAATGAAGTGTCATAATAAAGGTCAATATGCGTTCTTATGGGCACCTATAGGAAGCCCTTGGAAAAGAACCTGCCCCACAACTTTCAGGGCTGTTTTATCCAAAAGCGCTGCAGTTAGAGGCCTAGAGGGGAAAATGTTCTTTTGAAAATACGAAGAGAAAACTGCAAAATGGAAACGACTTACTGATAATCAGATGCCTGCAAAATGTGACACGATGGTATTTTTATTCGGCCAAATACAAATTTTATTACATTTACATTACTTTGTTTTGCGAAAATTCTCCACTCTTAATAGATGGTAGCTAAGAAACTAGAACCAGTGGTCAATTATAGGAATTATTCATAGGTAAATAATTACAAAAGCAAAATTAAGTATTCCTTCAGTTTTTGGTGGGATTCGTTTTGTGTTTAACAGAGCGTAGATGCATTTTTATTTTTCATATGAGAGGGACCCTATAGAAATGAGTGCTTTGCAGCATAGAAAGATCTTGAGTGTTGATGTACCACCACTACCAACACCCCTGGCCCCCCACCTCCAGGAGGAGCTAGAACACCAACACTTGCAAGATTTACTTCAGTATATCCTGGTATTACTTAATTGATTTATTGGAATTTCTGAAAGCTGATGAATTGACTTCCAGTTCTTTGAAAGTGTTGGAATAAGTCAGAAGATGGTGACATGGTTACATACAGTTTGTTTCCCGCAACCACATTTCTAATTTATGCTAAACACTGCAAGCTGCTGGGGTTTACAAGGCTAAGTAAGACAAAGTCCTCTTAATATCCAAGGAATCTAAAATCTAAAGAAATCTAAAAATATGGAAAATCTTTCATTGGTACTGGAAACTAAGGATGGCATTCACACATCAGAAATAGTTTCTTCTGGCTGTCAAACAATTGATTGAATCAGAAGAAGGGCTGATCTGCCTCCCATTCTTACCTATAAAGAACGGTTTTTTGAGAGTAGATGGGAATACCTTGACAGAATCTCATAAACAGCCTGAGCATTGTAGTCCTTGAGACAGGAGGCCCAAGGTGCTGAATTGTACCAGTAATTGCTACCATAGTTTGTATTTCTGTAGGCCATTTCCAGCAGGATCTTCTAGGAGTACTTATTTTCCCGGTTTCTACACAGTGGCCCAGTGGCAGCAACTATGCTGGGCGAAGAGAAGAACTGTCCCAGGATTGGTTAGGTCTTCAGAATATAGCAGAGTCAGGCTGTAGCATACCTTACATGGAAGAGAAACTGGAACATACAGTTGAAACATCTTTTGGCTTCTTTCCAGTCTCCCCAGTTCACTAAATACTTGACTTGGAAAAGTAAAATCACAATAAATTTAAACTCTTCTTAACCCCCCTTATTTGGGCCTAAGAGACATATTCCAGTTGAGTTCAAGGTAAATTCAGATAAATAATATTCGTATGCTGGAATTAAAAACAAATTGGAAGACTAAAATAAATACAAATTTTAAAAATTAAAAAATAAAGACTTCCCAAACCTGGGGAGAAACTTTGATATCCAAGTTCATGACACTAATAGACCACCCCATTTCAGTTCCAGTCTTCTCCAAACGCATACATACATACGTACATACATACATACATACATAAAATATTGTATTTATCATTAGGATTTGACTATGATTTGATTAATTCATTATGTCAGACTGATCCTAAGAGAACTAGAACCTTTTTTGCAGTATGTAGATATAAACATGCAATTTTATTTTTATTGGTTAAAAAAATTAATAACAAATTCACCCCATAGTATGTATTTTACTTGAAACTCTTAGTGTCTTTGACATAAAAAGTTAAACATTAATAAGAGAGGAGCTACATGATTTATCTTTGTGTATTTAGATGTGTGTGTAATATCTGTATCAATTAGTGAAAGTCATTTACTGTAATGGAGAGAGACAAGCAATATTACTACATATTTCTCTCGACCCCCGACCTCCCATCATCTCCTCCTCCCATTGCATGGCTAACTTTTAATATGCATCTTTTTACATTTTGTAAATTTTTATCAGCCTATCTTGTTCAAATTGTATACATCATTGTATCTGACATTCTCGTAATTACTCTGTGATCAAAAGATTCCTATAAAAAATACTGCTTTTTGGGGGCGCCTGGGTGGCTCAGTTGATTAAACGTGTGACTTTGGCTCAGGGCATGATCTCGCATGTCACGAGTTTGAGCCCCGAGTCTGCGCCCCGCGTCGGGCTCTGTGCTGACAGCTCAGAGCCTGGAGCATGCTTCAGATTCTGTGTCTGCCTCTCTGTCCCTTCCCAACTCATGCTCGCTCGCTCTCTCTCTCTCTCTCTCTGTCAAAAACAAATAAAAACATTAAAAAAAATTCTTTTTAAAGCAGTATTTCTTTTTGTTTTTAATTTTTTAAAATGCTTATTTATTTTTGAGAGAGAGAGAGAGATAGAATGAGAGCAGGGAAGGGGCAGAGAGAGAGGAAGACAGAATCTGAGGCAGGCTCCAGGCTCTGAGCTGTCAGCAAAGAGCCCGACACTGGGCTCAAACTCCCTAACCCTAAGATCATGACCTGAGCCAAAGTCAGGTGCTTAACCCACTGAGCCACCCAGGCACCCCTAACAAATACTGCTTTTAAAAAAAACAAAAATTCCATGCTGGGAGGGGTGGTTTACATCCCACATTAGTGGATGGTCACTTTATTTATAGGATCTTTAAAACAAATACATTCTTAACTAAGGTGAATAAAAGCACAACTAAAAACTGTCAAAAAAAAAAAAAAAGAAAAGAAAAGATAGCAGAGCTAGTGTTTTAATCAAATACCCCTTAGTTTGTTAATGCCAATGTAAGATAGTTTTTTTCTAAGCAGGAAAGTCTAGATGTGCCTTTTTTTTTCTTTTAAAATAAAGTCAGAGAACTGAATTATCTCTTCTTCTTAGGTTTCCTCTTACAAGACCCAGTCTTTGTAAAAAATGGGAGGCAGCTGTCAGAAGAAAAAACTTTAAACCCACCAAGTATAGCAGTATTTGTTCAGAACACTTTACTCCAGACTGCTTTAAGAGGGAGTGCAACAACAAGTTGCTGAAAGAGAATGCAGTGCCCACGATATTTCTCTGTACTGAGCCACATGACAAGGTAATATGTGTTTTAAAATACTGGGTTTTCTATTTATAAAATTAATTTGTTTTTATTGTGGAAAATTCAGATCAGTGTTAAGAAAATAAATGTTACCTGGAAGCCATCACTTGTACATAACCACTGTTAACAACGATATACTATTTAAAAATACAAAATGCAGTTTATTAAAAGTTAAACATCCTCACACTAAGAAAGTCAATTTAGTTTTGTAACTTACTTGAAGATCACTTTCTACCCCTACATATATGTTAATAAGTTTTGGGTTTCCTTTATCAGTGACAGTTCAGTTTCAAAGTTTTTCCCCCTCAGTTTTAAGTGCTTAGTATTTTATTAAATCTCACCAATCATTCTTTCTCTTTCTTGCATCCCATTTCTACTCCAGGTGGAAAAGTGTTATTATTAGAACTTAAATTTTTTTCTTATTTTAGAATATTTCCATATCAAGGATTTACAAAACTCTAATATTCTTTTGTTTTAATCCAAGTGTAGTTGACACATGATGTTACATTAGTTTCAGATGTAAGCATACTAAATAGACTGATCTATATATTATGCTACACTCACCACAAGTGTAACTACCATCTGTCACCATATAAGGCTATTAAAATACCACTGACCATTGTCCCTATGCTGTACCTTTCATACTTGCAACTTGTTCATTCCATAACTGGAAGCCTCTATCTCCCCACTCCCCTCTACCCTTTTGCCCATCCCCCCATCCCCTCCGCTCAGGCAGCCATCACTTTGTTCTTTGTATTTATGGATCTGTTTCTGCTTTTTTGTTTGTTTTTTTTCATTTGTTTTTTAGATTTCACATATAAGTGGAATCACATGGTATTTATCTTTATCTGAATTGTTTCAATTAGCATAATACCCTCTAGGTCCATGCATGTTGTCACAAAATGGCAAGATCTCATTCTTTTTTACAGTGAGTAATATTGTATTGTGCATATGTGTGCGTGGGTGTACATATATATGTATGTATAGATATATATGTAAACACACACAACATTTTCTGTATCCATTCATCTGTTAATGGACATTTGGGTTGCTTTCATATCTGGGCTATTGTAAAAAAAAAATATGTTTATGCAGTAAACATAGGGGTGCATATATCTTTTCAAATTAGTGTTTTTATTTTCTTTGGGTAAATACCCAGTAGTGGAATTATTGGATCATATGGTAATTCTATTTTTAAGTTTTTGAGAAAATGCCATGCTGTTTTCCACAGTTGCTGCATCCGTTTTCATTCTCACCAACAGTACATAAGGGTTCCCTTTTCTCCACACTTATTATTTCTTGTCTTTTGATAATAGTCACTCTGGCAGATACAGTGATAACTCATTGTGGTTTTGATTTTCATTTCCCCGATGATTAGTGATGTTGGGCATCTTTCCATGTGTCTGTTGGCCATCTGTATGTCTTTGGAATACAGACATCCATATGTCTTTGGAAAATGTCTATTCATGTCCTCTGCCCATTTTTTAATTGGATTGTTTGTTTGGTGTTGTATAAGGTTTTTTTTTAATTCTTTTTTCTTTTTTTTTTTTTTTTTAAGTTTATTTATGTATTTTGAGAGAGAAAAAGGTAGAGCACATGAGTGGGGAAAGGGCAGAAAGAGAATCCCAAGCAGGCTCCATACTGTCAGTGCAGAGCCTGACAGACTCGATCCCACTGTGAGATCATGACCTAAGCCAAAATCAAGAGTCAGACGCTTAACCAACTGAACCACTCAGATGCCCCTTGTATAAGTTCTTTATATATTGTGATTATTAGCTCCTTATCAGATATATCATTTGCAGATATCTTTTCATATTCAGTAGGTTGCATTTTAATTTTGTTGGTGATTTCCTTCACTGTGCAGAAGCTTTTGGTTTAGTTTCAATTGTTTGTTTTGCTTTTGTTTCCCTTGCCTGAGGAGACGTATCTAGAAAAATGTTGCTGGGGCACCTAGGTGGTTAAATGTCTGACTTCGGCTCAGGTCATGATCTCACTGGTTGGTGAGTTCAAGCCCTGCGGCAGGCTCTGTGCTGGCAGCTCAGAGCCTGGATCCTGCTTCAGATTCTGTGTCCACCCCCCCGTCTCTCTGTCCCTCCCCCACTCTCTCTGTCTCTCTCTTTCTCTCAAAAATAAATAAACATAAAAATTAAAAAAAAAAAAAAGAAAAATGTTGCTAAGGCTGATGTGAAAGAAACTACTGCCTATGTTTTCTTCTAGGATTTTTATAGTTTAAGGTCTCACACTTAGGTCTTTAATCCATTTTGAATTTAGTTTTGTGTATGGCATAAGAAAATGGTCTAGTTTCATTTTTTTTCATGTAACTGTGCAATTTCTCCAGCACCATTTATTGAAGAGTCTGTCTTTTCCCCATTATATATTCTTACTCTCTTTGTTGTAGATTAATTGACCATGTAATCATGGGTTTATTTCTGGGCTCTCTGTTCTGTTCCATTGATCAATGTGTCTGTTTTTGTGCCAGTACTGTACTGTTTTGATTACTACAGCTTTGTAGTATATCTTGAACACTGGGATTGTGATACCTCCTGCTTTGTTCTTGAACACTGGGATTGTGATACCTCCTGCTTTGTTCTTTCTTAGGCATGCTTTGTTATTCAGGGTCTTTAGTGGTTCCATACAAATTCTAAGATTATTTGTTCTAGTTCTGTGAAAAATGCTGTCAGTATTTTCATAGGGATTGCATTGAGTCTGTAGATTGCTTTGGGTAGTATAAACATTGTAACAATGTTACTTCATCCAATCCATGAGAATGGTATATCTTCCCATTTATTTGCATCATCTTCAATTTGTTATATCAGTGTTTTATAGTTTTCAGAGTACAGGTCTTTCACCCTCTTGGTTAAATTACTTCCTAGATATTTAATTCTTTTTGGTGTAATTATAAATGGAATTGTTGTCTTAATTTCTCTTTCTGCTACTTCATTATTAGTGTATAGAAACGACCGATTTCATATATTAATTTTGTATTCTGCAACTTTACTGGATTCATTTATTATTCCTAGTAGTATTCTGTTGGAGTTTTTAGGGTTTCCTGTATGTATTATCATGTCATCTGCAAATAGTGACAATTTTACTTCTTTCTAATCAGTTTAGATGCCTTTTGTTTTTCTTGCTTGATTGCAATGGCAAGCACTTCCAGTACTGTGTTGAATGAAAGTAGCAAGAGTGGACATCTTGTCTTGTTTCTGATCTTGGAGGAAAAGCTCTCAGTTTTTCACCACTGAGTGTGATATCAACTGTATGTTTTTCATATATGGCCTTTATTATTTTGAAGTATGTTCCCTCTTTTTTTTTTTTTTAATTAACTTATTTATTTTGTGAGAGACAGAGTGAGTAGGGGAGGGGCAGAGAGAGGGAGAGAGAGACTCAAGCAGGTTCCACACTGTCAGCCTGGAGCCCAATGTGGGACTCAAACTCATGAACTGTGAGATCATGACCTGAGGTGAAACAAAGAGTTGGATGCTTAACCAGCTGACCCACCCAGTTGCCCTGAGGTATGTTCCCTCTAAAGCAACTTTATTGAGACTTTTTATCATGAATGGATATTGAATTTTGTCCAGTGCTGTTTTTGCATTTATGGAGATGATCATATGATTTTATTTTATTTTAGAGAGGGAGAGCATGAGCAGGGTGACAGGGACAGAGGGAGAGAGAGAGAGAGAGAGAGAGAGAGAGAGAGAGAGAGAAAAAGAATGAATCTTAAGCAGGCTCCACGCTCAGCACAGAGCCAGATGCAGGGCTTGATCCCGTGACCCTGGGATCATGACCTGAGCTGAAGTCAAGTCACACGCTCAACCAACTGAGCCACACAGGCACCCCTAAATGATCGTATGGGTTTATCCTTTATTTTGTTGATGTAGTGTTTCACATTGATTTATGAATATTGAACCATCCTTGCATCCCTGGAATAAATTCCACTTGATCTTGGTGAATGATCCTTTTAATGTATTATTGAATATTTAATGTATTAGCTAATAGGCTCATTTTATTGAGGATTTTTGCATCTGTGTTCATCAGGGATATTGTCCCTATAGTTTTCTTTTGTTGTAGTGTCTTTGATTTTGATATCAGGGCAATGCTGGCCTTATAGAATGTATTTGGAAGCTTTTCTTTCTCTTGTATTTTTTGGAATAGTTTGAGGAGAATAGATATTAACTCTTTAAGTATTTGATAGAATTCACCTGTGAAGCCATCTGGTCCTGGACTTTTGTCTTTTGGGAATTTTTTGATTACCTTTTCAATTTTGTCACTAATGATTGGTCTTTTCAGATTTTCTATTTCTTCTGATTTGTTCTTGGAAGGCTGTATGTTTCTGGAAACACATCTATTTCCTCTAGGTTGTCCAGTTTGTAAAAAGTCATTCTTAAATTCCACAGGTGGATTCATTTATTCATTTATTTATTTATGTATTTATGTATGTATTTATTTATTTATTTAATGTTGATTTATTTTTGAGAGAGAGAGAAGACAAAGCATGTGTGGGGGAGGGGCAGAGAGACAGAGAGAGACAGAGAGTCCGAAGCAGGTTCCAGGCTCCCAGCTGCCAGCACAGAGCTCGTTGCAGGGCTCAAACCCACGAACCATAGATCATGACCTGAGCTGAATTCGGACGCTTAACCAACTGAGCCACCCAGGCACCCTGGGTAGATTCTTTTAAACTGTTATTTGTAGTTACTAAACTTGAACATACTCTTAATTATCGTTGTAGAAGGAAGATCTTCTGGAGCCACAAGAACAGCTTCCCCCGCCTCCTTTAACACCTCCCATTTCCCAGGTTGATGCTGCTATTGGATTACTAATGCCTCCCCTTCAGACCCCTGATAATCTCTCAGTTTTCTGTGACCACAACTATACTGTGGAGGATACAATGCACCAGAGAAAAAGGATTCATCAGCTAGAACAACAAGTTGAAAAACTCCGAAAGAAGCTTAAGACCGCACAGCAGCGATGCAGAAGACAAGAACGACAACTTGAAAAATTAAAGGAGGTTGTTCACTTCCAGAAGGAGAAGGACGACATATCAGAGAGAGGTTATGTGATTCTACCAAATGACTACTTTGAAATAGTTGAAGTGCCAGCATAAAAAAATGATATTTGTATTGGTTTTTAATGGGGCAAAACCACATACCTTCTTCTAGCCTATAAAGGAGTTTAATTTGAAAAAAATAACACTTGATTACTTGTATAAAAACAATTCAGAATATTTTTTTAAAAAAATAAATTAGATATATACTGTAAAATTGTAAATTTTTTGTTTGTAATTTCAGGGTTTTTACATTTTAACAAAATATCTTAAAAGTTATAATCTAACCTCAGAACTCCAATGTAAGTTGGTTTCAAATTGAGGAGTTTTGTTTTTTGAGTATTTATAGAAATGCAAAAATTGAAAGTAAAGTGAATGAGAACAGTACAGCAAGGATGATTTAAGTTTAAAATGTAAAATTAATGCAGTTTATTAAAAGAATTTAGTTACATTATAAATCAGAAGTATAAGTCAGATCACGGGACATAACTTCTCAGAATATATATATATTCTTATTCACATATTCTTATTTGTAAAGTCAGAAGATTTGTTTATCTTTCTTAATCACTTGTCAAAGATAAATTGACAAGTCAATACTTAAAAAAATTGCTTGTCTTCAGAGCATAAAATGAAGAATCATTCTATACCTAATCAATATTGTTACATAACTTTATAAAGGATGAATTTTTTAAAAAGTGGGTCCATCTTTTTTTTTTCCCACTGTCTAGCATTATTAAATTAGAAGTGTATTTCCAGTGGAAGAGACATTCTTCATTAAATAAAGTAAGCATTGTTGTTAATAAAGTAATAAAAACGGGGGCCTGATCCATAGTATGCCTTTTTCTTTCACTACCCCCAAGCTAAGGAGCATCTAGTTTCCAACTGTAGTTATATCCGTATCCAAATCTCTAATAAATGTGTTGTGTCAGTAGAGTTTGATTTGTACCGTAATAGGACTAATTGATTTTGGTCAAGTCTTCACATAAAAAAGGATTTCTTCACTTTTAACACAAATTAGAAATTATATCCCATTTACTTAAATGAGTGATTTGTATTCCAGAGGAACTTAATGTGTAGTGTTTATTTTACTGAATGTTGAGATTTAAACACTGAAGTTTCTGTTCAAACTATGAGTTGTGTTCTGACTTTGTGAGAAGTTTTAGTTATATATTTGAAATGAAAATATGTTCTGATTAAACAAATACTGCCTTAGGAATTATCTACTTAGATTTACAATAACTGTTCCAATTATAATTATTTTATATTTAAAAGTATACTGAGATAGTTGAAGAGTAACAGGCCTTTTTAAGGCAGTATTAAAAATCTGAAACAATGACATTCAGAAGTGTCTTTTGTAGATGTGGATTCCAATGTAATTTACTACTGTCCTGCCAGTGGATAATACCGTGATTTTTTATGAACCAGTATTTCAAAAATAGAAAATTATGATCAAAAGATTACTTGACCTTATGTTGTCTGATAACATTTAGAACTAGCTCTAATGAATCAGAAGACTTTCTCTAGTTATTCATGAATCTCATCCCTGGTTTGGAAACCCACGAAATCTCCAAGTAGTTTGTTTTTACATTTCATCTCACTAGCAATTCCTGGAGGATATATGGGTAAACATCTTGCAAAGTATAAATCTATCTAAATTGTCACCTACATAAAAGGAAGTGTGTGTGGGTGTGTATGTGTGTATGTGTGTGTGTGTGTGTGTACGTGTGTATTCCCACAGTCAAGAATCCAACACTGAATTGTAAAAGTAGCGATCCTAATTACTTAGCATCTTACCATTATGATTTAACCTGGAGTTACATTCTTTTCCTAACAAACGTAAATCCCTATTTGGAGAGAACTGAGCAAGCAGCATGTATACCAACTGTTTGCATTTAAATAAATTACCATAGTTTAACATAGGGAGTTTGAGGTTACAAGTAGTTATTTCTGAATATGAGATGTAACATTTGGTGAATGCTTTCAAAATTCATTCTGTCTACTGTATTGTTTATTACATTGCCAAGTAAAGGAAAACTGGTCCTTAAAATAGGTCCTGTTCAAGTATAGTCAAACTCAGTCTGAAACAAATGGACAAAGTCTCAATCTGGAACAAATAGGGGGAAGACTCATGTGAACTGCAGCATATTCTGAAAGGTGACATTTAAGCACATACAGTAACATACTAAAATTTCCATCTATGTGTAATGACATAATCTGGTGATAATGGTGAGAAGAAATAACTTCTTGAATAGAACTGTTAGAAAAACTATAGACTCATAGAATTTTAGAATTAGAAGGGACTTAGACATGATTAAACACTAACCTAACCTCCAAACCCTACAGAAATCTGTTTGTAAAATATCCGTGATAAGTGGTCATCTATTCTGTTTAAGCAGTTATTCTTATTAGATTCTTTAAAATGGGCTTCTGGATTAGGAAAGAATTAGTTACCACTCTTTTTATACTTGTTTATAGTGGAAATACAAACTTCACTTTGAACTGCTGCATAGTTTGAACCATCACATTCCAAGTTAAAGAAAGAAGTTTTAAAATTTTGTAAAATAATTTAAATGTTTAGTAATTGTATACCTGTTCTGTGAACTAAAAATAATTCTGTTGTTGCAGTAAAGAAACAGCGGTGTTTAAAATTATTAGCAAAACTTTTACTTGGAAGTCCAAGTATGTAAGATTTTTTTTTCCTCTTTTTTAGAAGTGTAGTAGTAAGGGTGAAAGCAAATGAAAGTTTCATTTGATATGGGGTTTTCTGGTGAAATTAATATTCTCTGGCCATCTTTAGTTATTACAAAATTATACACACATACACATACTCAACACCTATGACTTTTATAAAGTCAGTGGTAAGCAACATAAATTAGTAAAAGTCCATATGATCTATAAAAAGAAAATTCCCGTTTATGTTCTAGGATTTTTAAAAGACAGCCATCGATGAATAACAAAGAATCACAGCAGGCTTACAAATCTGCTTGGCTATTACTCTTCCTGATACTGGCAACCATGTGAATTAGATAACCAATGAATGAAGAGCATTGATGATGTTAACTGGTGTTTCTGGGCATTATGTTTTTATATTGTGCATTAAAATACAATTCTTGGTGTGATCAAAAAGCAAACAATGATTTACAAACAAGCAAAAAAGCAGTTATAATTATTGTACTTAAAATAACAGAAAAAGTTACAATTCCATGTCTTGATAACTTTTTTTTTTTTTTTTAACCTGGGATGTTGTTTTATTCTATTGGGATTTTTTTCTGAATGATAAATATTTTTTAAGCTCAAAAAATATATTGGGAATTTTTATTCTTTTCTAAATTCATATTATTTAGTGTTTTGAGATTATTAAATTTTCATTTTTAAAATATCCTAAGGGATATGAATAAACTTCCTTTGCTTTAAACTGTTTTTCATGAGACAAACTGTACAATATTAATAAATAGACAAATGACTTCTGGACTGGCTACATGTTCACCCTAACTACCATGATTGGTTAAAAAAATTTTTTTAAACAACCATTTAAGTTCTCTGCATGTTGTCTTAGGGGCATACAGCAAATGAAGAAACATTCAAGAACATCTAAATCTCTGAAAGAGTGTTAAGAGTCTGTGGCATTGAGGCGCCTAGGTGGCTCAGTCGGTTAAGCGTCCAACTTTGGCCCAGGTCCTGATCTCAATGGTTATGGGTTCGAACTGCATGTCAGGCTGTCTGCCATCCGTGCCAAGCCTGCTTCATATCCTGTCTCCCTCTCTCTTTCTCTCTCTCTCTCTCTCTCTCTCTCAAAAATAAACAAACATTAAAAAAAGAGAATCTGTGGCATTTATGCCACAACTTATTCTTGCCCTAAACCACCTGTCCACCACCACTCTCACACACACAGCACAGTGCTACAGAACTCCATTCTGAGTGGATACAGCCAAGAAGACAATGGTCACTCTCCTCCCAGTACCCAATTAAGTCCTGTGGTATTTCCCAAGGGAGAGCAAGCAGCCAATATTTCTCATACACCCCTAGATCTGTGTTGCAAAGGCTAAACTACAGGTAAGTGCAGCCAAAAGGTCAGGACTCCCTCCACCCAGCTTCCACCCACAAGGTGGAACTTTACCCTAGGTGCAGCAGGCCAAGAGTACCAGGACTCTGATCACCTTCATCCTAGGTGCTCATAGGGCAAGGTTTTCATGCCAGGAGAAGTAAGCCAAGAAGACCAGAAGCTACCATCCCAACTGAGTTCTGCTCATAAAGCAAGCATATCAATCCTAAAGAAGCAGATCATGTCATCTACTACCTGTAACTACAGTGGAGTAACATAGACTTTTTTCCCATGGGAGAGAAGGCCATAAGAAGAGAGCTCTGAAGCTCACCCCAAAAGAACTAATTTTATTTGGAAGAGTTTGGGGAAGTTCAAGACTAAGGGAACTCTCAAGGACAATGGAAAATTTAATGGTAAAAAAATTAAAGGAGGCTAATAGCTCCACCAGAGTAATAAGCTGTTATTTTTAGGCTAGCTAATTTACCAGAGAGAACAGGGAAAGAAGAAGAGCCCTCCTGGGGTAATAACAAGCCTTGAAGACCAACCTCAAAACCTACCTTGCAAAAGGCCTGAATCTAAGTGGATCAGTCTACAGAGCAATATAAGCTCTAGGACATCTTCAAAAAGCCATTAACTGGCAGTTGGAACTAACATCTGAGTTTGGTACCAGCAAAGGCTAGATAGTTTAACAAAGAGATCAGGAAGATAGAGAAGGGCCTGTTAAAAGCTCTGTCACTCCAAGTGACAATGTTCATGCCCAAGGCTGCACTTTCTAAGAAATGAAATCAGACTTCACCCTGGAGAGGAAATAAACTTCACTAATAACTCAAATAATTAAAAAAAAAAAAAAAATCCAAGCCTGGGAGGGGGTGGTGGGTGGGTCAAGGTCCAAAGATCCTACAACAGTTATAATCTAAAATGTTGTGTTGTTTTTTTTTTTTAGTTTTTAAAATTTATTTCGTTAGAGAGAGAGTGGGGGAGAGGGACAGAGGGAGAGAAAATCCCAAGTAGGCTCCATGCTGTCAGCACGGAGCCCAACATGAGGCTTGATCTCAAACCATAAGGGGATTGATCTCAAACCATGAGATGATGACTGGGGCCAAAATCTAGAGTTGGACACTTAACCAACAGAGCCACCCAGGCACCCCTAAAATGTCCAGTTATAAAAAAGAAGTTATGAGATATGCAAAGAAACAGGGTAGTTTCTTACATGGGGAGGGGTTTGGGCAGGGAGCAAGCAAGAGAAACAGAGGGGCAGATATCAGAATTAACAAAGACTTCTAAGCAGCCATTATAAATAAGCTATATAAATATTAGTTCCAAAGAACTAATGGAAACCATGCTTAAAGAAATGAGGGAATGATGACAATATCTCATCAAAAATAAAATATCAAGGAGATACAATTTTGTTTTTAAAGGATATTCTGGAGTTTTAAAGTACAATAATCAAAAAAATTGCTAGAGAAGCATAACATTTCTGTGTTTTAAAGATTTTATTTTTAAGTAATCTCTACACTCAATGTGGGGCTCAAAGTCACAACCCCAAGATCAAGAGTCACACAATCCCCCAACTGAGCCAGCCAGGAGCCCTGAGAAGCTCAACAATTGTTTGAACTTGCAGAAGAAATATCAATGAACTTGAAGATAGATCAAGAGACAGAGACAAAATGGAATAGAGAAAATAAACAGAGGCTCAGAGAAACATAATACCTCTATTTTTTTAATATATGTATTTTTAACATATTTTTTAATGTTTTTATTTTTGAGAGATAGAGCATCAGCGGGGGAGGAGCAGAGAGCAAGAAGGAGATACAGAATTTGAAGCAGGCTCTGAGCTGTCAGCCCAGAGTGTAATGCAGGTCTCCAACTTGTGAATCACAAGATCACGACCTGAGCTGAAAGTTGGGACACTCAACTGACTGAGTCACCCAGAAGCCCCAAGAGAAAAATAATACATCTAAACTCATCAATATATGCATAATGGAAGTACCAGAAGAAGGGAGAGTAGAATAGAAATGACAGGGAGAGGGAGAAAGGAGCAGAAAAATATTTGAAGAGGAGTGCCTAGCTGGCTTAGTTGAAATATGAATCTACAAATTCAAGAAGCTCACCAAGTACTAAGGAAGATAAAGAGATTCATACCCAGACATATCATAGTAAAGTTATCAAGATCAAAACCAGAGAAAAATGACATTATATGCAAGGGAACCCTAATAAGATTAACATCTGATTTCTCATCAGAAATAATGAAGACCAGGGGGCAGTGAGATGACATTCAAAGTCCTGAAAGAAAAACTTGTTAACCAAGAATATTATATGTAGCAAAACTATCAAAAATGAAGGAGGTTTCTAAGAAGGTGCAATAGAAACCACCAGGAAATATGTCTCCTTACCTAGGCCACGCTGGCACTGACATAATCTATCTGATATAAATATTTGGAACTCCGGAATCTATTGAGGGCCTGCAACTTCCAGAAGAAAGTTTGGATGGTAAACTGTGGTTAATATCAGTCAATTTCAACTATTAGCTCAGTGGCAAGGACCCATTTACCACCCCCAGCCCCAATGCAGGCAGTGGAGGAGTTGCCGGAGAAATTTGTATTCAGCTGGTGAGACCTATGATGAACGATAAGGATCCTGTCCTCCAAATATCAGAGATCTGTGTTCTAAAAGGTGACTACTATTTTTATCCTAAAGGTGAAAACACAGAATAGGCAGTCATTGTTGCATCCCCCTCACTCTCCAAGCCCTCTCCTCTGACCTAAGTGACTTTAGGGAATTTAAAAGGCTGGTACCTTCCCCTCCCTACTTCATTTTTTCCCCTCCCCTTTGGGGGCCGAGGCATTAAAACATCCACACAATTAGTCATTGTGCATACTCAGGGGAAAATAAAATCTTGGGGAAGACCTGAGAAGATGTTAAGTTCACACTTTATGCTGACCCTTGGTAGAGTCTTAGTAGATAGGCTAAAGCAATAAAAAACAACAACAACAATAACAACAACAACAACAAAAGTAAAACAAAACCCAGCAAACCCTGAGGAGGGGAGAAAATCAGATTTCCTCAGTTGCCACATTATTAGATTCAAATTTCCAGTTTTCAACAAAGGAGTCATAAAGCATACCAAAAAAAAGGGAACATATGACCCATTCAAAGGAAGAAAATAAATCGAAAGCAAATTCCTGAGAAAGAACAGTTGGCAGACCTACTAGACAACTTTACTATTAAAACAACTTTAATAAAGATGTGAGCTCAAGAACTAAAGAAAGACATGGAGAAAGTCAAGAAAATGATGTATGAACAAAATAGAGACAGAAAGCAAAAAAGGAATTAAAAAGAAATTTTGGATCTGAAAAGAAACAGAAGTGAGAAATTCACTAGAGAGGTTCAGAGGCAGATTTGAACAGGCAAAAGAATCAACAAACATGAAGCCTGGGAAATTCAAATTGTTGAATCTGAAGAAGAGAAAGAAAAAAGATAGGAAAAAAGTGAACAGAACCTAAGAGACATGTGGGACAGAAATTAGTAGACCAACATGTGCATCGTGGGAGTCCCAGAAGGAGAAAAGAGAGAGGAAGTTTGGAGAGAGTATTTGAGGAAACGATGGTTGAAAATTCCAAGTTTGATGAAAGACATGAATATAAATACCCAGGAAAGTCAACAAACTCCAAATAGGACAAACTCAAAAAGACTCATAGTAAGACACATTATAATCAAATTGTCAAGAGACAAAGAGAATACTGAAGGCAGCAGGAGAGACGTTAATCACTGCATATAAGGAATCCTCAATAAATTATCAGCAGATTTCTCAGGTGAAGCTTTAGTGGCCAGAAGGCAGTGGGCTGATAAATTCGAAGTGCTAAAAGAAAAAACAAAAACAAAAACAAAAATCACCTGTAAATAAGAATTATGCAGCTGGCAAAATTGTCTTCCAAAAGTGAGAAAGAAATTATGACACTCCCAGATAAACAAAAGCTGAGGGACTTCATTACTGCTAGTCCTGCCTGCAAGAAATGCTGAAAACATAAAAAAACAAAAACAAAAACAAAAAAAAACCAATTAGCAAAAAAGATGGTATTGTAACTTTGGCTTGTAATTCCACATGTTGTTTTCCACATAATTTAAGAGACTAATACATTAACAAAAGTATTAGTTTATGTTTTTACTCACACAGTGTAATTTTGTGACATCAATATTGAAAGGTGTAGGAATGAAGCAGTAAAGGAGCAGTTTTTCTATGTCACTGAAGTTAAAATAGTATAAATTAAAATTATAGTGTTATAACTTTAAGATGTGAAATGTAATCACCATGGTAACTGCAAAGAAAATAGTTAAATCATACACACAAAAGGAAATGAGAAAGGAATTTGAATATTTCACTATAAAAAAATTCAGTGTAACACAAAAGACAATAGTACAAGAAACAGACAAAAAAAGCTATAAAGCATATTGAAATTAAGTAGCTAAATGACAAAAGTAAGTCCCTCCTTATCAGTAATTACCTTTTTTTTTTAATGTTTATTTATTTGGAGAGAGAGAGAGAGAGAGAGAGAGAGAGACAGAGCATGAGCAGTGGAGTGGCAAAGAGGGAGACACAGAATCTGAAGCAGACTCCAGGCTCTGAGCTGTCAACACAGAACCTGACATGGGGCTCGAACCCACAAACAGCCAGATCATGACCTGAGCCCAAGTCAGCTGCTTAGCCTACTGAGCCACCCAGGTGCCCCTATCAGTAATTACTTTAAAAGTAAATGGAATAACTCTCCAATCAAAAGACAGAGATTGGCAGAATGGATTAAAAAACAAACAAACAAGGGTGCCTGGGTGGCTCAGTCAGTTAAGAATCCACTTCGGCTCAGGTCATGATCTTGCCGTTCATTGGTTCTAGCCTCAAGTCAGGCTGTGTGCAGACAGCTCAGAGCCTGGACCCCGCTTCAGATTCTGTGTCTCCCTCTCTCTCTGCCCCTTCCTACTCACACTCTGTATCTCTCTCTCTCTCAAAAATAAACATTAAAAAAAAAAATTAAAAAACAATCAGGAGCACCTGGGTGGCTCAGTCGGTTAAGCATCCAACTTGGGCTCAGGTCATGATCTCACAGTTTATAGGTTCGAGCCCTGCATCAGGCTCTATGGTGACAGCTCAGAGCCTGGAGCCTGCTTTGGATTCTGTCTCCCTCGTTCTCTGCCCCTCCCCGACTCACACTCTGTCTCTCAAAATAAATAAAGGTTAAAAAAATTTTTTTAAACAAACAAACATGATCAAACTATATGCTTGTCCCTAAGAGACTCACTTTAGATTCAAAGACACAAATAGGTTAAACATGAAAGGATGGGAGAAAGAGAGTCACTACAAACAGTAACCAAAAGAAAGCAAGGGTGGCTATCAGACAAAATAAGCTTTGGATAAAAAAGTTCACAAGAGACAAAAAAGAACATTTTATCTTAACAAAAGTTTCAACACAGCAATAAGATATATAACAATTATAAACATTCAAATACCTATTAATAGACTACCAACATAGAAAAATTTGGCACAACTGAAAGGAGAAATAGTTCTACAAAAATGAAGATAAAGTAAAAAGATTCTCAGGTAAACAAAAACTGAATCTGTTGCTAGCCAACCCACCTTAAAATAAATACCAGAAGAAGCTTTTCACACTGAAAGCAAATGACACCCAACAGTAATTTGAATAATAAAAAGATTGCCAGTAAAGGTAATAGTGTAATCATAAAAGACAATGTAATTGCATTTTTCACTCTGATTTAAAAAGCAATTGCATAGGGGCACCTGGGTGGCTCATTCGGTTGAGCATCTGACACCGGCTTAGGTCATGATCTCGAGGTCCATGAGTTCAAGCCACTTGTCGAGCTCAGTGCTCTGAGCCTGCTTCAGATTCTGTGTCTCCCTCTCTCTCTGACCCTCCCCGTTCATGCTATGTCTCTCTCTTTCTCAAAAATAAACGTTAAAAAAAAAAATTGCATAAATCTATGTGTACAATTGTTAGCCTATAACATAGAGAAATGTAATCAATTTTACAATAAGAAGTGGGTGGGAAGAAAGCTATACTGAAGTAAGGAAATAACCAGATGGTAACTTGAATCTATAAGAAGACATGTAGAGAAACAGAAATGATAACTAAAAGGTTAATAAACTGTAAATATACACTTGCTCTCCTTTTTTCTCTCAGCTTTCTTTGAAGATATAAAATTATATATACATTTTAGTAATTATAAAAATATATTGTTGGGTTTGTAACATATATAGAGGTAATACGCATAATAATAGACAAATGGGAGAAGAGGTAATAGAGCTACATAAAAGTAATGCTTCTATATCTCACTGGAATTAAGTTGGTATACCTTTGAAGTAAATTATGATAAATTAAGATGTATATGGCAAGCCCTATAGCAACCAATAAGAAAATAACTCCAAAGTGTAGAGGGGAGAATCATTAAAGGAATTAAAACTTTAAATGAGACACCTTCACTTCATGCAAAAGAAAGCAATAAAGGAGGAATAGAGAAAAAATACTTGAGACATATAGAAAACAAAAATCAAAATGCCAGACATAAATCCAGCTATATCAGTAATAGCATTAAATGTGAACAGATTAAGCTATCCAATCACAACGCAGAGATTGTCAGACTAGATAAGAAAAACAAGCTCCAACCATATGCTGTCTACAAGAGACACAGTTAACATTAAAGATAAAAATAGGTTACTGAGAACAAACTGAGGGCTGATGGGGGGTGGGAGGGAGGGGAGGGTGGGTGATGGGTATTGAGGAGGGCACCTTTTGGGATGAGCACTGGGTGTTGTATGGAAACCAATTTGACAATAAATTTCATATTTAAAAAAATAAGTAAATAAATAAACATTAAAAAATGTAAAAAAAAAAAAAAATAAAAATAGGTTGAAAGTAAAAAGATGGAAATGACATACCAGGCAGACAGCAACCACAGCAGAGCTGCAGTGGCTATGCTAATATTAGACAAAACAGAAAATGTGTATTATATATATATATATTACTAGATATAAAAGGATATTTGGTAATGATAAAAAGTCAATCCATCAGAAAGATACCTATTAGAAACATACATCCGCCTAACAACAGAGCCCCAAAATACATGAAGTGAAAAGTGACAGAAATTGAGAAATAGACAATGCAACAATAATAGTTGAAGACTTCAATAATCAGTAGAACAATTAAGTAGATAATTGGCAAGAATATGGAAGATTTTAACAGCACTATAAACAAATTAGACTTAACGGACCTCCATAAAACACTGCACCCAACCACTGCAGAGTACATATTCTTTTTTTTTTTAATTTTTTTTTTAATGTTTATTTTTTATTTTTGAGACAGAGAGAGACAGAGCATGAACGGGGGAGGGGCAGAGAGAGAGGGAGACACAGAATCGGAAGCAGGTTCCAGGCTCTGAGCCATCAGCCCAGAGCCCGCAGGGCTCGAACTCACGGACCGCGAGATGGTGACCTGAGCTGAAGTCGGACGCTTAACCGACTGAGCCACCCAGGCGCCCCTAAGTACATATTCTTTTCAAATCACATAGAACATATGATGGGCCATAAAAAGTCTCAATAAGTTTTGAAGTATTGAAATCATACAATGTATATTTTCTAACCACAGTGGAATTAAATGAGAAATCACTAACAAAGAAATTTGATAAACTCACAAGAATGTAAAAATTATAAAGCATGTTCTTATGCCACCAATGGAACAAAGGGGAAATCACAAGAGAAATTTAAAAATTCTGTGGGATAGATAAAAATAAATAAATAACATCAATACTTATTGGATGCAGCCCAAGCAGTGCTTAGGAGGGAAATTTATAACCTATATTCAAAAAAAGATCTCAAAAAAAATTAATAAATAATAAAAAATAAATAAATAAATAAATAAATAAATAAATAAAAATAAAAAAAGAAGATCTTGGGGCACCTGGGTGGCTCAGTCGGTTAAGCGCCCAACTTCAGCTTGGGTCATGATCTCACAGTTGGTGAGTTCGAGCCCCGTGTTGGGCTCTGTGCTGACAGCTCGGAGCCTGGAGCCTGCTTCGGATTCTGTGTCTCCCTCTCTCTCTGCTGCTCCTCCGCTCATGCTCTGTCTCTCTCTCCTTCAAAAATAAATAAAAACATTTAAAAAAAAAAAAAAAAAAAGATCTCAACTCAATAACCTAACCTTCCACCCAAAGACATTGAGAAAAGAACAACCTAAACCTAAAGTATGCAAAAGGAAGAAAATAATAAATATTAAAGTAGAAATTAATGAAATAGAGAGAAAAATGAGAGAGAAAATAGAAAAAACTAAAAATTGGTTGTAGGGGAAAATCAACAAAATGGACAAACTTTAGCTAGACTAACCAACAATAATTAAATGCCAATATGACTGCCTGCTTAAAGGAATTTCACAGAACTGGAAACACATTTGGCTAATAACCATATAAGAAAATATTTAATCCCATCAATAACTAGAGAAATGGAAATAGAGACCATAATGAAATATAATTTCATACTCATTTGATGGTTAAGAATTAAGAAGTGAAAGGTAAAAACAAAAACAAATCTGTTAAATGAATAGTCAATTAACTGAATAGCAATCTGAATCATATCTTACAAGAAACAAAAACATAGAATTGACTTTACTTATTCAACTTTCATTCAATTAATATTATTTAGTATTTTTAACCTAACATTTTAATTGTAATGTATAATTATAGCCCACGAATGAACAAACATAAAATTAAGCATGCTGAGACAAAACAGCTTCCATTCTATTCTTTTTGAGTTGAACACAAGATCAACTTTGATGCTCAGCAACTGAAATGCCATATGTGTATTTTCAAATATCCTTCTCTATTTTTTTAAATATGATTTTTTAAAAAGTGTTTATTTTATTAGTTTTGAGAAGACCACAAACAGGGGAGGGGCAGAAAGACAAAGAGAGAGAATCTCAGGCAGGGTCCCCACTATCAGTACAGAGCCTGAGGCAAGGCTTGAACTCAGAAACAGCTAGATCATGCCCCGAGCAGAAACCAAGAGTCAGCCACTTAACCAACTGAGCCACTCAGACGTCCCTATCCTTCTCTATTTTTAACAAATTAACAGAAAATCAACTGCTTATTTGTATAATTGTCAAACAAGGCCCCCAAATAAATGTGTCACTGAAAAAAAAGTCTGACAATACTTGGTTTTAGAGAGCATGTAGACCAATGTGATATTTTACATATTGCTAGTGAGACTAAACTGGTACACCCGTTTTGGGAAACAATTTGGCATATAAACTAGTACGTTCATTATATTTATATGCACAAGAGAAATTGTTGCACATAATGCACCAGAGGCATCCACCAGAATGGTCATAGAAGCAGTGTTAGAAAAGAAAAAGGAAGTGTCTGAATTCCCATTGATAGGAGAATGGATGAACTGTGGTTTAGTCACACAATGGAATATCATATAACAGTGAAAATGAATGAATTAGGGCTCGTGAAATAACATGGATGAATTGCTGTAGTAAAATAATGTGTGATAAAAGCAAATCTTAGGACACAATGTATAGTTTGTATCCTTATTCTAAAGTACAAAGCCAACAAAATTAAATAATGTATTGTTGAGCCATACAGGTATATAACTTATTTCTTCAAAAGGTATTTAAGAGGAATGCCTGGGCGGTGGCTCAGTCAGTTAGGTGGCTGGCTCTTGGTTTTGGCTCAGGTCATGATCTTATGGTTCCTGAGTTTAAGCCCTATGTCAGGCTCCATGCTGATAGTGCAGAGCCTGCTTGGGATTCTCTCTCCCCTGCTCAAGTGCTCTTTCTCTCTCTCTTTCTTCTATCAAAATAAATAAACTTAAAAAAATACAATAAAATAAATACAGAGGTATTTAGGAGTAACACAAAATTCAAGATGGTGGTTATCTCTGGGAGGAGGGAGGCTAAAGGAGAGGACAAGGTGAGAGCCTTTAAGTAGATGCAAGTTATTGATAATAATATAGTTCTGGGGTTGAGTGGGTTGGTATGTATCTAATATACTATTAAACAAGCTAATGTAGAAAAATTAAAAATGAAGACAAATGAATTAAAATGAATAAAACAAGAGTATTGTATGTGGACTAATGATGACAGTGGGTTATGAATAAAGGATCAACCAGTTAATTTTGTAAACTGAGGTTCCAAACACACACAAAAAATAGCAACAAATAGCTACTCTATTAGCAGTTAATGTGCATTAGACACCTTACTAAACACTTCATACCATTTGATCCTCAGGACACCTCAATGAGTCAGAGAGATACTATTATTATCCTCACATTACACATGGGACCACAAAGGGACAGAGAAATCCCACAGTTAGAAAGAAGCAGGACTAGGATTTGAACTCTAGCAGCCAACTCAAAAATGGGCACCCTTAGCCATCATGATATATTGCCTTCCCTAAGAAGTAAAAAAGTGGTCCTAATTTTGGATGAGAGGAGTGTATGGTAAAGAAATCCACACCTATTTAGACATGTTTCTATTCCTTTCAAAACAAAGAATCTGAAAAACCAGGGCTTGACTAGTGTTCTAGAGTCTTAAGAAAAATAAATGGTTACACATTTTGAACATTCTGAATTCTAGCCTCTCGTGAGGAAGTATTTTAAATACTAAAAGCAATTTGGAGATGACCTCAGAGACTTACTTGCACAAATTTCAGGACATGAAATTCATATGCTTATGAATATTTGTTGCCAGTTGCAACAACATGGATAAAACTTAAGGGTATTACGTTAAGTGAAGGAAGTCAGAGGGAGAAAGAGAAATATCGTATGATCTCACTTGTATATGGAATCTAAAAATGCTGAACTCATAGAGTGGAGCGGTGGTTACCAAAAACTGAGGAGTAGAGTAAATGGGAAGATGTTGGTCAAAGGTAACAAACTTCAAGTTATAAGACCAATAAGGTGTGGGGATCTTTTGTACAGCATAGTGATTATAGTTAATAATACTATATCATATACTTGAAAGCTAAGAGATCTTAAATGTTTTCATTAAAAAAAAATGTATCTGCATGACCTGGTGGAGGTGTTAGATAATGCTACCACAGAAATCAGTTTGCAATATATAAATGTATCAAATCAATGTTGTACACTTTGAACTTACAAGCTATTAGATGTCAGCTATGTTTCCATAAAGCTGGAAAAAAAGAATGCATGATAATGAATTTAAGTCAGCATAAATACTTTAAAAATTATTATCATTATTATTGTTATTCATGCAGAAAGCACTTCCATACAGTCAGATCTTTTTCATTTAAAGTTTTGGCTATTTTGATTTACATTATTCTAAACACAAAGTTAAATTCTGATTCAGGTAATGGCGAATAAAGATCATCACAAAGATTTTATGTTATTCTTCTCTATGTAATTCTCACTTAACTTGGAAAGGTAGTTTTTAGCCCTATAATAAATGTTATTTTTTTCTTGATATGCAATAATAAGTTTTATACAAGGCCAAAAAATGTCTTAGTCTGAGGGTACTAGCTTGGGGTTTTTCAATTTCTATTTTCTCATAACTTAAAATTTTAAATTGTTGAAATGTTTTCTAAGGAGCTACTATCTTCAAATATATGAAAGGCTTTCCAAAAGTAAAAGTGGAAATAATTTGTCTATTACTATCTTGGAGGGAAGAACCAGGACCAATGAAGCTGAAACATGAACTGCAGTCCCTGGGGATCCTTGGTGTCCCTGGGGCTTTGACTTTGGGGTGGGATCAGAGTTTTTGTGGTTCTGGCCTCTCCCTAGCATTAAGCATGATTTTCTTTTCACCATGGGTTTCCATAGAAGGGCATTTTGATTTCACCAGTAGATCTTATCCCAATCCTCCCTGTAGGGATGTTTGTCATTCTTTCTGGCTGCCCCACATCTGAATCCCCTTTTTACAGTTGGAGAATTCTCTTATCTATAAGTACTGGCCAGAAACCAAGTCCACTTTCTACTATGAAGGACCAAAATGCCAGATACTTGTTTTCCCAGTTTCTGTGGTAAGGGCATTAATACCCACCTCAGTCTTTGTACCAGAAGCTAATAATGCAAAAAGGTGAGACATAGGGAAGGGAGGGGTGGGGAAAAAAAAGTGAGACGTGGTCTCTAGTAGGGATTATAATAACGCGGTGTTGAGTTCTGGTCAGCATTGGCTGTGATGCTGTAGCGCTAAGGTTATTGGTTGTATGAGCTGTGGTATCCATGCTTGGGAGTGGGAGTAATGGTGTTCATACCATACCATTTTTCTGGAACGATTTTCAGCATTATTCTTGACTTCTAACCTCAATTTGGTTTTCTGGTTCTCTCCATAATTCCTATTTACAATACCATCTCAACTGTCACCAAATCTAAGAAACCTTCAAATGATCAGTGAACCAGCAGTTCATGTACCACTATCTTTCATAGCGGTTGCCAATTCCATGATGACACAATGTCCTCTTGTCACCAGGAATGTTAAATCTATATACTCATCAAAGATGTTTTTAAAGATGTATTTAGACATAGTTCCTTATATATCACCTGTGGATACATGAAAAGGAAAATATTAGCAGATCAAATGGCTTACGGTATCCCTAAAACATCTTCTCATTCAGAGTCTGACCTTTTAGAATCCTTAAAAAACAGCACACTCTATGTCACCAAGAGCTTAGGTGATTTAATAGAAGAGTGCCCTATTATTGTCCACTCAAGGTTCTTCCACGTCCCTTATACCAGTTGTTCAAGCTGCAATGCTCACACTTTCTTGATCTCACCACAGATGTTAATAGAAGATTGTCGGACAAAAGCAGGTTCACGTTCTTCCCTCACATGGACCTTAAATGGCTTGTTGACAGAAATGTCCAGGATTGCACTTTTCCATCATGTCAATGGAAACATCAGTGTTCAGGCAGTGACAACTGTATCATAACTACCACCTGGCCAACAGCACTTACAAGGCACCATCTATTGAAAGATATTCCTGATTTCAAGAGATGTTAAAAGTAAACAATATGTGTATAGGAATCAATGAAATATGGTCATTTTATCTCTGCTTAAGTTCACCAGAATTGATTTCTCTTTGTTTAAAACAAAAAGCCTTAACAGATATACTCCCTAACTCACACATTCAAGTTAGACATTCATAATAGCTAGGGCCTTCAAATAGAGCTCTTGGGAATATGGTGCTCAGAAGGACTTAATGTGCACCACCCCCCATCCCTTTCTCATTTCACCATCTAGTGTAGGATGCCTGGCTGCCAGCTGGGCCCCGACTCTCCATCTTGGGGGAACCATGATGAGCAGGGGCTAAAGCAGAAGCATCAAAATAGTCCTGTCTGTTGAACAGGTATAGGAATTTAGGCTTCTTGCTTAAATTTTGCTGAGACATGGGGAAAAGTTCAGTAACTGATCAGCTTCTGGCCTGGGACAACTTCAGCGTACCAAGAGTTATGGTTATTGGCCAGCCTCTCTGTCGTTTATTTGAAATCTCTGATTTATTTATTTATTTATTTAATTTATTTTTACTTTTTAATCTTTTGGAAACTTTGTTTTTCATGTATGTCCAGAAAAAATATTTTCTCTCCTCCCCTTCGCATTTGTCATTAGGGAACCTGTGGTATACTTGGCACAGGATTCCCTATTCGGTCAGTGTAAGACTTTGGAGGACCTAGGTCTCTGTTCACATTCATTCATTCATTCACTTGAAACAATATGCCTTCGTATTTACAAGCTGGGCCACCATGGGGCAACTGAACACACTCTTATGATATAAGCTGTTGGCAGTCAAGTTGACAGCTGTTTAACATTTTATTAACATGCTTACCTACAGCTAAGTCATTTGATGTTTCCCACCAATAAAAGGACACCAACACGGAATGTAAATAATGCATGTGCACTGCATGGGGGAACTCATTTTGGGGTCATTTTATCCTAAGAAATATCTAGATAATGTCTTCCAATTAGAAGATACTAATGATACTTCACCATAGGCCAAGATGTAAATAGGCTACTTGTAAATAAGTAGCTTGATTCATTTACTAATATTTTTAAAATATATGGTGATTATCTTATTCTCATTGGTTAATATCAACAATAAGAGTAGTTACTGTAAGGAGGGATTACCAGACATTACATTTTCTTAGTCAAAGGAGCCATTTAGGAGTTTTCAGCTACTTAGTCCTCTCAGAGCAGATTTTCCATGATCTGTGAAGAATCATGCATCGTTTAGTAGATAAATAATTACTGTATGCAAAAGATGAACATATCCATGTTTTTGGTTTGACCAGGTTGCCCTGCCAGAAAAGAATTTTATTGTTATTTTATTTTTAAAGATTTTTAAAAATGTTTTTTATTTATTTTGAGAGAGATGCTCACATGCTTTTGGGGGAGGGGCATAGAGAGGGAGAGAAAATCCCAAGCTGGCTCCATGTGGTCAGTGCAGAGCTGTCACAGGGCTTGATCTCACGAACTGTGAGATCATGACCTGAGCCAAAATCAAGAGTCGGATGCTTAACCAACTGAGTCACCCAGGCGCCTCAAAAGAACTATTTATTTATTTATTTATTTATAATTTTTTTAAATGTTTGTTTATTTTTGAGAGGGGAGGAGGGACAGAGAGAGAGGGAGACACAGAATTGGAAGCAGGTTCCAGCCTCTGTCAACACAGAACCTGACTCAGGACTCGAACTTATGAACTGCAACATAATGACCTGAACCAAAGTCAGATCCTTAACCAATTGAGTCATGCAGGCACCCCGAGAATTTTATTTTCAAGAGAAACTTGTGGGTAAGAAAGAGGTGAATAAATTTGTGTAAGAACCAGGGAGTCATCTGGGAGAAATGGGACTAAGACCTGACTCTTCCCCATCCCCTACCCCCTCTTTCTATTTTTAAAATGTTTATTTATTTTGAGAGAGATAGTGGGGATGGGCAGGAAGAGAGAGAAAGAGAGAATCCCAAGCAGGCTCCACACTGCCAGCACAGAGCCCAACATGGGGCTCAATCTCATGAACTGCGAAACCATGACCTGAACTGAAATCAAGAGTCAGTCGTCTAAACAACTGAGCCACTCAGGGACCCCAGCCATTCCCGTTTTTTAAAATAAATTTTTTACTTTGGAATAATTTCAGATTTTTAGAAAAGTTGCAAAGTTCCCACATAGCCTTGCCCAGTTTCAGCTTCCCCTGTTTTCATTTTACATAGTCTATGGCACCTTTGCCCAACTAAGAAACCACCATTAGTATGTTGCCATTAACTAAACTCCAAACTTAATCAGATTTCACCAGTTTTTCCACTTATGTCCTTTTCTGTTCCAGGATCCACACTGCATTTAGTTGTCATGTCTCCTTACTATCCTCAGGTTTCTAGCAGTTTCTTAGCCTTTGTTATTCATGACCTGGACAGTTTCAAGGGATACATTGCACTCCCCTTTGAAGATTTAATATTATTAGAACCTTTCTGAGAGCCCAAGTGATGTCTACTAGCAGGGAGGGCCCTAAGGAACCCCCCTCCCCCCCCAACCAGAGGAACCAAGTATGAAGAAATAGTTCATCTGGACTGGTGACTGGAAGCCCAGGGCAGGGTGTGAAATGCCTGGTCTATCCTCCTCAACTCACAGTGGGTGTGCCCAGGCAGCAATGCCTGGCACATGAGCAAAAAAGAAAGTGTGTGGGGGCAGCCTTGACCAGATGAGTGAGAGGATTGTCCATGTGAAGAACCACTGGGGCTGGGACAGGATTTGTACTACCTGTGGGGGGCTGCAAAGGGGTAGACACCACGGTTTGCTTTGGACATGACTCTTCCAACAGCAGTTTGTTGGCAGATGTTGTTCTGGCAGTGCCCATTACCATCCTTTACCCTGCGGTCTATTTTCACTGCTAGTAATGGCCTGCCTTATCTTCCAAGGGCCTGCATCCAGTTCTTGCTTTTGCAGGACAGCACAAGAAAGAGATAATGAGCTTTCTGCTAATCTGGTCAAGGTGGATTTGACTGATTGCTTTCAGAAATAAAAGTGATGTGGAATTCAACATCACATGATAAAAATACTCAACAAAATAAGAATGGAAGGAAACTACCTCAACATAATAAAAAGCATGTATGGAAACCCCATAGCAAACATCATATTCAATGGTAAAAGACTGAAAGATTTTCCCCCTAAGAACAGGAACAAGACAAGAATACCTGCTTTCATCATTTGTATTTAAGAGAGTACTGGAAGTGCTAGCCAGAACAATTAGGCAAGAAATAAAAGGCATCCAAATTAGAGAGAAAGAAGTAAAATTATCTGTTTACAGATGCTATGATTTTATGTGTAGAAAACCCTAAAGACTACACACACACACACACACACACACACACACACACACACAAAACCCTGTTAGAACTTGGGGCTCCTGGGTGGCTTAGTCAGTTAAGTGTCTGACTTTGGCTCAGGTCATGAGCTCATGGTTCATGAGTTTGAGCCCCATGGTTCATGAGATTCTCTCTCTATCCCTCTTTCTCTGTCCCTCCCCCACCCACGTTCACCCTCTCTCTCAGAATAAATATATAAACTACAAACAACATTTTTTTAAAAAACTAAAAAAAAAAAAAAAAAAAAAAAAAAAAAAAGAACTATGGGGCGCCTGGGTGGCTCAGTTAGTTGACCATCTGACTTCGGCTCTGGTCATGATCTCATGGCTTATAGGTTTGAGCCCCATGTTGGGTTCTGTGCTGACAGCTCAGAGCCTAGAGCCTGCTTCAAATTCTGTGTCTTTCTCTCTCTCTCTCTCTGTCCCTCCCCAACTCAAAAATAAAAAAACATTTAAAAAACCCTAATCCATCAATTCAGAAAAGCAGCAGGATACAAAATCAATATGCAAAAATCAGTTGTATATCTATATACATGAACAATAAACACTTTGATCAGGAAGCTACAGTTGAGCAATTTCATTTACAATACCACAAAAAAATACTTAGGAATTAACTTAACCAAGGAGATAAAAGACATGTATAATGAAAACTTCAAAACATTACAGAAAGAAATTAAAGAAAATATAAACAAATGGAAACACATCCCATGCTCATGGATTGGAAGACTTCATATTGTTATAATGTCATTACTGCCCAAAGCAGTCTACAGACTAAATGTAATCCCTTTCAAAACAATGATTTTTTTTTTTTTTGCAGAAATAGAAAAACCCATCCTAAAATTCATAAAGAATCTCAAGGGACCCTGCATAGCCAAAACAATCTTGAAAAAGAACAACACCGGAAGACTCACACTTCCTTATTTTAAAAATGACTACAGAGTTACAGTATTAGAAACAGTATGGTACAGCCATAAAGACAGACATATAGACTAATAGGATGAAGATAAAGCCCAGAAATAAACCCTCACATAGATGGTCAAATGACTCTTGACAAAGGTACCAAGACCATTCAATGAAGGACAGTCTTTTCAACAAATGGTACTGGGAAAACTAGATGCATGCAAAATAATAAAGTTGGACCCTTACCTAACACTTTATACAAAATTAACTCCAAATGCATTAAGAACCTGAATGTAAGACCTAATCATGACTCTGGATTTGGCAATGATTTCTTGACTATGACATCAAAGGCACAGGTAACACAAGAAAAAGTAGACAAATTGGATTTCATGACAATTCAAAAATTTTGTGGATCAAAAGACACAAGTTACAGAGTGAAAAGTCAACCCACAGAATGGGAAAAAATGTTTGCAGATCATGTATCTTATTGGTGATTAATATTCAGAATATATAGACAGCTCCTAACACCCAATAACAAAAAAATAAACAACACAATTCAAAAATAGGCAAAGACCTGAATAGATATTTCTCCAAAGAAGATATAGGAATGGCCACTATGCACATGAAAAGATGCACAACATCTCTAATTATTAGGGAAATGCGAATCAAAACTGCAACAATATACATAACCTCACATTGGCATGGCTACCAGAAATCAAGTGTTGGTAAAGATGTGGAGAAAATGGGGAACTTGCACACTGTCGGGGGAATGTAAATGGTAACACTGCTGTGGAAAACAATATGGCAGTTCCTCAAAAAATTAAAAATAGAACTGCTGTATATTTCAGTAATCCCACTTTTGGGTTATTATCCAAAAGAACTAGAAGTAGAGTCTCAAAGAGATATTTGTACACCCATGTTCACAGCAGCATTATTCACAGTAGGCAAAAGGTAGAAACAATCCAAGTGTCCACTGACGTATGAATGGAGAAGCAAATGGGATATGGACATACGACTATTTGGCCTTGGAAAGAAAGGATATTCTGCAATATGCTACAATATGGATGAGTCTTGTTCCATTATGCTAAGTAAAATAAGCCTGTCAGATAAAGACAAATATTGTATGATACCAGTTATATGAGGTATTTTAGAGTAGTTAAAATAAAAAAGACAAAGTGTGACAGTAGTTGCCAGGAGCTGGTGGGAGGGGAGAATGAGACGTTATTGTTTAATAGGTAGTTTCAATTTTACAACATGAAAAGATATCTGTGGATGGATGGTGGTGATGCCTATACAAGATGAATATATTTGTACCACTTAACGACACTAAAAATGGTTAAGGTAGTAGGGGTGTCTGGGTGGCTCACTCAGTTAAGTGCCAACTTTGGCTCAGGTCATGATCTCACAGTTGGTGAGCTCAAGCCCTGCGTTGGGCTATATGCTGACAACTCAGAGTCTAGAGCCTGCTTTGGATCCTATGTCTCCCTTTCTCTTTGCCCCTCCCCTGCTCGTGCTCTCTCTTTCTAAAACAAAAAAATTAAAAATTTTTAAAAATGGTTAAGGCAGTAAATTTTATGTTACATGCAATTAATCTTTGACAAAGCAGGAAAGAATATCCAATGGAATAAAGACAGTCTCTTCAGCAAATGGGAAAACTGGACAGTGACGTGCAGAAAAATGAATCTGGACCACTTTCTTATACCATACAAAAAAACTCAAAAATGCATGGAAGACCTAAACATAAGACAGGAAGCCATCAAAATCCTACAGGAGAAAGCAGGTAACAACTTCTTTGACCTTGGCCGCAGCAACTTCTTACTCAACACGTCTCTGAAGACAAGGGAAACAAAAGCAAAAATGAACTATTGGGACATAATCAAAATAAAAAGCTTCTGCACAGTGAAGGAAACAATCAGCAAAACTAAAAGACAACCGACAGAATGGGAGAAGATATTTGCAAACAACATATCAGATGAAGGGTTAGTATCCAAAATCTATAAAGAACTTATCAAACTCCCCACCCAAAAAACAAAGAATCCAGTGAAGAAATGGGCAAAAGACATGAATAGACACTTCTCCAAAGAAGACATCCAGATGGCCAACTGACACATGAAAAAATGCTCAATATCACTAATCATCCGGGAAATACAAATCAAAACCACAATGATACCACCTTACACCTGTCAGAATGGCTAACATTAACAACTCAGGCAACAACAGATGTTGGCAAGGATGCAGAGAAAGAGGATCTCTTTTCCACTGCTGGTGGGAATGCAAACTTGTGCAGCCACTCTGGAAAACAGTATGGCAGTTCCTCAAAAAATTAAAAATAGAACTACCCTACAACTCAGTAATTGCACTACTATATATTTATCCAAGGGATACAGGTATGCTGTTTCAAAGGGACACATGCACCCCCATGTTTATAGCAGCACTATCGACAATAGCCAAAGTATGGAAAGAGCCAAAATGTCCATCAATGGATGAATGGATAAAGAAGACGTGGTATGTGTATATATATATATATACCACTATATATATATATATATATATATACACACCACTATATATATATATATATATATATATATATATATATATACACACACAATGGAGTATTACTCGGCAATCAAAAAGAATGAAATCTTGCCATTTGCAACTACGTGGATGGAACCAGAGGGTATTATGCTAAGTGAAATTAGTCAGAGAAAGACAAATATCATATCATACAACTTCACTCACATGAGGACTTAAGAGATAAAACAGATGAACATAAGGGAAGAGAAACAAAAATAAAATAAAAACAGGGAAGGGGACAAAACATAAGAGACTCTTAAATATGGAGAACAAACAGAGGGTTGCTGGAGAGGTTGTGGAAGGGGGGATGGGCTAAATGGGTAAGGAGCTTAAAAATCTACTCCTGAAATCATTGTTGTACCATGTGCTAACTAACTTGGATGTAAATCATAAAAAATAAATAAATTACAGAAAGTAAAAAAGAAATTATGTTACATATATTTTGTTACAATAAAAAAGTGATGTGCAATATGGAAGCTCAGGCTGGTGAGACAGGTCACAGAGCTGCCATTTATGAAGTGTCTGCTACCACACGTAAGTCTCATAATAACCTTGTGAGGTTGGTTAACATGAATGCTCCCGTATGGTAGATGAGGTGAGGACAGACAAGTCCAGGTGATGCTGAAGGTGCATGAGTAGTTTAGCAGGAAGCTGTCCCAGCAGGTTATTCATTATGCTTTTTTAATTTTCTGTATCTTATGTTTTGATATCTCTTGGGGACCTTTCAGTCCTGGAGAGACACTGCTCTTCCCAGGGTTAGCAACTTCCTGGGGACCACGAGTAGCTTGCCTAGGATACACATTTCATGTGCAGACTGGCAGACATGAGACCAAGACCCTTCTCTGACTCTTGCACACCAGTATCTCCCCAGCCCCAAATCCCCCCGGGCCAGAAATAGGACAACTGGAGACCATGTCTGAACTAGCCAAGCCTAACCTGTAAACCCAGCCCTGCCTTGCCTTTTCTGCCTAAACCCCAACAGAACCTCTGGCCTCAGCTTTCCCCTCTCTCCTGTCTTCTCCCACCTGGCCAATCCTGGCTTTCCCCTGTGGCTTTGTGTGGCCTTGTGTGTCCCCTTCTCTTGGGAAATATAAGTGATAAATTCTCTCAGTGGCATTGGCCTCTCCTGTTGGCACTTGGTCCTGCCCTTCATGAATTAAAATCCTGCAGGTGTAATTTTTTTTTAACTTAAAAGTTTATTTTGAGAGAGAGAGAGACAGAGAGACAGAAAGAACAAGTGGGAGAGGAACAGAGAGAGAGGGAGAGAGAGAGAGAATCCCAAGTAGGCTCTGCACTGCCAGCACAGAGCCCTATGCCAGGCTCAAACTCACAAACCATGAGATCATGACCTAAGCCCGAATCAAGAGTCAGACGCTTAACCAACTGAGCCACCCAGGCGCCCCTGCAGGTATAACTTTTGAACACACATCCAATAGGCAGAAACCAGAGGCCGCCTCTGGAGGTTCATCCTTCTAAAAAGGTCATTTCCTCCTCTAGGAAGTTCTTGTAATTATGGCTTCACCTAAATGTTCCCCCTGACTCTCCCCCCTCCCCTGAACATAGCTAGATTGTTATTTTGGAGTGGACTCTGCTGCCTTTCTACCTGTGAGCTTCCAAGGAAATGCTCTCCTTCATTTATACCTCATGGTGCTAGTGTCAGGTGGTTTGGGGACCCTTCTGCACAAAGCAATCACAGAAAGAACTTCATTAATTTACCCAAGGTCTCGCATTTGTAAATGGTTGTGCTGGGATTTGAACCTGGGTTCCAAATGTCAACTTTCCTGATGTTTACAAATCTCATCATCTACCCAAGACTTCTGACTTTTTTCAAAAAGTATATGACCATCTCTGTCCAGTGTTTCCCCATGAGGAGGATATGATACTGCTGAAATGTTGCTGTCACAGAAAGCAGCTGAATGACAATTCAGGGCAGCATGTAATTAGAGGCTATAAACAATGGTTATGACAAGAAAAATGACTGTTTTTTTACACTTTATTGACTTTGTTCTTCCCTGGAATGGACTTCCCTCCCCAGCACCTGGGCAATGCCTCTGGCCTTTTTGCTCTCCTACTAACACAGGACTATCCCTTCTTACTGTCTCTCCTGTGCCTTGGGAGTCTTTTTATTATAGAACCTATAATACAGTATTGAACTTAGTCATTTACATGGCTGTCTTTCTCTGCTAGACTGTAAGATATCTGAAAACAAGTCTGAAGTCATTCACCTTAGTCCCCAATAGGGTGTTCAGCCCGCCATGGGCATTCAATGGTTAAGAAATCAAAGCCAAAACATGGAAGTAGGGCAAAGGATGCCTGCAAGTCTCTTCAGTGTCTTACTAGAGCATTATCTAACAGGCTCACCAAAGACTATTTCATTCTCTAAAAAACTATACCTTTGTCTGATTGACTATGTAGTAGTGATTAGGACTAAGACTCTTTGAAGTTGCAGGCTAACCTGTACATTTTTTGCCCAATAAGGATGCACGAGACTTCTATCTGGTAGAAGAGATAACCCCAAAGGTTATAGTTTTATTTCCCTGTGTAGACATTAACCTGTTTTGAATCTAATCTAGCCATCATATTCCAGCATCTGGCTTCAGTACCTATTCATTCTTTCAAACACTGAACCAGCTTTGTTATGCTGCTGACTCCCTCGTGAAGGAGTTAAATGAATCTTTGACATATGCTCTGTTAAATAACAAATATTTTTAAAAATAACAAAAATTCAACTGAATAAATTTTAAAGATCTAACTGGCTTTATTAATCGACTCATGAATCTGGCAGTATCTGCTAGATGGGGTAGAGAGGAACCCCAAAGGGCTACAGAAAAAGGAAGATTTTTAAAGGTAGATAGGGAGTCGTAAAAAGGAAACTATTAGCAAAGAATGCATTGTTTTAGGCAAGGTTGCCCTCCCCCTAAGGGGAATGGAAGAGGTCTATCAGTAAACTTTCTAGAGCTGACCAGGAAATTCCCATGTTGACAGCCTAACGGTCACATTTCTGGGGGGTTGAAACTCTAGTTAGTTTGGCTATTAAGTCTTGGTTTACTGACCTGGGGCCTCAACCTAAGTGACACCATTTTGGGCCTGTGGCTTTCTTTTTAACAGTAGACTATACATTTGCAAAGTGAAGTGAGGCATTCTTTAAATGTTTCCACTTATGCCTCAGATTTCAGGAACAAATATTTCTACTAAGTCTTAATATTCATTGGCAGAGAAAAGATAATGAGAGAATGTGACCCAATTAATTTATGTGGCCAATAAGCCAGAACCAGACAATGTAAGAAAATAACATATCAGGCTTGAGTTCATTAATTTTGGGATAAACTCAAGTTAAGTTTATCCCCCAAATGCAAGAATGGCTTAAGTCTGAAAAAATCTGCTAATGTTATTTACTGGAGTAACAGAATGAAAGATGATGAAGGAAAGAAAGGCAAGAAAAATGTAGTTTTAAATTTTTTAAAATATAATTTATTGTCAAATTGGCTAACATACAGTGTGTACAGTGGGCTCTTGGTTTTGGGGGTAGATTGCCATGGTTCATCACTTACATGCAACACCCAGTGGTCATCCCAACAAGTGCCCTCTTCCATGCCCATCACCCATTTTCCCCTCTCCCCTCACCCCCCATCAATCTTCAGTTTGTTCTCTGTATTTAAGAGTCTCTTATGGTTTGCCTCCCTCCCTCCCTCTCTGTAACTATTTTTTCCCTTTCCCTTCCCCCACCGTCTTCTGTTAAGTTTCTCAAGTTCCACACATGAGTGAAAACATATGATATCTGTCTTTCTCTGACTGACTTATTTCACTTAGCATAATACCTTCCAGTTCCATCCACGTTGCTGCAAATGGCATGATTTCATTCTTTCTCATTGCCAAGTAGTATTCCATTGTATATATAAACCACATCTTTATCCATTCATCAGTTGATGGACATTTAAGCTCTTTCCATAATTTGGCTATTGTTGAAAGTTCTGCTATAAACATTGGGGTACATGTGCCCCTATGCATCAGCACTCCTGTATCCTTAGGATAAATTTCTCGTAGTGCTAAGAAAAATATAGTTTAAGTGAAATTCCAGCTTGCAGCCCATTCATAGATGTCAGAGACCTGCAGCGTGTAACACTCCCCAAGACATTTATGGCTGCCTTAATGTTCACACTTTCTTAAAAAATAGAAGCAATCTTATCTTGATAATAGCTAAATCTTCAGGGTCCTGTGAGCCCCTGCTTTCAGCATCCAGAAATTCCTTGAAAAATAACATTATCTCCATCTCTCTCTCCCTCCACAAACTTAAAAGTATATGATGAGTAGCTCCTCACAACCCCAGTGCAGCTCTTTCTGCCATGGGTCCTGTCCCCGTGCTTTAATAAAATCACCTTTTTGCACCAAAGACATCTCAAGAATTCTTTCTTAGCTGTTTGCTCATGAATCCCACTTCAAATTTTGTCAAAAGAGACAAACCAAATAGAATTATCCATATATGCAGGGCTAAGAAGATAAGTTTTTTTTTTTTAAGTTAATTATTTATTTCTAAGAGAGAGATAGAGAGAGAGACATAGAATCTGAAGCAGGCTCCAGGCTCTGAGCTGTCAGCACAGAGCCTGATGTGGGGCTCAAACCCAAGGACTGTGAGATCATGACCAGAGCTGAAGTTGGACACTTAACCGACTGAGCCCCCCAGTTGCCCCTAGAAAGATAAGTTTTAACACACATTCATGATAAAAACACAACAAAAAGTAAACTCTTAAAAACTAGGACTAAAGAGAACTTCCTGATAATATCATGGGCTATCCAAAAGTGCTGGTTTTCACCATTTCTATGCAACTCTGTACTACATCCCAGGACAGTATAAGAAGATCAGAAAAACAGGTAACAAGAATAAGAATTTAAAAAGGAAAAAAGATAATAAAAACCCATGGAAAATATAATTGCCTTCATAGAATATCCAGAAGAATCTGCAAATACAGTCTTAGGGGTTAATGAAAGCACTTAACAATGTTACTGGACAGTAAACCAATATAAAAAATCAGTTGCATTAATATACCCTAGTACCAAAAAAAAAGAAAGTCTGTTAGGAAATGTCATTTAAAAATAATCCATTTAGAGGCTCCTGGGTGGCTAAGTTGGTTGAGCATCTGACTTAATTTTGTTACAGAACCAGGCTGGAATGCTGGTGGAAAAACCAAGGGGCACTCGGAGATCTTGGTGGATTGGAGATTTATTTAACAGTGGCAGGCTCAGAGGAGACCGTTTCTCCAAAGATCTGAGTGCAGAATGCAAGTGAGAAGTGTAATTTATAGTTGTCAGCTTCCATGTCTGTGGGGGTTTTCACGCGCTTGGCAAACAGGGCAAGAAGAACCCGGAAGAGGGGTCTCCAAGCTAGAGACCAGAACTTGTTTTAGTCCCGTCGGCCATCTTATGGTGTAAAACTTTATTTCCCAACAATTTCAGCTCAGGTCATGATCCCAGGGTCATGGGATTGGGCCTTGCATCAGACTCCATGCTGAGCATGGAGCCTGCTTAAGATTCTCACTTTCACCTCTGCCCCTCTCCCCTGCTCATGCTCTCTCTCTCTAAAATAAAATAATAATAATAGTTAAAAAAATAAAAACAATACATTTACAATAAAAATATGAAATACTTAAGAATGAATCCAATAAAGGAAATGAAAGATCTTTACAGAGGCAATTATAAACCTTTATTCAAGATGCCCTAAAAAACTTGATTCACAGATCCTGTGCAAAAGGCCATCAAGCACATGAAACTAGAACCACGAAGAGATATCACTGCACACCCACTAGAACTACAAAAATTCAGAAATCTGACAATACTGATGAGGGAGCATAAGGCAAACTGAGGGCAAAGCACAAGTCAGCACCCCCCCCTCCCCCAACCTCCTCAGGAATCTGTGTGACATCCCTCAGGCACTCCTGCCTGCCCAAGAACAAAGGAAAGGACAGAAAACAAATGGTTAAACTGATAGTCTCCATCAGTTTACAAATATCTTAGTAATATTACAAGAAAAAGAACAATCTTATCAATAGCCTCATCTCCAGGAACTCCCTACTGTCTTAATGTTATTGCTTTGCTGGAGGAAAAAACAACCTCAGGTTGACAATAGCAAGGCGTCCAGTATCCTAGGAGTCTTCTTTAGCATATGGAAATCCCTTTAAGAAACTTCCTCTTGACTTTACCTCCCCCAACTCCATAGTATGTAACCAGTCACTCTTCACAAGCCCAGTGCAGCTCTTCTTGCTCATAGGTCCTGTCCCTGTATTTTCATAAAATCACCTTTTTGCACCAAATACATCTTTAAGAATTCTTTCTTGGCTGTCAGCATCGGACCCCCATCATTCCAAAGTCCCATCAATATCAAGTACAAAACAATTGCATTATTGCTAACTAAGAAACTCAACATTTACATGTGAGGACATATTCTAGAATGATCAGAGCAGCAACATTTGTATTAGTAAAAAAATTGGAAGCTATCTAAATACATATCAAAAAGAGTATGGGCAAATAACTTATGACATATCCATTACACAGAATTCTATATGGCAGTGAAAATACACTGGTCAAACATGGATGAATCTCATAAACACAATGTGAATTCAAAAAGTAACTTGCAGGGGCACCTGGGTGGCTCAGTTGGTTAAGCATTCTACTCTTGATTTCAGCTCAGGTCATGATCTCATGGTCTAGACCAGCTGCGTTGAAAGTGCAGAGACTGCTTGGGATTCTCTCTCTCTCTCTCTCTCTCTCTCTCTCTCTCTCTCTCTCTCTCTCTCTCCCACCCCCCCCCCCCCCCCGCCGCCCTGCCCCGGCCGTCTCAAAACTAAATAAGTGAACTTTAAAAAAAAAGTAACCTGCAGATTTCATATAGAAAATTCTATACAAAATGATACTCTTTAGGTGAACTTTAAAAACATGCAAAATAACACCCGCATAGCTTAGAGATATATACACAGAAAAGTAAAGAGGTGTGTTGGGATGATAAGCATATAATTCAAGATATGTACTTAGGAAGAGGAGGGGGATGCAATCAGGGAGAGGAATACAGGAAATTCTAAACTTCATTGATACTATTTTATTTCTTAAGCTGGCACATTGTGGTGATGTTTTTTATACTTTAGGACTTATTCAGAAGATATTTTTTTTAAGTTGCAACCAATAACCAGCAGGTGGCAGGGAAAGCTTGGTATTTGAAGAGTCTAAAAGGGACAAACCCAGGTTCTTCCGTCCCCCTAATCACAGAAAAATAATGCTTCCTTTAAAGTCCTTGTGATCACATGTCACTCTCCAAATTAAAATGAAGTAGCCAAAACTTGTGTCTTCCTTTTCCATACGCACTTGCATTCTGGTAGCCATTGTCCTTAATAGTTATACTGTGATCTTTCTTGCAAAACTTAACTTCACGGTGGGGCAACTCAGGCTTGTATTGAGTGCCACCTCTGCTGTGCTTTTGTGAACCGAGCTTGACCTGAAGGTCTGTGGTAGTAGAGGGTTAATACAGTGTTTCTCTCTCTCTCTCTCCCTTTCTCTAACACACACACACACACACACACACACACACACACACACAACTCGAGCGCGCAAGGCAAATTTTCAGTCATCCTGGGTTCTTGCCATCTCCCTCAGCTTAAGTGCAGACCATCATCCATACTGCTGACATCTGCTTTCCCACTCACTCCCAAGAAATTTTGTTTTTGTTTGGCCCCCAAATTCCACCAAAATTACACATTTACCTTACTTTTGTTATGCGGATGAACTAAGCAATGCACACTAGCTCAGCAAAAAGATCCATTTGCATATTTTCCTAAGTGGGCACTGCAATTCTCTACTTACAGATAGTGTTTTTCCTCTAGAGCAGAATTAGAAAATTCTAGGTCATAGTCTGAATCTGGCCAGCAGACATATTTTGTGGGGCCATAAGCTATTAAAAATGTTTCTTAAACAAAATTTAAAAAATAAAATGTTTTTTAATTTGTTAAAATTAAGGATCAAGAAAGGGGCACCTGGTGGGTTCAGTTGGTAGAACACGTGACTCTTGGTCTTGGAGTCGTGAGGGTTTTTTTTTTAATTAAAAAAAAATTTTTTTTAACGTTTTTATTTATTTTTGAGACAGAGAGAGACAAAGCATGAACGGGGGAGGGTCAGAGAGAGAGGGAGACACAGAATCTGAAACAGGCTCCAGGCTCTGGGCTGTCAGCACAGAGCCCAATGTGGGGCTCGAACTCACGGACTGTGATATCATGACCTGAGCCGAAGTCGGATGCTTAACCAACTGAGCCACCCAGGCGTCCCTGGAGTCACGAGTTTGAGCCCCAGATTGGACATACAGATTACCTGAACAAAGGAAAAAGAAGGAGAAGGGGAGGAGGGGGAGGAGGAGAAGGTGAAGAAGAAAGAAACGAGAAATCACATATAATGGAAAGTTTGTGTTTCTTTTGAGAAATCAATCCCGGCAACGCCATTCCACGTGGCCACATGTGCTGGAGCCAAACAGGGCTGTGGCAGCCCGGCAGGGGGCAACTTCCCCCACCTGCCCTTTTACTCCTGGCCGATGCTTGTTGGGCTCTAAAGGTGTTTGAGTTGGCAGGTCTTGCTTAGAGCAACAGTCTTAAGCTGCAGCTTGCTTTTAGAATAGTAAATATTTTTTCGCCATCACCATACATTTCCGTGTATGGTATTCACCATACATGTGAATCTTTCTGGATAGAGGCTGGCAGTGGAGAAGCTGGATTTCATGTACACTGTCCACCATCTCCTATTTCTCCCGATTATCCACAATGAGAACAGCTTGAGAATATCAGACCAGTATTTGCAAACGCCTGCAGTTCTGTTGCCTTTTAAAAAATCTTATTTATGATACTGTTTCTTTGTTTTTGTTTTTTTTAAATATCAGAGACCAGTGTAATGCAGTTTTCTTCTTTTCTTAGCTATATCACCCATCGACTTCAAAAGTTTAGAAGATTTCCTATATATATATATTTTTTCTTCTGAGAGACTGAGTGAATTCCCCATGACGATGTCATAAACTCATGAGTTTACTGGAAAGGGACATCATATTTATTTATTTATTTATTTTTATTATTAAAAAAATTTTTTTTTAACGTTTATTTATTTTTGAGAAGAGAGAGACAGAGCATGAGCAGGGGAGGAGAGAGAAAGAGGGAGACACAGAATCTGAAACAGGCTCCAGGCTCTGAGCTGTCAGTATAGAGCCTGACGAGGGGCTCGAACTCACAAACTGCAAGATCATGACCTGAGCTGAAGTCGGACGCTCAACCGACTGAGCCACCCAGGTGCCCCAAGGGACATCATATTTAGAAATGTATTATTTTTTTTCACATATGCATAGCACATAAAAACTGATATTGTAGGAAATGTTATCAGTATAAAGCACATTTCTAAAAAAGTACTGAAGTATTTGCACTACTTATTTGTATATAATTTGAATGTAATCCACTGTGCACTCTCCTTTAAAAGGTGCTTGTGTAGTTTCTATATTTCTTCATTTTTCAAAAATTTGTGGCTCAGCAGCTTTGAAGTTAGAAGTGGTCAGTGAATTTTTGGATTTCTGCATTAGCAATAAACTCAAATAACGGTATAGATAAATATCTTTCTCAGAGACCCCCAGGTTCTTTTTCAAATATGCATCCAAATCTTGCCAAAATATGCATTTACAAACACACTTAAACAGCTTTTTTTTTTTAAGTTAATGTATGTATGTATGTATGTATTTTAATTTATTTTTGAGAGAGAAAGAGAAAGCGTGCACAAGCAGGGGAGGGGCAGAGAGAACGAGGGACAGAGGATCTGAGGCAGGCTTTTCAGGCTTTGACTTTAAAATAGCAGAGAGCCAGATGTGGGGCTTGAACTCATGAACTATGAGATCATGATCTGAGCCAAAGTCAGACACTTAACTGACTGAACCATCCAGGTGCCCCTATTTATCTATTTTTGAGAGAGAGAGTGAAGGACAGCAAGAGAGGGAGACAGAGAATCCCAAGCAGGCTCCACACTGTCAGTGCTGAGCCAGCCACGGGGCTTGAACCCACAAACCATGAGATAATGCCCTGAGCTGAAATCAAGAGACAAACGCTTAACCGAGTCACCCAAGCACCCCTCACTTAAACAGCTCCTAACAAGACATTTACGAGACAAAAAATGAAACCTCTTTAATGTCATACATTCTTTCTTAAACTACAAGGTTTTTGTAGCAGACAATTCAGAATTATGAGAACACATGCCTTCTCATGGTTTTTGCTTATTTTTTAGGCAACCAATACAACCGTGTCTTTTATTTTCTGATAAATTGTTGACTTTCTCTTAAAATTTCATATTAAGCCCAAACCTTATGATTATGACAAATTTTAATTTCAGACCCAAACTTCACTTGATAAAATTTGTGAGAGACTTTTAATGCCTTGCAGAACAGGGAGTATTCCAGATATGCACATATGTATATACACATAAGTCACATTAAACAAAACAGTCCAAACTTTTTGTCTAGTCTAATTTGGCCATCGTTATATAAATATGACCTTCAGGCTAGAATCCTTGAAGTAATTTGATTTTGTGTTTAGCTTGAGAGCTACCATAATCCTGTCTTTTAGCTCTTTGACATTTAAAATGCCTCTTTACACAGGAAGTCACTGTTACTGGTTAGCCTGGAAGGATTCAGGCAGGTAATCACAGTCTCTAAAACTTTCCTCACTCCATGATTCCAGGTCTTTTCTGAGTGGATAACCTTTATCATCTTGCCTTCACCATCTCATGGTTTTATACATAAAGATGATCTCTGTACATTGTATTTATGAAATAGATCATTTCCTCAGTCAACTAAACACCAACATTCACTACTAAAGGTGTAAAGAGTAAAAAATATGACCACTACCTTTAAGAGGTCATTTTCTGGCTTGGGTAAGTGGTTTGGACTTTGGTATTTCCACTCCCTGATTAAGGCTATTGTGGGTGTGGTTGATCTCAAACATCCATTCCACCCCAGATAATAAGGTTTGAATTAGCGTTGACAATTCTTTCCTCTTAACCTGTGACTGGTTTAGGATTGGGTGTGTGACTTAGTTCTGACAGTTGAGATGAACAGGGAAGTCTGGTGGAGCCTCTGGGGATTCTTCTCTCTCTGAAGAGTCACAGGAGACAAAGCTGTAGTTAAAATATGGTGGATTGAAAAATGCCTCTCATGCAACTGAAACTCCATTAAAATGCTAGGAATAAACACAGGGTAAAGATGTTGGAAGAAAAGGACAAAATTTTGGAAGCTAGAAGAGAGATAGATGAGTAATAATGGACTTCATGAACCCAAGAAAGCTGAAACCTAAGCCAGCAGTGGCAAAAGCCCTCGATTGATTGGCAGATCCCCAGAAAGGTCAGGAATTGGAAACACTGGATACTTATGAAATGAGAGGTGCATATGACAAATACAGGAAGATATATGATAATAAACACTGGACCCCAGATCTCCTTTCTTCTTCCAAGCAAAGGGCTAGAGTTTCATTATCTTGAGATATTGAACCAAAGGGAGTCTGGCCCAAGGATGAGGCTGGGAGGAAGGTACCATGTTGAAAATAGGGAGATAAAGTGAAATTCTTCCCATTGAATGATGAGACACCCCCCCCCCCCCCCTCCAAGGGCATAGTGAAGTGAGTGAGGCTCTTGCCTTGGACACAAAATTTAAGAGAGTATCAAAAAAATTCGATAGTCAAGTAATGTTTGTTTACATCAATCTACATGTTTATGATGCTCCTTGCTATTTCTTCTTTCCTCTCTAATCTAATATGATCTCTTTTCCTTCTTTTTTTTTTTAAAATGTTTATTTATTTTGAGAGAGAAAGAAAGAATGAGAGGAAGAGGGGCAGAGAGAGAGAGAGAGGGAGAGAGAGAATCCTGAACAGGCTCTGTGGCGTCATCCAAAGGCCAGATGGGGGGCTTGATTCCTCGAACTGTGTTATCATGTCTTGAGCTGAAATCAAAAGTTGGACACTTACACAACTAGGCCACCAAGGTGCCTCACTTTCCTTCTTTCTTAAGTACATCTTTTAGAAGGTATCACAGTGAGGGTCTCTTAGTTAACTCTTAGGTTGTATTATCTCTGTTGAAAATGTCTTTATTTCACCCCAGTTTTGAAAGACAGTGTTATAAGGTTCACAGTTGTAGGTTGACAATAGTTTTCTCTAAGCACTTTGAAGATACTATTCCGCCACCTTCTTACCTCCATTGTTGCTATAGATAAATTTATATTCAGTGTAAATATCATATCTTGGTATGTGATTTGTCTTCCTACCTGCTTTCTTTTGAGATTTTTTTTTTTTCCTATGGCATTCTGTATTTTTACTGCTCTGTGGATTTCATTGTAATTGTCCTGCTTGGTATTTATACCAATTTATAAATGTAATGTCTTTAATAAATTCTAGAAAACCCTTAGCCATTATTATCTCACCTGTCGTACCTACTCCTTTGTGATCCTAGCCTATCCTCTCTAATTAGATGTATCAATCTTAGACCTTCTTTCTCTTTCCTCCATGTCTCTTAATATCTTTTATATTTTCCATTTATTTGTCTCTGTGTTGCATTCTAAATAGTTTTTCAAACCACTATTTCATTATGTCTAATTTCAGTCTAAGCCATCTATTTAGTTTCTAATTTTAATTATGTTTTTCTTTTCTAGAAGTTCTATATGATTCTTTTTCATAACTGTCATTTGGTTATTTTGAGAGTCTCCTGTTCCTTTATCGTATTTATGATAACCATCTTTTATTTCTCTTTAAACATGTAAAATATATTTCAGAATCTGTATCTGATAAACAATTTTTAACTAAATCTTTGCAAGCTTTATTCTGTAGTTTACTGTTTCTTTGGACTTCTACTCAGAGTGGCTTATTTTTTTATGCATCTATGATTTTTTAATAATGTTTTTTATTTATTTTTGAGAGAGAGACAGAGAGTGAACAGAGAAGAAGACATAGAATCTGAAGCAGGCTCCAGGCTCTGATCTGTCAGCACAGAGCCCGTGAAGGGTTGAATTCACAAACTGCGAGATCGTGCCCTGAGCTGAAGTCAGACGCTTAACCAACTGAACCACCCAGGCGCCCTTATGTGTCTGTGATTTTTTAAAAACTATTCCTCATATTATATAGAGTTTTATCTGTCTGAAGTTTTTGAGGATTGGGCTTCAAAGGGTGCATCCAAAAAAGATATGCTTTGCTTCTTTCAGGTACCTGCAGGGAAGGGGGCAGGTGCCAACCTGTGCACTCTGTACATTTTAAACTGGATTTTCCCCTTGGGGTTTCCCGTGTAACTGAAATAGGGTGAGCACCAGCCCTAAACTCATGGTGTGAGGGGGGTGGGGGCTCTACAGCTTTGTCTCCTCTCTGAAACCAGGGATCAACAGATGCTACCTTAGGGCAAATGTTTTCTTTATTGCTTCATTACCTGTTTGGCTGGCATACCTATCTGGATTTGGGGCCTCTAATGTTTTTCCTTTCCTTTCCTTTCCTTTCCTTTCCTTTCCTTTCCTTTCCTTTCCTTTCCTTTCTTCTCTCACTCTTTCACTGACTTACATGATTTTCTCTTTCCTGCCATCTCATCCATGAATTAAAAAGATTTTGGGGGGGGGGGCACCTGGGTGGCTCAGTTGAGTAAGCATCTGACTCTTGATTTTGGTTCAGGCCATGATCTCATGGTTCATGGGATCAAGCCCCGTGTAGGACTCTGCACTGACCACGTGGAGCCTGCTTGGGATTCTCTTTCTCCCCCTCCCTCTCTGTCCGTACCCCGCATGCACATATGCTTTCCTTCTCTCTCTCTCTCTCAAAATAAACAAACATTTTTAAAAAAAAATTTTTGGGGGGGCACCTGGGTGGCTCAGTCGGTTAAGCCCCTGACTTTGGCTCAGGTCATGATCTCAAGGTTCATGGGTTCAGGTTCTGTGTTGACAGCTCAAAGCCTGGAGCCTGCTTGGGATTCTGTGTCTCCCTCACTCTCTTCCCCTCCCCCATTCATTCTCTGTCTCCATCTCTCTCTCAAAAATAAATAAACATTGAAAAAAAAATTTAAAAAGATTTTCTTTTGGTATTTAAAAAATGTTTATTTATTTTTGAGAAAGAGATAATGGGGTGAGGGACAGAGAGAGAGTAAGACTGAGAATCCCAAGCAGGCTCCACACTGTTAGCACAGAGCCCAACATGGGGCTTGAACACATGAATCATGAGATCTTGACCTGTGTCTAAATCAAGAGTCCGATGCTCAACCAACTGAGCCGGCCAGGTGCCCTTTTTTTTTTTTTTTTTTCCCTGTATTTTTAAATCTCATTTTAAGTGTTCTGTTCTCAAAAGCTTTCCGATACTTTTAGTGTATGTCATATTGCTGGAAATAAAAATTCTGAATTTCTACTGAATTCTAATCTGAACTTTCTACTTAGAAAATAGAAGTTTGGCCATTTAGAATACTTTTACCAAGCTGAGACAGTTAGGTTAGTGATCTATTTCTGGGCCATTTTCGAAAACAAGACTGTTACTAACTTGGGAGACCCATTGGCAAGGGAAGTGATATTAACAGTGCAAAGTTGATTCTTCTTTCTACCTAATCTTTTTCTCCAAAGGTCATCCCTGACTGTTTCTGGGAGGACATTGAGTAGACAATAGCTTCTAAATGTGTGAATTCCTCAGAGTTCCGGGGAGAAAATGGTCCTCCTCTGACTTATAGCTATCCCACATCCCACACATATTAGTCATTAAAATGCTTCTCTCTGTAGATCAGTGTTTGAGAGAGGATAGTCTGAGAACTCTGACTTTATGTGTTGGGTAAAAATTAGAATCTCTGGGGATTTTCATTAATTAAAAAAAATCTCCCCTCAAAAAATATCTCCAGATAATTCTTATATACTTGAAAGTTTGAGAATCTTCTAGATTTTATGGTATATGAGGGTAAGGATTATTACTATTTATCCCAGTAACCTCTCCCTCTCCCCAATGCCATACATATATTATATACTCTATGGACACTTTTAAAGGAAAAGAGAACATTAAGTGTATACTAACAGAACATATAACAATATAATCGGCTGAGCCATACAAAATTAGGCTCAAAAACAGATCAAAACAGCCGAATTCATTTGGTGTAACCTCATATTTGTTAGGGAAAGTGAAAAATGGCCTTGTCAATCATTTCAATTGAACTATAAGATATCAGATAAATTAACCTGCTTAGTTTCGAACTCTCTAGAGAGCACACGGAAACTATATAATTCAAGTCTTAGGTTATAAATTCCTTAAGTCCAAACAAAAATGTAAAAACTGTAGTAGCGTATGTATTTGCAGTAGATTCTAAAATTTTTCTTGTAAGTCATGAGAGCATCGGACTCGAAAAGAACACAGGGTTTTAAAGTCTTAAGATGTCTTAAGAGAATTAGTTTAATGCATTTCAATCCTTTTCAATTCCTTGAAATATGCTAGAGAAAATACTTATAAATTATTGAAAACAAAAATCTGATACATCAAAACAAACACTACAAAGTGGAAGTTAATGCTCTCAGAATACAGTTTCCATCATGTGAATCCCATATTCAAACTTTCCAGTGGTTTCGTATTACCCAAAGACTAAATCTGTCAGCTTACCATTCAAGTTCCTCCAAAATCTAGCTCCGAGCTCTCCATCCAATGGCATCATCACTCCTCAGTTGAGTAGCCAAATTGATCTACTAACCATCTCCAGATACCCTGCTTTCTCACTTCTTTTTTCCCCCTGCCCTGACTGCTCCCCTTAGTTCATCTCATTTAAATGAATGCTTTCTTGCTTTCTTTCAAGGCACCTCTCTGCACCTTCTAATATTAGGCTAGTTTTTAAATTAAAACATTGGTGGGGTGCCTGGGTCGCTCAGTCAGTTAAGTGACATCGGTTCAGGTCATGATCAGACAGTTTGTGAGTTTGAGCCCCACGTCAGGCTCTGTACTGACAGCCTACTTGTCTCCCTCTCTCTCCGCTCCTCCCCCATTCTTGCTCTCTCTCTCTCAAAACTAAAAAATAAAAAACATTAAAAATAATAATTAAAAAAATGAAAACATTGCCCACAGTAGGCTACCACTGCTCATGTTGCTATATTTCGTTGAGTACAACTAAGAGCTGGGGCCTTGAGTTCCTCTGGTCCTTTCACCTCCTTTGAAGGAAGAAGTTGTGGCCCAGAGAGGTAAAATCAGGGTCTTACTGTGCACAGGGCACAGGTGTTGGGGGAGGCAGAGCCATGTCTCTTGACACAGCCATGGTTGCCTCTGGCACACTGCTTTCTGCTTTGCCATGGGGCTCTAGGCAAAGCTCTAGGCAACAGTACACTTCCCTTTCCACAAGTTTGACTTTCTTTCTCCTCCCCTTGTAACTTTATGAGTAACAGCACGTAGAGTGAGCCACCCCAGTGGCCCCTGTGAGGAGTGCCTCACTCCTCTCTCCTCATTCCCTTCTTTCACTCGCTGCTTCTGGATATTGGAGCTTCCTGGTGCCAACATTCTCCCCAGCAATTCACATCCATAGGTAAGTCTTCGGGCCTCTGCCTTTTTAGTTTGAGGAAGAGGGAGGTGTTCTGGTGTGGGGGCTCCAGGAGAGAGGGTGCATTGAGAGTGCAGGGTTTAGCTAGTGGAAACTGTATCCTAGCTGAGGGCCCAGAGGGCACCCTTAACGTTAAGGGCACCCTTAACCCTATAAAAGTCCAGGTAAGGCTTTGGGCACAAACAGCCTCATGATTTGTGGGGTTGGCGATTCTTTGTGGTTCTTCCCTGCCCAGATCCTCTCTCCCATCCCCCATTCCTCATCTCTACCTCTCAGACCTTAGGGAGGCTTTGATGTTGGGAAGACAGCCATGCTCTGCAAAGTAGCAAGAAGGCCTGGGGGCAGAGGCAAGCCTCATGGAGGCCAGAGGCCTGGGCAGCAGCCTGAATAGCAAGGCATCTTTGGGAAGGGGCTGCATGCTGCAGAACTGGTGTGATCAGCACCTTAGGGTTGATATGATCCTTGTTATATTCAGACTGAAACCTGAGCCACATGACTCCCATCCACTGTTAGCCTTACCTCTCTGACCCTAGAAAAAGAGAAAACTGATACAACATTTTGACATCTTCAAGAAAGGGAAGTTTGGAGCATTATCTTGGAATTTTTAGTTTGCTTTTTTGTGGACAGAGAATGTTCCATATGGTAGATTCTTTGTTACTTTGTGAGACTTTTTCTGGTCCTAATAAGAGGTCAATTTTTGTAAATATTCCATGGCTACTTGAAAACATAAATGTGTATTTTCTACAGCTATGTTTTAGCATCTATCCTTGTGCCCAAAGCATAGTAGGACTTAAGTAAACACCTATGTTGAATGAGCTTTTCCACACAAAACACAGTGCTTGTATAGCAACTTCAGAATATCTCTAACATTTCTGTTTTACAACCTATGCATTTGTGGGGACACGTATGTCCTAGAAACGTCTAACTCTATAATATCACAGAAGCACACCGTAGATGGACCGTGTGGAAATCCCGTAGCTCACTGGAGGAGCTCCTCACGTGTGTGCCACTGCCCACCTGCGTCAGGATCAACTACAGAGCTTTTTAAAAATGCGGTTGCCAGGTCCCGGACCTGGTGAATCAGGATTTCTGGGGACGTCCCCCAGAATCTGATCTTTGGTTTTTTTTTGTTGTTGTTGTTGTTTTAATTTATTTTTGTTTTGTTTTGTTTTTAGTGTTTATTTACTTATCTTAAGCGAGACAGAGAGAGCAGGGGAGGGGAAAAGAGAGAGAGAGAGGGAGAGAGAGAATCACAAGCAGTCTCGTCGCTGTCAGCACAGAGCCCCATGCAGCTCAGGGGGTCAGTCTTATGAACCATGAGCTCATGACCCAAACAAAATCAAGAGTTGGACGCCCAACCTACTGGTCTTTTAAGATTGCCTCCTACCCTTGATTCTGATGCACACTAGCATTTGAACTACTAATCAGGAAAATCAGGACTTTTCAGAATGTCTTCTGTGAAAGAACAAGGAATCTCCCACTCTATACAAAAGCAGTCATACTTTCTGGGCCTCCCCACTGGTCCGCAAAGTCCGTTGTACACGTCAGAGCACTGTTCTCTGGAAAATGAAAATGAATGTGTATTTGCCCCTATAGCACTTCAGTAGCTGCTATTACATACACTTTCTAATTAAATCTTCACCACAATCCCGTGAGATTCTGTGGTGGGTTGAATAGTGCCCCCCCCACCCCGGGCAAAAAATGTATGTGTCTGTGCCCTAACCCCTGGTAGCTGTAAATGTTACCCTCTTTGAAAAAGGGGCTTTGCAGATGTAACTTAGTTAAGGATCTTGAGATGGGTTCATCCTGGATTACCCAATAGGACGGTAGTTGAAGGCCTCCAGAAGGAGCGTGGTCCTGCTGACACCTTGATTTTGACTTCTAGCCTCTAGAACTGCAAGAGAGTAACCTTCCGTTGCATTAAGCCAACAACTTTGTGGTCATTTGTTAGAACAGCCCTCAGAAATGGATACAAATTGGCATTGTTATTCCTATTTACCACCATAGAGCTGGGTCTACTGTAAGTGTGATAAATTTTGTTACAATTCTATTACTGCTGGGTTCTGGGACGATGGTAACCTTGAATTGATTTTTCCTTTTAGGGGATTTATGATTTAAGCACATTCCGTTCTAAGTTGAAGAACCCAGAGATAATTGCTGCCCATTTAGTGAAGAGGAAAGCCTGGAGGGAAGTTACAGAATTCCCAAAGGTCTGTGTAGGAATCATTCTGGCTGGAAGAGTGTGGCCCATCATGCCCTTCACCAGTAAGTGCTTGGCCTATCGACCTTCACAGCACAGCCAGCAACAGCACCCCCGAAGATGTGATGTGGCTGCCGTCACCCACACTCCCAGGTTTGGGAACTTGCCTGATGTCAGCTTGTGACTTAAGTGGGGGCAATCTCTGGTCTTTCATTTCTGTTTGGCATTACGTGCTCCACTACAACTCCCTTTATATATTAACTTTGGCTTATGTGAAGGATCCATGGAGAATGCAAATGAAGTTAGTGCTAACCATGGTCCATTTCAATAACAACCCTCTAAAAATATATTGAACTTATAAGGTATTCATAGATCTAAAAGAACTTGAATATAGCTTTAAGGTGAAAGCGTAACTGTAGATTCAGACAGACTGAGATTGGAATCCTAACTCAGCCATTGGACCTTTAAGCAAGGACCTGCTTGAGTGTCAGTGTCTTCACCTATGACATTGAATCTCACTTCCTAGAGTTACTGTGGATTAAAAGAGAGAATGTAAAGGGCTTACTTAGCCTGCTGATTGGCATGTAGGCTGCTAAGAAGGATCCATCAATGCTATGCACGATCTTAGCATTTCAACCCAGTTTCAACTTTCTTTCACTGCTTTACCCCACCCTAGGTTCTAAGGCTTTCCTCTTTAAAAAAAAATTCAGGTGGACAAAACATAGGTATCGTAAGGATTAATTCGAGTCTCTCTTATGAGCTACTTATTAAATGTTTCTTCGTGGTCTAAAATTAGCATCTAATTTGAATACTTACCTTACTGCTGTTTTATTTTTACTGTGTGGGAAATGTCAAGTGAGGTGGATGTGAAATACTACTGACTAGGATATTGAACATGTGACAGTTTTAATGACAGTAGTTAAAAAAAAAAACAACCGGCATATGGGATCATTAAATTATTGATGATGTTTTGCTGCAATGGATTTATAAATAATACATGTTTAAAGTGTTATTTCCTTTACATTTCTTTAGGGACAACTGAAGAGTCTTCTCGTTTTGAGTTTAAAGCGAACTGACAGTTGGAGAAAGGTCAACAAAATGTTCATCCGTGCAGTTTCTATGCCATAAACCCTTCAGACTTCAAATAAGCACATAACCAATTTTATAGAGTTTTATCAAATAGTCGCCCTTGTTTTTAGAATGAACGAAGCAATGACTTTAATTTAGCAACTGGGGGGGGGTGCTTAAAAAATATTAATAATTAAAAGTTTCATATTAAGCAGTATCACTGTTCGTTTGGGTTTTTTCTCAGAAAAACTTCCAAATTGAAGTTAGCGTCTACGTATAAAAATGAAAAAGGAACTAGGGGCGCTTGGGTGGCTCAGTGGGTTAAGCGTCCAACTCTGGATCTCAGCTCAGGTCTTGATCTCAGGATTGTGAGGTCAAGCCCTGAGTTGGGCTTTGTGCCCCATTTCCCTCCCGAATAAAGGGAACCCAACAATTAGTCTCTGAAGCTTATCAATTTCCTTACACATTAGCTCTTTAGAATGTTATTTTATAAAGGGAGGATGTGGAGTCACTGGGAACAGAAAGTGGGAAAACCATAAAACCGGCTATGGTTACCCCCTCCCCAGGGTTAGGAATCTCTAGGAATTAGATGTCAAATTGTGTTTGGTATGCATAGGGGATGGAGGAGAGGCATAGGGTCCATAGTTTTCATGGACCTTGAAAAAAGTTCCATTGCTTCTTCCTTTTTCCTTTTGGAACAGGCTAAGAGGAATGAAGGGGCTGAGAGTGGGGAGGGCAAGACAGGACTCTTCCCATGTTGGGTAACCTCTCACTCAGCCTTTTCACCTCCAAAAACCATGACCAGCATTAAACTTCTGGTTGGTTCAAGAATGCAGTTAAACTAATTACAGGAATGTGAACATGAAATGGCAACCAGCAACACCAGGAAAAGATAAAATGTCTTTAATGCTTTTGTTTCTTGAATTAAATTTTAAAAAAATTTTCGGGGGCTCCTGGGTGGCTCAGCTGGTAGACCGTCTGACTCTTAGTTTCGGTATGGGTCGTAATCCCAGGGTTATGAGATTGAGCCCTGCATCGGGCTCCATGCTGAGTGTGGAGCCTGCTTAAGATTCTCTCTTTCCCTCTGCCCCTCTCCCTCTCATGTGCATGCATGCAAGTTCCGTTCTCTCTCTTTAAAAAAAAAATAAAAAAAAAATAAAAAAAAAAATAAAAATTTTTAAATGCGCTTTTTTTCTCCTGTGTGTTTGGTTTTAACTTCTATCCCTGCAATTTTCAGAAAGAATTTAAAGCAGGAGGCAAACCCATAATTGAATTACAAAACTTAAAATTTTTCTGATGATGAAGGATAGTATAAAATTTCCTTTGAATAGGAGAATGTATATTCTATATAAGCATTTAAAATACAGCATATTTTTCCTACAAGTTCAGGCCCAAGAGCTACTTAATTGTGTTAATCTGTTTGTAGTGGTGAAAGGCAAGAGGGGCACCTGGCTGGCTCAGTCGGCAGAGTGTGTGACTCTTGATCTTGGGGTCCTGGGTTCAAGCCCCATGCTGGGTGCAGAGATTACTTAAATGAGTTATTTAAAACAAAAATTACATGAAAAAATGGATAGGGAGAGATTAAATGATTTATATTACTGAATTTGATCACATTTTTCTCAAGACAGAGCTAAGGGAGTTTAAGTAACTTGTCTAAATATCCCCCAAGTATCAGTGCCAGAATCTAAATCCAGGTCTGTTTGACTCCAAAGTCCCATCTCTTCCCTCTGTATTCTTCACCTCCAGTGAGGCTCTTCTGTGACCTCCCCTCATAAAGTCCCTGGTCCTCCCACTCTGCACTTGGTTCATGGGGACAGACAGACTGCTCCTGTAGGAAATCAGAGCTGATGTGGGGCCCATCCCAGAGGATTGCTCCCCTGGAGTGATTCTTTAAAGTGACAGGTGATGGCTATAGAGAAGGATTGTTGGATAAAACAAAAGATGTAAAACAACAGTTTTCTTGACAGACTGCAATGTGCATCTGTTAGAAAGTGTGAAGAACAAATCAATCAAAGCTTAAGAAATAGAAATGGTTGAGGGTATTGCTGGTGTTTTGGAAAACAGCCAACTTGATATGGGTTTTACTCTAAAAACAAGTGAGGCATTGTGCTATTTTGGGGTGTGATGTGGCACGTTATCCCTCATGGTAAAGTGCTGTCCAGGCTTCTACTCTTTATCACCTTCAATTCTCTCCAAACTCCACAGGATACTTCAGCAAAGGACAGAAGCCCATCTGCTAAGGAAGTGCTTGAGTGACATCTTAAAATGACATGTCTGAAGCAGTCAGCCAGCACTGGCCTGGTCTGAGTTTGGTGCTAAATGTTGGTTCCTCTTTCATTCTGTCAAGAGATATGAGGTTAATAGAATTTTGAGGAAAGTCATTGGTCTGAACTCTGCACAGTGGCAAAATGTGCTACATTTGTGATGATGTCACAGAACGTTTGGATGGGAAGGCCCTGAGGGATCATCTTCGGGTCTAACTTCTCTTCTTTTTCCCCAGCTTTATTGAGGTCCAATGACAAATAAAAATTGTATATATTTAACGTGCACAATGTGATGATGTGATATGCATATGCATTATGAAATGATACCACGGTCAAGCTTGTCAACATATCCATTGCCTCACTTAGTAACCAACTGTGTTTGTGTGTGTTGAGGAAACCACTTAAGATCCCTCTCTTAGAAGAATTAAAACATTTTTTTATTTTTAATTTTTTAATTTTTTAAAAATGTTTTATTTATTTTTGAGACAGAGAGAGACAGATCATGAGCACGGGAGGGGCAGAGAGAGAGGGAGACACAGAATCCGAAGCAGGCTCCAGGCTCTGAGCTGTCAGCACAGAGCCCGACGTGGGGCTCGAACTTACAAACCTCGAGATCGTGACCTGAGCTGAAGTCGGACGCTCAACCGACTGAGCCACCCAGACGCCCCTTAAAACATTTTTTAAAATTAAATTTTATTGTTTTAAGTAAACTCTACACCCTACAGAGGGGCTCAAACTCACAACCCTAAGGTCAAAAGTCACATGCTCTACCAACTGAGCAAGCCAGGTACCCCTCTCTTAGCACATTTAAAATATGTAATAACTATAGTCACTGTGCTGCACATTAGATCACCAGAACTGATTAATTTTATAGGTGGAAGTTTTTATCCACCAGCCTACTCTCTGCTTCTATGAGTTTGACTTTTTTAGATTCCACACATATGTGAGATCATACAGTATTTGGCTTTCTGTGTCTGGCTTATTTCACTTAGCACACTGTCCTTCAGATTCATCCACGTTGTCTCAGGTGGCAGAATTTCTCATGGCTGAGCAATATTCCACACACACATGCACATATATACACCACATCTTTGTCTATTCATCCATTGACAGACACTTAAGTTGTTTCCATATGGTGATTATTGTGAATAATGCTGCAATGAACAGAGAAGTGCAGATCTCTCTAAATTTTTTATAAGTTTATTTATTTTGAGGGAGAGAGCACAAGCGGGGGGGGGGGGCAGAGAGAGAGGGAGAAAGAGAGAATCTCAAGCAGGCCCCACATTGTCAGTGGGGAGTCCGACTTGGGCTCGAACCCTTGACCCTTGAGATCATGACCTGAGCTGAAATTGAGAGTCAGAAACCCAACCAACTGACCAAATGAGCCACCCAGGCGCCCCCAGATATCTTTTTGAGATACTGATTTCCTTTGGATATATATCCAGAAATGAAACTGCTGGATCATGTGGAATTTTTTAAAAATTTTAATGTTTATTATTGTTTTTGAAATATTAAAAAAGACCCAACCATCATCACCATATATATTTAGATCTGATCTAAAGTGAAAGATGTCAAAAAGAAAACCTAGAATATATACATAAGTGCACACACCCCTGAACCCAGAAAACCTAAAAGAAAAAATAGCACAAAGTTCTGTTAACAGATAAATTTATCTTTATTTCTGGAAGACATTTCCACACCCCGTTCTACATCCTCTTCCTCTTGCAGCCACTTGGGCCTTCAGCATAGCAGCTTTTCCTCGGCCAGACCCTGAGCCTTGGTGTTTATTTTTCATGCTCTTTATTTTTTATTTATTTATTTATTAAAAAAAAATTTTTTTTAACGTTTATTTATTTTTGAGACAGAGAGAGACAGAGCATGAACGGGGGAGGGTTAGAGAGAGAGGGAGACACAGAATCTGAAACAGGCTCCAGGCTCTGAGCCATCAGCCCAGAGCCCGACGCGGGGCTCGAACTCACGGACCACAAGATCGTGACCTGAGCTGAAGTCGGACGCTTAACCGACTGAGCTACCCAGGCGCCCCTTTTTCATGCTCTTTAACATGGGCACATTTGTCAGCATGTCAGGCGAAGTGAGAAAGCGGATCTTTTTTTTTTTTTCTGTTTTTTATCTTATTTTTATTTTTTTATTATATGAAATTTATTGTCAAATTGGTTTCCATACAACACCCAGTGCTCATCCCAAAAGATGCCCTCTTCAATGCCCAGCACCCACCCTTCCCTCCCTCCCACTCCCCATCAACCCTCAGTTTGTTCTCAGTTTTTAAGAGTCTCTTATGCTTTGGCTCTCTCCCACTCTAACCTCTTTTTTCTTTTTTTTCCTTCCCCTTCCCCATGGGTTTCTATTAAGTTTCTCAGGATCCACATAAGAGTGAAAACATATGGTATCTGTCTGACAAAGCAGATCTTAATGTCACAGATGTACACCTGCTCCAGCTGTGCCACTGGACCTTCCCTGTATGGGACCGCGATGTTGGACATCTGGCAGTTTATGTTGTCCTCCCTGCCACTGAGCTTCCCATGATACATCTTGTCAGTGTTGGTCTCACATGTCATGATATGACCCGCAGCCTCTTGTAGGACTTTAATCAGCACACTATAAGACATCTTAGCAGGAAGAGAGTTCTCACTGGCTCCCGCACAATCTTCCTCTCAGGTGCAGAGGCAATTCTGGTGGCTGCAAAGGCATGAGCCAAGCGAATGGCGGGCCCTGTGTGCCTGGCAGTTCTCTTTGTAGTTTTTTGAGGAACACCTCCCCCCATGCTGTTTTCCATAGCACTTGCACCAGTTTACATTCCCACCAACAGTGCACAAGGGTTTCCTTTTCTCTACACCCTCACACTTTTACCTTATGTCTTTTTGACCATAACCATCCCAATAGGTGTGAGGTAATGTCATATTGTGATTGATTTGCATTTCCCTGATGATTAGTGACTCACTTTCAACATACCTGTAGGCCATATGTATGTCTTCTTTGAGAAAATGTCTATACAAGTCCGTTGCCCATTTTTAAATTGGACTTTTTTTGATATTGAGTTGATATTGAGTTCCTTATATATTTTGGATATTAATTCCTTGTCAGACATATGGCTGCAAATATTTTCTCCCATTCTGCAGGTTGCCTTTTCATTTTGTTGTGCGTCTAACTTCTCTTTAACCAACACCAAAATCTTACCAGAATCCTATTGACATTGAACTTACAGAAGCAAGAAGAAACTTCCAGGAAAACCAGTTGGTGACAGGGTTGTTTAAATAAATATAGGGCTGTCCAGGTGGCATCCTGTGTTTGGTATTCATCCTTCTCATTCTGACACTTAATCTCTAATCCTGGATGGTGATTTCTGACCTCGGAAAGACAAGACACTAGAAGCCCTGGAGTCAGGCAAAATCAGATGAGTGCTGTTCTTTCTAAACCACACCTATTAAGACAGGAAAAGAGACTCATATTTTAGAAAGTTTTCTAATAACAAGGGTAAGCCTTGATTAACTAGACAACTCAGTGAATCAGACCATACTGTCTGGGACCTAGCACGTGCTTTACCTGGACTTGGAGGTCAGTAAATGGGTGTTCCTTCTCCCAAGGATTACTGCTGAGACTGTACTACAGAAAGATCAAAGGCAGGCAGTGTTTTCCGTCCTCTCTCTGTCCTGCCTGCTTAGCGTTCTCTCACTGCTTTTCTTCACTGTTCTTGCACGAAAGAGATCTAGGGTGACAGGAAAGTGATGATTCATCTGACATCAGATTGAGTTCTTTTTATTTGCCCTTTTGTTGGCCTCAGTCTCTGATATTGGGAACATCCGTGTTATGTTTGTGAATGTTTTTATTTCACGGAAGACACACATGGATTGCAGTGGGACTCTGATGATTTAAAGGTCTGATGCGTGTGGCTGTCTGGTAGCTCTTTGTTTTCCACAATCCTTTGACCAGAAAAAGAAATCAAAGTGTGTTTTAATCATGCTGACCAGCGAGGGCCAGGGATTCCTTCACTTTGGTTTGTGTCTCTGGTTGTGTATGTTCATACCTTTCTTTAAAGGTAGGTTTTATTTCTGCTTTATCTCATATTCTCTTTTCAGCTACATATATTTATTCTTCTTTTCTAGTTGTGTTTGAGCAGAGATGAAATATTCTTTGTGTAAATATGTAGAGGGTCTGCACAGGAATTACTACTGTTATAACTGCTAATTAACCTATTTCTTATTGGTTAGGTTTTAACACTGAACATGAGATTTTGGAGATGGTGCAGGGAAGACAATGAAACATTGTAAACCATATCTTATTTTATTGTTCCAATAAAAATATGGTAATAATAGTGGTGCAGTTTTCTATCCATCTCTGGTATGGATGTATTCAACTGATTTATCTGTATTTGTATTTAATTTTTTTTTACAACTATGATTTGTTTGTTAGCTGAGACTTAGTCCATGAACCCTTCCATTTTGAAGGTAATCATCTTTGTTTTGGGAAACATGTCATATTACTATGCTGGAATGTGTCCTAAGAGTAAGATAATTCATTTTAAAAGTTAAGACTTGGAAATAGACAAGTGCTGTTCTGCTGCAGAAAACCACATTCCCATGTTAGCTTTGCAGGGGACTTGTTCTTCAAGATTCACAGAGGGTTTATCTACAATATCTCAAAGAGGGGGAAATGGTAATGGAGTAGTGGAGAGGATTTTTTTATTGTCTATTTTACATAGAAATATTTCTAGCATTATTAATTATGGTGGCAAGAGTACTATTTCACATTTAAAATTGTTTTTTCCTGATGAAATCTCAGAGTTTGTTTCCAAGTGCATTTGTCAACGACTCTTTATTTAGTAATATAACAGCTATCCTTTTGTTCATTTTTGCCAAATGAGTTTTCAGTGCCTTTAATCTTCTTCTTTCAAGATATAAATCCCTTTTGGAAATTTGTAGAATTGTTTTTCTGATGTCAAATTTGAGTTCTATAAGGGAAAATATAGAGGGGTATTAATGAAATGAATAATGTCAAATGAAGGCAAGTATCTTGCTTTTGATGCATTCTTGGAAAAATACAGACATTCACATTAAACTGTGTAAATTTTAGTGACTGAAAACGCTGTTATTTAAGAGCTAGTATTGAATTCTTTTAAAACCAATTAAATAAGTTTGCCTTAAAAACCTTGCACTTGACACAAGTCTGCTAAATAATTGAATCCGAATCAGATTTTAAAAAGAAATACGGCTTGCTAAGGTCTTAATAAACTTACTAGTTATTTCGGTTTGCTTGGTGGAGGTTCCCCAGCTAAACACCTTGTTGGTTGTAGAAACAGGTGGTTGGATCAGCATTTTGACCAGAAAATGCAGGACTCTTCCTTAAAAACCAGATCAGTAACGTGAGTTATCTTCAATGACCTAAGCAAAAATTGGAGCTCATGCTGTCCCTTTGTATTTGTGGTGCATTAGACTTGTAAAAGTGCTCTTACAATAGTATTTTATTTGATATCATAATAGTTCTGGGATGTAGGCATTACTCTTCTTATCTTCAGGGCTCTGAGAGGCTAGGTACAATGGGCACCAGGGGAAGCCTGTGTGGGTGGACAGAACACAGGGGCGGGAGCGCTCAGGTGGCTGGGACACCCCACTGTCCTAGTGGCCTGGCGATGGGAGCTGCCAGAACCTCCCCATCTGCGAACACCCTCTTGGCCTCTCTAACTCTTTCTCTGCTTGGCCATGCAGGCTCTGCAGGCTGTGCATCTGAAGAGAGGCTCTTTCACAAACTGTTTTCTCATTATAACCAGTTCATCAGGCCTGTGGAAAACGTTTCTGAACCGGTCACGGTGCATTTTGAAGTGGCCATCACACAGCTGGCCAATGTGGTAAGTGCTGCCAGTTCACCACGTGTACCTGGAGAACCCTTGACTCGGGTGGGGGTGCGGGCAGAGCAATTCCTGAACACTGTCCCAGTTATTGCACGTGGTAAATATAGAAATTTTAAAATATGAACAAACACACATCTACATGAATGCTGGCTCTTCAAAGCCTTCCTACTGGGAAGAAGACATTGATGCTGTAATTATTTACATCAAGGCAGGGTCTTTCTAGAAGTGCTTTCAGAACCAGTTTATGAAACAGAGAGGTGAAAGGATAATACAGAGGGAGTTAACCTCATGGTGCACCTATTCACCAGTCACTGTGTCTACACTTAGTGGCTGTCATTTGCATTTTATAGCTGAAGGGAAGCTCAGGAAGGAATTTTCCCAAGGTCATACAATTATAAAATGGTGGAACTGAAATCTTAATCGGGCCTGTCCAACTCCAAAGCTCATGTTCTTTTTACTCTATAGAAAAAGAACTGTTTTGGGGCACCTGGGTGGCTCAGTCGGTTGAGCCTCCGACTTCGGCTCAGGTCATGATCTAGTGGTTCATGGGTTCAGGCTCTGTCCTGACAGCTCAGAGCCTGGAGCCTCCTTGGGATTCTGTGTCTCCCTCTCTCTCTGACCCTCCCCCACTCACACTCCATCTCTCTCTCTCTCTCAAAAATAAATAAACATTAACAAATTAAAAAAAAAAAAGAAAAGAAAAAGAACTGCTTTAAATATTCTATGTTATGCAAGAAAGAAAACAATCACCTGTTTTCATATAGCTTCCATCCAGCCCTGAGAAAACAGATGGCAATTTGGAGTTCTTAAATTTATTGCTACTATGTTCAAGGACAAGTGACTACAGTTCTTTCCTTTGAATAATCTTCATGCCCTAGTTGCCGGGAGAGGAGGTATTAGGGCCTGGTATTTATAACACAGAGCAGGGTTTTGGGCTCAAAAGCGTAGGAGGGCAGCGCTGGCTTGCCAACCAAATTCCAGGAATAGGCAGGCTCAGGAAGTAGGGGGAGGCTAAAGCATCTCCAGAGAGAGATGCTAGAGCTCCTGAGACTACAAAGGGAGCCCCTTTCATCTTATCAGTCCCAGCCTATGCATACGGAAGGAACCTTCTGTCTTTCCAGACTTGCCCTGTAGGAAACAGTGGTGGTTCTTCAGGTTCACTGGAGGAAAGACCTTAGTTACAGATGTGAACTCAAGGCTCACGTTTCTCCAGTCCATGCTTCTTGGTGGACTAGGTTGACCCTGGCCTGGTCCTCTAGCTTCTGACCCAGGTTGGAAGTATGTATATACTGGTACATATTGGTTAAAAAAATAAAAATAAAAAGTCACAGTTTTCTTTTGTATAGATGGATATACTCATTTCTTTAAAAAACATTTTATTTGGTACCTAGTCTGATCCCTTTCACCCCCAAATAGTGTTGTACTGATTACTGGTCTCCTACTGGGCTGGGAGCCATAATTTGCTGTGGAGTATTATAAAGTAAGTTTCACCTGAAGTCAGTCTATTTCACTATACAGCATCACTTCAAATTCCTGGTTGATACACCCTTTCAGGACATTGTTCTGAGGATGGTGTGTGGAGATAATGGAATACAGATTTTGACATTTGCATTTGGTCGCTATCAGAGACTTAAAAATAACATGGCTTGAATAAAACAAATTGATTTCTTTCTTGTGTAACAGAAATCTAAAGGTTAAAAGTTTAGAAGGTTAACGCCAGGTGGCTTTGTGGTGTTGGTGATTGTACCACTGTGTTCAGTTGCTTAGGCTGGGCACTGCAAAACTCCAGGGGATGCCAATCACACTGACCACGATGCTAAAAGCATAAACCATACATGGTGACAGTGAGCAAGGTTCCTATCTTTCTATTTCAGCATATGGTTTCTTCCCTCAGTGTTACCTCATGGTCCATGATAACTGCTGATCTTCACTCATCATATTCACATCCTTCGTAAGAAGCAGGAGGAAGGGAGGAGGGGACATAACAGACATATGTGACTTCCTTAAGGAGTTTTCTTAAAAGTCCTACTAATATCTTCTGCTTCCTATATCATCGACAACTTCTAGTTGTAAGGGAGACTTGGGAAATGTAGTTTTTTTAAGTTGAATTTTTGTTTATTGAAATACTTGTAGATTCATATGCAGTTGTAGGAAATAATAGGAAGATCCCACTTTGCCCAGTTTCCCAGTGGCAACTACTAATATGTCTTCAATTTCTAAAATTTTGTCGTTTCAAGAAAGTTAGATAAAAATGATACAGTATGTAACATTGTGGGATTGGCTTTTCCACTCAGCATAATTAAAAAAAAAATTTTATGTTTATTTTGAGAGAGAGAGAGAGCACGTGTGCACGAGTTGGAGAGGGGGAGAGAGAGAAAGGGACAGAGGATCCGAAGCAGGCTCTGTGCTGACAGCCCAGTGTGGGGCTTGAATTCATGAAAGATGCAATCATGACTTGAGCAAAGCCAGACACTTAACCGACTGAGCCACCCAGGTGTCTTCACTCAGCATAATTTTCTAAAGACTCATCCCAGTGGTTGATTATATCAATAGCTCATTTCTTCTTGTTGCTGAGTAGTATTCCATGGTATTGATGTGCCTCAGTTTATTTACTTTTTGTTGGTTGAAGAACATTTGTATTGACTCCAGTTTTGTTCTGTTACAAATAAAAGTGCTGTGAACATTTGGATACAAGTTTTTGTGAGAACGTAAATCTTTATTTTCCTGGGATAAATCCCCAGGTGTTCAATTGCTGGGTCATACGGTAGTTGTGTGTTTAATTTTTAAAGAAACTGCCAAAATGCTTTCCAGAGTGAATGTACCCTTTTAAATTCCTATCAGCAATATATAAGTGATCCAGTTTATCTACATCTTCACCAGTATTTGTTGTTGTCACTATTTTTTTATTTTAGCCATTCCATTTGGTATATAATAATATCTCTTTATAGTTTTAATGTGCATTTTCCTAATGACTCATCATATAGAACATCTTTTCATGTGCTTATTTGCCATCTGTATATCCTCTTTGGTAAAATGTTTCCTCATGTTTTTGTGCCCGTTTTCTAATTGGATTGTTTGATTTTTTTTTAACTGTTCAGTGTTGAGAGTTCTTACTATATTCTAGATACTGATGCTTTGCCAGGTATGTGGTTTGCAAATACAGTTAACTCGAGTAATGCAAGGGTTAGGGACATCGGCCTCCAGCATAGTCAAAATTCTGCATGTGACTTTTGACTCCCCCCAAACTTAACTACTAATAGCCTACTGTTGAGCAGAAGCCTTACTGATAACATCAACAGTTGATTAACACATATTTTGTATGTTACGTGTGTTATATTCTGTACTCTTACAATAAAGTAAAAGAAAATAAAATGTCATTAAGAAAATCATAAGGAAGGGAAAATACATTTATAGCACTGTAGTGTAAACAATTCTACATGTAAGTGGACTCACACAGCTCAGACCTGTGTGTTCAAGGGTCAGCTGTATTTTACCCTAGTGTGTAGCTTCTCTTTTCATCTTTTTCACATGGACCTTCACTCAAACTTTTCAATTTTGACGAGATCCAATTTATCACTTTTTCCTTTTATGTGTTGTGCTTTTGGTGTTAAGCCTAAGCATTCCTTGCCTTTATTGCAGATCCTAGAGATTTTCTCATATATTTTTTCTAAAAGTTTTATTTATGTTTTACATTTGAGACTATGATCCATTTTGAGTTAATTTTTGTATAAAATGTGAGACTTAGGCTTTTTTCCTTTTTTGGTCTATGGGTGTCTAATTGCTCCAATACCATTAGTTGAAAAGGCTATCCTTTTTCCATGGAGCTGGTTGTGCACTGTTGTGAAAAATCCGTTGAGCATACTTGTATGGGTCTATTTCAGGTCTATTTCAGGTCCTCTATTCTATTCCGTTGATCTATGTGATGAACCCTCCACCAATACCACACAATCTTGATTACTGTAGCTGTATAGTAAGTCTTAATGTTGGCCAGAGTGATCCTATCACCTTATTCTTCTTTGTCAAAATTATATTCACTGTTCTGGGGCCTATGCCTTCAAATAAGCTGCCTATGTATACAAAAAGGCTTGCTGGGATTTTGAAAGGAATTGCATTCATCTATAGATCAATTTGGGGAGAAATGTCATCTTTACTATGTTGAGTGTTCCCATCCATGAATGCAGGATATTTCTCCATTTATTTAACTCTTTTTTCATCAGCATTTTATAATTTTCAGCATGCAGATCCTGTCCATATATTATTATGTGTATATTTGTTTTATTGTCCATGTACTATTATGTGTACTTTGTTTTATTTAAGGCAATTGAAAATAATATTGTACTTTTAATTTTGGTTTCTCCATGTTCATCATTAGTATACAGAAATTCAATCGGTTTCTATATGTTGATGTTGTATCCTGAGATCTTGCTGAAATCATTTATTAGTTTCAGTATTTTTATAGATTCCATGGGATTTTCTATATAGACAACCATGTCATATGCAAATAGAGATGGTTTTATTTCTTCCTTTCCAAACTATGCCGTTTTTTCCCTTTTTCTTGCCTTATTGCATAGTATTGACTAGAATTATCAGTACTGTTTTGAATAAGAGTGGTGAGAGTGGACATCTCTGCCCTGTTCCCAATCTTAAGGAAAATTGTTTAGTCTTTCACCTTTTAGTATAATGATAGCTGTAGGTATTTTATAGAGGTTTTCAAATTGAGAAAGTTCTCCTTTATTCGTTAGTTTTCAGAGAGTTTTTATCATTAATTGATGTTGAATTTTTGTCAAATCTTTTTCTGTAACCATTGATATGATCAGATAATTTTTCTTCCTTACCTTGTTGATATGGTAAAGTACATTGATTGATTTTTGAATGTTGAACAGCTTTACATCTCATTTAGTCATGGTGTATAACTTTTTGTACATTGTTGGATTCACTTTGCTAATATTTTATTGATGAGTTCATGACAGACATTAATCTGTAATTTTCTTCTTTTGTATTATCTTTGTTTGGATTTTGTGTCAGGGTAATATAGCTTTATAAAAAATATTTGGAATTGTTCCATCTTCTTCTATGTTCTGGAAGAGACTGTGTAAAATTGATATTGATTCTTCTTTCATAGTTGGTGGAATTCTCCAGGGAAACCTACTAGGCCTAGAGATTTCTTTTCCAGGAGTTTTTAACTACAAATTCAATTTTTAAAAATGGCTATAGGCTATTTAGATTGTCAATTTCATCTTCTTTGAATTTGGATAGTTTGTGGTTTTTGAAGTTTTAGTCTATTTCTTTTAAAAATTTGATTGTATAATAAAGCTGTTTATCATATTGTCTATTCTTTTTAATGGCCACAGGATCTGTAGTGATAGCTCCTATTTCATTCCTGATGTTGGTGAGTTGTGTTTTCTCTGTTTTTATTTTTGTCGATCTTGAGACAAGTTTGTGAGTTTTATTGGTCCCCATCCCAAAGAATTAGCTTTTTATTTAATTGATTTTTTCTATTGTTTTCCTTTTTCAATTTTATTGTTTTCTACTCTTTTTTTTAAAGTGTATTTATTTATTTATTTATTTATTTAAGTAATCTCTACACCCAGCATATGGCTCAAACTCATGACCTGGAGATCAAGAGTTGCATGCTCCAATGACTAAGCCAGTCAGGTGCCCCATGATTTCTACTCTTATCTTTATTTTTCCTCCTTAAGCTTGCTATGGGCTCATTTTGTGCTTCTTTTTCTAATTTCTTGAAGTAAGAACTTGGATTATTGATTTGAGACCTTTCCTCATTTCTAATGTAAGCATATAATGCTATAATTTTATTTTCAACATTGTTTTTAGCAATGACCTTCATATTTTAATATGTTGTGTTTTCATTTCATTCAGTTCTATGTATTTTTAAAAATCTCCTTTGAGATTTAAGCCCATTTTGATCTTTGACCCATGGATTATTTAGAAGTGTGTTGTATAATTCCTAGGGGTTTAGAGGGTTTCCTGTTGTCTTTTTGTTGTTGGTTTCTGGTTTGATTCCATTATAGTCAGAAAACACATTGTATGGTTTCAGTTCTTTTAAATTTGATGAGGTTTGTTTTATGGCCCATGGTAAGAATATGGTTTATCTTGGTTAATATCCCATGCATTCTTGAAATATATGTGTATTCTGCGCTTTTGAAAGAAGTGCTCTATATATTTCAATTAGATCCTGTTGGTTATGTTCTTCAGATCTTCTATATTTTGCTGATTTCCCCCCTAGTGGTTTTGTTGGTTGCTGAGGGGGATGGTGTTGAAGTCTCCAACTATATTTGGGAGTTTGTTCCTTCTTTCAGTTTCATCAATTTTTATTTCATGTAATTTAAGACTAGTGTTTGGTGTGTATACAGTTAGGATCATTATGTCTTCCTGGTGATTTTATATTTCCATCATTATATAATGTCCTTGGTCTACAGTAATTTTTTTTCTGAAGTCTACTTTGTCAGATATTAATATAGCTATTCTTATTGGTGTATTGGAAGCTACCTGTTCTCATGGGGGGCACCAGAAGTCCCTGAGGGTCATATTCATTGTCATTGAGCCATGGTGAGCTCTGGGGATGGTTCTGTGATGCAGGACAGTCAGGATGAGCAATTACCAATTCCCTTATCAAAGGCCTTAGCAAAGGCCTTTTTTGCTGCTCTACATGGAAGTGTGTTTGCTGCAAACACACAGAATGACTCTGGCCAGAAGGTTTTCTGGGTGAATGATCTTTCAGTGTAAGAGTATGTCTGCTGTCCCCCCAACAGGGATCCAAGACAAAGCCCCTGTGTAGTGTTTTGATGGCCTCATTTTCTGATCTCAATCTCTGCTGCTTCACAAGCTAATCCTTTTGAAATTATAACTCCAATCCTTTAATACAGGCAGGGTGCCAACTAATTTATTTTCCCAAGAAAGAGATACAGAGCAATGGTCTCAGGAATGTGGAGTGGTATTTTAGGTCCTTGCTTCCTCCAGCTGGGCTGTCTGATGGTAGTGCTCATGACCATCAGTGTGGTACAGAATTGCATGGAGAACAAGACTTGCCAGACCAAGTCCTGGTCCATAAAGTTGGCGGACACCCCTACGAATGTCCACACCACATTGAGTCTCACCAGCCTGTGGAAGTGTTGGGGAAAGAGAGAGATATTGATAGGATGATATTGCCAACAGCTTTTAATTCTTTGAATACTAGTTAACAGTGTACACTAGTTCTGTGAACACAGAATACAAAGAGGATGCATAAGACTGTATAGCTAGTCCATTCTTGATTGACAGCCAACAGATTTATTGACATGGCCCCTGCTGGAATTTATAGATCACAGCATCACCCTCTCATGAGCAGAAGGCAATTACCTTAGGCTTGGGTAATACTTGGCCAATGGATAAGTATAGCCTTTTTAATTTTATTATTATTATTTTTTTGCTTTTCTTGACTAATAAGAAACCATGATTGTAACTCCTTTTGTTGACCTTTTAAAACCCTGGGGTTTACCATGACTAGACACAAACACATTTGAAGGAGGAAGCTTGGCAGGGGGAGTGGAGAACTACAGAGCAGCTCAGTGAAAAAGAGCAGTTTGGTGTCAGTCTTGGCCATGGCTCTGTCAACCACAGTTGAGTTCGTTTACTCTGAGGGTGTTCACGTATATTATAAAGCAACGTTGGTAAGTTTGGGGAACCCACTGATGGTCACTGGAACACCCAATAGCTTTCAAGCTGCTGTGCTGTAAGGTTGCTGAAGGTTCTGGAGTGTCTTCAGTAGTTTTCCCACTGAAGGCTGGTAGCTGCTTAGGAACACATTGTATTTGGGATATTGGCCTGAAATGTTTTTCCTCCAGATAGCTGTATGACTCTCTTCAGTCATTTAGGTACCTGCTTAAACCTCCTCAGAGAAGCCTTCTTTGATCATTCTGTCTAAAAAAGATGTGTGTGTGTGTGTGTGTGTGTGTGTGTGTGTGTGTGTGTATGCATGCACACACCACTCCATCTCTCTTTGTTTTTCTTCACAGGGACTTATAACTATCACACATTATATTATATATCTATTATTGATTTTTTGTCTCCCAAATTAACAGTTTAGATGCATGAAGGTAGAGGTTTTTTCAATCCTGTTTACTGCTGTAGTCCCAGAATTTATAGAGCACATAGTAGGTACTCAATAAATATTTGAATAATGAATAATTGAAGCAATCAGCATGGCTTAGATGAGAGTTGAGATGTGTTGAAGTGGAGTGGCAGGTTCCAGCTGGAAAACTCCATGGTGAGCAGAGGCTGACATTTCAAAAGGCAACTGGGCTCAGGACTCAGAGCCTAGAGAGTGGTGAGCACAGTTGAAGAGGGAGGTTTTCAAGGAAGGGGGAAGAATACAGTAAAAACAATGAACCAAGTTCTGATACCTATCACCATCTGCAGTACTTTCCCTGTCTCCTTTCTACTGTCCCTTCTCTTCCTCCTTTCTTTCATGGAATCAGACACCTTTAATGGGCTGCGGTGGTCAGAAAGGCTTCAGTGAAGAGGTCAGACTTAATTAAGATTTGAAAGACATTTTTTAAGCCACATTTTCTTTTAAAGTCAACAGAGTTGGAACCAGATGTGAAAATATCATATTTCTGGATGCATTTTATAAGTTGCCTTTTTAGTCTTCTTTGTTTTCCTCTGTTAGTATGAATAACTCAGATTTGGCTCTCTTTTGTTATAATTCTTGTTCTAAGAGCCACCTTTATTAGCAAGTTCATTTAAGGCTAAAAATATTATTTCTTCTTCCCAGGATGAAGTAAACCAGATCATGGAAACCAATCTGTGGCTACGTCACGTATGTGTCTGCGTCACATGTCCTTCTCTTGGACCTGTCTTACTTGTGTGTTAGCCTAACAATGTCTAATGGATAAATTCCACTAGAATTACTTCTTTCCATCTCCAACTTATAACAGAGTATAAACTATAATCTTTCTCCAAAGCCTAGATTTCGCTTTGGGACAGCTGCTTGATACAAACTTCACAGGTGCAAAAACATAGTGATAAAGTTCTCTGGGACATAGAGACCTGTCCCTTCCGGTTTCTGCCCTCAAGTCTCCTATTTTTATCTGTAACTTGAGCCCCAGTGTCAGAAGCTTGCCCAGTCTTTGACTCTGCTGCACCAGGCCAAGGGAAGTAAGGAACTGAGCATGAGAACACGTGGGTTAGAGTCCCACCAGTTGTTTTTATCAGTTATACCACTTCATTCTTCCTTCTTGTCTTAATCTTTTACACAGATTTATAACAAACTCATTATCGTACACTTGAACTATCTTTTTGATATTAGAAATAAGTTGTTACTCCAGTGTGAATACAGTTTATGGAACATGGAAGTTGAGTCTATAACCTTGGTCAGCTAATTAATAATCAATAGTTAATTATCTAATGTCAGATGATTTATATTTGCCAAAATCAGCCCAGCTGACTAGCCCCCTATTCCTCATGGATTTAATATCCCAACTTTTGATAGAAACCAATGCACTCTTTATTTTTGTTTAAGTAGGCTCCAAGCCCAAAGTGCGGTTGGACTTACGACCCTGAGATCAAGAGTTGCATGTTCTACCAACTGAGTCAGCCAGGTGTCCTCCAGTGTATTCTTTAAATGAGAACTTATTTTTTTTTCAAAACACTGAACCAACATAGAATTAACATGGGAAGAAAGTTCCCTGTAAGTTACTAAGAATTTTTTATTCAACTGACTTCTATTGCCTTTAGATATGGAATGATTATAAATTGCGCTGGGACCCAATGGAATATGATGGCATTGAGACTCTTCGTGTTCCTGCAGATAAGATATGGAAGCCTGACATCGTTCTCTACAACAAGTATGGGGTTTTGACAGCAGTAGACTTGTTCCAAAGTTGCCTTTGGTACATGCTGACCCAGGCAAGGGGGTGTTACTAATGGTGTCTGGTTTACTTTGTAGTGCTGTTGGTGACTTCCAAGTTGAAGGCAAGACAAAAGCTCTTCTTAAATATGATGGCATGATAACCTGGACTCCACCAGCTATTTTCAAGAGTTCCTGTCCTATGGATATCACTTTTTTCCCTTTTGATCATCAAAACTGTTCCCTTAAATTTGGTTCCTGGACATATGACAAAGCTGAAATTGATCTTCTAATCATTGGATCTAAAGTGGATATGAACGATTTTTGGGAAAACAGCGAATGGGAAATTGTTGATGCCTCTGGCTACAAGCATGACATAAAATACAATTGTTGTGAGGAGATATACACAGATATAACCTATTCTTTTTACATTAGAAGATTGCCAATGTTTTATACCATTAATCTGATCATCCCTTGTCTCTTTATTTCATTTCTAACTGTGCTTGTCTTTTACCTCCCTTCTGACTGTGGTGAAAAGGTGACACTTTGTATTTCAGTTTTGCTTTCTCTGACTGTGTTTTTGCTAGTAATCACGGAAACCATCCCATCCACGTCTCTTGTGATCCCACTGGTGGGTGAGTACCTACTGTTCACCATGATCTTTGTCACCCTGTCCATTGCGGTGACTGTGTTTGTGTTGAACATACATTATCGCACCCCAACGACACACACCATGCCCAAGTGGGTGAAGACAGTTTTCCTCCAGCTGTTACCCCAGATCTTGATGATGAAGAGGCCTCTGGACAAGATGAAGGAGACAAGTTCAGATAAAAATTCCAAAGGCATTTCTGGTAGGCCCACTAAAGTCAATTTTGATAATTGCAGAGAGACCAAACTTCCTAAAGAATGCTGCCACTGTCATAAATCAAGTGAGCTTGCCACCAGCAAGAGAAGATTAAGTCATCAGCCTTTACAATGGATGACTGAAAATTCAGAGCACTCGCCTGATGTTGAAGATGTAATTAACAGTGTACAATTCATAGCAGAAAACATGAAGAACCAAAATGAAACAAAGAAGGTAAATGCATGTCTCCTCTAGCTTGGCATCCCTCAGCTGGCTTAGACCAGACCTAAGATCAGATCTTCATTGGGAGTTCTGTTCATAAGAGGGCCAGGGAACAGTACTCTAAGACCCAGCTCTATCATTATGCAGTTATGGGTGAAGTGACCTGGGGGTTGGGTGGAGTAAAGTAATAGCCTCAGAGCAAATCTCCACCTCCAGAAATGTTAACTCAGGTGAAATCTAGTTAAAATAAATATTCAAAACAGGCTTGGTTAATGAAACTGTTTCTTAAATACAGTGACAGATGAAATTCCTGCAGAGCAGCCCGCAGTCTGAGGCTGGTGGGGGCAGGCAGAGTGAGTCCTCTGAAATTCCAACCACACTTATTCTACTTGAGAGGGATTTAGGTGTTTATTGAATGAACCTCAGGGATATTCTTAGCATCAACATATTCTGCTCTTGCTGTCCAGAGTCTAACTATAGCAGCACGAACGTCCCCCATCCTCCAAAAAGAGAGCTCAAGAAAATCATGCCAATTTTCCATATCCCAAGCTGAGGGCATCTGAAAACTTACGCCAGGTGTCTGGGTTTGACCTTATACTGCAGCTGCTGGCATCCATATCTCCTGGTGAAAGGACGTCTTGAGACCTGAAGTCCACACCGTTGGTGCAGGGGAGGATACTATGACTGCAAGTCACAAGTTAGGGGCTGGAGGGGATGCATCATGGGACAAGTGAGCCCAGAACTGTGCCTTCATGGTAACATCTTCATAAAATCGAGGGAAGGTTGTTGTTGACTTAAACACCACCAGGTAGGGCCCTCAAGACCCAATCTGAGATGTTAAGTCTCAGGCATGAGTTGGAGGTCAGGAACTGGAAGGATGTGAGAAATGCAATGAACTCTCCACAAGCAGCATGACTTTGAGCTCTAGAGGGCTGCCTATTCCTGATAAAGTGTCCTCCATTCCTCATGTCCTATACCCCCTGCCTCAAACCCATTTTCCAGACTTGCCAAGGTGTCAGAATATCCAGTGGTGCCAATGACAAAAGTTGAGCTGTCTGAGCAGCATTCTTGGGAATGGTTTTTGCAGGAAAAGTCATTTGTCACCTGTGGAATCCTGCTTACTCTCTAGCCATCTGTATGAGGCACCAAAGGGGCATGTGTATCTACCTTCTTCAGACAAAACAAAAGTTCTTCTATGAACTGTATAGGCAACATGGGTTAACCACGTTAAAACCGCTATTTTCTTCAAAAATTGCCAAGGAAGTCTTTGAAAAGGAAGCAGCTTATTTATGAAACAGAGCATATTACCTAGTTTCAATTTTTTAACATTGCTTTGACTTTTTGTTTGCCTTTCAGGTAGAAGACGACTGGAAATACGTAGCCATGGTGGTGGACAGAGTATTTCTTTGGGTGTTTATAATTGTCTGTGTGTTTGGAACTGCAGGGCTATTTCTACAGCCACTATTGGGGAACACTGGAAAGTCTTAGGATGTATTTTCCTTTTATCTTTTGAAACTTACAGATGCTGTATTTGTTCTATGTTCCCTTCCATGAGGAAAGGGACATAAAGCTTTCCACCTAAGTCCCCCATCTACTGAAGCTGATGGTTAGATGGAAAAAGAGGACTATATTGCAAATTTGGAGGCTGAATGCCCTCCTTTGTAGCACAGAGCACATTTAAGATGTTTGATAACACTGGAGCCCAGAGTTGGTGGCACCCACAGGCTTCTCTTCTCTGTACATGTTTGACTTCCAGGGACATAACCCATAATACAACAAGCCATGTAATCAACATCAAAGCCATGCTAAAAAGGCATTCTCTTGTACCTCCAGTTTATGCTACTTGTCAGTATATTGACACATGCCAGACACAAAACTCTGGAGCTTGTACCTTGCTGGCATCTGCAATGCTTGGGAACTGTTATGTGCTTGCTTTCTAATACGTGCCTCTGGGATGTACCCACACACTTCAACACTTTTTGATATATTAATTGGCAAAAAGTAATAGCAGGTAGTCAGAGTCGATCTCAGCAGGCTGCATCAAGTTAGCATTCATCTGGCAAGCAGCTTGAGTGGTAACCCAGCACTGTGCTAGGCATTGCAAGCACAACAGAAATGGGTTCTGTCCCCAAGTGCTTGCAGCTTTTTAGGAAAAGTCATAAACACAAAGATCTCCAAGACCAGGTATCATGGGAATGTAACTAAAGCAGCCAAAATAAGGAGAGCATGATGTGGTATGGCCATGCAAACATGAAGCAGGCTTTGCGGCAGGTCAGAGAGGTGTCTGTTCTTGCCAGCAGTTTCCATATGTTCATTGTAGCTGAGACTGCAAATAAAGTTATTTCTTCTGCAAGAAATTGTGATTTTGTACCTTTTTGGAGCAATACCTTTTCTGAGAAGGAGCACCTTGGGAATTCTGTTTTATTCCACTCTAATTTATCTTCATGTTTGTTGTATAAATATTATTGTAATTTTAAAGATGTATTTCAAAGCAGAAAAAAATAAATCTACCCTAACAAAGAAACTAATTTCATTTCTGCCTTTTCTTGTCTCATCCTCTTCTCTGTGCACCCATAATTTTACACTTCAATTTTACCTTCTAATTTTGTATGTTGCTGTTTTCTCAAAACGTGTCAGGCGACATTTTTCCATGATGTTACGTAGCCTTGAATGTGGGGTGTCCTGACTTTGTGGGGGCTGGCAGTGCGGGCAGTGGAAGAATTTTCATCCAAGGCAGAACAACAGAGATAAAGGTTTATTGAATACAGGGCCAGGGAGCAGGACAGCAGAGGAGAGACTGCCTGCAAGGAGGCGGTGGGTAGAGGTCATATTTAAAGCTGGAAGATGAGGAGGTATGGGGAACATATGCAATTTTCTCTTTTTTGGTACCTGTGCCTGTTTGTAAGTAGCCCATTGGTCAATTAGGGCCTATGGCCATTTTGAGGTGGGTCACTTAATGGCTGGCAGTCCTCATGGGCCCTTTTGCCTTGCTTAGGTTTCCATTGCTCAAGCCCGTTGCCCAAAAATGGCCTCTACATTGAAGTATACTTTTTATGATTGCATAATCTCCATTGTGTTGATACTCCATAACTTCTATTACCTCATGTTCGTTCTTCCTTGTCTACCTTATCCAGGAGCATAAGGCTCACTGTGGTGTACCAGGCAGAGGTCTTGAACTTGAGCTGGAACTCTGTTTTAAAGTATGTTTACTGCCTCTCATATTTGTGATCATATCTATATTTTATCTTTCTTTCTTACAATGGGTTTGGTTTACTTCATACATTTTTCTTAGTACTAAGCCAAATCAATATTTAATATCATTGTTTAAAAAGTTTTAATTATGGTAAAATGCACATAACAAAATTTACCGTCTTCACCATTTTAAGGATACGGTTCAGTGGCATTAAGTACATTTACCATGTTGTACAGCCTTCATCACCATCTATCCACAGAACTTTCTCATCTTGTAAAACTGGAAGTCTGAACCCATTAATAGCAACTTCTCATCCCATCTCTCCCCACCCTGTCACCCCTGTCAACCACCATTCTACTTTGTCACCATGAATTTGAGTATTTTAGGTACCTTATATGAGTGAAATCATACACTATTTGTAACTGGTTTATCTCCCTAAGTATAGTCTTCAAGTTTCATCCATGTTATAGCATGTGTCAGAATTTCTTTGCCTTTAAAAAATAATTAATTTGAATTTAAGTACAGTTGACATTGGCACAAAAACAGACATTCAGATCAATGGAACAGAATAGAGAACCCAGAAATGGACCCACAAACGTATGGCTAACTAATCTTTGACAAAGCAGGAAATGGAATACAGTCTCTTCAGCAAATGGTGCTGGGAAAACTGGACAGAAACATGCAGAAAAATGAACCTGGACCACTTTCTGACACCATACACAAAAGTAAACTCAAAATGGATGAAAGACCTCAATGTAATATAGGAAGCCATCAAAATCCTTGAGGAGGAAGCAGGCAACAACCTCTTTGACCTTGGCCGCAGCAACTTCTTACTCAACACGTCTCTGGAGGCAGGGGAAACAAAAGCAAAAATGAACTACTGGGACCTCACCAAAGTAAAAAGCTTCTGCACAGCAAAGGAAACAATCAGCAAAACTAAAAAGCAGCCAACAGAATGGGAGAAGATATTTGCAAACAATATATCAGATGAAGGGTTAGTATCCAAAATCTATAAAGAACTTATCAAACTCCCCACCCAGAAAACAAAGAATCCAGTGAAGAAATGGGCAAAAGACATGAATAGACACTTCTCCAAAGAAGACATCCAGATGGCCAACTGACACATGAAAAAATGCTCAATATCACTCATCATCCGGGAAATACAAATCAAAACCACAATGAGGTACTGCCTCACACCTGTGAGAATGGCTAACATGAACAACTCAGGCAACAGCTGATGTTGGTGAGGATGCAAAGAAAGAGGATCTCTTTGGCACTGCTGTTGGGAATGCAAACTTGTGCAGCCACTCTAGAAAACAGTATGGAGATTCCTCAAAAAATTAAAAATAGAACTACCCTACAACCCAGCAATTGCACTACTAGCTATTTATCCAAGGGATACAGGTATGCTGTTTCAAAGGGGCACATGCACCCCAATGTTTATAACAACACTATCAACAATAGCCAAAGTATGGAAAGAGCTCAGATGCCCATCTATGGATGAATGAATAAAGAAGACATGGTATATATATACAATGGAGTATTACTCGGCAATCAAAAAGAATGAAATCTTGCCGTTTGCAACTACGTGGATGGAACTGGAGGGTATTATGCTAAGTGAAATTAGTCAGTCAGAGAAAGACAAATATCATATGACTTCACTTATATGAAGACTTTAAGATACGAAACATGAGGGGAGGGAAACAAAAATAATATAAAAACAGGGAGGGGGACAAAACATATGAGACTCTTAAATATGGAGAACAAACAGAAGGTTACTGGAGGGGTTGTGGGAGGGGGGATGGGCTCAGTGGGTAAGGGGCATTAAGGAATCTACTCCTGAAATCATTGTTGCAATATATGCTAACTAACTTGGATGTAAATTAAAAAAATAAATTAAATTTTAAAAAATGAAGTAGAGTTGACATAAGAATTTATTTGTGGGGCGCCTGGGTGGCTCAGTTGTCTGGGCATCTGACTTCAGCTCAGGTCATAATCTCCCAGTTGATGAGTTTGAGCCCCGCGTCGAGCTCTGTGCTGACAGCTCAGAGCCTGCAGCCTGCTTTGGATTCTGTGTCTCCCTCTCTCTCTGCCCCTCCCCTGCTCATGCTCTGCTCTCTCTTTTTCTCTCTCAGAAATAAATAAAGATTAAAAAAAATTAAAAAAAGAATTTATCTGCTTTTTGAGGCTGAATAATATTCCATTGTATGTATTTACAACATTTTGTTTACCCACTCATCCATCAGTGGACATTTGAGTTGCTTCTTCCTTTTGGCTGTCATGAATAATGCTGTTATGAACAGGAGCATACAAGAATCTCTGAGTTTCAGTTCTTTGGAGTTTATACCCAGAAGTAGAATTGTTGGGTTATATGGTAGTTCTATGTTTAATTTTTTAAAGAACTGCCATGCTGTTTTTCCACAGTGGCTGCACCATTTCCATCCCTACCATCAGTGTGCAAAGCCTCCATTTTTTCCACATCCTCACTCATCTTTGTGGTTTTGATTTGCATTTCCCTAATCTTTGTGATGTTGAGTATCTTTTCATGTGCTTTTTGACCCTTTATATTTCTTCTTCTTCCCCTTCTTCTTCCCCTCCCTCCTCTCTTCTTCTTCTTCTTTTTCTCCTTCTCCTTCTTCTCTTCCTCCTCCTTCCTCTTCTTTCTCCTCCTCCTCATTTGCATATCTTCTTTGGAGAAATGTGTATTCAAGTCCTTTGCCTCTTTAAACATCTGGTTATTTAGTTTTTATTATTGCATTTGAGTTGTGGAATTTTTTATATATTCTGGATATTAACCTCTTATTAGATATAAACACAAGACTTACAAGAACTGCAAAGCAGGAAGATGGGAGGAAAATTCTCCCAGCCAGGAGCAGGGAAACCCTGATCCTGACTTCTTTACATTTCTTTTATACATGAACATACCTCAGACATATGCAAAAGAAATGAGATAAGCATGTGAATTAGAGGGAAGTCACAGCATTTGTTCAGAAGAACAAGGGAAGCAAGGATTGAAAATTCATAAAGGGTCATGAAGACAGTAAAACATTAAAGAACTCTTTGTTAACTGAGATTTTTGACTTTTAGGATTGACCTGGAATTTTCTTGGTTATGATTTCATTATCAATATCTTTGTGCGTGTGTGTGTGTGTGTGTGTGTTCACACAAGTGCACATGCATGGGAGTGTCTTTGTGTATCTGAACTATTAGATCAGTGACTTTTAGGGATGGAATGGAGCTCATAGGTTATTTAACTCAACTCTTTTTTTTTTTTTTTTAATCTCAAGAGGTAGAGTGGCTTGCTCATGATCACACAGCTAACAGGTTCCACATCTCCTGACTCTTAAACGATTTCCCTGACCCCAGTGCAATTCAGTCGCTCTTGTGAGAAGGGAATAGAAAAAGATAGTAACTCACCTGAGGTGGCCCATCTTTTCCCCTCAAAACCCCCAGACTAGCCTTACAAAGCAGAAAGCCTCTCTCACGGACAGTAATCAGAAGGAGGGAGACATGTAATGCAAGTGAAATGGAAATGAGGCTAGAGAGATGAAGCTGCACATACTCTCTTATTTGGGGAAGGTCAGGACTATTAGGGTCAAGCTTTATTTTAATGGCAACAGGGCATATAGGTATGGGCTTGAACTTTGGATTTTTTGAGAAAAGCTGAAAATCCAGCTTTTTATATAAAATCTCCTAGTTTTAAAGTGTGGCAACTAAATGAAGAAAAAAGAATAGTGTCCTCGTGTTAGCCAAACAAGACCCATGTGCTGGGCCTGGAGTTTGTAGCAGGGACATGAGTTTGCAGCTTTGGCTGAACAAACTGGTGCTTGATTCCTTCTGTTGGTTGAGGTCATACCAGAGGAGGCTAAGTCCTGGTGGAGGGAAGTGTGAGAAGTGGGAAGGGAAGGAGTGGACTCAGAAGCATGGAGGTACCACCTGAGGGCCTAGGGAGCATCTACTTGGGATGTCTTCACCTAGCCCCATCCTTCCACAGGGCCCAGGGTATGCCTCTTGTGTGTAGCGAGGGGATAGGCCAACAAGAACAGGGGAACAACGTCTGAGCACCTCTTTTTGCCCATCCCCCCTTTTGACTTAAACTGTCATTTGGACCCTTCAGCAGTATCCAGACATTGTGAACCAGAAATGCTATTGCACCCCATTTACACACACGCACACACACACACACACACACATTGTATTTCCAGTTGGTATTTGGAAATGTCTAAAAGGTCATTTTTGCTTGTTGCAATGACCATTGTCATTTAGGCCTGGGGACTAGGGATGTTAAGTATCCTGCAATGTGTGGAACAGGCCAATGTAGAATTATCAAAATACCCATTAGGCCACCTATGAAAAATCAGAACCCTCTTGAGGGCATTAGTTTGGAGCATATGCTAAGCAGGCTTCTTGAGGGGCAGTCACACACCACACCTGTCACACCCAGGAGAAGAAAGAGTAAAGTTGATTGTTGGCACTCTTTTCTCCTGAGGGTTGACTTTTTGCCCATGAAGAGGACCTTACCTGTGAGCAGAGATGGTGGTAGTGCTTTCCTCAGAGGGCTGTTTAGAAGGTTGCCTGAGTTAATCTTCATAATGTGTATTCTTTTTTTAATATGATTTCCCTTTTTATACTGCATTCTTCTGGCCTGGCTGGATCTCCTTTTGTTGCCCAAAGCTGAGACTACCTTTGAGCTCAGAGGCACATCTAATTGTACAACAGGCCAGGCTGCCATACCCCAATAGTGGTCACTCTGTTTGGAGTGTGATAATATACACCACTGGATGTATTGCTGCTCTTGGCTAGTTTTCCCAAACCTAAGATTGTCCATGAACTAAAGAAGTAATGATACTTTTATTTTTACCATTATTTTATTGACAGAAAGTCTTAATGCAAAGGAAGAATTCATATTAGGTTAAACATAAATGGTAGTCACCATGGTGTTCATGAAATGATTTCACTTTAATATATAATAGTAGGTGTTCTGAGAAAGAATTATGACACAGCCAAAAGGTTCAAGCCAGCGGAAAAATGTTACTTTGTGGAAATTGTAGTGTTCTAATGTAGCTGGTTAGAGACCATCTTTAAGGGGCCCAAGGTCATAGGTAAGAGACTTCATAACCTTGCTGTGTGTTATTGTCATAGGCTACACTACTAAATTTACCACTGGGTGGGTGGAGCAATCGGACTGTCATCATCTGGATCCAGAGATTAGTCTTAACACTAATGATGTGTAGTATGTGTAGTATCATCAAATAGTATTCTCCTCCCATGGTACAATATGAATTACACAGTATAATCTCTGATGTCTTCTGCCAAAACTATTTAGCCAGAATTATAACATAACTTCCAATTTATAGGAAATATAGGAAACAGAGGAATACATTAAATGACACCAGAGGCAAGCAACCAGACGAACCCCCAAAATGAGACTTTCTTGGAGGAAACTGATCTGGTCCTTTCAACAAGTCAGTGACAAGAAAGAAATTAAAATAGATTTAAGAGGCATAACACTATGGGTTGAATGCTACTTTAGACAAGCCAGCTACAAATTTAGGCTGTTTTTCAGCTAGTTATAAATTTGAGTGTGGAATTATTAATTTTTCAAAGTATAATAATAATATTTTAGAAATGTTTTAATGTAAGAAAATGTTTCTTTAAGGCACACACTGAAAATTACACACACAAGAGCACACACACACAGCTGGAAATACTGGAAGAGGCTGAGGAAGAGTACAAGTTTGCTCTCATTTTAGGTGCTGGTTTAATTAATGAATGAGACACCTGGGTGGCTCAGTCCGTTAAGCTTCTGACTTCAGCTCATGTCATGATCTCATGGTCTGTGAGTTCAAGCCCTGTGTCAGGCTCTGTGCTGATAGCTCAGAGCCTGGAGCCTGCTTCAGATTCGGTGTCTTCCTCTCTCTCTGCCCCTTCCCCACTTGTGCTCTCTCTCTCTCTCAAAAATAAATAAACATTAAAAAAAATTAATCAACAGATATTAATTAGGCCTTGACCATGTACTCAGCTCTATTAGAGAGACTGTTGGGGTTGTAACAAACGATGTGCTATGATATAACTAAGGAAATAAAATTCACTTGATAAGATACAAAGGGACAATTACATTCTATACTCTCTAGCAGAGCCTGAAAACACCGCAGGCTCTCAGAGACAGGGAGCTTAGTTGGGCCACGTGTTCTTTGAAGGCTTCATGAAGTGGGGTGTGAGCAGAGATGTGAAGGATAAGGACAATTTAGGACAGCTCTCTGTGGGTCTGTGCAGGTGTGTGTCCCACACGCTTGCACTTGTGATGGACTGTTGTACGGGTCTCACAACATCCACTTGTTGGAAGTAGTGAAGGGGGACAACTATCTACCTCCATTTTCACCTCAGTCTGTACTTTCTAACTGATTAAATTCTTTCTAACACGTCTCTTAACTCAGGCAAAAGACCTAGCTGCAGGCACAGCATCCGTGATGGAGACTGAAACCCTTGTCCCTCAAACAATAATGGTGACTGCTCTGTGGCCAGCAAGACCCCATGTGACTGACTCCAAGACACTGGTCCACTTGACCTTTACTGGCTACCTGCGTGTACCCATGACGTTCGCCCCACATTTTCCTTATACAAATCTGAAAGTATTTTCAGCACTTTGCAGTCTTTGAGACATCAGTCTGCTGTCTTTCTGGTGTTGGCTTCACGGAAATACATTCCTTTCTGGTTTCGCCACTAGTCTCTCTGCCTTTGGATTTTGTCAGCAGTGAGTGACTGACGCTGGTCTGTTTGGGCCCCCCAGAGCCACATGCTCTTGCACCCCTGCTCCCCGGTTGCAAGAGCTGGAAGGTTTTACTCCCATAGATTTTTCTTGTTATACATTTGAAATTAAAATTTCTTTGCTTTAAAGTTATCCTTTGTCATTACTATCTTTGGGTTATTGAGGTGTCTAAATATTTATGCTTTTCCATATTTGAAAAGCTGTGTGTACACATATAAACGTTTGACCTTTGCTGTATTTGTGTCTGGTCAGAAAGAGGCTTGCTGTGGAAAGTGTTTCATGCAGTATTTATCAAACTTTAAAACTGAATTTGAATTTAAATGCATTTTTCTAAGATTAGTATTGTCATTTATCTAGCAAACTAATGAGTTAGATACAGTTAAGTAATGAGTTAAAGTCAACAGTGTTCTCAATAAAGGAAAGAACTGTGATTTGCCCTTTGAATCCACAATCCAGTCAGGGATTTAAAGGAGGGAAGCCTTGATTTTCATCACAATGTATCCCTGCAAATCCTGTTCTAAAGCAGTGTAAAAAGATTACATTTTCCCAAAGAAACAAAGTTCTAATTAGAAGTTGTGTGCTTTAAAAATTGTGAAAATCTCCAAAGTATAGAATTTTAGAGCAGGAGAGAACTATGAGTCTTAACCTTTAATTAATTGACCAGGAAACTAAAACCCCCGAGGGGGCAAGTGACCCACCTAAGGCCCCACAGCCCACAGAGCGAGGTAATAAGTGGTCTAGAGCCCTTTGGGTCCTAGTGTCTCATTTTCCACCTCACCATGTTGTTTCCCTTTTAAAAAACCCAGTAAAATGTACAGAGAAATAATAGATATGTAGACCAAGCAAGGAACCCAATGTTCTACAATGTGTGTGCATAGCACATAAAAATATAATTCTATGGTATAAAATTTGGTATATGTTCAAAAATAAACTGCCCGTGTTAAATATTACTTACACACTTAAAATATATATAAATGTGATTTCTGTTTTGGAATTTATAACTACTTTTGAGGGTGATTAGAATGGCACGAATCTCTGTAATAAAGCAGTCCGGGCTATTTGAAAATATTCTATTATTTCGGTTCACTATGGCCTGTGTTTGTTCTAAAATGAAAGTAGATCTGGGTACTTTTTAGGCCTAGGAAAGGGAGCCTTACAAGACAGCCAGAGTAATTAAAGAAACCATATCCAGGAGGAGAGATCAAGGGCACAAGGGAGGAAGAGATTAGGTCTGAAAAGGACAAGGGCTATTTGGGTATGAAGAGGATGGAGATCTGACTGGAAGCAGGAAAAACAGTTTGGAAACCAGTGCAAATGTCCAGGAGATTATAAACAGCGAGGCGTGAAGAACCCCACTGGAGTGGATATCCTGCCAAATCTAACAACATATGTGGATCACTGACTTCAAGATGTGCTTCACTTTTTTTTTTGGTCAATAATTAGCAATTTTATTCCTAAGAGAATCATCTCTCCAGTGTCTATTGTGTCCAGCATCCACCAGCCTGTAAAGTCAAGATTAATCAGAGTCCTTAAAAGAGATCCACACTCTTCTCATGGCATAGTGTCACCTGTGGTGATTTTTCAGTGTCCTAGTCTCCATATACAATTGGACATATATATTAAGGATTGAGATTTAGAAAAGATCAGTATAAAATGGCTGGCTGGGGGCGTCTGGATGGCTCAGTCAGTTAAGCATCTGACTTCAGCTCAGGTCATGATCTCACAGTTCATGAGTTTGAGCCCCACATTAGGCTCTGTGCTGACAGCTCAGAGCCCAGAGCCTGTGTCTCCCTCTCTCTCTGCTCCTGCCCTGCTCATGCTCTGTCTCTCTCTCTGTCTCTCTGTCTCTCTCTCTCAAAAATAAACATTAAAAAAAAAAAGCTGGTTGATATGTTTCATTTCGTGTGTGTGTGTGTGTGTATGTCCTCCAAATCCTACTGATATATCAAAATAAATGTAAAATGAATACATCCATGACTGCACTGGAAAGTTGTCTGAGGCATCTTCACAGACCAGATTGGTGGAGAATAGCTGAAATATGCAGCACAGATCAGGTTTATGATAAAACCTAACAGAGCAGTGGAATTTTGGTCCCATGAAAGAAAGATGGGACCACCAAAGAAATTATTTGCTTTCTAACAATTCTAAGATTATACACAGGGGAGACTTCAGGTATAATTGTTGAGTAATCAAGTAAAGGACCAAGCACAGCTGCAGCAGTACTCTACTTTTCATAGTGGCTTTCACAGTCTGTCCCATCTGGTGGGCATTCTGACACATGAGAAACCAGAGTGAGCACTGGAGTCAGTGAAATAGTTTAGTTTAGAAATAGTTTAGCCCAAGATTATTTATGGCTGCCATGAAGAAAGGGGTTCCTTGAATGTATTAGATGAGCTACTCACATACTCTAGAAAAATGCTTTCTTGGACATAGACAGTAAAGGAAAGCAACTGGAGCCTGGTATTCTGTCATTAGAAATGATTTCCACTGTTAGGTAAACAAACTGTCAAAAATCAACAAACATGGGAATAAAACTACCACAAAAAGCATAAAAAGTATCAGTAGAAGAAGTAACCCCTGAGGAAAAATTGTTAATACAAACAACAGAAGACTTTGAAGTAACTGTAATTAGTATCCCTCCAAGTTATTATAGAAGATATGACATCCAAAAATAAGAATTAGAGTTTTTGGAAATCAAATATTCATCTATTAGCAAATATCCATCCATGATTCATCCATTAACAAACAAAACCTCACCTTGGTAGGTGGGCTGCATAGCAGAGAAGACAATGACTGACTATCAAATTAGTTAGGGGTATCATCAAGCTGACAATGTAAACAATTAAACAAGTAAAAAGTAATGAGAGAAGAGTTAATAAATTAATAAACATGGAAGACAGATCCTGGAATACCAAAATCCTCCTATTAGAAATTTCAAAAAGAGAGGAGAGAGAGAATAGAGGATAGGAAATAATAAAAGAGGTTAGAGAAGAAAATTTTCATGAGTTGAATAAAGACATTAGTCATCAAGTGCCAAGATAAAAACAGAGAGGGAGAAAGAGAGAGAATGAGAGAGAGAGAGAGAGAAAGAGAGAGACAGAGACAGAGACAGAGCCCTGTACATACATACAGCATTCAGGTGACATTTTTTCTTTTTTATTTCAGGTGACATTTCTAAAGTCCAAAGATAGTAAGAAAAGTCCAAGAGTTTCATCAAGGTAAAAATAGGAATCTATAGGAACAAAGGAATAAGAATCAACTTTCATAAGCCATACAGAAAGACAGATACCATATGTTTTCACTCTTATGTGGATCCTGAGAAACTTAACAGAAACCCATGGGGGAGAGGGGAAGGAAAAAAAAAAAAAAGAGGTTAGAGTGGGAGAGAGCCAAAGCATAAGAGACTCTTAAAAACTGAGAACAAACTGAGGGTTGATGGGGGGCGGAGGGGGTGGGAGGGAGGGAAGGGTAGGTGATGGGCATTGAAGAGGGCATCTTTTGGCATGAACGCTGGGTGTTATATGGAAACCAATTTGACAATAAATTTCATATATTAAAAAAAAAGAATCAACTTTCACCATACTTCTCATCTAGAACATGGGATATTGTAGAATAATATCTTCACAATTCTGAGGATGAAAGATTTTGAACTCAAAATTCCATGCTCAACCTATGAGAGCAGAATACATTACAATTTCAGAAGTGCAAGGATTCAGAAAGGTAACCACTCTCAAAAGTTTCTGAAAGAATTGCTTGGAGATGTATTCCTCTGAGATAATGAAATAAATCAGGTAAAGAGGAAAACAGGAGAAAAAAAGTGGCAAACCAAGAAATGAGTAAACCAATTACTTGTTTATAATGTGGTTGTAGACAAAATGTATTGTCAATAAATTATTCAGAGGAAAGAGACACATAACATAAAAAATTGATAACCTGGAATTAGAATTTTGGATGATTTAGCAAAACATAAAAGGTGATAAAAGAAGAGGGGAAGGGAAAGTGCTAAAAGAACTGTTTCATTTCAAGAGTGGTGGCTATGGGCATTAAATCCCAACACCAATTAAAGAAATTTGAATATGTTTATTAATAAATTAATAGAAATGGATGCATAACTTTCAATCCAGTAAAGAGGAAGAAACAGACAAATACAGTCAGAGCTGAAAAGGAACAAAAAAAAAAAAAAAAAAAAAAAGGACAAGAAAACATTACACAGAAAACACAAAACAAAATGGCATGAATAAGACTAACCATCTGGGTGGTAACAATACATGTGAAAAGGTTAAACCCCAAGTCTCAGCTGTAAACTGTTTATGAGAAACATGCCCCAAACCAAATAGTCCAGAATGGATTAAGATTTAAATCTTGGAAAAAAGAACAATTACTTCAAGTTAAAATCAGAATTTGGCAGCAACAATTTTGGAGGGCAAAAAGCATCTGAACAGACTCTTCCTGATGAATCTTCGAGAGGGAGTTGGCAAGTTGGGTGACGAGTGCTCCCAGAGGGGCAGGGAGACACATGGAAACAAAGGAGGGCGTCTTGGCAATGATTTTTTTTTAATTCAACACCAAAAGCAAAGGCAACAAAAGCAAAAATAAGCAAGTGGGATTGCATCAAACTAAACTCCACAGCAAAGAAAACCATGAGCAAAATGGAAAGACAGCCTACGAAATAGGAGAAAATATTTGGAAACCATGTATCTGATAAGAGGTGAGTATGAAAACTAACAAACTATACAAAAATTTCATATAACTCAACAGTAAAAAACCAAATGACCCAATTTAAAAATGGGTAAAGGATCTGAATAGACATGCTTCCAAAGAAGACATACAGATGGCCAGCAGGTACATTAAAAGGTGCTCAACATCAGGGAAATGCAAATCAAAACCACAGTGAGATATAACCTCACAGCTGTGTGAATGCCTGCCATAAGAAAGATGTGAAATAACAAATGTTGGCAAGGATGTAGAGAAAAGGAAACCCCTTTTCACTGTTGGTGGGAATTTAAGTTGGTACAGCCACTATAAAAAAAGTTACGGAGGTTTTTCAAGAAATGAAAAATAGAACTCCATGTGATCCATCTACTTCTGGGTGTATGCAAAGGAAACGAAATCATTTTCTCAAAGAAATATCTGCACTCTCATGTTCATTGCAGCATTATCCACAATAGCCAATGTATGAAAACAACCTGTGTCTGTTGATGGATGAGTGGATCAAGAAAATGTGATTACACACACACACACACACACACACACACACACACACAGAGGAATATAATTCAGCCTTAAATTCTGTCATTTGCAACAACATAGATGAACACAGAGGGCATTGTGCTAAGAAGAGAAACATCAGACAGAGAAAGACAAATACTGCGTGGTTTCACTTACATGTGGACACTTAGAAAAGTGGTTGTTAGGGACTGATGGGGAGGGAAAATAGGGAGAGATTGGCAACAGGGTATAAACTTCAGTTATAAAATAAATAAGGTCTGGAGATCTTATGTAAAACATGGTGACTAGTTGATAACACTACATTGTATAATTAAAATTTGCTGAGAGTAGAACTTAAATGTTCTGAAGAAGAAGGAGGAGGAGGAGGAAGAAGAGGAGGAGGAGGAGGAGGGAGAGGAGGGAGGAGGGGCAGAGGGAGGAGGAGGAGGAAGAGAAAGAAAGGAAGAAAAGAAGCAGAATGGAAAGCCTTGAGAGTACTGTTGAAATGGATTAGACTGGCTGTGAGGACATAAAAACCCATTATCAGAGAATGTTCAGTACTTCTATTTTCTAGGAAAAGATAATGCATTTTAATGACTGCACTCTTGGCAACAGATAACAGTGTTTCTATTGTAAGTTATTTTGATATGGCCCTTAGAGCCAGTCACAACTTACAGTAGGTTCTAGTTTCACCATCAGAAAAACTATACAGTGTTATGAATAAGTCACGAATACCACCTGCCTTAAAGGTTACCACATTCAAGAGACTGTTTTTAACAAATACCACATTTGTTGGGGGGAAGGGGAGGGGCTTTAGTTAATAGGCATCTTGGAATCTTCTCGATAACAAGCGATCTGTGCCAGACCTTTTGGACCAGTGTGATTCCCCAGAGGGTTGTTGAGATTTGCTCATACACATTGCGACAAAGGCATGACACACGGCACCAGTTTGCAAACTCAGGCAAAACTACCAAGGACACCAGTAGATTCAGGAGACCCAGGTCTGTGCACACAAACAGCTTGACTCAGAGACTGCCTTGAATTCCTGGTGTGCATCCTTGGTCCTGCTTCCTGGGGGCATTAGTCCTGCAGCCCTAGCATGTCCTGGCTGTGATGTCAGACCTGGACCATATGACTCCATGAACGTCTGGGGAAGCCAAGGCACGGACCTGAGGGGGTTCTGCTTTACTTAAACCCAACTCCCTCCAGTGGCAATCATGAATTTACTGTGGGCAAACCCACATTTACCAGTGTTCAGTTTCCCTGAGGACGGCGCTGACCCTTCCAAAAAGCTCATGCATTTGGGTACTGTATGTACATGCTAGCTGGATGTCAGTTCTAAGGTGTGATTTTGTCTTTATGGTATTTTAGATTGCTCTGGAGATGTGTTCCTAGTGGGAGCTATGTAGCCACATCTTCAAAGCAGGAGTGAAAATCAGAACAGAGCCTGTAACTGACACTATCAGAAAGAGCCACAGAAAGATTCGGTCCAGAACTTGGGCTACGAATTTCCAGTCTTGTACTACCTGCAAAAGAGAAAAAGATGCCTTCCATTCAATATGCAGGGCAACTGTTCTGAATTCATTTCAAGGGATTGAAAAACAGTAATATTTGGATTTACAGCACTTCGTTTTTCAAATTCACCTAACACATCCCCTGCAACGTAGGCTCAGATTCTCCCCCGTGACTTCCGTAATAACAGTGCCCAAAGGAAACAGCCTGTGAACATTTTCATCAACATAGAAGACGTAAAATAGAAACAACTGAATCATTTATGCATTTGTAGAACAATATTGATCCAAATGGGAAAGGACTGATTTTTCCACAAATAAAAAGTCAGTATTCTTACTAGGATCTTCCTGACCTCATATATGAAATGAATCATAAGCTTATAAATTAAGAATTTTCATGGCCAAATATTATAAGCCTTCTTTTCTTCCACTCCACATGTGGGTATGGCTGCTATTATCTCTGGAATGCCAGAAAACTGCGTGGAGGAGAAGTGACCATGAGATGACAGGAATCTGCAGGGGAGAGGGAAGATCTAGTCCCTTTGGAGGAAGGGAAGTTGGGGGAGAGTGGGGAATAAGCCTATAAGAGCAAGGTCAAAGCAGCAACAAGTTGAGAGGCCAAGGAGGTCTGAAGGACAGGTGCCAGTTTTCCTCTTTTGAAGGAAAAGAAATGTCACATTTCTACTGTATGGGGTTTTTTGAAGATGGACTAGAACAGGACTTATAGAGAGGGGACATAGGTACTGATGTAGAACCAGAATGCATTCTGCACACATAGAGGTTTAGGAATAAAACCTTGGGGAAAAACACAAAAAAGATGTGTTTAAAGTGTCAATCTTAAGTGGTGGGATTATTAATTATTTTAAATCTGTTTATATTTTTTGTATTTTCCAAATTCCATACCTGATCATGTGTTACTTTTATCATTTTTAAAAAAGCTAGTTGAGTCTTTGAATTCAAATTTTTAAAAGATGTAGAGAAACAACAACGAACAACCCTTAAGAATAGCTAAAGAAGCACCTGGGTGGCTAGTCGGTTAAGCCTCCAACTCTTGATTTTGGCTCAGGTCATGATCTCATGGTTGTGAGACTGAGCCCTACATCCAGCTCTACTCTGAGCATGGAGCCTACTTAAGCTTCTCTCTCTCCTTCTACCCCTCCCCTGTTTGTGCTCGCTTGCAAGCATGTGCTCTCTCTCTCTAAAAAAAAAAAAAAAAGAATAGCTGAAATGTTAGTTCTATAGCAATGGGTGAAAAACACAACAAATAGTAAGAGAATATGCTAGGTAGTATCTAGATAAAGTATAGACACATGTTTCCTTAAAAAATGTCTTCCATAATTTTGTTTATGGGATCAGGCTCTTAGCACTAATTTGCACTTATTTTAGAGTAAAATAATTGAACCCTACAAATTGTCTTAAAATTTGTTTTAAGCATCAGTAAGATCTGAATCCAGAACTGTTTTGAGTAGGAAATCCACACTCGTGCCACACTTTTTTTTTTAATGTTAGCCAAATAACCACACCCTTTTCCCTCACCAAAATATCTGTTGGAACACTGTATATTTACATTAATCCCGAAGTCTAATTCTGTTCTTTTATTTCCAAATACTATGGCTAGAAATAACCACCATTGAACTAAAAATGAGAGGTAAATTACCAGAGACCAGGATAACCAATTTAAAATGTAAAATTAAATTATTTTAAATAGGGGCGCCTGGGTGGCTCTGTCAGCTGAATGTCCGACTTCGGCTCAGGTCATGATCTCACAGTTCATGAGTTCAGGCCCCGAGTTGGGCTCCTTGATATCAGCACAAAGCCCGCTTCAGATCCTTTGTCCCCCTCTCTCTACCCCTCCCCTGCTCACTCTCTCTCTCTCAAAAATAAACATAAAACATTATTTTAAATAGAGTCAAGTCTAATTACAAGGAATGGTGCTTAATCTATACTTGCTTCTTTTTTGCCCATTGTTTCTGTGAACTGCTTCCTAAAGATCCATACTAAAATTTTTATTCATGTCAGGGCTTGTTTTACATTTTACACGTGAAATGCAGATAGCTAATAATGTCACATTTTAAAAATGACAGTTTTTTATTGTAAATAGATGTGAGAATATTGGTTCTTGCACATTTCAATGGCAGCAGTGTAATGAATACCAGCATACTCACCTGGTTGATAAAATGCTCTTTCTTCACATGCCTTGAAATGTATCTAATGGAATTAGCAGCCTTTTCCAAGAAAGCAACAAGAACTTTTTCTCCATCACTAATCTGTCTTTGTTTTCTTTTTTCTAGAACTTTACCTTTCACCACTGGTTGGCTCTCATCTTTGTCTGGGAAAGAGTAGCGATCCATGTGGTCCTTCATACAAAGCAATTTAGGAAGTTTTTGTAGAAAGAGTCTCTTAACCCAGGGGGCCATGGGATGGTAAGTCGAAGAAGATCTGTGGTGAACATTAATCACGAAAACAGTAACAATAATCGACAGGGTAACGAAAATCATTATGAACAGCAGGTACTCCCCAATGAGAGGAATGACTTTTGAGGAAGATGGGATTATTTCCTCAATTACTAGAAGAAAAACTGTCAGGGAAACAAGAACAGAGGTTGATAGCGAAAGCTTTTCTCCTTCATCAGAAGGCAAATAGAACACGAGCACTGTCAGAAAAGACAGCCCCAGGCAGGGGATTATCAGGAAGAGGGTGTAGAACAGGGGTAGGCGGCGCAGAACAAAGGAGTAAGTGATGAACGGATAGGAGTAGGTGCCATCTCTCCTGTTGCCCTTCATCCCTTTGGCATTGAGTATTTCCCATTCTCCATTATCAAAGAAGTCTTTTCTGTCAACATTTTCATTTATCAAAACGAGATCAACCATGGTACCATCATAAGTCCAGGATCCAAACTTCATGGAGCAGTTCTGCCGGTCGAACGGAAAAAACGTGACGTCCATGGTGCATGAACTTTTGTAACTGGCTGGAGGGGTCCAAATGACGGTGCCATTAGATCTCACTATGACTTTGGTCATGAGGGAGCCTTCGAAACGTCCATCTGCACTGTGGTAAAAGCAGTTGGACACTAATGAGTTGGGGTTTTGCCCACCCCTCTACTATTTGTATTTATTACTTTACTACTACGGTGTCAAACAATATTTCAAAAAGAATCAGTTCTCTTCTTACTTAAATCTGTACATTTCTCTTAATCATTTTGCCAGAAACAGGCTTTGCCATCTCTAGTCCTAATCTGACCAGTGTATGTTTCTTCTGGGATACTTACTTTTCAAAGAGAACTATGTCAGGAAGCCAGAGAGATTCTGATGGAACTTTAATTGAACGAATTCCACCATATTCATCAGGGTTCCAACGTAACTTGTGGTCTGTCCACTCCTGCATTAAATAAGCATACCGAAATTTTAGTCTGAAAATTCAGTGTATTAGACTTTGGAATCTTCAAGTTTATGTGAATTTACGAATCCAGTGCTTTATTTAAAACAGGGAAATTCATCCATTTTAGATCTTACGACCTTATCTGTAGCTCAAGATACAGATTGAGCCCAACTGGCCTCTGATCTTGCCCAGGCCCACACAGCCCTCCTACCTGGGATTTCCAAAATTGCCATATCTACTTCCCAATGGAGAGTCTGAGCAACAAACACCATTGATTGGTGATCTATTTTTTCAGGCTATTTTCTCTTAAGAAACAAAAGAAAAACAATGATAGATCTAATTCAGTCTATTCTAGAAGAGTTGGCCCAGGAATATTTTAATCTCATGAAAATGGGTACAAACAATTTTTAATATCGCTCGAGTCTTGGACAAACATCCACCCAGTATGTTAATATGAAACATCCAGTATCCACTGATTAGTCTTGATAACATAACTTTATCCCAATGAAAAAATATTTTCCAAGAATTTCCTTTTAAGTTCTAATCTGAATTTATTTTGTGACCACTCAATTACAGTTTTAAATTATATTCCTAATATTGTTAGCCTCCAGATACTTACATATTTTTCCTCACATACTTACATATTTTTCCTCATAATACAATGAAATCATTTAGCATGTTTTACAGGAGCTAATGGACCCAGATTAACAAACCTGACCATTAACTGATTGGCTTATGAAGGTCAAGAGGATGATGTATGGGTGATCCAATTACAACAGAAGTGGACTTTCTTAAAAAGATTTTAGATCCAGAATCTTATGAAATCTGACCTGAAAATTAAATTCTTCTATCCCATTGTCCCTCATGTAGACAGTTGAGTAATGATGTAGGATAATATGAAATGACATTTCAGAAAGTTTCAAGGGTGTGCCTGCCCAGTGTGAGGCTTCCTGGAGCCCAGCGATGCCAATGTTGTCATTAAAAAATCAGGAGACAGCAGATGGGCAACTTCACTAGATGGTAACATATTGAAATATGCATGATGCCTGAAAAAGTATGAGACTGTACACTCCAGGTGAGACATTGTCTATCTGAGACAAAACAAATTTAAAAGGATATGGCTCATTAAAAAGCTACAAGCTAAAGGATAAAAGATTGCGTGACTATTTATGGAAACCCATGTATATGAAGATTGACAGTTTAAGAGCCCAAACTAATAAAGTATTTACCATGTTTACTTGGTACTCACAGGCTTCTCTCTTTTTACTCTTCCTCTGCCCGTTTTGAAAAGCAAGTGCATTTTCCTTCCTATGAATAATTTGTCTCCTGCTAAGGAGACTTGTACCACCAGCAGCAGGTCTGAATCTCAGAAATGTTCAAGGGAACCCAGAGTAGCATTTTTTGTTTCCCTCTCACTTGGCTTATTTCTCAAAAATTTACGTACAATAAAATTCACCCTTTTTGTGTATGGTGTTCTATGCAAACAGTTGTATAATCACTGATGCCATCAAGACACAAGAACGGCTCTGTTGCCCAAAAAGTGTTCCTCGTGTTGCTCCTTTGTAATCCACTCTCCCATTCCCAACCCCTGGAAACCACAGATCTAGTTTCTGATCCTATAATGTTGCCTGTGGTCATATAAACGAAATCATACAGGAGACAGCCTTTCAATACAGATTGCTTTTATTGACCATAATGTATTTGGGATTCTTCTATGTTATATTAGTGCTTTGTTCATTTTTTGTGTGTGTGATTTGTTCATTTTTATTAGTGAGTAGTATTCCCTTGTATGAAAATACCACAATTTATTATCCTTCTCCAGGAAGGATATTTGGATTCTTCCAGTTTTTAAAAAAAAATTTTTTTAATGTTTATTTATTTTTGAGAGAGACAGAGACAAAGGGTGAGTGGGGGAGGGGCAGAGGGCGAGAGGGAGACACAGAATCTGAAGCAGGCTCCAGACTCTGAGATGTCAGCACAAAGCCTGACATGGGGCTTGAACTCACAAACTGTGAGATCATGACCTGAGCCAAAGTTGGATGCTTAACCGATTGAGCCACTCAGGAGCCCCTGGATTCTTCCAGTTTTTAATGATTACAAATGAAGTCCCTATAAATATTTTGTGCAGTTTTTTGAGTGAAAAACGCTCTTTCTTTCTCTTGGGTAAATACCCAGGAGTGGGATGGTTGGGCCATATAATAAGAGTATCCATTTTTAAAAATATTTATTTATTTTTGAGAGAGAGAAAGTGGGAGAGGGTCAAAGAGAGAGGGGGATAGAGGCTCAGAAGCGAGCTCTGCCCTGACAGCAGAGAGCCTGATGCAGGGCTCAAACCCATGAGCTATGAGATGGTGACCTGAGCCAAAGTTGTATGCTTAACGGACTGAGCCACCCAGGTGTCCTAGTAAGTGTATGTTTAACTTTATATGAAACTGCCAAACTGTGTTTCAGAGTGACTGTATCATTTAACATTCCCACTAGCAATGTATGAGAGTTCTAGTTCTTTAGTCTTCTCCAGTACTTGGTATTGCCTCAGTTTTTATTTTGATTATAATAGTTATGAAATGGTATCTCATTATGGTTCTTAATATGCATTTTCCTAATGACTAATGATGTTGAACATCTCTTCGTGTGCTTATTTGTCACCCATATATCTTATTTGGTGAAGTGGCTGTTAAATCTTTGGCATATTTTTTAATCAAGCTGTTTGTTTTTTTATTACTGAGTTTTTAGACTTCTTTTATATATTCTGGATAAGAGCCCTTCATCAAATATTTGATTTGCAAATATTTTCCCACAGTCTGTGGTTTCTTAATTCTCTAAACAGTGTCTTTCATAAGACAGATATTCTACACTTTGATGAAGCTTATTTTACCAATTTTATTTTTTAGGAATTATGTCATATCTAAGAAATATTTGCCTAACTCAAGTTCTCCTATATTTTCTTCTAGAAATTTTGCAGTTTTTTGGGTTTTACATTTAGATCTAAAATCCTTATTTGGGGTTAATTTTTTTTATTGTGATGTGAATATAGAATGAGGTTTTTGAGTTTTTTCACATATGGATGTCCAATTGCTTCTGCACCTTTTGTTGAAAAGATTAAACATTCTCTATTGAATTACCTTTGCACATTTGTCAAAAATCAATTAACTGTATATGTGCGTGGGTCTATTTATGAGTTCTTTGTTCCATTTCATTAATCTGTGTCTCTCCTTTCCCTGGTACTACACTCTCTTAATCTCCATTGCTTTCTAGTAAGTTTTGAAATCATATAATGTGAGTCCTCCAACTGTATTCTCCTTTTTCAAAATTGTTTTGGCTATTCGAGTTCCTTTGCTTTTCCATATAAATCTTTAAATCAGGGGCACCTGACTGGCTGGCTCAGTCAGTTAAGCAACCAACTCAGGTCAGGTCATAATCTCACAGTTCGTGAGTTCAAGCCCTGCATTGGACTCTCTGCTGTTAGCACAGAGCCCACTTCAGATCCTCTGTCCCCCTCTCTTTCTGCCCCTCCTCCACTCATGCTCTCTCTCTCTTTCTTTCTCTCAAAATAAATAAATAAACTTAAAAAAAAATTTAAATCAGTTTGTTGCTATCAACAAGAAAAATCCTTCTGAAATTTTAATTATGATTGACTTGAATCTATAGATTGATTGGGGGAGAACAGACATCATAATATGAGTTTTCTGATCCAGGAGTATCATTTCTCTCTTCATTTATTTGGGTCTTCTTTGATGTTTTTAAATCAGTGTTTTGTAGTTTCAACTTACAGACCCCATACATATTTAGATTTATACCTAAGTATTTCATTTTTTTTTGTTGGTTTTTTTGTTTTCTGTTTTTTAATTTTTTTTTTTCAACATTTTTTTTTATTTATTTTTGGGACAGAGAGAGACAGAGCATGAACGGGGGAGGGGCAGAGAGAGAGGGAGACACAGAATCGGAAACAGGCTCCAGGCTCCGAGCCATCAGCCCAGAGCCTGACGCGGGGCTCGAACTCACGGACCGGGAGATCGTGACCTGGCTGAAGTCGGACGCTTAACCGACTGCGCCACCCAGGCGCCCCTGTTTTCTGTTTTTTAAGAGAGAGATATAGCTGATAGCTATAAAGCTTATTGACTCTGTACTCAAGCTAAAACTAGCTTTATTCCATCTTTTCCTCTGGTAAAAAAAGAAAATGAAGACAATAAAAACAGAAAAGTTGGCCTTACTGGTAAAATATCTGACAAAAGGTGGAGGAATTATATAAATAAGCATGTTACACAGTGTTCAAGTTCGGTGACAAACGGGGAGAGAAATTATGGAATGAAGATGAACTGTAATAACAGAAGCCTTTGGTTGACTTCTACTTATGCAAGGCTTTGTTCGAGGAGGAAGTGGCATGTCAAGAGATCTTCACAGAAAGAGGAGAACAATGAACTAAGAAATAAAGTCGATATGTATTGCCTGCTGCCTCCAATTCACCTGCCCTTCTCCCGGTAAGAGCACCCCCCATTTCCTCATGGAGAACCACCTCACTGCACTGTCACCCACCAGCTGGGGGTGGATCTGACTCTTCTTTCTGGCCCAGAAATGGGGCTGTACCTCACACCTGCCCACTGTGATCAGGGACAGCAGGTAACCAAGTTGGAAACAATGACATACCATGCATCCTCTGGAACCACTGGAAAAGAGGCTGGCCTTTCTCTTTCTTGAAAGAGAACTTGAACTTGAACACAGGAAGCACTTTGAGGCTGGAGCTCATATGGCCACCTTGCTGCCATTAGAGGAGGACTGAGATGAGAATGGGGTCAACCCAGAGGACAAGGAGCCCAGAGACACACAGAGGGAACGCTGGGCCCCAGGAATATTGCTTGAGTCCCTGGATCAAGCTGCACGTAAAGCTAGCTTTGTCCCTGGACTTTCCAGGTTGTGAAAGCCAATACGTTCTATTTTTGCTTATGCCAGTTTGGGTTGCGTTCTCTGTCACTTGCAACTAAAAGGTTCTCAGCTGATCCCGGGAGAATCTGAGCAGGTCTCAGGCAGGCAGTGAGTCCCAGGGACAGACACAAAGAGACAGATTGGCTGGGACTGTGCTTTTATGTGCTAGCTCCGTCTTGAGTGGACGATGTTGGTGAGCTCAGCCACCAAGTCCAATCTCACTCTTCCTCCATTTGGAGCATAAAGATTGCTGGGAACAAACTTGCCTGCTTCTTGGATCCAGGTTCCTCTCTCCTCCAGGCACAGCTGTCTTTTCTTACGCCTGCTTCCACTTTGCAGAGAAGGTGGATAGCTACAATTCTGGGGCCCCTGCCTTCATGCAAACCCCACCAAACAAATAACTGGTTTTACAAACCATTCTAAGGGAACTGGGGCATGCCCTAGGGTGAGGGACTTTTCAGTCAGAAGGGTTTGTGTTGCTTAACTGGACCTCCAACCGCAAGATAAACATCTGTGGCCAGAGATAACAGAGTGGTAGTGGTTCATTGGGCTCACAGTTTGCAGGGAATTAATGCATTCCACAAGTACCCAAGGCTGAACACACCGCTGCCATGTGCTCCCGGCCTGGGGCTGCCTCACACAAGAAGGCAGTGCCGTTTGGGTATAATGATAGCGAACCACAGGATGGACAGGGGAGGTAGTTCTGAGCAGACCACCTTTAAAGCTGAGACCGAAAGGGAGGGAGCAGCCGTGAGTGGTGGTGTGGGTTAGGGAGAAGTAGGAGGGTGTGGGCTCCCACCTGGGGCAGGGGTGAACAAACGATGAGTAAGGGATGCGTTGAATCCACGGGGAGCACATAAAGCGATCTACAGTGATTTAGGTTTTGTTTCTGACCAGTAAGGAGAAAGGGACTAGCTGGGACTCTTGGTGAATGCTGCTTACCTTGGAGTATCTGGAAGAGAAAGAGCACTGGACTAGAGTCAGAAGCCCTGAATCCTCCACTTGTACTGTCCTGTACTGGTTGTACCCCTTACGGGGTGTCCTTCTGTAACCAGACCTGGGGAATCAGAATGTTCTCCCTGACACATCCATCTGGAGAGGTTCCCTGGATTTCTACAAGATGTGTGTCCATCATGATGCTGACAGTGCCCCATGCCCCAGGAAGAAGAAGACATGTGCTGAGTCAGCAGTGTCAGGGTGAGGATTCAGAGACCCCCCCCCCCCCCCCCAACCATCCTCTATCTTGCTAGAGAGGTCTGAGGCTTTCTGGTCACTCCCTGCTCTGTCTGAAATCCTGGGGGCAACTGGAGACTAATCTCCTGTCTCTCCCTTCTTATAGTAAGGGCTTAGAAATAATATCCTATGTTCATATAGCACGACCTGGCCAAGATTCTCAAAGCCCTTTACAAACATCAGCTCTACCTTGAAGTAGTCAGTTCCCAGGCTGAGAGCTGTGTCATTGCAGAAAATGGGAGAGCACGGGGTATGTCAGGGCCAAATATCAAGTTAATCTGTGACTAAGAAAAAAATGGAAAAAAACTTTCTTAATTCTGAACAGTGCAATTTCAAATCCATATCATGTACATTCCCTTGTCCTTTCTTACATACATTACCTGAAATAGCAGTCATAAATATCTAGCTAGTATCCAGCACCAAATTTCATTTAAATGTAAGTCAAAGTCATTTTTTTAATGTTTATTTATTTTTGAGAGAGAGAGAGAGAGAGAGAAAGAGAGAGAGAGAGCAGGGGAGGCGCAGAGAGAGAGGGAGACACAGAATCCGAAGCAGGGTCCAGGCTCTGAGCTGTCAGCACAGAGCCCGACACAGGGCTTAAACTCACAGACCACAAGATTGTGACCTGAGCTGAAGTTGGACACTTAACTGACTGACACACCCAGGTGCTCCTAAAGACTTTTTTACTACAGAAATAATCTCCTAGTTATTCTTAGTTTAATACTAAGACCAGGAGGTAGTAAGGAACAAATAATGCCTTGATTTGTAGCCCCTGAGGCATCCCTGGGATCTTCAATTATCTTAAAGTCAGGTGTGAAATTCTTTTTTTTTTTTTAATTTATTTATTTGTTTTGAGAGAAAGAGAGAGACAGGCCGACAGACAGCATGAGTGGAGGAGGGGGAGAGAGAGAGAGAGAGAGAGAAACCCAAGCAGGCACTGTCAGCGCAGAGCTTGACATGGGGCTTGAACTCACAAACTGTGAGATCATGACCTGAGCCAAAATCAAGAGTCAGATTCTCAACCGACTGAGCCACCCAGGTGTGAAATTCTTAAAACCAAGCTAATGTTGATTCATTTTAACCTTAAAGATAACAACATGACACATTATGTGTCCCACATTCGCATTATATCCATGAGTTGTTAAGGCTAAGAAACAGGATTTGTCATTAAGGATGAAAAAGCCTACAAAGGTGGCAGCAAGAAATGAAATTTACTGAGTCCCTACTACACGCCAGAGAAGGTACCAGTCACATTCACACATATGATCTCATTTAACCTCTTAACCCAGGAACTAGGCATTGCCTCTATTTTACAGATGAAGAGATTGAGGGTCAGAGAGACAAAATGACTTGCCCAAGTTTACAGAGCAGGATTTCTGATTCCTAACTCCTAATTCCTGCTCAGTTCTTACTCAGGGTCCACTTGACCAAGAAGACCAAGCTTGCCTCCTTTGCTAAGGCCAGAGTGAGGCTGTAGAGAAAAAAGGAAAAGAAGATGCTGAGGAAAGAAGGTCAGAGATAAATCCACAGACTTGAAAACATGCCATTGCAAGTTGTGGAAAATGATCAGACTTTGGGAAGATCTCCCTGACCTTTACAGCAAGGCTGTCCCTTCGATAACAGGTTGGTTTCAGATTTCTTCTCAAAGACTAGCTCCAGGGATCTATCCCATAAAGCCTTCATATGTTTGCTGAACTTTTTGTTGATCTAAAACAGGAATCAGCTGTTGGAGAAACAAGGCTAGTTTGAGATGTTGGCCTTGGCAGACATTCAGGTGGTTTTATTTTCCTCGGGAAGACAAAGAGGGTAGAACAGAAAACTCTTCTCAGCTACTCACTCAGAATCTTACTGTCCTATTTGTGCGTACACCCAACAGTGACTAGCCCAGCATGTTACACTGTGCCCAGTGCATAGTAGGTGCTCAGTAAATGCTTCTTGGGTGAGTGAATTTGACATCTGTTGTCATAGTAATTATTCACATGATAATATTTAGGCCAAGGGCTTAACTCTTTATCAGTAAAGAAAGGGTGGTTTCATTTTTCCATTACCTTTAAGGTGCTTGCAGTGCAGTTTTCCTAACCTTGGCACTAAGTACTTTCTTGTGTAGTCTTAGTGAGTTGGTGTTAATAATCTATTTATGATTTATAGGGTTTTGATTACTCTCTGGAAGTAGGAAGGAGGGAGACAAATGAGTTTCCAAAATAAAATCAATAAAATAAAAATAGCTCCCCATAGAGGACTTTCTCAGGATGTCGCTAAATTTGTGCTTGACAAAGGTCTTTGGTTGAGAGGATGGAGGAAAAATGTCTAAATATACCAGAGGAAAGTAACGGAAATAGCGGACAAGACAGAAGAACTGCATTTAAAAAAAAACAAAAACAAAGGAACAAGCATTTCAGTTGTGGAAGCTGCCCTGAGATGTGATTTTCTCCTAAGTAGGTAGAATTTTATTCTCTCTGTGATATGAATCAGGGAGCATCTTTCCGTGTCCGAGAGGGACAGGAGAAAAGGAGAGGCTTTCATCACTTTTGTCTTTATTTTGAGCGAGGTATACAGGGGTGACTGGAGAGAGTTTCCTGTCAGTTTGCTCTGGTGTGAGATTGGGGTAGTTCTGTGCTTGGGAAGAGCTCATGACTTCTGCACCTTTTTGGCTTGCAGAACTTCTACAGATCCTGTAAGACCTAACTTAAATATCTCCTCCCTTGGAAGCTCTCCCTGATTTTCTCCCTGTCTCACTGTCATTTGTGTAATGACACAGTACTTATGTAGATTTTCCTTATGGTGTTTATCATATTACAGTCATTATTTTTTACACAACTAACACTATGTCCTCTCCTTGAAGACAGGGCTGTATTTTACTCTTCTTCTTCCCCAGGATCTAGCAGCGTGGCTGACATCTGGCAGGTTCTCAATAGACCCTGCGGAATGAATGGCAGATCGAGTGAATCCTTACTTCATTCTCTCCTAAATGCCCTTCTAGACCATCAGATGTCCCAGCAGTTGAGACATGGAAAGCCAAGGACTAGGAACTAGTCTCCACAGGAGCAGCGCTAAGAGAAGAACTGGACATCTTCCATCAGCTCCCTCGTCTGAGGCAAGGGAGGATTTCTCCACATTAGCCAGACTTCACTTAACAATGCCTAACCTTGGCCAAGTCAGTTCAATTCATCCTAGGACCTACCTCATAGGCGGCTGTGAGAATTACAGGAGTTCATTCCTATGACAACCCAAGCAGAACAACCCAGCACTTAGGAAGTGCTCAATAAATCTTAGGTATGATTATTAGCTACTCTGAAACTGAGATCTGTGTGTAACACCAATAGTAGCTTTTTTTTTTAACATCATTTTTATCTTGTTTTTACCATCTCTTTTCTTTTATCCTTTATCTTTCTTTTACCTTTTTAGTTTTAAAGAGCTAGGGGAGCCTGGTTGGCTCAGTCGGTGGAGTGTACAACTCTTGATCTCAAGTTGTGGGTTCGAGCCCCATGTTGGGTATACAGATCACTTAAAAATAAAATCTTAAAAAAAAAAGTGGGGTGCCGGCGTGGTTTAGTTGGCTAAGCATCCAACTATTGATTTCGGTTCAGGTCATCAGACAGGTTCGTGATTTTGGGCCCTGTGTCGGGCTCCTTGTCAGGCTCTGTGCTGACAGAGCAGAGCCTGCTTAGGATTCTCTCTCTCCCTCTCTCTCTGCCCCTCCCCTACTCACACATGTGCACTTGTGCTCTCCCTCTTTCTCTCTCTCAAAATAAATAAACTGTAATAAATAAATAAGAATTTAAAATTTAAAAAATAAAAATGTAGATCACAGCCTGATGGAGTTAAGTGCCTCCTATTCCATGCAGCCTCCCTGCCTGCCACCATGCTGTAGAATTCATCTTTCCTTTTTGCTCCCATAGTGTTTGTGCCATACGTGGCGTGTACATGACATTGCACTCCCAATCCAATCTGTGTGAGCAGGATAGCTATGATAATATTCTCTGTGGTTCAATGAAATGCACAGAGGTTTCTCATACTTTGGCTTTTCCCATGATTTAGAAGCAGGGCTTAATGTTTAGTGCAGAGGCTGGATATAGCAGAGAAGACCGCAACCGGGGAAACCGAGACTCCAGCCAGATCAATCACTAGAACCTTCTGTCTCTGTAGGCAGGGGTAATGTGATACCTGCCTTGCTAATTCCGAGTGGTTGAGAAATGTAAATGAGAGAAGAGAGATGACAACCTTTTGCAAATCAAATGCAATGAAAGTCCATTATTCTCTGGCTAAAATTAAATAGACAAGAAATAGCAAGTACTGGCGAGGATGTGGAAAAAAGGGAACCCTCATGCACTGTTGGTAGAAATGTAAACTAGTGCAGTCACTGTGGAAAACAGTGTGGAGGTTCCTCAAAAAATTAAAAATAGAAGTATCAGATGATCAGGTATTTACCCAAAGAAAATGAAAACACTAATTTAAAAATATACATGCACCCCTATGTTTATTGCAACATTATTTACAATGGCCAAGATATGGAAACCCAAAGGTCAATCAATAAATGAATAGATAAAGAAGGTGTGGTATATATACACAATGGAATATTACTCAGCCATAAAAAAGAATGAGGTCTTGCTACATGGTGGACTTGAGAGTATAATGCTAAGTGAAATAAATCAGATGGAGAGAGACAAATACCATGTGATTTCACTTATATGTGGAATCTAAAAAACGAACAAACAAAACAGCTGAAACAGATCCAGATACAGAGAACAAAGTGATGGTTGCCTGAGGGGAGGGGGGTGGGGGAGGGTTAGGCAAAAAGGGTGAAGCAGGGTAGGAGATACAGATTTCCAGTTATGGAATGAATAAGTCACGGGGATAAAAAGTACAGCATGGGGAATATGGTCAACGGTACTGTAATAGCTTTGCATGGTGACAGACGGTAGCTGCATTTGTGAACATAGCATAAGGTATAGGCTTGTCGGATTACGATGCTGTACACCTGAAACTAATGTGACACTGTGTGCTACTATATTTTAATGAGAAAAAGTCTAGTATTATTGTGACTTCTAAAAAATGGAACCTAAGTCAGCAGGCTGGCTTTTGCGAGTGTCAGCTTGCCCCACTCCTACGATTTCTCTTGCTCTGTTTTGGGTATTGGAGATTTTTAGGTTTTGACTCTGTGTTGACCTGGAGGCATTCACCAGGCCACGATGATGCTGGTGGCCTAACTTTGCTGGAAGTCATTTCCAAAGTCGTGGCTAAGGTCAGAGGAGCTGTGACTTCTTGTTGTCTCTCACTGAAATGAGCTCATGTTTTCAAAACCTCAAGAAAAGTGAAAAGTACCAATATTAAAGGCCAAGAGCCCCTGGACCACTGTTTTATGTGAAAGATTAATAAAAGTTTAACCTCAAGGAGCAGTTGGGGAAGGGCATGTGTGTGAAGCAGTGAGAAGTTTTTTTGTTTTATTTCTGTTAACTTCTTAAACCTATTTGCACTTTAAAAGTTTTTATTCTCTCCCCTGCAAGGCCGAATACAACACTTCTTACTGATTTTTATTAATTCAAAATACCTGTGAATTCCACAGCCTGTAACTTGCAAACGTGGAATACATCGCTGAGGAAAGAGACAGGTACATAGAAAAAATATGCTTATTTAAATCGTATTTTTATAATGGAAGTCAAAAGAGAGCTGGAGTAGCCATACTGATTTCTAACTAGACTTTAAATTAAAGGCTGTAACAAGAGATAAAGAAGGGCATTATATAATAATTACAGGGTCTATCCATCAAGAAGAACTAACAATTATAAATGTCTATGTGCCGAATATGGGAGCCCCCAAATATATAAAACAATTACTCACAAACATAAGGAACCTTATTGACAAGAATGTGGTAATTGCAGGGGACTTTAATACCCCACTTACAACAATGGATAGATCATCTAGACACATGGTCAATAAAGAAACAAGGGCCCTGAATGATACATTGGATCAGATGGACTTGACAGATATATTTAGAACTCTGCATCCCAAAGCAACAGAATATACTTTCTTCTCGAGTGCACATGGAACATTCTCCAAGATAGATCACATACTGGGTCACAAAACAGCCCTTCATAAATATACAAGAATTGAGATCATACCATGCATACTTTCGGACCACAATGCGATGAAGCTTGAAATCAACCACAGGAAAAAGTCTGGAAAACCTCCAAAAGCATGGAGGTTAAAGAACACCCTACTAAAGAATGAATGGGTCAACCAGGCAATTAGAGAAGAAATTTAAAAATATATGGAAACAAATGAAAATGAAAATACAACAATCCAAACGCTTTGGGATGCAGCAAAGGCAGTCCTGAGAGGAAAATACATTGCAATCCAGGCCTATCTCCAGAAACAAGAAAAATCCCAAATACAATATCTAACAGCACACCTAAAGGAAATAGAAGCAGAGCAGCAAAGACACCCTAAACCCAGCAGAAGAAGAGAAATAATAAAGATCAGAGCAGAAATAAACAATATAGAATCTAAAAAAACTGTAGAGCAGATCAATGAAACCAAGAGTTGTTTTTTTTTTAATTTTTTTTTAACGTTTATTTATTCTTGAGACAGAGAGAGACAGAGCATGAATGGGGGAGTGGCAGAGAGAGAGGGAGACACAGAATCCGAAGCAGGCTCCAGGCTCTGAGCCATCAACCCAGAGCCTGACGCGGGGCTCTAACTCACAGACTGCAAGATCGTGACCTGAGTTGAAGTCGGACACTTAACCGACTGAGCCACCCAGGCGCCCCAAGAGTTGGTTTTTTGAAAAAAATAAACAAAATTGATAAACCTCTAGCCAGGCTTCTCAAAAAGAAAAGGGAGATGACCCAAATAGATAAAATCATGAATTAAAATGGAATTATTACAACCAATCCCTCAGAAATACAAGCAATTATCAGGGAATACTATGAAAAATTATATGCCAACAAACTGGACAACCTGGAAGAAATGGACAAATTCCTAAACACCCACACACTTCCAAAACTCAAACAGGAGGAAATAGAAAGCTTGAACAGACCCATAACCAGCGAAGAAATTGAATCAGTTATCAAAAATCTCCCAACAAATAAGAGTCCAGGACCAGATGGCTTCCCAGGGGAATTCTACCAGACATTTAAAGCAGAGATAATACCTATCCTTCTCAAGCTATTCCAAAAAATAGAAAGGGAAGGAAAACTTCCAGACTCATTCTATGAAGCCAGTATTACTTTGATTCCTAAACCAGACAGAGACCCTGTAAAAAAAGAGAACTACAGGCCAATATCCCTGATGAATATGGATACAAAAATTCTCAATAGGATACTAGCAAATCAAATTCAACAGCTTGTAAAAAGAATTATTCACCATGATCAAGTGGGATTCATTCCTGGGATGCAGAGGTGGTTCAACATTCGCAAATCAACCAACGCGATACATCACATTAATAAAAGAAAAGATAAGAACCATATGATCCTGTCAATCGATGCAGAAAAAGCATTTGACAAAATTCAGCATCCTTTCTTAATAAAAACCCTCGAGAAAGTCAGGATAGAAGGAACATACTTAAACATCATAAAAGCCATTTATGAAAAGCCCACAGCTAACATCATCCTCAATGGGGAAAAACTGAGAGCTTTTTCCCTGAGATCAGGAACACGACAGGGATGTCCACTCTCACCGCTGTTGTTTAACATAGTGTTGGGAGTTCTAGCATCAGCAATCAGACAACAAAAGGAAATCAAAGGCATCAAAATTGGCAAAGATGAAGTCAAGCTTTCACTTTTTGCAGATGACATGATAATATATGTGGAGAACCCAATAGATGCCACCAAAAGTCTGCTAGAACTGATACATGAATTCAGCAAAGTCGCAGGATAGAAAATCAATGTACAGAAATCGGTTGCATTCTTATACACCAATAATGAAGCAACAGAAAGACAAATAAAGAAACTGATCCCATTCACAATTGCACCAAGAAGCATAAAATACCTAGGAATAAATCTAACCAAAGATGTACAAGACCTGTATGCTGAAAACTATAGAAAGCTTATGAAGGAAATTGAAGAAGATATAAAGAAATGGAAAAATATTCCGTGCTCATGGATTGGAAGAATAAATATTGTCAAAATGTCAATACTACCCAAAGCTATCTACACATTCAATGCAGTCCCAATCAAAATTGCACCAGCATTCTTCTCGAAGCTAGAACAAGCCATCCTAAAATTCATATGGAACCACAAAAGGCCCCGAATAGCCAAAGTAATTTTGAAGAAGAAGACCAAAGCAGGAGGCATCACAATCCCAGACTTTAGCCTCTACTAGAAAGTTGTAATCATCAAGACAGCATGGTATTGGCACAAAAACAGACACATAGACCAATGGAGTAGAATAGAAACCCCAGAACTAGACCCACAAAAGTATAGCCAACTCATCTTTGACAAAGCAGGAAAGAATATCCAATGGAAAAAAGACAGTCTCTTTAACAAATGGTGCTGGGAGAACTGGACAGCAACAAGCAGAAGAATGAAACTAGACCACTTTCTTACACCATTCATAAAAATAAACTCAAAATGGATAAAGGACCTGAATGTGAGACAGGAAACCATCAAAACACTAGAGGAGAAAGCAGGAAAAGACCTCTCTGACCTCAGCCGTAGCAATTTCTTACTTGACACATCCCCAAAGGCAAGGGAATTAAAAGCAAAAATGAACTATTGGGACCTCATCAAGATAAAAAGCTTCTGCACAGCAAAGGAAACAATCAACAAAGCTAAAAGGCAACCAATGGAATGGGAAAAGATATTTGCAAATGACATATCAGACAAAGGGCTAGTATCCAAAATCTATAAAGAGCTCACCAAACTCCACACCTGAAAAACAAATAACCCAGTGAAGAAATGGGCAGAAAACATGAATAGACACTTCTCTAAAGAAGACATCCAGATGGCCAACAGGCACATGAAAAGATGCTCAACATCGCTCCTCATCAGGGAAGTACAAATCAAAACCACACTCAGATATCACCTTACGCCAGTCAGAGTGGCCAAAATGAACAAATCAGGAGACTATAGAGGATGGAGAGGATGTAGAGAAACGGGAACCCTCTTGCACTGTTGGTGGGAATGCAAATTGATGCAGCCACTCTGGAAAACGGTGTGGAGGTTCCTCAAAAAATTAAAAATAGACCTACCCTATGACCCCGCAATAGCACTGCTAGGAATTTACCCAGGGGATACAGGAGTACTGATGCATAGGGGCCCTTGTACCCCAATGTTTATAGCAGCACTCTCAACAATAGCCAAATTGTGGAAAAAGCCTAAATGTCCATCAACTGATGAATGGATAAAGAAATTGTGGTTTATATACACAATGGAGTACTATGTGGCAATGAGAAAGAATGAAATATGGCCCTTTGTAGCAACGTGGATGGAACGGGAGAGTGTGATGCTAAGTGAAATAAGCCATACAGAGAAAGACAGATACCATATGTTTTCACTCTTATGTGGATCCTGAGAAACTTGACAGAAACCCATGGGGGAGGGGAAGGAAAAGAAAATGAGGTTAGAGTGGGAGAGAGCCAAATCATAAGAGACTCTTAAAAACTGAGAACAAACTGAGGGGTGATGGGGGGGTGGGAGGGAGGGAAGGGTAGGTGATGGGCATTGAAGAGGGCATCTTTTGGGATGAGCACTGGGTGTTGTATGGAAACCAATTTGACAATAAATTTCATATATTAAAAAAACCAAATATATATGATTTAGAAAGTTTAAAAAAAAATAAGTAAGTAAGTAAGTAAATCATATTTTTATATCCACATTACTGGCTTATTATTTTCTCCTGGATTTAAAATTCTTTTTTCATGTTTATTTATTTATTTTGAGAGAGAAAGAGAGAAGCAGAGCACAAGCAGAGGAGGGGCAGAGAGAGAGAGGGAGAGAGAGAAAATCCCAAGCAGGCTCCGAGCTGCCAGCACACAGCCTGACTCAGGGTTCAAACTGATAAACCGTGAGATCATGACCTGAGCCGAAGTCAAGAGCCAGGTGCTTAACCAATTGAACCACCCAGGCGCCCCTCTTCTGGCCATTTTTTATTTGCATGTAAAATAATACGCAGATTCGTTTCATAACTTGCTAACATACCTACCAGTTTAAAAATCGGAAGACTAGAGACTAGTAAAAATGGTAATAATTCTGTAACTCTGACTAAAGTTTTTGTGTGGGAGATATATAATGGCACTAAATGAAGACAAGGGAATCTTCCTACAATCTCCACTCACTGTTCCTATAAACCATTAGCAGAACTGAACAATGTCTCCTGAATTTGAATAGGTAATTAACTTTAATATAAACAGACAAAAAATATTATGTATGTATGTTAACATCAAGTGAGATATTAGGACATCCTCACCAGGAAGATTTGAAGTCTGTGGGAGAATAAGCCATAGCTGGACATTCAGTGAAAAATGAGTAATTGCTAATAACAATAACAACAAAAAACAACCAATGAAACCAAACTTCTCACCTCCTTTCAGTATTTTGTCCTTTATGTCACATATGCAAAAGTAGGCTTTGAAGGGTAGTTATTCCCTGACAACTTTAGGTCAAGCCCCTCTGAACAGATGCTTAGGAAACAGGCTATAATCAAGCTAAAAGCAATCATCTAAGCAGAGAGCTAAAAATAATTCAAAATGCCTTTTTTAGGGGTGCCTGGGGGGCTCAGTCGGTTAGGACTCCGACTCTTGATCTCAGCTCAGGTCTTAATCTCATGGTTGTGAGTTCAAGCAGGGGTGAGGGAGTGCCTTGGTGGCTAAGTCTTAAGTGTCTGACTATTTCTGCTTGGGTCATGATCTCGGAGTTGTGAGATTGAGCCTTGCGTCTCCATGCTGGGTGTGGAACCTGCTTTCTCTCTCTCTCTCTCTCTCTCTCTCTCTCTCTCCCCTCCTTGTGTTCCCTCTTTTAAAAACAAATGCCTTTTGGGGCACGTGGGTGGCTCAGTCAGTTAAGCGTCCGACTTCAGCTCAGGTCATGATCTTGTGGTTCATGAGTTCGAGCCCCATGTCAGGCTCTGTGCTGACAGCTCAGAGCCTGAAGCCTGCTTGGGATTCTGTGTCTCCCTCTCTCTCTGCCCTTGCCCCACTCATGCTCTGTCTCTCTCACTCTCAAAAACAAACATTAAAAAATTAAAAAAAACAAACAAACAAATGCCTTTTTAGTTATACCGGGAAAATATGTATTCATTATTTTGTTTCAGGCTTTACTTTGTTCTGAAATTCACTTTGTTCTGTCCTACCTGTTTTCTCTTTCTAGAAAGGGAGCAAGAGGAAACATTAGGGGAAGAGTCATCCTGTGGAGGACCAGTGGGGATGAAAGACAGTTTAAGATCCCTGGTTGCCTGCTCCAGTTGCAGTGCCCTAAACGGAGGGGGGAGGGGTGCAGGAAACAGGGGGGGTGGGGGTGGGGGGGGGGTGGGAGAACTGCGCTCTGCAATCTTTCCCCACTTACTCCAAGTAGCCAGGGAGCGGGCCCAGGCCTCCGTGTCAGAGTCTGCTTGGGGTATGCCTTTGAGCCTCCAGGACCAGCTCTCCCACTCTTGCAAAAGGAAATGAAAATTAATAGACCCTTCCTAACCATTCCCAGATATCTTACTGAGGAACCCAATATGCTGTGTAAGATAATTATTTTTCAAATATTATTTAGAGTCTTTCTAAATAGAAAAGAATGGAAATAATTAGGTTAGCAGATATCATGCTTGGATTGACAGTTACCTGTTTGAGCCACACATTTGTTGTCATCAGTTGATTCTTTTCATCCTAAGAAAATGGCAATTAGAAAAATGTAAATTCAAATTAAGTGAAGTCTTTGAGATTTATTTTGTCAGAAAGACCTCCCTTTGCTTAAAATAAAAAATAATAATTAAAGCAAATAGCAGCTCATTATGGTGATATTTATCCAAAATCGCATAACCCAGGGGTGCCTATGTGTCTTAGTTGGTTGAGTGTCTGACTCTTGATTTCAACTCAGGTCATGATCCCAGGGTCGTGGGACCAAGTCCTGCATCAGGCTCTGTGCTGTGTGTGGAGTCTGCTTGGGATTCTCTCTTTTTCTCCCTCTGCCCCTCTCCCTGACTTGCTCTCTCTCTCTCAAATAAAAAAAATTTTTTTTAATTGCATAACCCAGAAAGTATGGTAAGGCCGCAAAGTAAAAATGAATATTAGTTATATCAGAGATCGGTTTTGCATGATTTTCTAGAAGGAATCCTTGGGCATTGAGTCAGCTGAGGTAGGTGAGTGTGCAACTGGTAGGGCAGGAGATTTAGGAAACAGGAGACGATTATTCTGGGACTTTGGGGACCGCACCAGAATGACTTTGCAGAACTGGCTTAACGTTCACTGGTTTCCCAGGAACGCAATCATGTCAGAAGTGGGAGCCCAACAGGAAAATGAGCAGAGAATGTTAAGGTCTAGGTGGTGTCAGGGGAACAGGTGGAGTCCTGAGGGGATTCAGGAGGGTGATGGGTCACCAAGCGCTCACGGGGGTGCTGGCAGCATCTGCCCTCTCTCCCTGTAGACACCCCTGCCAGCCCTCACGCAGTTCGGGTGACACCGAATCAGCCCAGGGGACACTAATGAGCCCTCTGCTCAGTTCTCTCTTCTCTCCATCTCCTCTGTTCTCCCTGGGTGCTCATCCTGGTTCTCAGCAAACCCGCCAGGGACAATGCCTGTCTTAACAACCATATCCACCCCCCAGCAAAGAGGTGCACACTCATAGTGCCGCAATGAAAATTTACTCTCTAGCACTTCTCATTCCTTCCTCGGGTCATTTCACTGGGCTCTTGGGGCAGATTTTCTCTCACAGTAAGTTATTTTTAAAATTGAAATGGTAGACATGGGGAAAGAAAACAAAATAAAGTCTTAGATTCACAAACAGGTTAAGGAATGCATGTTCTTTTTAGCTTAGTGCCAAGGATTACTCACCACATCCACAAGCTGAGATATTTTCAATCCAAAATATACTTTTATGGTGTCATTAGAATTTAATACAGGACGAACCCATTTCTGATAATCTTGGAATAAGCGTCTGAGGAGGGCGTCTTCATTTTCAGCAATTGAACTGAATCCTGCAGCAGCTGTAAGATCACGAGTGAAACCTGAATTAATGGGAAAAGTATAATGGCTGGTTTAGCATCCTGTGGCCTGAACCTTCAGGTGTTCAGCAAAGGCAGCTTTGCATATACAGGGGTTCCCTAACCATTCACCATGCCCACAACACATAGCTGAAAGTAGGTTCTATGCTTTACCCAGAGCTTTGCTCTCTCATGGGATTTTCCCACCATGAGGTCAGCACCTTGATCCCCAAACAATCACCCACAGCCACCCCCTTACCCTCAACCTCACATCTCATCTGAGATGCCACCTCCTTACAGACATGGTCTCTGCCCCTGTGCTATCGTCCACTACTGCACCCTATCTGGCTCCATCATGTCCTTACCACAATGTGTTGAATACCTGTCATCATCTGTCCTTCCCTTGAGCTCCATGATGGCAGACATGGTATCCATTTTATTTGATGATGTTTATCCAGCACCTAGACTAGTGCCAGCCCACAGCACATGCTTATTTTATATATATTTAATGAATAATCCAATGACAGGAATATGTCAGGGCCATTTTTCATGCATTTGGCACGTATCCATTGAGCACACATATCCACTGAGCACCTACCACATCCCCTGTGCTGTTCTTTTTCCTTCCTCCTGAGGAAGTCTTCCCTTACAAAGACCTTCCCTGGTCAAGAACCAGGTTCTAACACTCCTCTCCGCCCCTACATGTCCGAGAGCCCAAGAAACACCCCAACTTCAAGCTTTGACCCTCAGGCTGAAGAAATGGTCTAGGAAGGCAGTCTAGAGATACGTTTTGTTTCTTTTCAGTGTTATGCTATCAAACATAAAACATGGCAGCTTTATTGTTGCTGGGTTTTGTTTTTTTTTTAAGTTTACTTATTTACTTCGAGAGAGAGAGAATGAGCATGGGAGAAGCAGAGAGCGAGGGAGAGAGAGAATCCCAAGCAGGCGCCATGCTCAGTGTAGAGCCCCACAGGGGGCTCAAACTCATGAACCATGAGATCAAAAGTTGGATGCTTAATGGACTGTGCCACCCAGGTGCTGTTATTATTGCTGTTTTAGATATAGCCCCTTTCTTCATATATCCAGTGCCCTATTAATCTCCTACAACAACTCATTCTGCACTGTATGGCTTACCGTAGGAAACCTTTTCTTCTGCTGAGTGACACATGATGGGCAATGATCATGTACCAGACACCCCGAAGTTTACCCAGTAAAACCCAAAGATTCTTAGCAGGAAGAAGAGCAAACATTCCTAGTATGTACACGAGAACTTCACTTTACTAAGGGAGTAGCAATTCAAAATGCACCCTTTTTTAAAAAAATTGAACCATAAATAGCCTACAGTAGTATATTAATTTCAGGTATACAACATAATGATTCAACAATTATGTACAATACTCAGTGCTCATCATAGTAAGTGCAATTACGATTTGTCACCAAACAATGTTATTACTGTCTTATTGACTGTATTCCCTATGCTGTACTTTTCATCTCTGTGACTTATTTTTTTGTAACTGGAAGTTTGAAACCCACTCATAATGCTCCTAGGGGTAAACAGAGGTGTCAATAAGATGGGTTACATACTCGGGCTGCTCCCACCCCTTTCTCTTATGTTCCAAAAAGTATATGAAGATGCAAATGAATGATGGAGAGAGCTTATGTTTGTGCTTAGTTATCTGAAAAGCTAACTGTTCTCAGGGAGCCTGGGCGGCTCAGTCGGTTAAGCATTGGACTCTTGATTTCGGCTCAGGTCGTGATCTCATGTGATCTTTGTGCACAGCACAAAGCCTCTTTGGGATTCTCTCTCTCCCTCTCTCTCTGCCTCTTCCCCCCTTCCCTCCCCCTCGCTCTCTCAAAATAAATACATAAACTGGAAAAAAAAAGCTAACTGTTCTCAAACTTTGATACTTCAGTTCTTAACAAGCAGAGCAGCACGAAGGAGCAGGTCAGCTGGGTGGCTGCCAGGACAGCACTCTGCAAAACCTTACTGGAAGTGGAGGGAAGGTAGGAGTTGAAATTCCCCCAAGCCTCCTGAGGGATGGAGTGTTCACCTGCTCAGGCTGAACTTCACGAATTCCCTACCCCACATCTGGTCTTAACTTCCTTCAAAATACATCATAACTCTTATTCTTTCCCACCATCTCCACTGGTACCACCTGAGTCACAAGTTCCATCATCTCTCTTGGATTCTTGTGCTCCTTCTTCCTGCCTTCCACTCTTGCCCCCTTTACAGTTCATTTCCTGCTCAGCAGATGGAACCAGCTCTTAAAGGCAGAAGAGGTTTATGTAAGTTCCTGCCCAAATCCTACAAATGGTTTCCCATCAAATGCAGACAGACATCTCACATCGTTGCCATGGTTTCCCAGGCCCTTGTATGGCCCCTATCCTCTCCCACTCTGCCCTCCCCCCTCCCCCCCAGAGCTTCAGGTACATCTGCTCTTTCTAGAACATGCCTGTAGGCTTCTGTTTGGGGAAGACTCTTGCCCTGAAGAGGAATCCATGCTCATTCCTTCATTTTGTCCCATCTTTGCTCAAATGTCATCTCCTTGAAAGGTCCTTCTGGGTTACACAATCTAAAATCCCTCCTCACACTTTATCCCCTCAATGATGCTTTATCTTGCATGGGAGCACTGGAACATATTATATGTTTCTTTGTCTATTGTCTGACCATTGGAAAATGCCAGCTTCATGAAACCTTTCTTACTTCTGTCTCCCAGTTCCATGGGGCCTGGCACATCATGACTGCTGAGCACACCCTTGTGCAGCAACATAGTGAGCTACTTTGCTAAGTGGTGTTTGGAGAATTTGGGCCAGAGCTGAATTTATCTGGAGGGGAGAGAAGCAGGGAGGTCACAGCTGTCCTCCCTCGGCCTCCCCTGGCAGGAGAATATTTTTGGGTGGGCACCATGACAGTGACTGCTGGTTACCTGCTCAACAGCCACTTACCCTTTCTTTTTCAGTAACAGATGCTATGTTTATTCAGAATTGAATGGTGCCAGCTTAAAATGTTCCCTTCTCAGACCCCTTACAGCTAGGGATGGCCATACGACATATACATGCCACTTAAATCCAAACAGAAGCCACAGGGTGAGGTTTGTAGGAAATACTGTCGAAGAGGATGGACTTGGTCCAATATGCACATTTCACCTTTCATCTTTCACCCTTTGCTCCCTTTTCTTCCTGCCTAGAGCTAGAACATGGCATCTAGGGATCTGGCCACCCAGGTATCTCACAAGCCTGATGAAAGCTACACACATAAGATGGCAGAATAGAAGGGCAGACAGAGCGCGGGACCCTGATAGCACTATAGGACCATCAACCAGCCCAGGACCGCTCGCCTCCAAATTTCTTGGTGTGTGAGAAAAACAATCTTCCCTTTTGGATAGGCTCTTATGGCCATTGTTACACGAATCTGAGTGTAGTCCTAGTGGCCAAGAACCCAAGGGTACTGCCCTTCCCCAAAAGCCCTTGTGTCCCAGTTCAGCCCAGTGAGAACAATTTACTTAAGACACCACCTCACAATGGATGGAGACACTCCAGGAAGGATGAGAACAACTGAATAACGTCTGAACCAACACACACACACACACACACACACACACACACGGACCTCTTAGCTTGGACAACTCTAAGCCATTATAATTCTGGACATATGAGAGGGATCCTGAGAACAGAAATTGTACTTTTGAACTCCCTTTCCTGGAAGGAAAATCTTACTGTCAGTTTGCAGGGAGGTAGACTTACACATTATGACCTTGACAATCCCTAGCTCTTGCCACCCTCAAAGCTGTACCCTCTGTGAGAATGATTAGATCCTGCTCTTTGTCGGGATCCAAAGGGAAATAAGCAGATTTGCTCTTTCAGGGACCTTCGTATGTTTTGACCCATGTTGCCAATGTCAGAGGGTGAGCTGTTGTCTGAATCAAGGCACAAAAAGCATAAATCTGTACTGGCCGTTATGGACTAAATACTTGTGTGCCTTCAAATTCCTGTGTTGAAGTCCTAACCCCCAATGTGACTATATTTGGAGATAGAGCCTATAAGGAGGTATCTAAGGCTAAATGAAGTCATCAGTGTGGGGCCCTAAATCAATAGGACTGGTGTCCTTATAAGAAGCGGAAGAGACATGAGAGCGCTCTCTCTCCCCATGCAAGCACGAGGAAAAGCCAGGTAAGGACACTGCCAGAAGACAGCTATTTACAAGCCAGGAAGAGAATTCTCACAGAGACCATTTTTGCTGACACCTTGATCATGGACTTCTAGGCTCCAGAACCGTGAGAAAATAAATTGCTGTTCAGCCACACAGTCTGTGGTATTTTGTTATGGCAGACTGAGCTGACTAGACCCAAACAGACCTTACCAAAAAAAAAAAAAAAAAAAAAAAAGCCAAAGTTTTAATGCTTTCTGCCTAAATCTTCAACCTTCCTGAACTTCCCCAAATAAAAGTTGAGGTCATTGATGTTACTGAAGCAGATGTAGACGATAGCTCTGGAAATTTTCTAGTTTGTCCTTGCAAAATAGAACATTATAACGAAAGGAAATTGTTTCCACTGTTGACTCTTTGAGACTAGCGACTCAAGAAATACTTTGTGATATTTGGGGAAAGAACAAATGAAGGAGTTAATGCACAAAAGCTCCAATGGCACTTTCTGTGCACAGAGGGAGGAGGAGGCAGAGTGACCCCAGCTCACTGATCTAGAGGATGTAGAATCGCAGATGTTCTCAGGATTTCTAGGACAAGTGGTATCTGTTTTAAGGAATATCTGGATCCCTGAAAATCTGTGTGTAAACCAGTTTTGCAAATGGACTTGTATTTTAAATAAATTAGACAAGATCAATATTCTAAGATACATCTCAGCAATGCACTGACAAGTCAACAAACTGCTCTTGGAAGCTGAGTGACTCCCTGAGTGGGTGCTTGCATTTCCCGAAGCCCGCTTTATGAAGGAGGGATGGGAGAACATTTGTATTCATAAATAATACCAGCACTAAATAAGAAGGACAAGTGAAATGATGACGAAGTGAAGACAATGGAGCTAGAAAGGACTTTGAAGATGTTCTAAGTCCCTCTTTTTACAGATGAAGATCCTGGGGTGCCAAGAGGGGCAGTGACTTACTCAGGGTCAACCTAGTTAATGAGTGGCAGATGTGTTCATGTCTTTGAACATAAATTTGTTGTTATTGCTTTTTTTTGTTACTGTGTTGTTGTTAGTATTGTATTTACCAAAATACTTTACTTTAAAGCGATCTATTGCCAGGAAGAATGATATTCTAAAACCAGGTCGCAGATAATATTTGTTTGATGGTAGACAGACACTCAATGTTGGTGATGGTATTCCATAATCCAACTCAATCTCCCTCTACTGCAGTTGGGACCTGGCAGCTGGCTTGGCCCTGGTGTCCCTTGAATGGGCACTGAGGTCACTCTCCTTAGAGATGGACACCCAATGCTTTATAGTGGGAGCAATCCTGCTTCAGACTTGACCATGGTCCCCTCCCTTTCCTTGCATTAAGTCTTGCTTTGCACCCCTTACACACACACACACACACACACACACACACAGACTCATACTCACACACGCACAGTCTAATGCACATCTTCAGAGGATGTGTGCTGCCTGTTACAGCTTGTCACCATTTCTTTTGGTAAAAAGGAATTTCATTGCTCCCTTAAATCCTGATTCGCCCCCTTTATTCTTCTCCTCTCCCTATTTAATCTTTGTCTCAATTTCTTTGTCAAAATATTTCTCTTGGGACGATGTAAGCAACTCTGCAGGTGGAAGGCAAGAAGAGGGAGAGCACATGCAAGTGATCAGACAGATGGGGAACTGTCTGCCTGATTCCAGTAATTTCCTCCATGTGGAACTCAGGCTGGGAAAGTGCTCTAGGAGGGCACTCTGCTCTTGGCTCTGGACATGGAGTCTCTTGCCAAACTCGTCACTCGTTAGAACAAGAATCCAACAAATATTTATTTAACATTGAGAGCCACTGGACTCAGATTTAGATATATGAGTTTTGGTCTTGTTTCCAAACCACGCAATCTTCATTAAGCAAGGCATTTAACTTCTCCCAATAACAATAAAATGGTGGATGATTGGTAAGCCCCTACCAACTCACACATGCTTTATGTCCATGAAACACCCATAAAATATGACCTATTAATGCCCAATATTTACTATTCTGAAGACACAAAAAAGAGCCAATGTTTAAGATGTGCCATTGATTGGAGGACATCGCTCCTGGCTGCCATTTACTGCAACAGAAGAGGCATCTGGGTAAAGATAACTGAAGCTATGAAGGGATTAGACAGGACTCACTACCCATGAGGAGGTTAGGGCTCTCTCAACCCCTATAAGTGGAATCATGAGAGATTTGGATGAGGTACCCAATTCCAACTTGAGGCAAAGAAATTTTCTTTGAAACTTATAACTTGACCTTCTGGCCTCTTTATTCTTCTTGACCATGTTTCTTTTCCTTTCTTCAGGCTCTCAGACTTTCTGGTCTCTCCTCACCCAGTTATCAAAACCCACATTCTGGGGCACCTGGGTGGCTCAGTCAGTTGAGCGTCCAACTCTTGATTTCAGCTCAGGTCTTGATCTCATGGTTCATGAGATCAAGCCCTGCATCAGGCTCTCTGCTGTCAGTGCTGAGCCCACTTTGGATCCTGTTTCCTTCACTCTCTGCCCCTGCCTCACTCATGCTTTCTCTCTCTCTCTCTCTCTCTCAAAAATCAACATTAAAAAAAAAAAAAAAACACTTTCTGTAAAGTTTTGACAAGTTCATGCACGCTGAGGTATAAATAACTGATAAGACTTAATCAGTGAAAATTCACATGCTTATTTATGGTTTTATTGAAGACAACATCATTGTTTATCCTTAGCTAAGAGAGTAAAAAAGTTATTAAGACTTTTAAACCTTAGCAAATATGGTTGGGAGAGACACATTTTTTTGTTTTGACACTTTTTGGTATATTTTGGTTTTGTCCTTCTATTGTCACCAGCCTGTCCAAAAAAATCATACCACAAATAGGCTGGCTTCTGCTGTCAACACATAGAGCTCACCCTCAGGGTGAAATCAAATAATAAATATTGAATGGATTCTTGCTAGCGTGAGAGTTTATTAGAATGATTTTGTTTTTCCCCCTTTCTCATATCCCATGCTGGAATCATTCCTAGGATACAGGACACCCTCAGTAAATATTTATTGAATGAATAAACACATGTCACCATGTGGTAAGAATGATGGGAAGATGAGTAAGAGACAGTCCCCTGTTTCTGGGAGCAGACACAAACCCACAAAGCATGAATTCGCAACAGAAGAGATGTCACATGGCCATACACAATTATTCTTTCCACCAAAGCCAGAAATATAAAAATGAGGGGTTACCCCTTGTGATTTGGAAAAGGTAGTTTTGTGTAACAAAAAGAAACCTTTTCCTTTGCAATGAATAGTAAAGTTACAAAACTTAAGGAAAGGTGGTACTGATCTGAAAATAGAAATAGATGCCAATGGATCTCGAAATATCCACAAATGTGAGAGTTACTACAGGTTATTACATAGATTGATTATAGATCTGTGACAGACAGCCACAGCACAGTATAAATTCCCAAACTCTTGCAGCCTACGCAATGGAGAATGAGTACCAGTCTCCCCTCTAATTCCAATTTTCTTACGTAACCATAATTGTGTGAGGAAGAGGATCATAGATGAACTAAGAGGGTTTATGCCAACTCCCCCCACTTACTAGTGAGTGACTTCCCTAGGGAAAGAATGGTAAGAACCCATTCTTTCACAGTAAATAGGATAGCGCATTAAAGCAGAAAAACATCAGACACATGTGTATTAATTGTATGCTAAAACACACAGAAGTTGATGATTATTTTTACGACTGACCAACTGCATTTCAGACTTTGCAGGAACCAAATTTAGTGATATTTGAAAGTGGGTGTGATGCCCTCTGCACTTAAAAACTACTGGTTTTGAGTCCCCAGTATGAGGAAAGGCTACATTTTTAAAGATATGATAATGTTCAGGTATGTTCGTGCCTAGATTTGCAATCTAGGATTTATTCAATCTAGGATTTATTTCAGGACTTGGGCAGATCTCAGTGCCTCTGGCTCTCCATCTGAAAATAGCAGTAGTCAAGCATGGCAAAAATACTAGCAAGAAATGAATACAAATTGCTAATGGGGCAACAGTGTGTTCTTGCCATCTGGCTCCTGGCTCTAAATGGTTTCCGCTGCAATGGGAAAAGATTTGTGTTCTGAAGTTACATAAAAAGGGAACTGATTCCCAAACCCAGATAACTGGCAGGTGCAAATGACCATCTCCCCTAAACTTTTCAGTTATTTTCTTCCTCTTTCCATTTCTCTTCTGTCTGTCTCTCCCTCTCTCCTTTTACGTGCTCTCTTCCTTTATTAAGAATTCCCCTACTTTCAGGTAGATAGTAGTCACAGAAAACTCACACATGTTCATAGACATTTGATACATACTTTTGCTTCATTGTGATATACAAACATACTAAATATATCTACACACAAATTAAACTTTGTAGATAGGTCTACAGGATAGATGGGATAAAATATACACACAGATATAGTGATTATTAGTAGATATGATATAAAAATGTTGATGTAGTAAATTGCTGTGCCAAATATTTTAACAATTCTGAGTAGCATTCAGGGCATTGGGTAATATTTTTCCTGCTTTTATATCTTCCAACCAAGTTCATGATTCAAAAGCAAAAGCACAGTAAATGACAACAGCATAAACATTATGGAATTCATAGGTGTGATGATTTCTTTAGCAATAAAAGATTTCCTAGAATTACTCATTGGAGCCACATTTTAAAAGTTATCCTAAAGATGCCTATACATTACATTTTATCATCCTAACATTATGAATACCGTATTTCCACCTCCCTGGCTTAAATAGTTTTGCGGTGATGAAGTTTTAATTTACTCTAACTTGAGCTTACCTGAGGGAATGACACCAAGGACAATGAGCAGCAGGATGAAGGCTGGCAGCATCATGATGTCAGGCTAGGAAAGATAATTTCTTCCTTTGTAACAATATAGCATTTCCATCAGAAAGGGAGGTTTTGAAAAGAAAATGCAGTAGTTCAAAATCCGAAGTGGAACCCGAGGGGGAGACACCTGAAGTGGGAATAAGACCGTCTCACACCATCTCACGTCAGTGCGATGCTTCTTAAACTACACTTCATTGATTTCCAGTGAGCTGTCAGAGCGTGTAAGTCTAAAACGTATCTCTGGGTCCTAACTCCTGACTTATTAATCTGCTCTCTCACAAGGAGATGCAGGGCAAAAGGGAAAGGATGAGGCTGGACCACTTCTGAATGTTCTGTGGTATTTTGCTCACGGTTGGAGATCTGAGCAAAGGAGAAAAACTACGTTTTATCACATGCGTCGCGGAAGTTAGTGAGAAGTTTCTCATACATATTATTCCTCTATTGTCCCTTTATTTTGGACTTGGAGCTTAGGAATAATGACTATGAGGGGGTTAAGAGGTATAAAATTCCAGGTATAAGTCACGGGGAGGTAATGTACAGCATGGTGACTATAGTTTGTAATACTATTGCATATTTGAGAGTTGCTAGAAGAGTAGATCTTAGAAGTTCTCATCACAAGAAAAAAGATTCGTAACTATGTGTGCTGATGGATGGCAACTAGCCTTATTGTGACCATTTGCAATATGTCCAAATAGCGACACCTGAAACTGATATAATGTTGGATGTCTATTATACCTCAATTGACAAAAAAGAATAATGAATATATCCTGTGCCTCTCATGACTAATGTGTTCTAACGTCAGAGCATCCTCTGACGTTCCCTTGGGCCCACCAGATCCACCTTATCTTCTACAGGAGAGAGTGTGGTCGGAGCTTGGTCTGGTTGTTTCCCTAATGGGACTTGGAGGCTGATAATGCCACTCTTTCTTTGATTCACCTTCTTCACAGTAGATCAGATTTTCATCTAGTTCAGTGGTGTCCACACCCAGAGGACCCCTCATAAATTCAAATCTAATGAATGGACAACTGTAAGTTAGGGCTGGATACAGGAGATGGCCAGGTGGGAGCAGGTACCGATGGGGACCAGGTGATGGAGTCCCAGGCTCCAGGGCACTGAGGAACTCCACTTGGGCAATACTGAGTCCATCTTTGGCCCTCCATCTTGTTTTTGCCTCTGGGAACAGGTGGCAACATGTTAGATAACTAGTAAACAGCCCTTCTGGGCACAGCTGACACCATCTTAGGTAACTAGTAGAGCGTCCCTCTGGGGCACAGCTGGAGCTATATTAGATAACTATTAGACAGCCTCTGTGGCGGGCTGGTGTGCCACCTTAGATAACTACCCTGTGGCCACACCACCATGCCCCTCACTCCATAAAATCTGGGGATTAAGGTCTGGATGGCTGCACAGAATAGGAGTGGAGATAGCTTCGTAGTGCCCTGGATGGTTGGTCCATTCGCTCTCCTGATTGCCCTTGCCAGTAAGCTACACTGAAGAAAAAACTGTGCAAACGGTATGGCGTGGCTTGCTTCAGTTTTCAGTACGAAAGTGCCTCTCAGTCTGTAGGATACATTACTGACCGTCCTCCACTTTCTAACACTGATTTCATCCAATTAAAAATTTTCTTGATGTTCTCTTATTAAGCCCACACTATGTGCCATCAGCAATTATCAAACCCCAGGCCCTGCTCAGTAATATGTAATCAAAACAGCCCTGGCTGAGGAGGTAGGACTCTGCTCCTCTCTGAGAACCCCTGAGGACGAGGCTCTGTTCTTTTGTTCCTGTATCTCCACTTTCTCTCCAGTGCCTATCACGGGAAATGCTTGAGAGTGTTGCTTGGAAGAAAGGAGGAAGAAGGAAGCAATCAGACATTGATTTCCTTTGCATCTGATTTCCTATGCATTGTGTTCCAGGTCTGCTGTGAATTTACAACTGTCTCGGGTGTAAATTAGCCACTAACCCAGAGGTGCAGGAAGTGTCACCTTTCTTTATTTCAATGAATCAAATGAAATGAAGCTTGCCCTTCCACTGAGCAGGTAGAAGAAATCAGTCTCAGTCATTACAGGAGCTCCCTCCTCTCATCTAGGGTAGCGAAAGAAACGGGAAGGCTTATGTGGTCCCCAAAATACAGGGCGGGCTCTGCAGACTCTAGTCCATCTGGACCACAGCAGGTGGGTCGGTGGCCGGCCCACATGGTCCTCTGGAAGTGGCAGTTGTGCCCCCCTCAGCTTGGTTCTGCCAGAACCGGAGGTCTGGGTGATAGAACGCCCCCTTTCTGAGCCTCCACACAGCCACTGCCACCTGAGGACGGCTGCCTCCATCGGTGCCACCATGGCAGCGTGGTCCTGGCTGCTGCAGGGATAGCCAGCCTCTGGCCCCTTCTGCAGTTTTTTGCAAAGTTCTCACCCTTCTCCCCTACAGCTTCCCCTGTACTCATCTTGTCTCCCTCCCACTCTAGAAACCTCAAATAATCTTTTCAGTGAGTTTAGACTTTTAGTGAAAGCAGACATCAAATAAACAGGAAGAGAAGTTGTCTTTATGCAGCTTCTGCTGTGAGTCCATGGAAACATAAGGAGCCCTGGAAAATATAGGAAAGAAACACACAAGGAACAAAACACAAATCCTTATCTCAAAAAATCATCCTGTTTTGAACATGTGTGCATATTCCCTCACCTGTCCAGTGATAAACCTGTCCAGCAATAAACATGAGCTGACAGCTGCCTGGGCTTTGGTGTTGGGTCTGTCAAATCAGAAATAATCAGAGGTCTGGGATGCCTGGGTGGCTCAGTCAGGTAAGCATCTGACTCTAGGTTTCAGCTTAGGTCATGAGTTCACGATTTGTGAGTTCAAGCCCCACATCAGACTCTGCACTGACGGTGTGGAGCCTGCTTGGGATTCTCTCTCTCCCTCTCTCTCTGCTCTTCCCCTGCTTGTGCTCTCTCACTCTAAATAAATAACTTCAAAAAAATTACTTAAAAAAAATAATAATCAGAGGTCTCCATTATCAACAGAGGACAAGTTTACATTCTAGGACCCCAAGCAAAACCTCTGCTCCTCCATCACTGACCCAATGTGCAACCTGTGAAGAGTAAGCTGGCTCGCTGTGAGGCTCTGGAATGCTCTCCAGACCACTTCCATAGGACATGTACACACAGCAGTCACAAAAACAAAACTAAAGGTGAGAGAAAGCAGATTGCTTTCAACTGAAGATTTGAAAAGTTACAATCAGTATTTATTTATTTATTTAGATTTTTTTTTTTTTAAAGATTTTATTTCTTTAATGGTATCTGGGTGGCTCAGATGGTTAAGCATCAGACTTCGGCTCAGGTCATGATCTCACAGTTCGTGAGTTCGAGCCCCGTGTCCGGCTCTGTGTTGACAGCTCAGAGTCTGAAGCCTGCTTCAGATTCTGTGTCTCCCTCTCTTTCTGTTCCTTCCCTGCTCACGCTCTCTCTCTCTCTCTCTCAAAAATAAGTAAACATTTTTAAAAAATTTAAAAATAAAATATATTAAAAAAAATTTTATTTCTTTAAGTAATCTCTACAACTTGCAACCTTGAGATCAAGCGTTGCATCATGCTTTACCAACTGAGCCAGCCAAGCACCACTGATCAGCTTTTTTAAAAACTTATTTATTTATTATTTATTTATTGAGAGAGAGAGAGAGAGAATTCTTTGGGTTTGAAACGTATTAACTCAAAAGGCCTGGAGAGAGAGCACTTTAATACAAAAGGGTTGACCGCTTTCCTTCCACTGCTCTCTTGTGTGTGACGTCCTCCCAATAGGCATCGCTCTCAGAGATTTGAAGTTCATGGCTTATTAAATACATGTTAAATTATTTCCTGAGACCCAGCCTTGAGCCAAGGGGCTCCTGGAAAGGCTTTGCATTTCTCCAGCATTGGTGTTAACAGCGAATAGGACCCAGAGAAAGGACTTGCGACGATGGACATGCGGTACAGGACTTGGGGGCCCCCTGGTGGACTGTAGATCATACTGCAGTCTTAGGTCAACAGTCTCCGTTTTTAAAGGTTGTATGCTTTAGAGACTATTCGTTCCTTAAATTTTAAATTAAAAAAATAAACTAAAATAAACACAGGCTGCCCAAATCCAAAACTACGCATCAGAAGGCAATGGGTGTTGGTCTAACAGCTCCACGCATCCTCAGCTCCCAGCAAGTTGGGGCAAGCCCCCTGCAGTAGCCGCAGACTCCAGGCCTGGAAGGAGTTGATGCCCGCCACTGCGCGGGAACCAGGCTTGGGAAAGCTGGGAGCGCCCACCGCCGGGAACGTTGGCGGTCACTGTGGGAAGGACGGCTTGCATGGAGAAACCACCGCTACGCTTACCACACACGGCAGGGGTTCCCAAATCTGTCTGTGCTTTCCCAATCATTTGGGGGAACTTCTGAGAAACACACATTCCTGGATGCTTTCCCCAGGAATTCTGGATCCGTGAGTCTAGAATGCGGCCCACATGGTTTTGAAGAGAAGCCAGGTTTACTGCCACAGACCACGGACTGGCATTGTCCTCCAAGTTAAGCCGCCACAAGGACCAGGAGGAAACACTTGATGACAGTGGGACAAACCACAAGAAACCATCAGGCAAGGAGGAGGGCTGAGGGGGGGTGCCCAGCTCCAGGAGACCCCAGGGTCCCGTATCCCCGGGAGGACTGCCACCTGTAGGGAGGGAGGGGGACTGCTCCTGTTCTGTTGCAAAGAGGATTAGAGAAGACAGTATGGGCGACACAAACCTCCACACTTTACCAAGTGGTCAGAACAAAAGGCAGGAAGTCTTTACAGGGTAAAGAAAGAAGACCAAGGAGGAGACAAAAGGAAATATCTTGTTTGGGGTAAGGGGGCGGGCAGGGCTGACTGGGGTCAAGCAGAGGATTTGCAGGGACCCCAAAGTCATCTAGGTCTCCTCTTGGGGCTGTGGCTCCCTGGCGGGAGCAGCTCCATCTTGAACCTAGAAACTTACTTCAACACTTGTAATTTCATTCTCCACTCGTTCCTTTTCTGAGACTTTACTGTGTCCTGTTGGCAAGATGCCGTTTTCCTTCACCATAGTCATGTCACCACCACCTTTTTTTCAGCACTTTTTCCTGGCCAGGGGAACCGTCCAGCCGTTCCTGGTCAGACTGGCCAGGCCTGAGGCTTGGGTTTCTGACCTTAACCTTTGCGAGGCATTTTATTTCATCCTGAACTCATCTTCAGCAGGGGCGCTGGTTTCGTGCTAGACAGCAAGTAGTCAGGCGGCCTGGCTTTCCCGGCCTAGGAGGGTTTGCATCACAGCCTGCTGTGGCTCTAGCTTGTTCTACAAAAGAAGTTCTGTAATTAAGGGAACTCCGCGTTAGCCTCTCCTGGTGGGACGCTGGTCAGGCAGGCCGCTGCCAGGCTGGGCTTCTGCTTCCAGGTGAGCGATCCTGTGTGCCCACCACATCTGCCGGAAGCGGAAGTGAGAGCGTGCTGTGGTCAAATGGTTGAGGCCAAATCTGTAAACAGGAGGAACGGGGATCCCCGGGGAAGGAATCCGGGCTGAATTTGAATCCCTCAGGAGTCAGAGGGACTTAGGAACAGAGCAGGTGGTAGAGAAGACAGTTGGAAGGGAGCAGGAAAAGAGTCTTGGATTTCAACCGTGAGTGCGCCCAGCTGGAAGCTCAAAGGTCTGTTTTATTGAGGGCCAGACAGGTGGTATGTGTGTTGTCCTAATTAGCATGGTTGGGCAGGGGCTTGGTTGCAAGTAATTAATCTTTAATTATCTATAAAAGGATGGTGGTGTGTGGGAAGAACACTAGCCTCAGAGTCAGGAACCCTGAGTTTCGCCCCTAATTAATTGAGTGACCTTGGATAAATAACTTTTACTGGCGTTAGTTTCCTCATCTGGCAGTAAAAAAGCTGGATTAGATCAGTCCTCATTGTTCCCTTGGGGAACTTTTAAAAAATATTGATGCCTGGGTATTGCACCCAGAGATACCGATTTTATTTCTTAAATTATTTATTCATTTATTTATTTATTGAAAAAATTTTTAAATGTTTTAATTTATTTTTGAGAGTGCGAGCGTCAGCAGGGCAGGGACAGAGAGAGAGGGGAGTGGAAGATCTGAAGTGGGCTCTGCACTGAAAGCAGAAAGCCCGATGTGGGGCTTGAACTCACAAACTGTGAGATCATGACCTGAGCCAATGTCGGTTGCTCAACCAACTGAGCCACCCAGATGCCCCAAAGATTTTATTTTTTAAGGATTCTCTACACCCAACGTGGGCTTGAACTCACAACCCCTAGATGGAGAGTCTCATGCTCCACTGAGCCATCCAGACACCCTTGAGATGCTGATTTTAATTGGTCTATCGTGAAGCCCAGCAATCATATATTTTTTAAGCTCTCCAGGTAATTCCACTCTGTAGCCAGAGTGTCAAACTCTGAATCCTTTATTTATTTATTTATTTATTTATTTATTTATTTATTTATTAAAAAAAATTTTTTTAATGCTTATTTATTCTTGAGACAGAGACAGAGTGTGAACAGGGGAGGGACAGAGAGAGAGGGAGTCACAGAATCCGAAACAGGCTCCAGGCTCTGAGCTGTCAGCACAGAGCCCGACACAGGGCTCGAACCCATGAACTGTGAGATCATGACCTGAGCCGAAGTCGGACGCCCAACCGACTGAGCCACCCAGGTGCCCCAAACTCTAAATCCTTTAAATTTGAAAAATCTATGAGTCTGTGTTATAACTAGGGTGACCAACCATCTGATTTGCCCAGGACTGTCCCAGCTTTAAAACTGAAAGTCTCCTGTCCCAGAATATCCCTCAGGGTTGAGCCATGTTCCACATCATTCCCCCCCTGACATCAGTACAAAAAGGAAGTAGAAGGGTATGCTTGCAACTCTGTGTGTGTGTGTGTGTGTGTGTGTGTGTTTTGTGTGTGTCTTTACCAGGCCAGCTGGTAAGCTTTATGACTCTACCATTCACCTGCTACATAATTGCCATGTGTACAGTTAAGTACACATTTGGGTAAAACCTACCTTGCGTGGATTTCTAAAGATTATAGGTCAACCATTCTGGCCTATTTCCTGTTCTCCAACCCAATGCTTTAAGAAAGCATGCTTTTATTTTTTCTTTCTCACTCTAGTAAAACAAAATAAAATTAAGAGCAGAACAGTTTTTTTTTTTTTTTTAATATTTATTTTTGAGAGAGAGACAGAGAGACAGAGACAAAGAAATAGATTGGGCAGAGAGAGGGAGACACAGAATCCAAAGCAGGATCCAGGCTCTGAGCTGTCAGCCCAGAGCCCAGAGCCCAATGTGGGGCTTGAACTCACCAACCACCAGATCATGACCTGAGGCCAAAATCAGAAACTTAACTGACTGAGCCACCCAGGAGCCCCAAGAGCAGAACAGTTTTAAGAAAACATCCATTCATCCAACAGGTATCCATTCAACCTTTACCTACTGATACCTCTCTCTCTCCACTCTGTATCCAATCCCCCACAAAGTCATATTTTCTCTGTCTTCAAAACATATCTCTTCTGTCTCCACGTCAATTACCTTAGTGCAGTGGTTTTTAGACTTGAGGGGCATTTGAATAACCTGGTAGGATTGATAAAACTGTAATTCCAGAGCCCAGAGTTTCTGATTCAGGAGGTCTGAGGTGGGACCGAATGTACACATTTCCAACAAGGTCCCAGGTTACCCACCGCATTCCACAGCGATGCATGGAGATCAGCAGGGTGGGATGTTGGACTCCAGGAGAAAAATGTGACTCTTGGGCTATGGGCTTTTTTTTTTAATGTTTATTTTTATTATTTTTGAGAGACAGTGAGAGAGAGAGAGAGAGAGAGCATGAGCAGGGAAGGACCAGAGACACCGAATCTGAAGCAGGCTCCAGTCTCCGAGCTGTCAGCACAGAGCCCAATATGGGGCTTGAACTCACGAACCATGAGATTATGACCTGAGCTGAAGTTGGATGCTTAACCAACTGAGCCACACAGCACCCCCCCCCCATATATGGTCCCCCATGTATGTACCAAGCATACAGTTTGGTAGTGTTAAGTACATTGACATTGTTATGCAACCATCGCCACCATCCATCCCCAGAACTCTTTTAATCTTGCAAAACTGAAATTCTATACCCATTAAACAATAACCCCCATTGTCCCCTCCTCCCAGCCCCTGGCAACCAAGCATTCTACTTTCTGTCTCTGAATCTGATTATTCTAGGGACTTTACATAGGTGGAAGCATACTCCTATATTTGTATTTGTCTTCATGACTAGCTTATTTCACTTAACACAGTGTTCTCAGGGCTCATCTATGTTGTAACATGTGTCAGAATTTCCTTCCTTTTTAAGGCTGTGTGATATTCCAGTGTGTGTGTGTGTGTGTGTGTGTGTGTGTGTCATTTTGTTTACCCATTCATCTATTGATGGCCACTTGAGTTGCTTCCACCTTTTGTGAATAATGTTGCTGTGAACATGGGTGTACAAATATCTCTTTGAATCTCAGCTTTCAATTATTTTGGGCATATACCCAGAAGTGGAAATCCTGGATCATATGGTAATTCTACTTTTTATTTTTTATTTTTTTGAAGAAACATCATGCTGTTTTCCATAGTTGTTGTGCCATTTTACATTCCCACTTGCAGTGCACAAAGGTTCTACTTTCTCTGCATCCTCACCATTTGTTATTTTCTGTTTGTTTGGGTCTTGATAGTAGCCATGCTGGGCTGTGGAGCTTCTAAACTTCATGATTATGAAAATTTATGAGATTGCAGTTTTTAAAACTCTTTAATGGGAACTTTATGGAGGAGAGAAGATGAATATTTCTTTGAAACAGAAATCTTCTGTGTTTTGATGATATTTCATCTACTCCCTTTACCTTCACTCTTCTTTCTTATTTTTTTTTCTTTTATTCTCCTTCTGTCTCTATGCATTCCTCATTGGCTCTTATCCAATCCCCCATCTTATGGAACAGTCATCTTATCCACGTGGCAAGCTGTTTCCCTCTCAAAACTACAGGAATGTCTTTTTGAGCCAAAAGTCAGAATGAACTAAATTCTCAATCAGGTTTTTTTTTTTAAGTTTATTGATTTTTTATTTTGAGAGAGAGAGAGACAGAGAGCAATGGAGGGGCAGAGAGAAAAAGATAAGCATGGAACCTGAAACAGGGTTCAATCCCATGAACTGTGAGATCGTGACCCGAGTTGAAATCAAGAGTTGGACACTTAACTGAGGCACCCAGGTGCCCCTTGATCAGGTTTTAAACAGTAGAAGTTTGGGTGAGTTCTTGGGTGCTTCTTAAAACACACCCATCTTTTTCCAAATGACAGCAATTGTACTTTGGTTTATTAAAGGAGTAAAAAGGCATGATAATATGGGCACTCAAGGTGTTACTTTTTTTCCTTGCAGCTGTTGACAACAATTTATCATTTGATTCTAGTTCAGAGACACAGACATTAGAATTGCTTGCCCTTTGCATTGAGCAAGAAGAAAGTAAGACGTGCATGTCAGAAAAACAAAGATGGCAGCTCACAGAAGCAAAAACTGTGGTTGTTCTTCCTCCTCATGATTAATATATTTTTTATTTTTTGTGAGTTGTGGATTTTGGAAATATGCAGAGGACCCAACTGACCACTGAGAATGAGACTGAGAACATTGAGATGTTTGTCCCTACAGATCTAGAAGTAGAGCTTACAACATTGGAGGAAAGGGTCTGCCTGGAGGAGCCACATCAGTAGGCTTTCAAGAGATGAGGAGATCAGACCAGAGAGACCTCCTCCCACAATTCCCATATTTGTTGACCCCCAGGAGTGATATAACAAACATTCAAATAATTGGAATTTGAGGGTCATGGAATGAATTCTCAATTTCCATATCCCATCTACTGACATAATTATATATATGTTTATATATATATATTATATATACATAATAATATTAAATATATATTTATGCACTGCTGATTAAATACCAATATAGGTGTTAAAAAGATAATACTATCCATTGAATATAGGCTCTAGCAAGTTGCTCTAGACAAATATAACCATGATAGAACAATCAATCTTCCATGCTTAGAAGATTATCCTCTTAGACTAAACAGCCTCATAAGTGACACTCATGAAGGAGGAAAGACACCATGTCCCAGGGATACCAGCCAAATCACCTTGGAGATGAGTGGGGAATCATGTCACAGACAGGTCGTCCTTAAATGTGAACATTGTTTATGTCAGCACAGTCCCTCTCGGTCATGACAAAGGCATGTAGGTTTACAGAGAGTAAAGCAGGAAAATGTCTGGCTTATCCAGCAATGTGAAGACCCTATTTAAGCATTGCTGCTATTCAGACTTCAGTATTCAGAATGAATCAAAAAGAATCTTTTGAAAACTGGTTTTGGGGTCATCATTTGTGTGTAATACACAAAAATGGTAAGATAGAGTCCTGTCTTTGATGAAGATTACAGTCTGTTATTGCCAGCACTTTCTTGTTACAATGGACAAAGCTCCAAATCACATTTGCTTAGAATAAAAAGCTGGAGGGGCACTTAATGGAGTCATTCTAGGGGAGTTTATACAGTCAAATGAGGATGTAAATGTACAGGCTCAGGAAGGCTGGGAACCAGGACTCTGAGCACCATGAAGACCAGAACTAGGGACTCAAAGTCACCAGGGATTCCTTCCTCTGGGTAGTGTTTTAGTATGCCCTGGTGTAGATGGGTTTCTCCACATGGCACCTGGTACATCCAGCAGCACATAAGCCTTTCACCTAGTCCCTGACCACAGAGGTAAGGGAGCTTTTCTCTCAACTTTGAAAATGTCAAAAAAGCTCTTTCCTCCCTTTTTCTATGTTGCCATAATGGGGCTCATGAATGGTGGATGCTCTCAAGAGCATTGACAGTGCTGAAGAAAGGCAAATGCCAGGTTGTTATTGGGCCATACTCCAAGGTCATCGTCAAGTTTCTAGCTGTGATGATGAAACATGGTTACATTGGCAAATTTGAAATCATTGATGATCGCAGGGCTAGGGAAGTCATTGGGGATGATTGCAGGGCTAGGGAATCTCACACACAGGTTAAACAGGTATGGAGTGGTGGCCCCAGATTTGATATATGGCTCAAAATCTAGCGAGGTGGCAGAGTGATCTGCTCCCATCCCACTGGTTTGGTTTCATTGTGCTAGTGGCCTTAGAAGGGATCATGGACCGTCGGGAGGTGAGACAAGAATGCACAGGAGGGAAAATCCTGGGATTCTTTTTTCTAGGGATGTGGTACGTATGTGAAAATAAAATGCCTCAATGGAAAAAAAAATAAAAGGTGGGAATGCAAGTTGGTGCAGCCACTCTGGAAAACAATATGGAGGTTCCTCAGAAAACTAAAAATAGAACTACCCTACGACCCAGCAATTGCACTACTAGGCGTTTATCCACGGGATACAGGTGTGTTGTTTCAAAGGGACACATGCACCCCAATGTTTATAGCAGCACTATCAACAATAGCCAAAGTATGGAAAGAGTCCAAATGTCTATCGATGGATGAATGGATAAAGAAGATGTGGTGTGTGTGTGTATATATATATATATATATATATATATATACACACACACACACACACATATACATACAATGGAGTATTACTTGGCAATCAAAAAGAATGAAATCTTGTCATTTGCAACCACGTGGATGGAACTGGTTGGTATTATGCTAAGTGAAATTAGTCAGAGAAAGACAAAAATCATATGACTTCATTCATATGAAGTCTTTAAGAGACAAAACAGGTGAATATAAGGGAAAGGAAACAAAAATAATATAAAAACAGTGAGGGGGACAAAACATAAGAGACTCTTAAATATGGAGAACAAACTGAGGGTTACTGGAAGGGTGGTAGGAGGGGGGATGGGCTAAATGGGTAAGGGGCACTAAGGAATCTACTCCTGAAATCATTGTTGCCCTATATGCTAACTAATTTGGATGTAAATTTAAAAAAAAAATTTTTTTTAAAGAGACAAAAGAAATCCAATCAATAAAAAATTCATGCAATGACTAAAAAAAAAAAATCTCAAAAAAGAATTTTGGTCACTGGTCACTGTGGCCAGAGATGAAGTATTCTGATGGACTCAACGTGGATTCTGTGTTCCCTCTGTAGCTAAGGAACTTAGGTAGGATCCTTTGTGAGAAGAGAAAGGATATGGTGTCAGACAAAATCAAGTCACCACGCAGGCAGTGTGGCAAGATGAGACTCACAGACAAAAAGCAGTAGTGAAAGTATGTCATAATGGGCCAAAGAAGTGTGCAATCAATATAGGACTAGGGACCATCTTCCAGCCCGCATGTGCCTTGCTCACTGCTACCACACCCCACTATGGTTCTTTGGCTGTGCAGGCACTGCAGAAACACCGGGTAGTCTTTGAGATCCAAGAATTGAATCACAGAAAACATTTAACTAGGGAACTTCCAGGTTCCTCTTTCTTTCTATAAAACAGTAACCACAAAGGAGATGTTACAACTCTTTGATTTGATTCAGAAGGTTTTGTTAAACATACTCCTTGATCTCACCAACTCTGCAATCCTTTGTGAGTTCTCTGTGGCCTGCCTCCAGGCAGAAGATGTCCTGGACACCAAAATATTAGCATAAAATTTGCATTTTGTTACCTTCCTTTCTTATATCTGATAGCTTCTACACACACTGCACCCAGCGGTTATCATAGAGTCATGGAGTTAATATATTACTGTTCCCTTCTCAGCTGCTTATCAGTAGGGGAGTGTTGGAGGTTGTATGGGGTAGAGACAAGTGGGAGCTGGGTCCTTGGGTTTTGAGTACTGACTGTCATATCTGATTAGTTTAATTCAGTGGTTCTTAACCAGGGGACATTCTGTCTTCCATTGGACACTTGGCAGTGTTTGAAGACATTTTGGTTGTCACACTGGGAAGAGGGGTGCTCCTGACATTCAATGGGTGGAGGTCAGGGATGCTACTAAATACCCTACTGAACACAGGAGAGCCCTGCAACAAAGAATTCTCCTGCTCCAAATGTCCATGTGCTGCGGTTAAGTTCTGGGTCTAATCCAACATACAGTAGGAGTCCAGTTCTCTGGAGAGTTAAGGATGGGCGTAGGAGAAAGTGAAAAGAATGTATTAGATGTTCTAAAAAGTGGCAACGAGAAGGCACCCATGGATCTTCTTTCTTCCTCAGCCTGTAGCCTAAGGACATCAGCAGCATTTAAGTGGGAACAGAAGGGTGTCTTCATAAACACTCCTGTTCTACCAAACTCTAGAGACACAGCAGTAGCCTTGGGCCAAACAATTCCTTTCTACAGCCCCAGGTGAGCTTCACCAATCTAGAAAGAAATCCCAGTTATTCCACACCCCTTCTCTGGGTGGAGGGGCCTTGACTTGCCCTTGTCCCAGGCTGGCAGGGCTGGCTTTTAATGAGAAAGTTACTTTTCTCTGGTGGAAGTGCTTAACAGTTTGATTTTTACATTAAGCCTTTGGTGAGAAATCCCAGTATTCACATATTTTGTGTATTTTAAACTAACTTGACTCTAATTGTTAATGTTGCCAATTCCCATGGAAAGAAAATGTAAGATTATATGCCAGCTCTTATCACTGGAAATTTCACCATGGGACACAAATCATGAGAACAGGATGTATTTCAACAAGGAAGAACACTGAGAAAAATACCAGTTAGATATAATTATATTTCATCAAAGACACAATAGAATTGAAGGGGAAGAGATGAAGGAGGCTTGTTATAATCATGTAGCCTTGAGGAGGACTTACCACAAAGAAAACATGCATTTAGGAATGATAATTAAACTGTTGTACCGAGGATATAAGGTTCCATCCATCCATCCATTTAATTTATTCTGATCTTCTGCTCTGTTCAGTAAAAGGCACAGTACTAAAGGCTCAAAGGACAAGACAATGGAGAGGGTAACGATCCCCCACCCTCAAGGAATTTACAATGGCCTCTAAAGCAAGCTCTGTGCTTGCAATGAGGACTTCTACTGTCCTGTATGGGAGTTCCAACCTCACTTTATCATGTTCCTGATTCATAAATTGAGCCAGGTTTCACTCACTCATATGGTGATTGGAGAAAATGGGAAATCAAAGGCTGAGAAATTCCATTTTGACTGGAATGTAAACTGTGCATCTATTTTGTGCTCCAGGGAGCACCAATTACATAGCATACACTTGGATTTGTGACTCCTGGTAGTGTGCAAGAACATGGTTTTTCTTGTACCAGATATTTGAGGACCAAGGGATTTTAGAGAAGTCTGCTATCTTTGGGGATATGGGAGGGGAGTTTCTCTAAGATTTATTATTTTTTTATTAAAGTATAACCTACATCAAGGAAAGGATATAAATGTTAAATATACAACTCAGTGAAATTTTGCATAGCTATACACTCAGATAACCACCACCCAGATGTAGATATAGACATCTCCAACCTCCCTCTACCCCCAAAGTTTTCACTTCCCAGAGCCACTTCCCAGACTATACTCCCTGTCAGAACGATTATTCCAATTTTATCATCATAAGTTCATTTTACTAGTCTTGAACTTCATATATACAGACTATATAATGAACTATGAACTATGTAATATGTACTCTTGTTATGTTGTCTGCTCCTTTGCCCCTATGCTCACATCTGTAAGTCCTCTATTGATGCATTCAGCAGTAGTCCGATCTCTTTATTGCTGTGTAACGTTCTATTGAAGGAAAACCCTCCCAATTGATTTGTGCGTTCTCTTGCTGATGGACATTTGGGTTGTTTGCACTTTGGAGTTCTGGCTAAAGCTGCTATGAACATTCTTATACATGTCTTTTGGTGGATAAGTGTGCTTATTACTCTTTCTATACATCTAAGAGTGGAATCTGATAGTATTTTTAGATTCTAAAAATGTTCCTTGATAAAACACACTAATTTTTAATCTGAATGTGTGTACAGATATTTATTAAAGGGAGATCTATCCACAGCCCACAGAAAATGGATTTTTAATTGTGACTGGCCCCAGTCTGGAGACGTTTTAAAATCATACAAGGGGGGCGCCTGGGTGGCTCAGTCGGTTAAGCAGCCGACTTCGGCTCAGGTCATGATCTCACAGTCCGTGAGTTCGAGCCCCGCGTCGGGCTCTGTGCTGACAGCTCAGAGCCTGGAGCCTGTTTCGGATTCTGTCTCCCTCTCTCTGCCCCTACCCCATTCATGCTCTGTCTCTCTCTGTCTCAAAAATAAATAAACGTTAAAAAAATTTTTTTTTTAAATCATACAAGGAACAACATCAACATTTATGCTGCTTAGTGAACATGATAGGAGTTTGGTGTACTTTGTTCGTTAAAGTTGGTTAGAAGAACACATGTATGTGTATACATGGAGTTGCCCTGGAAAGAATGTGTTTCTTTTGAAAATTACATCTGGGTGCCAGTGGGACAACATGTTGAAGAGCCTTGAGGTCCTGCTGATCTATTATCCTGGAAAATATTTGTGAAACTTTGTGAAGGCAGAAACTATAGGTCTTGGTGGCCAATCGGTTGGGGAGTGTGAGGAGAGGCACACAGATCAGCCTGAGGTGTCCATCCAGATGTGAATGATTATGCTGGTGAGAGAACCAAGAAGGGACACCATTTCAACTCAGGGCATGATCCCAGGGTCATGGGATTGAGCCTTGTGTCAGGTTCCTCACAGAGCATGAAGCCTGCTTAAGATTCTCTCTCTCTGCCCTTCCCTCCTCCCTAAAGTAAAAAAAAAAAAAAGAGAGAAATAAGAAAGTCAAGAGAAAGAAGAGCAGCATCACCCTCCTGAGCAGCATATGTATCACAAGCCTGTGCTGATATGTAAACAAAATATATCTTCGTTATTTCTCCATAACCAATTTGAATTTTCACTTGAGACATTGCCTTCTGGGTAACAGGAAAGTATGCCTGCGCTTTAAGATTGCCAAAGAATAGCATGTCAGTCCCTTGTGGATGATTTGATTTCTTGAGCAAATGCTCCGTTTCCACCTTCCACTCCCTACTGCCTTGTCTCCAAGAGGCATCTAAGATACAGGATGATGGAATTGGCTGGATTGTCAGAGGTCATGATGATCTCATGGAAGTAAAGTTGATTATAAAGTGTATCATCATATAAATTATAGAAAGAATGGTTTGTTTACTTAAAAGAACAAAAAATGCAAGGATAGCCAGGAAGCCCCTGAAAAAGAACAATGGGGGTGGGGAAAACAGGAAAATGCTATAAAATCCCCATAAATAAATCAGTGTGGTATTGGGAAATAAATAGACACACAGACCAAGGAACAGACTAGAAAATCTAGAGAAAGATCCAATTGCATATGGAAACTTAGCATCTAATAAAGGAACATTTCAAATCAGTGGGGGAAAGACAGGCATTTTAATAGGTGGTTTTAGGATAAGGATAGCCATGTGGAAAAAGATAAAATAAGATTCATTCTTCACATGGTACATATGAATTCCAAGTGGATCAGAGACTTCAGTGTGAAAAATTGAACTCTACCACTGCTAGAAGAAAACATAGGCGAATTCTTGTGTAATGTGTGCAGACTTCCCTAAGGCTTTAAGTCCAGAAGCAATGAGAAAAGAGATTAACAAATGTGACTACCAAAAAAAAAAAAAGTTTGCATGGCAAAAAATACCATAAGCAAAGTATAACAGCCTGGGGAAAAATTACAGACAAAAGAATTTTTTCTTAATATATAAATAGTTTCTAAATTAAAGAAGAAAAAGACCACAAATCTATAGAAACACAGACTAGAGAAATGAATAGACAAGTCACAGAAAATGAAATCCAAATGGTCTTTAATCGTCTTCTCAACCTCGCCTGCGATTAAAACTCATCGGGATACCACGTCTCTCACACAGCAGATTGACAAAAGCCAAAATGTCTGACAACATATTTTTTTATTAAAAAATTTTTTTAACCTTTATTCATTTTTGAGAGACAGAGTGTGTGAGTGGGGGAGAGGCAGAGAGAGGGAGACACAGAGTCGGAAGCAGGCTTCAGGCTCTGAGCTGTCAGCACAGAGCCTGTTGTGGGGCTAGAACCAATGAACAGCGAGATCATGACCTGAGTCAAAGTCCAACGCTTAACTGACTGAGCTACCCAGGCACCCCTCTGACAATATATCCTATTGGCCAAGCTGTGGGAAAATGGGAATTCTTATACACTGCTAGTGGGAGTGCAAAATGGCATAATTCCTATGGAGGGAAATTTGGCAATATCTAGCATAATTACATATGCATTTATGCACTGACCTGAATTTCCCACTTTTAGGTGTCTATCCCAAAGACAGTGTAGCAAAAATAGGAAAAGATACATGCACAAGGGAGGCTGCTCTTGCACCACCGATTAACAAGAGATTGGCAACAAACCAACTGTCCATCAATAGGGGTCTGGTTGAATTACTCACATTTTCAAAATGGAGAGGTATTTCACGGAAAGTGAAAGGAACAGTAAATATTTCCATACACTAGTACTGCATTGTTATTTTTGGATTATATTGATCAGTGGAAAGTATAAGTGAAGAACTGTTAATATACCATTTCGGTGATAAAGGGGAGGAATATGAATATATATACATGCATACACATATATAGGTATATATAAACTTTTATTATTAAAAATGGAAAAATAAACCATAGAGAAGGGGGAGAAATGTTACCCATAGGGAAAAAAAGGGTAGCATAGGGTTGAGAAAATAGGTATAGAAGGCGAGACTTCTCAGACTGTACCTTGTCTGGTAGATTTGATTTTGAAACAAGTTAACTATTTTGTACAATTATAAAAAAGTTAAATTTACAAAGGAAAAAAATTCCTAAAAATTGAAAGCAGCTAAACAAATGGATCTAACAGTGTGTTGAGTTGGCCGCATAATGCACAAAAGTCAGGTATTTCAAGGGGCTTTAATTCAGAGTAATTTGACTGTGCATCCATAGTGAGACAGAGAGAAGTACCCCCCCCCAACCAAAACCACAAAAAACACAAACGCAACCTGTTTTCAGTAATCATATTGTTGACAATGGTGCTGGTATTATTTTGAGATTGTTATATGTGGATTACAAGATGAAGCAAACCAGTAATTATAGTGGTATCATTGGGGGGAGGGGAGGAAAGAGATACAGATGTAAGAATACAAAACAATGTTAAGTAAAAAAAAAAATGTGCTGCTGAATATTTTTTAATTTTTTTTTAAGTTTACTTATTCATTTTGAGAGAGAGGGAGAGTGAGTGAAGGAGGAGCAGAGAGAGGGGGAGACAGAGAGTCCCAAGCAGTCTCCATGCTGTCAGTGCAGAGCCCAATGTGGGGCTCAAACTCATGAACCATGAGATCATGACCTGAGTTAGAGTCAGACACTTAACCAAATAAGCCACCCAGGCTCCCCAGTGCGCTCCTGAATTTAATTTTACAGTATAAATATGAATTCGTTGTATGTTTTATCTTTTTAGAATCTATTTCTTTTTTTTTAAGTTTATGTATTTTGAGAGAGTGAGAGTGGGGGAGGGGCAGAGAGAGAGGGAGAAGGAGAGAATCCCAAGCAGGTTCTGCACTGTCATCACAAAGCCTGATGTGAGGCTTGAACTCACAAAACCTTGAGATCATGACCTGAGCCAAAGTCAGTCACTTAACCGACAGGGCCACCCAGGCATCCCTTTGTAGAATCTATTTCTGAATTCTGTCCACTGAAAAGATCTAGAAACAATGATCATTCCATGAAAAGCAGGTACACCTTGCACCCATATTGTGACATTGGAATAAAATGTCCTGCTAAAAGGAACCAGGAGAGAGTTCATTTATCCAGCCTTTCCTAATCAAGTTGTACCTAATGATAAGCAAATAATTGATGAGGGGACATTTTTCTTTAAAGAAGTAATGTAGCTAATAAATGAAGAAGGAGTACAAGAATGTCATAATTTTGCAACACCTAATTAATTGCTCTAGGTGGTGATCACCAACACCTGCTCACATCACTAGCAGAGTATGCCTCTTTGCCAGAAAGTCCAGTCTGAATCTGAATAAGCCCCAAATTTAACCACAAGCTTGGAGGAATACAGAAGACCCAGGAGCATGTTAAATCACCCCTTCAAGGTATGACCAGTAAAACCAGAGACTTTAGGTTTCTTCAACAAATAAACTACAAGGGGAAAAAATGTGAGGAGAGGGAACCAATAGATTTTTTTTTTTAAATGGGAAACTTATGAACAAATTGCAATATGTGGATCTTAATTGGATCATCAGCCAAACTGTAAAACAATTAAGGGCAATCAGGACAATTTGAATACTGGTTGGATATTTAATGATTTGGGGGGCTGTAGGTGGGATATAGTTGAAACATGATTGATCTTGGGTTGATAACTGTTGATACTGAGTGATGAGTACACAAAGAATCATTATACTCTTCTGCTTACTTTTGCAGATGTTTGGAATTTTCCATAATAAACAATTGTTTTTGAAAGCCCACTCTGGACGGGGAAAATGGAATATTATCTTCCTCTTTACATTCCTGCTACAACAATCCTAACCTCCCCGGAGGCAAACGGATGCTCAGAAACTGCACACAGGATTGTAATAGAGAAAAGCAACTGACATATTTCCAAAAATATTATCCCCATTTCAGAAAATTTATTTTTGGTGGAAAATGCCAAGTTCCATCTTATGTGGTTGACATTGAGATTCCCAGTCCCAGCAGGAGTTGAAAATGCAAGACTCCTGCCTGGGAGACATATCAGGGCTGACACTGTGGCTGACATCACCAGTAGAAAAAGTCTGGGCAGAAAAGGAAAAGACCAGGACTTGGGTAGAGTTTTTCTTCCTTCCTTCCTTCCTTCCTTCCTTCCTTCCTTCCTTCCTTCCCTCCTTCATTGAAAAATATATGAGATAAGTACGTATGAGGTATTGGAACCTGGGGGTGGAAAGTGAGGTTTATTGAAGAAGAAAGGCACTTCAACAAAGATGTGAAAGCATTAAGTTCTGTAATCAAGGTACACAAAAGATGTAGTGGATACACAGAAGACCTTTTCAGTTTGTCTGAAGGACAAATGGTCATGTTTCAGAAACCAGAGCAAAAAGTGAAGCTGAGACCAGTAGCCATGTCTTAGTTCTGGATAATTAAGATGTTTTTCTTCCTGGTGAAAGGAACGTTCTTTTTCTGCTAACTTCCTTCCTTGCTGCCTCCTGCTTTTGAATACAGTATGAGAGGATTATATTCGGAGCAACTGCAGCTATCTTGTGACTAGTAGCAAACAAGCATGAGAACAAAATATCAATATATTGAAGAGGCTTGAAAGTGCCTGGGTCCTTGATGACATTGCTGAACTGGTAAGCAAACCCTAAACAGTCTACCTCTGGACTTGTTGAGTAGATAATAAATGTTATTATAGTGAAGACACTGTTCAATTGAATACTCTATGACTTGCAATGATGTGAACTCCCAACCAATGCAGTGTCTCTTCCCTACCAAACCATGAATTACTTGGAGAAGCAGTGCAGCATAATGGTTCCAATGAGCCTGTGGTGATGTTTATGAGACTACTAATGACACCAATGAAAGATTGGTGTGGGCAGAGGTCAGACTCTAAAGGAGTGAGTGGGTGGTAAATGTTACCTTGTAGGATGCCCTCCACACGCTGAGGAAGAGTATAAAAAGAGGTCAGGGTCAAAGCCAAAGATGGGTGGAGTGAGAAGGTAGGGGGTAAATGAATGTCCTTGCCCTCTGGGTGTTCCCTCTCTGGGCTCCTTTTGCCAGGTCCCTTCTCCCACCACACAGATGATGTCTCAGACTGGGCTGCCTCCTGCCTTTATAGCAGCTACAGACACTTTCCTGTCACGAAAAGAGAAAAAGCAATGGCGTCTTGAGAGAGGAGCAGAATCAAGGAAAGAGTTTTGTGTTTTGTTTTGTTTTGTTTTGTTTTGTTTTGTTTTGTTTTTTTAGGGTGGGAAGATTTGAGCATGTTTGTGGACCGGAGGGAGGGAGAAACTGAAGGTAGAGAGAAAAGGGGGTAATTCAATGGAGCAAGATTGAGGAGGTATAAAGAATCAAGAGACATAGAGAAGAGGAGGATTTTTTCTTGTGGGGAAAAAAAAAGGCAAATTGAAGAGAACCTACAGAGAAATGTTGAGGGGAAGGAAATTCAGAGACTGTTCCTAACCCACTCAGCCTCAGAAAGTGAGTAGTTTTGGTGAGATGAAAGTGAGATTAAACAGAACTTGGTCTCTGGTGGCCTAATGAGTGCTGTTTCCCTGTGGGATCCCCAGGGTCAAGGGCTCAGACTTCGGCCCTCTGTTTTAGAAATGAATTCTGTCCATGTGAGCAGACTTGCTTAGGTTGTGAGCACTTGTCCTATACTAACCTAGTTAGTCACTCCTGGACTTGAGACTTGAGCTCTTGGCAAGACCCTCAGCATTATAAGTTTCACTGTCGCTATTTTCAGAATGATTTGGAAAGTAATACTTATGTCAAATTGCTGCTGTTATAATCAAACCTGGTCATTCGTGTGTGTTACCTTTGAACACAGTGCTCAGGAAAATGTTAACTGTTATTATTTTTTTAACATTTATTTATTTTTGAGGGAGTGAGAGAGAGCATGAATGGGGGAGATGGAGACAGAGGGAGACAGAGGATCCGACGCAGACTCTACACTGTGAGCACAGAGCCCAATGCAGGGCTCGAGCCCACGAACTGCGAGATTATATCCTGAGCTGAAATCAAGAGTCAGCCGCTTAACCGACTGAGCCACCCAAATCTTAACTATTATATCTTATTTATTCCACAAAGTCATTGAGCAACTACTGTGTACCCAGCGCTGAGCTGGGTGCTAGGATACATGTCATACTTGTCTTCAAGATGCTCTTGTTAATGCCACCAGGGGAATAAACATATGCAGTGGGTAAAAGTTTCCATTTGAGAAACTCCAGAGAATCTGGAGTAAAATGCATCTAGGGAATAAAGCCAGAATGGTACTTAATTTTTGTTTCAGGAAACATAACTACCAAGTGGTGGACCCATGCGGTCAGCTCTAGAAAATAAAATCAGAACGTTGGTCTGTGAATGTAGAATCAGGGCAAATAAATTCCTGTCCACCCAAAACCTCAGGACATGACCTTGTTGGGAAAAGGAGTCTTTCCAGATGTGATTAGTTAAGTTAAAATGAGGTCATACTGGATTAGAATAGGCCCTAAATTCAAAGTTTGTGTCTTTTTGTTTTTAAGTTTATTTATTTATTTTTGAGAGAGAGAGAGAGAGAGAGAGAGAGAGAGAGCATGCACACACACGCACACACACAAGTGGGGGAAGGGCAGAGAGAGACAGGGAGACACACAATCTGAAGCAGGCTCCAGGCTCTGAGCTGTTGGGACCCAACATGGAGCTCGAACCCACAAACTGAGATCATGACCTGAGCCTAAGTTGGCTGCTTAACTGACTGAGCCACCTAAGCGCCCCCTAAAGTTTGTGTCTTGATAAGAAGAGGAGAGGTCACACAGAGAGACAGAGAAGAATCAGACGCAGATGGGAAGGACGCAGCTACAAGCCAGGGAATACCTAAAACCATCAGAAAGGGGAAGAGAAAGGCAGGAGCCTCCCCTGGGGGGAAAACAGCCCTGCTAACACTTGGATTTCTGACTTGTAGCCTCTACAGCTGTGCCAGAATGCGAGAAGGCGTTGTTAAGCCACCTAGTTTGTGGCCATTTGTTATGGCAGCCACAGGAAACTAATATAAAAGGCCTGTGGTTTCTGTCCTGGAAGCCAACTGGTGAGCTTTATTATGCGGTTCTACCTGCCAAAACCACCACACTCCTCCTGTTGGCTGATTAAGGCACCTTCTCCCTGCACAGAGCTGGCGCTTTACCCTCCTTTTTGAGGACTTCAGGCTGACCCATCCCTCCAGCTCTTTCTTTTTTTCTTACAGAGTGCAATACAACAGATGCACTTTCATATAAATCGCCAGTCAGGCATTTCCAGAACAGAACGTCTGGGGTTCTCAGATAGGAACTTTTATAATTGCCTTTAGATTCTTTTTGAATTCACTCAGAATTCTGGGGATGTCCTACTCACATCCTCTTGTGTTGGTCATGGGGCATCAGCGTAAGAGGGATGCCTTCAGAAGGGAGGGGTTCTGGAAAGAGTGGCTGGGTGGGGTCAGGCCAAGATAACTGGAGAATAAGCCTCTTTCTGGCTTCTACTGGATGAATATTGGTTAAGAGACTTGGCCACATTCTTGTAGGAAGACAGTGACTCCATCGGTTTCAATTCTTCCCCTTGTGATTCCTCCCCACATTCTGTGTCATTTGGATTTAAAAATAAATTGTGTCCCAATAAATAGCTGAAAGAAGCATGAGCCCTTTCCCTGGCTGCACTCCACGCCCTGTCAGAGTGCAAACTTGCTGCCAGCGCTTTCCTCAGCAGCAGGTGTGTCCCCTGATGGACAGCTGTCGGGGTCAAGCCGGTGTCAGAGCTATTCCTGTCTGTGGTGGTCTTCTTTCCTTGGGGTGCCAGCCCCACAGGTCACAGATTACATGATAGAAATACTTGGGAGTTCCAGGATAGCGCTTTGCCCACAGCAAGCAGGGCTCGAACTTATGAAACTGCGAGATCATGACCTGAACCGAAACCAAGAGTCAGACCCTTAACCAACTGAGCCACCCCGGTGCCCTGAGAACTACTTTTTAATGTACTTATTTTTAGTATTTAGCTCTTAACACCATTATATTGAAACCTTTTGTTTACTGCTGACACATGGGATGTGCTCAGAAAAACTTGGTTTTCTCTCCCATTGTCCTTTTAAATGTATTCTTTTAGGGGAAATTGTCCTTGGCCTTGGAGGGGAAATTGGGCAGACCCCTGACTTCTCTGCTGACTCTTAAATAAAAGACAGCTCTCTGGTCACTCTAGGTGCTCAGAAATGAGAATGCTCAGCCGAACGTGTTGGTCACGTGCTTCAGCCTTCACTCAAGGTGAAGGCTGCCCTGTGTACTCCCACCCCCAGCACTAAAGTGGATAGGGAGCCTGCTCTTCGGGAAGGGTCTGTGATTTCATACCGGTCAGGGAAGAGAAGGAGGGAGGAGGAGAGGTAAAGGGATAGGGCTGTCCTCACTTGGCCAGCCGGTGCTGGCTTAGCTGGGTGCAGGGCTGTGCTCCGCTCCAGGGGAGGCTTGGACGTTGGAGGGAAGAGCCAGAGCCGCTGACTGCTGAGACCCGTCTGGCCCCAAGAAGGAAGCCCTGTGCCTTGCAGCACATAATTAGTGCTGAAATCAAAGTGCTAGCGCCACTGGGCTCAGCCCCAAAAGCAGAGCAGATGGAGGTAGAGAAGAGCAGCAGGAAGGGACTCTTTTCGTCCTCTCCTGCGTTCAGCAAGCCCTGCACAGAGCACAGCCATTGTGCATGCTCGCTAAGGGCTGGGCAGCAGGGTGAGGAGAGCAAGGCACTCACCCCAGACACAAACTCTAAGGGGCCCCCAAGAACTCAGCAGGCAAGATAAAGAACCTCTTAATGCAATTAGTTAAAAAATCAAAATTAGTGGAATTAATTTATTACCAGCCTGTTTCAGATTCTGTGTCTCCCTCTCTCTGACCCTCCCCTGTTCATGCTGTCTCTCTCTGTCTCAAAAATAAATAAACGTTAAAAAAAAATTTTTTTTTAATTAAAAATTTAAATATGAATTATTTGTATAAACTATTTTTTTGGCACTCAGCTCAATGTTGTGCCTAAGACAGGTGCCTTGCCTGCCTCCTCTTGTCCTGGCCCTGCTTGCTCTGCCATAACCACTGCTCTCAGAATGATGGGGAACATCAATGAAGAATCTCATCTCAGTAAATTTACCAAAGCTTCATGTTTCCTTTTGGGCTGGCCATATGGCCTGTGGCCCCCGAACACACCCACTTGCCCTAGACTCCCCTAATTCTGTCTGGACGGCACTCTCCTCCCCTGTGTGTGCCTTTGTCTCTCAGTGAGCATCCTATGCGCAAGGTGCAGTCATGAGCAACCATGGGGTAAGCTTTTCTTTTTTGTTCTTGGAGCAGTCCAGTCCAGTGTCAGTAAAGATTCCCCATGGTATAAGCAAATAATTTCCTGACCCATCTCAATTTAGTTATGTCAGGGTCTATTGTTAAAACTTTAGTGTCATCTTGACACTTGATGTGGAAGCCCAAGTAGAGAAGGATGCTTGATGCCAGTTCTTGACTTTGAGTGACTGTTAGAATCTTCTAATCAGCATCATCTGCGAAAATTATTGCAATGTCAATTCTCAGGGCCCACCCTGGACCTACGAATCAGAGACCCTGGGAGTGGCCCAGCAACCTGTGTTTTTGTTTTTTTCATGTTTATTTATTTTTTAGAGAAAGAGAGTGTGAACAGGGGAAAGGCAGAGAGAGAGGAGACACAGAATCCAAAGCAGGCTCCAGTCTCTGAGCTGTCAGCACAGAGCCCCACGCAGGGCTCGAACTCACGAACCATGAGATCATGACCTGAGCCCAAGTCGGATGCTTAACTGACTGAGCCACCCAGGTAACCCCCATGTTTGAAAAGCCTATAGATGATTTTGGCACATGCTGGAGTTGGAGAACCACTGATGTTAAAAATATATAGACTGTTGGACTCACCCAGAGATTCTGATTTTACTGGTCTGAGCTAAAGTCCTGATACTCTGAGTAAAGTTCCTCGGGTAATTCCAGTGAATACTGGGGTGGAAGGTGGAGAGCTGCCGCGGTGTCCTTCCAGGTCTGATTAGTTGCATCTCTGTTCCTGGTTCTCCAGCAGTGTTTTTCTCGGGGGGCGGGGGGGGGGGGGGTGTTCAGAGAAACCAAAGATCTTCCCTAACTGTAGTCTTCTGAGTGAAGAGGAAATAAAATGCTTCATGACTAAGTACCTTAGCCTCCTGGGAGGCTCCTTGGATTTTAGTTCCCATATTCTTTTTCTTTTTCCTCCCAACTCCCACAGGGCATCTAAAGCCTCACGAATGTAAAGGAACAATTGTTCTCAACCTGGTCTGGAAGAGGGATAGTCCATATTGATAGAATTCACATCTCCTGGGGATATCATTTATTCCTGACAAAATGCTTAAGAAGTTGTCTCATTAAATTCAGAAAAGATGAAGTCATGTTCTGAGAAACCAGTCACCCGCTCAGCTGAGAGTCACATGTCTAGTGATGTTTAACCAAACTCTGACCTTTCCGAATCTGGCCTAATATAATCATCAACATTTTCTCACCCCGAAGTGTAACCCTACCACATGCGAACTACGGTGCCAAACAGCTGCCCTCTTATTAACAGCATCAAAAGAAAACCTTTACGTGTGCTTCTTACTTGCTCTGAAAAGCTTACTAATACAAACTGTGAAAACATGACAGTCACTCAACACAATTTTATGCAATGCAAACAATACAGGAAGTATAAATAGGAATGATAGTGCTCCGCAGAACTCCATTTCCTAACCAAACAATTCTAGTGCGGAGTGTGTCCTTCCAGCCATTTCCTATTGTTTAAAAACAAAACTCAACCAAGTACATGTGAAGATTTAATTGGCTTTTTCCAGTGATTCACGAATCGGGTGCATCCCATCTAGCAAGCAGAGGGGAGCTCCCAAGGCGTTGTACAAAATAGAAGGTTTTTATGGGAAAGAAGGTGGGGCAAAGTGTTAATAGCAAAATAAAAGAAAGGATTGTTTCAGGCAAAGTCATCTTCCCCTAAGGGAAGGGAAGAGGGGGGGTCTTAGGTAGCATACCTCATTTTCCTTTGGGGGTGATGAAAGGAGCCCACGTGACAGATTACCTCATTGGTACTGACCAGAAAAATTCCAGATTGATTGGTTTAAAATTCCATTCCTGGAGAAGCTGAAGTTGACAGTGTGGTTAAGTCTTGGTTTGCTGTCCTGGGGGCAAGTGACTCCATCTTGTCCTGTAGTCTTTGTTTTTTCAACACTATTCACTCATTCATTCATGAATATCCAATCACCTATACTGTCTCAGGCTGAGTGCAGGGGATACAACTGTGAATGAGACCAACATGATTTTTTACCTCATGGATCTGTTAGAAAGAAGATCACAGGCCCCAGATGGTATAACCAGGGCCCAACGGTGCAAGAACACCTGGCTCGGGGAGGCGGGGGGGGGGGGGGGGGGGGGGGGGGATGGTCCCAAACAGAAGATTCAGCCACTCACTCACCAAAGTCAAAGAGACAATTGGTGGTGAAGCCAGAAGGGAATGTATTTCCATGAGCCCAACACTGGAAAGACAGTGGACTAGCGTCTCAAAGACTGTCTCCCAAGTGCTGAAAATACTTCCAGGTTTATATAAGGAAAATGTGGGGCAAATGTCGGTGGGTACGTGCAGGTGGGCAGTGAAGATCATGTCTGTTGATCCTTGTCTTGGGGTCAATCACGTGGGGTCTTGCTGGCTCAGGCAGTCCTGATTGCTTGAGGGGTAGTTTCGTCCCCATCACGGGATGCTTTGCCCGCTGGGTCCTTTGCCTGACTTAAGAGATAAGCTGGAAAGAACTTAATCAGTTACAAAGAACAGACTGAGGTCAAGATGGAGGCAGTTAAAGTCCTCTCTCAGCATCACTTAGACCAAGTCACCAAACCAGAGCTTCCTACCCAACCTAATTGCACTTTTAAACTCCTCCAGGAATGTAGTCAGGAATTTTCTGGTCGGCATCAGTGAGGTAATCTGTCACATGGGCCTCCTCCATCCCCCAAAAGGAGATGAGGTGTGTGATAGCTCCCCCTGTTGTTTCCCCTAGAAGAAAGTGAGCTTGCCTGAAACTTTCTTTTCTTTAGCTGATGACTCCCTCACCCCACCCTCCTTCCTATAAAAACCTTCCGCGTTGTACACCGTCTCAGGAGCTCCCTTCTACTTGCGGGTAGGATGCTGCCCCACCCATGAATGGCTTGAAAAAGCCAATTAGATCTTCAAAGGGACTCTGCTGGATTTTGTTTTTAACTTATCTGACATAAATATAAATACAATCTCGCATACACAGTTAGTTATTAATAAAGAAACTAATTCCTGTCTCAGCTTTCTTTTCCTGCTGTGGATTGACTGAGGAAGAGCAAAAAAGCCTCCTTTATCTGCTCCTTATGGAGGAGGAAGTTTCCAGGGACCAGAAGAGAGAGCCTGGCTGGGGGAGGGAGGTAGGAAGGGTAGGCGGTGGGGAAGGGAGAGTTCTCCACTCTGAGAGAAGGAAGGGGCATTGAGGCCACTGAAGGTAGCAGTGACCAAGACCTCCTGCACCCAGCACGCCTTGGGGGCCTGATTTCAAGATGGCAGAATACTAGATGTGTCCATTTGGAGGCCTGGTACAAGGTCCCTGTGCCCGGCTGGGCATCAGAGCCACCGACCTTTGAAATAGACAGCTAGAGGCTGGGCACTGGATACCTGGCTGGGTGGACTCAAGGACAGAGCTACTTCCTCAAATCCTCTGGATTGATAAACACCCCAGGACTCCTGCATGGCCTTGAGACAATAAAAATAGACACTGTGTATCCTATCATTCTAGTCAGTGGAGACTGGGAGCGGATGTAATTTGATTTAGGAAAATAAAACAACATTTTCTGCATCTAGGTGGTATGAAGCAAATTTATCTCTATCACACACACACCACACACATATAGACACTCATTCATGCTGGTAACATTCCTCAGTTTCATCTATTGACTCCTAATTCTGCATTATTCTTTTCAGAGCACAGAGAATATAACTGGCCCGGAAGCCTTTTCTTGCCAAAGATGTCTCGTGATTAATTAGTTGGAACTATGCAGCCAGTCCTCAGTAAGAATGCTGAAGTGGTTTTCTTGAAAATGAGCTGATCTTATGCCATTTACAAAGCCAGGATGGCCTGGCAATATTTGTGACTGTGTGAGGCAGCTTAATGTGGTCAAACAGCTTCCTGAAGGTGTAAATTTCCACAGGGTACTCCCAGGGTCCCTTTGGAAGGTCACAGGGTCACTAAAGGGGTGGAGGGGTGAGGTAGATTGAGCAATTAAAGCAATTAAGTCCATTCATTGCTCAATTGACTAAAACAATTCTGCTTTTATTTTTAATTTTTTTTTAAAGTTTATTTATTTATTTTGAAAGAGACCGTGCAAGTCGGGGAGGGGCAGAGGAGAGAGAATCCCAAGCAGGTTCTGCACTGTCAACACAGAGCCTAATGCGATGCTCGAAGCCTCATGAACTGTGAGATCATGACCTGAACCAAAACCGAGAATCTGATACTTAACCAAATGAGCCACCCAGGCGCCCCAGCAATTCTGCTTTTAAGAAGATAAATGAGGGGAGCCTGGGTAACTCAGTTAAGCATCTGACTTTGGCTCAGGTCATGATCTCACAGTTCAAGTCCCATATTGGGCTCTGTGCAGACAGCTCAGAGCCTGGAGCCTGCTTCATTTTCTGTGTCTCCCTTTCTCTCTGCCCCTCCCCTGCTCACGTTCTCTCTCTCTCTCTCTCTCTCTCTCTCTCTCTCTCTCTCTCTCTCCCTCTCTGAAATAAATAAACATTAAAAAACATTTTTTAAAAAGATAAAAGGAAAGACAAATCAGTGTCATTGGAGTATAATTTACACATGATAAATTGTACCATTTTAAGTGTAAAGTCTGATGAGTTTTAACAAATATGTATATCACCACCGCAAGCAACATACAGAACCATTTCCATTATCCCCAAAATGAACCAAGGTTCCCTCAGCCACTTTGCAGTAAGCACTCTGGCCCCTGCCCCAGGCAACCACTGATCTGCTTTCTGTCTTTATAGATCCATTCTGCCTTTTCTAAATTTCCATGTAAGTGGAATCATACAGTATAGACTCTTTTGTTTCTGGCTTCTTTCACTCAGCATAATTATTTTGAGATTCACCATTGATCTGTGTGTATCAGTACTTCATTTACTTTTTATTGCTGAGTCATATTCCATTGAATGGATGTACCACAGTTTGCTTCTTTATTCACCTGTTGATGGTCATTTGGGGTGTTTCCAGTTTTTGGCAGTTATAAATAAAGCAAGGCATCTCTGCTTTTACATACTTTATGTATTCAGGTTTGTGTACCATTTCAGTTGAAAAAAACATAATGGCTTTTTCCTCCTTTGGAGAAGGGGAAAAAAAGGAAGGGAGGGAGGGAGGAAGGAAGCCACCAGCGAAATAGAAAAAGCTTAGTCTTTGGAGGCAAGACAGAGCTGGGCTTGAAGGCTGGCTCTGTTTCTGGTTACATCAGCTAAGAAATGACTATACCTTTTAATGTGTCAGTTCTTTTATTTGTAAAATGAGGACACTACCACATGGGGTTACTGAGAGGGTGAAATCCAATGAGATCACATATGTAAAGTGGGAAGCTGGTGCTCCAATATGGTATTTCTCTCCCATCTCCCTGCCTGGGAGAGAAAGACCAGCTGGAAGAACTCTCTGGCCCCTGTTAGCTCAGCAGAGCAGATGTACATGAGTAATTTCTAATCAGTGTCACTCTGAGATTGCCTGTGAGCTGAGATGATTCAGTCCAAGGGCATATCATCGGGTGCAAACTGTGTTCCATGGACGTTTGGCCATTTCTAATCATGTTCTAAATAACTCTTTTTTGAATTGATTGACTATTCAAAGCCCTAAAGTATCCTGGGTTATCTTTAGCTTTGTATGGGGATGTTAGATAAAATGAAGAGAATCTGAATTTGCCACTGGGTTAGTAATGGAAAGTTCCTACCAGCTAACTGCTAGGAAGTTTCTGGAGAAATAGGCTCATCAGACACTGGAGCGGAGTTAATGAGCTTTGCAGTATAGCAGACTGTGCTGGGAAAGGCAACAGCTTTGTCTAAGCCCTGTGCCACAGATTCTAAAGGCCTGTGCTGTCAGATATCGCTCTGTGGGAGTCAGAGACAATGAGCTGCTGAAACATGCAGTCACTTGAAAAATAGCCACCTGAAGCACCTGGAGAAACAAAAGAGCTCAGGAAGGTCATGTCATATCTAATGAGCACAGAGACCTAGGCCAAAAGCGAGAAGATTTGAGTCTTGTGGTAATCCTGCTTCTAGTTCTTGCAAATCCCTTTGGGGGTTTGGTTTCTTCATCTGTGATGAAGGGGTTGGACTAAGGTCGCTTTGAGCTCTCACATCCTATAATTTTGTGATACCAATTAATCCGTGGCTGTTAGGTGCTGGGAACTGGGCTACCAGATCAAGTTTCTGATGCTCATCAAACCCCACATGAAGTAATTCTCATAAAAGTACAAGCTGGGAGGATTTGAGATGCAAAAGACAAAAGTAATTGAAACTGGGGCCCGGGGATGAGGAAAGGAGATGGAAATGGTCAGTTCAGTTTTTGACATGCTGTGTCCCAGGTAAGGGTAAGGCACTACCATATACATTCTTCACGGCATCTGGAATATAAGCCTGCAGTTTAGATGAAGTTACAGCTGCAGAAGTAGAACGTGGATCGGGGATCGTTAGCAAACCAGTTTCAACAGATATTTGAGTGGCTAGTAATGCAAACATTCATCCATGTAATAATCAACAAACATTTACTTGACATCTATTATGTGTCAAGTACCACACTATGTACTGCGGAAGAACCAGAAAGAACGGAGACACAGACTTGTTTTCAGGAATTTGCAATACAAGCAGCATTTGGATAAAACAAGGATTATGCTACAGGACAGCATAAGGTGAACAGTCTAAGAGAAATAACAGTTTTTGGGGATTCAAAGGAGACATGTAGGACGGGGCACCAGGGGAGGCTGCATGAGGGAAGTAGCATTCGAAATCAGCTTTGAAGAAAGACTAGGACTTGACTGGTGGAAACAGGGGCTGGGAACGGCATTCCAGGGAGAGGAAACAGTGCAAGTGGATATTATCTCACAGACTAGCAAGGTTTGGAGCGTCTCTCCTACTAGCAAGAAGCCTAGCTGTTATGTGAGCTGTGTATAAAGGAACAGTGGGAATTAAGCTTTGGGTAGATGGAAGTTATATTAGGGAATGCAGATGGTGAAGAGTTTCCTTGTTTTGGTAGGTTGTAGAAGGGCCCCAGGTCCCTGCTCCAAGTAGGTCTGTGTAGTAATCCGAGCTTGGCCTTAACAGGTGGTGCTGGGCAGGACAGATGGAGTCTGAGATAAGGGCCAGGTGAATTTCTGAGTTAGGAAGAGCCCAGAGGGAGTAAAGGCTGAAGGGAGAGAATGAAAGTCTAGACTTGATCTTAGAGACACTCAACGTGGCAGGGCCAAGGAACAAGGCAGGGCATCCAGAAGCTGGAGAAGTTCACTTACGTGTTCCCAAGCCCAGAAACAAGTGATTGAGGAGGAGAAGCAGACGGGAACCTGTCCGGTCTGCAAAGCCTTCCACGTGTGCCATCAGATTCAGCAGAATACAGACCTATGGCCCTCTGGAAAGAGTTGTGGGTGGATTCAGGGATCTAGATCATCTGTGAGGCCTTGGTTTTTCATCCGTAAAATGGAGAGTTTATTAGGAAGATCAGTGAGTTAAAGTATATAAAAGTAGTTGATGCTTCATTCCTACCTGCTGAGTCAGTTATAACAGCTTCATAAATGCATGAAGTCTGTTCTATACAAAATCAAGTCATGTCTTTGGTGATATCAACAGGCTAGCAAACACAGTGCAACAGCCCCCGTGACACAGCCCCCGTAACAGTGTTTTCACATGATTGCACCCTACTGAAATGTCCCCAAGAAAGCAGCCAGGTGGCTGGATTCTAAAAGAAGGGAAATTTTTGATTTCTAACCAGAGTGAATTTTATTCTGAAACCAGGAGCTTAGGTTTTCTGACCTTTCCCATCTTTTCATCTTCTATTTTGTATTCAAACGGATTTTTGAATTTTCCCATTCCACAAAACAGTGTGCCCTTTCCAGTCTCCTTTGCCCTGACATGGTGAGAAAAGGGAGAAGCCCAGTAATGAGCTGATGTTTGCAAAGGGCTTTGGAAAGTCGTGGCTGGAACAGGCTACACAAACACAGGATATTACCTCTGAACTGCTGCTTGCAGAAGGGAGAGGCGGGAGGAGTGCTCGCCCCGGGTTCTGGCTCCCAGCGGGGGCGGGCAGGCGAGCAGGAAATGACCCGCAACTTCCCAGAGCACAGGAGAGAGCCCAGCAGTGAGGGGTGAGGCTTCGAATCCTCTAGGTCAAGGAGCCGCCCACGCTTCCCAGACTGCATTGGAGGGAAGCAAAGCCTCCCTGGCAACTCAGTTATAAAGATGAAGGCATTTTTGCAAATAAATTTGTTGGCTAGAAGGCTTGCAGGGATCCTGGCAGCGCACCCTCTCCTGCTGCGAGTCCTGTGCACGCAAACTTCCTGAGGCCATCTTGACAGGCGTCAAAGGGAAAGCCGGACCTTCTGTCTCCCTGCCCACGCTGATTTTGACATGCGAGGTCACAAGTCACCCCGAGAACTACACTGTGTTGCCCACCTTCCAGAACTTTGAATCTAAAGCAAAAACAGCACACAGGCCCTCTTCAAATTCTTTTAACAGTTCTCCTGGGGGCAGGGCAAAGACCCACCCCCCTCCTCATTAACCAACACCCCGCTGGGGGCAGGGCAAAGACCCACCCCCCTCCTCATTAACCAACACCCCCTCCCCCACAAGTTATGTCTTCTAGGGCTCCATATCCCTCAGGATGTAGCAGGTTGAGGTTTTGGAAATTTTTTTAAGCCAGAGATTTATCTAAATTAAGGTTCTATCAGGGCATCTGGGTGGCTCAGTGGACTGAGTACCCAACTCTTGGTTTTGGCTCAGGTCATGATCTCCCAGTTTGTGGGTTCCAGCCCTGCGTGGGGACTCTGCGCTGACAGCGTGGAGCCTGCATGGTATCTCTCGCTCCCTCTCTCCCTCTGCCCCTCCCTGGCTTGCTCTCTCTCTCTCTCTCTCTCTCTCAAAAATTAAAAAAAAAAAAAAAACAACAAAAAACATTAAAAATTTAAGAAACAAACCCCATTATTAAAAAAATAAAAAATAAAAAATAAATTAAGGGCTATCAATGGAGACTTCTCTTTCCCTGGCTTTTGTGGGAGTTACTTTCAGAAAAGATTCAAAACGGATTTCCTCCTGTCCACCAGTGCTTATTGAGGATCTACTGCACACAAAACACCACACCAGGCATCATGAGAAGGCTGCAGAATGGAGATGATTTTGGTGATGCTTGTAATCTAGTAAAGGAGACAAACATAACAAATTACAAGCATCTGGCGGACAACGGTCATACAAGAACATGGAGGATAAAAATGGACTTTTTCTCTAAGGAGGATCAAGAGAGGGACTTTGATGTAGGTTGGTATTGCTGTGGCCCTTAGAGGAAGAATAGTGCTTCAGCAAGTGACTGTGGGCGTGGAAGGGCCATCCAGGGCCAAGACCCCAAAAGGGAATATGTAGGAAATTGTGAATATGTAGGTGTGATTGCAGTAGTCCTAAGGGGAAGCTGTGGTGGGAGGTAGCTAAGAATGGTAGCTTCGGATAATAGGCTGAGGGGTTCAGGGTGCCTTGGTGGCTCAGTCGACTCTTGATTTTGGCTCAGGTCACGATCCCAAGGTCATGGAATTGTGCTCCACACTGAGGTTTGGGCTCCTCACTGAGCATTGAGCCTACTTAAGATTGTCTCTCTCTCGGGGCACCTGGGGGGTTCAGTCCATTGAGTATCTGACTTTGGCTCAGGTCATGATCTCTCAGTTCGTGAGTTTGAGCCCCATGTCGGGGTTAGCTGCTGTCAGCATGTAGCTTGCTTCAGATCCTCAGTCCTCCTCTGCTCTCTCTCTCTCTATCTGAAATAAACATGGAAAAAAAATCTTTAAGATTCTCTCTCTCTCTCTCTCTCTCTCTCCCTCTACCCTTCCCTGTTCACTCGTGCTCTGTCTCTTGCTCTCTCTAAATAAAAAATACATACATACATACAGGATGAAGGGTTTGGGCTTATTTCTTTGTGAATGAGGGAACACTGAGTGTTTTGTTTGTTTTTAATTTTTGTTTTTTAAAGTTTATTTATTTATTTTGAAAGAGAAAGTATGAGAGCAGGGGAGAGAGAGAATCTCAAGCAGGCTCCTTACTGTCAGCACAGAGCCTGATGTGGGGCTGGAACTCACAAACCATGAGATCAGACCCGAGCTGAAGTTGGTTGCTTAACACAACTGAGCCACCAGATGCCCCACTTTGAGTGTTTTTTGAAGTGTGAGTAACACTATTCGAATGAGTGCATGGAGCACGGAGCAGGGAGGCCAGTTAGGAGGCTGTTACAAGAGTCCAGGAGAGAGGAGATGAGGTTCTAAACCATGGGGATTGAATTCCTAGGGTTCCTGTTCATTCCTCACTCTTCTCAGGTGAGTCTCAGGGAGCTAAGAGCGGTAGAGTGGAGATACAATGGCTCTGTCCATGCCAAGAGAAGTGCCAGACCCAAGCACCATCCGAGAGACACACATGTGTGGTGACTATGGCAGTTGTCACAGGTACATGTTCCTCTGGATTTGTGCTACAGCCTGGGGCCTCCGACAACCTTTTCTACTAGGTGCCTCAATGAAGAGGAAGACCATAGAATGAAGCCAGACAATGTGGGGTGGGCTCACTTACCACCACTCTATAAGCCCAGCTGAATGGTGATGTAGTGTTTTCGATTTCATGAGTGTTTATGATGTACTGTGCTGGTTAGTCTCGATTTGCCACTCTGCAGCCCCTCTCAGATGTGCCCTGCTCTGTCTTTAGGACGGCTGCATCTCCAGCTTCCCTTGCCTTCTGCTTTAAAGTTGGGCTTGACCTGCTTCTAAGGAATTGAGCCTCAGACACCATCCCTTAATAGTTCCCTTAACTCCGTCCTCACTCTGTACCTGGTCCCACCACTGACTGTCTTCTAGGACCAAATGATTCTTGTTAATGTCCCATGTGTGTCCTGCCAGGACCCCTCTGTATGCTAATAATCCTCATGACAGCCCATTTTGTAGATAAGGAAGTTGAGGCACAGAGAGGCTAAAGGACTAGCTGTGGCAGAAACAGCAATGCTCGTCAATTATAATGCTCCCACATTTCCATCCCAGTGCCCAGCAGTAAGGAAGGGCTAGGGGGACTCGTCCTGGCCTGTGGGCTGCCTGAAGAAGCACTGGCTGCACACACAGGACAGGGCACGGCTTCCTGGGCACCCTCCTTCTCTGCCAAGGACACTTCCAGTTGGGAGGCACTGACTGTGAGCAGCCTGTATGGCTACTGTCAGGAAGGTGGCTTCCTTGGACCCACAGCCGACTTGGCCTAGGTGAAGAATACACTTTTGTATGTCAAGCCAAGAAATGTGTTGCTTCACGACCCATTCTAAGCGATGCTTTTCTAAGGCCACTTAACAGTAAATGAATGGCAGGACCAGGATATAAGCAGGATACAGGACAGTGCCATGTCCTGTACTAGGCACAAGAAATTAATTAGGAGGAAGAAGAAAAACAGACAGTGCTAGGTCAAGTGAAACCAGAGCCTGGGGCATTTTCTCTTGCTCATTTTTTCCACAGCTGTTCTACCCTTACTCACATCACCATCCATAAAAGTAGGAGCTTACATTTCTCGAGTGCTTAACATGTGCCAAGAAATGTGTTAAAGGCTTTGTTTTATCTTACTCAGTCCTCATATGACATATAGACCATTATTTTTTTTTAAGTTTTTAATGTTAATTTATTTTTGAGAGAGAGAGAGAGACAGAGTGCGAGCAGGGGAGGGGCAGAGAGAGAGGGAGACACAAAATCTGAAACAGGCTACAGGCTCTGAACTGTCAGTACAGAGCCTGACATGGGGCTGGAACTCGGGAATGGCTGAGACGAAGTTGGACACTTAACCGACTGAGCCACCCAGGCGCCCTGAGATATAGACCATTATTATCCACATTTTTCATTTAAGGGAGCTGAGCTAGAGAGGTTAAATAATTTTCTAAGGCCACATAACTGGTAAGAGTCAGCACTGGGATTTTTTACTCAGACTGTATGTCATCGAAGCAGATCTATTACTTTCTACTGCCTCCCAAAGTTATTGCCAATGCCGACAGAGGAAAGGTGGTGTGAACATGAGAAACACACACACACACACGCACGCGCACACACACACACACACACACACACACACACACACAGAGGTTGAACTACTTAGGATTGAAGGGAGCAGATCCAATGAACCACGTGTGTTGAAAACGTGGCCTCAAGGACCCGCAACAGCATCTAAACACATGCTGTCCCCAGCCAAGATGAAGTTTTCCATCAGATAATTTAGAGCTGTTCTAAAGAACCCTATTGCTGCTCCTACAATTGAAGCAGTTTCTGTTGGGCAAGGTCAATGGGTCAGGTTTGGGGATCTAGCTAAGTAAATGTGTACTATGGAAATTGAGAGGCGTGTTCACTGGGTACCTATCTATGCCCAGGCAACCACAGTGTCTTAGTTGTTTGGGGACAATCATGCACCAGCAACTGCAAGAGCCACCATGCAAATCATTCTTCTAGGAGACAATTACATTTGGCTAAGAGCGGGTTTGACCTGGTTTGCATCCAGTAAAAGGTGCCATTGCACACATAATAGTGACATTAAACACACCAGGGATTTCTGGGGTACCCAAGACCCATCATTCTCTTACTTAGAAACATCATTTTTCCTCTATGATCCTGTATATTTCTTAACCAGTCTTCCATTTGGCTCATATAATTACTCTAATGCTGGAATGGAACTCATGTTAGGGCAGCAAGGATATATAATCTTTTTAAATGAAATTATAGAAGATAAATGGCCTAACTAGAGTGCAGCCTAATTTAGGCATTCCCCTGTCACCGTGTCTGGGTTTATAGCTCAATCCAAGATGTAAACAATATTCTTCTATCTAGGTACATTGACTGCTAGGCTTTTTTTTTTTTTTTTTTTTTTTCTGGATAATGTTTCTTATTCTACCAAAGATCTTTTTTCCTAAGAGAAAACTGATTTGGAAGGAATATGAAAGGAAACTTCCTTTTCCAGAACTATGGTAAATAGATAGCCCACAAAAATAATGTGAAATAAAACAACTAAAAATAATGGATGTAATAATTTTTTAAGTTTTTCTTTTAAATATGTGACTGCACTTTCTAAAAAAAATGTTATGCAGATTTTTTTCTTTCAGCTTTATTAAGATAAATTGGCATATAGCACTGTAGAAATTTAAAGTGTACAGCATAATGATTTGATTTATATATATTGTGGATTGATTACCATGATAACATCTACCTCCTCATATAGTTACAAGGAAAAAAAAAGGGGGGGGGTTCTTTGTGATGAGAACTTTTAGATTTCTTTTTAACAACTTTCCTGTATGTCATACAGCAGTGTTAGCCACTAGTCATCATGTTATACATTACATCCATCCAAGTTCTTATTTATCTTGTAACTGGAAGTTTGTTCCTTTTGACCACCTTCATCTGATTCCCCCACCCTCCACCTCTCGCCTCTGGTAATCACAAATCCGATCTCTTTTTCTATGAGTGTGGTGTTTTGTTTTGTTTTTAGGTTCCATATATAGCATAAGATCATACAGTATTTGTTTTTCTGGAACTGATGAATGATGCAAATCTTCAGATTTAGGAATTAAATGAATCCCAAGCTAAATAGCAAGAAACCAATGCTAAGCCACATCATTGTGAAACTGCAGATCGCCAAAGACAAAGAGATCTTAAAAACAGCCAGGGAGGGAAGACAGTTTTATGTATAAAGGAATAACAAGTATACTGTCAGCCAACTTCTCAACTGCAACATGAGACTGAGGAATAATGTGTTTCAAGTATGAAAAAAATAACTGTCAGCCTAGAATAACCTGGACAGCTTTTCATTCAAAAACAAGGACAGAAAAAAGATATTTTCAAACTAAAGTGTGGGGGGGGGGGGGGAGGGGGAAGCAAGTTTACCCTAATTTAATTAAGGTAAAGCATTCCAAGTTCTTTGTGACATTCTGGAAAAGCCTAATGTGGCAGGCTGCTAACTCTGTTCCACCATGTGGCCTTCCTTTCTTCTTTCTAGTAACAGAAACCCCTACCACCCAGCTACAGACTACATTTTCCATCACCCAGCTGGAGCAGGTTAAGGAGAGAATGGGAAGTGATTAAAGGTGAACCATCAAGAAGAAATAGGAGGCAATAGCTAGGAGAGACCAGGAATGAAGGGACAGTTTTGCTTTTTTAAAGATGAGAAACATTAGGGGCACCTGGGTGGCTCAGTCGGCTGAGCGTCTGACTTCGGCTCAGGGCATGATCTCGCAGTTCGTGAGTTCGATCCCTGCGTTGGGCTCTGTGCTGACAGCTTAGAGCCAGGAACCTGCTTCAGATTCTGTGTCTCCCTCTCTCTGCCCACTCATGCTCTGTCTCTGTCTCTCAAAAATGAATAAATGTTAAAAAAAATTTTAAGGATGAGAAATATTAGAGAATGTTTGTTCTTCCAATATAGGGAGAGAAAATAATGTTGCAAAATAGAGAGGGGAAGCTGCAAGACCACAAACGTTGAGAAAGCAAGAGGAATCCATGTACATGTTGGAGGGGGTAGAGGGAGGGGCATTGATGGAGCAGTACAATTGATACCACTCAACTGTATCATCAGATAACGGTTTCCCAGGACCAATGTCATCTCTTATGTTTTAATAAGTCAGTTAAACATGCTTACTTTTTTCAAGTAGGCCCCATGCCCAACATGGGGCTTGAACTCACAACCCTGAGAGTTGCATGCTCTACCGACTGAGGCAGCCAGGTACCCTAGACATCCTGAATTTTAATTTCTGTTCCTAAAAGGAGCAGTTCTATACTCTTTCAGAGTCGACATCATGGCCCTGTTGAAGAGACTTAGAATCCCCAACTAAAAAGTGGTGATCCTTGTTTAAGATGTAAATCAGAGGGATCCCATGCAATAGGAAAATGTTGAAGAAAAAGGTTTGATGGTAGTCCCCAAAATTCTATGTTAAAGCATTTAAGCAAACATATCTGTGTCTATTGCTGGTTGTTTTTTCCTGCACTTCTAGGATATCAAAATGAGACTGAGTTTTCTGGAGGCCAGAGGACTCATGGAGGATGTTTGTAGAGGAGGTAACAGAACAGAGAGGAGACTCTGAAGATGTCCCATGTGTGAGGCCCCAGGAAAGACGTAATAAAAGGTGGTGGAGCTAACAGAGCCAAAAGTACATTCATCTAGAGCTGACAGAATGAGATAAGGGATAGGGTGAGAGGGAACTATTCCAGTACTATAATTTAGTAAGAGTTTCCTGGAACTCCAATGCTAGTGAGATTAAGTAGTTATGGCCTAGTGGCGAGCTCATGGGAAAAAGCCAGAGGGAGAATTAACTTGTATTTGACATGAAACACATACTCTGTGGGTATTCATCAGAGTAAATTATATGCAGTGGGGACGTTTAAAAGCACTTCCTTTTTCTCCCTTAATGAATATGTACGGTTGGATCACATTGGACTGCCCTCTTAGTTTTTAGTAAACAATCAACAACTTCTGATGGCTATAATCTAGTCTATACTTATGATTAAATTTAGGTGAATGCACATTACCATAATCCCTAGGAATTGCATAATATTTCCCACCAACACTTAGCTCCCTGCTCTCTGCACAATGCAGGATCCCAGCCAGGCTGGCAGGCAGTGCTGTGGGAGAACGTGGGACCACGAAGATGGTTTGGCCTCTGGGGGAGCCTGGGAGCCCATGTGCACTGGCCCAGCTTCCCAAAGTAAAATGGAAGAACCTAGTTGACAGGGAGGGTGCTCAGGAGATACTCAGGATGGCCATCACCCCGCCTTGCTCTGCTACCCTGACAACACGGGCTGCTGGCCGCTAACAGACAGCATCTGTACAGTGCTAGCTAAGTCTCCATCTCTTCAGAAGAGTTGGGGCAACCGTGACTGGAAAAGGAAGCCTGCAAATGGAAGGCAATCAGACTGGAGGGGTGTGAAGTGTGCAGCCTGATGTCTGGCCTCCTATTCCTAGTGAGCCCACCTTCACACTTCTAGCTGTTCTTGTGGTAATGATACAGAACACGTTAAGGCGAGGGGCTCCATTCACAAGATGAAAATAGCCAGAGGATTCTAAGAAGTCTTTCTAATGGAGGAGAGGGAGCACTACCATATGCTCCGCTCATGCTCACAGCAAACCTGGAAGGCAGGCAGAGCAGGTGTGATTATCCACATTTTAGAACAAGGCACCGGAGACGTGAAGCGACTTACTGAAAGTCAGTGGCAAAGTAGGGATCAGGCTCCAAGTCTCCTGACTCTTAGACAAGGATTTGTTCCATCAAGACTTAGAATTACAAAGCATCTTAATTAGCACATATGAGTTAATGAAGATTTGAAGATAGGGAATCTGACATGAATTGCTACTCCCTCGATTATGAGCCAGTATTCAAGAGCAGCTACCTAATACAAGAAATTATAGAAAATAGTCTTTTAATGTGCGTACCTTGACTAAATTAATCCTAAAACTCTAACCACATCGTTTCTAAAAGCATTTCCCATTCTGTTCACATTCCTGGAATGTAGGTAGTGGTCCTGAAAATTTTATGTATTCTGCTGATGCAAGAGTATCTGATGGCAACAGGTGTTGTCAGTATCATCACAAATATAGGAGCATTGTGTGTTAGAACCATGAAAATACCCAGTTGTTACAGTCTTGAATCTTAACCTAAGCATATACGAGTAATAACTTGAACATCAACTTGTAAAGACAGGATGGGATAAAGAGACACAGAAAGGAGAGGGAGAATCCACAAATCAGTTGGGTCTGCCATTACTTCTCCCTGTCTACATACACTTTTGGCTTGTATTTCAGCTAGAGGTATGGAAAGGAGGTAAAAAAGAGCAAAACCCCAGCCACTTCCCATGGGCCAGGGGGCGGAGTCAGGAAAGGGCTCCTCTGTAACTTGCCATCTCTGCCAGCTCTGAAGGAAAGGAGCCTTCTGACTTTTGATGGCCTAAACAGTTTTTTGCAATACCATTTCCTTCTACCCAGTCTGAAACTTCTACCGTCAGAGTTGCTACAATATGGCACGGTTGCCAGGGGAAAGGGGATGTGCAGAGAAAGGTAATCATGAAGAGTAAACCTAACAGGGACAGAGTCTCCCCATTAGCAGAAGTTAGTTTATTATAATTAGCTGTCTCCTTAGAAGATAGAAATCAATCCTACGAATGTTTGTTGAATTTCTGCTACAGACTCAATGGTGTGGAGGCACTATGGGGCCACAGAAACCCCTGAAAGGGCTTGCAGTCCATTTGGGGATATAACTATGGTTAAAGATGTCAATGGATGACACCAAACCATATATAACTAATCACTAAGCTGTGCAACAAAAACCACAAGAACTATGGAATCAGAGAGAATGGGATCAAAGAAGGCTCCCCAGTATCCTGGCAAAGCTTCATGGAAATGTTTCCAAGATGAAAGAAGGAAGTGGTCACTGAAGTGTCACATCCTCTACTAGACTGGAGGGCAAGAACCAATATGAAAATGGATGGTTTTCTGGGAATAGGTGGGATATTATGAGTGTGACTACAGCATGATTTTGTCCAGAACCGAACTTGCCTACCTCCACCTAATTTAGTTAAGACACTGGAATGTGATAGTCTGGACAATTTGCCTGAGTGAATCCTGAACCAGTAAGTACCCTAAACTTTTTTTTCCCCTCAAACACACACACACACACACACACACACACACAACTTTAAATTCTTTTTGTTGGTCCAATGATGGTGACCTTTCCTAGGGTCTGCAGAAGACACGAGTGTGTTGGCTTATCTGTTTTGTATGGAACTACTGTACCTGAGCCTTGGGTCCATTGGTAAAGTAAGAGGCAAAGGTGAAGGGCTAAACTTGCAGGCAGGGTTTCTCCCCCTTGACACTGGCATTTGTGGCCAGATTATCCTTTGTTGTGGAAGGTTGTCCTGTGCATTGTAGGGTGTTTATCAGTGTCCTGGCTTCTGCCCACCACATGCTAGTATCATCTCTTCTCCCCAGTACCTCAGTCAGAGCAAGCAACACTGTCTCTAGCATTGCCAAATGTCTCCCACTGCTCTAAGGAATGGAATCCTACATTAAAGTGTCACAGTGGGGTGTCCCTAGCCCATGTGTCTGCCCCCTTCTCATCATCCACCACTTTTTAATCCTTGGGCGAAGCCGCTTTGTTTCAGCTGATGATATGTCTTGAAATCTGAAGAGAATTTAGAGTTGATCTAAGTCAAGTCTCCCCTTTAGGGATTAAGCCCCAGAAGGGAGTTCATTTCTCAGGACCAGTAAACCATGATTACAATCCCACCTCTTGAGTCCTTCAACACTTTCATTACACTGCCATTCAGATCTGTGGCTTATAGCATCAATCATCCAGCCTTCCCAGGGCTACTGGCTGCTTGTTGCAAGTAGTACAGCTTTGAGCTCACCTTCCCCGAAGGGGTGCCCAACATGCGCCTGCTAGGGATGGGTGTATCTATACTGTGGGTATTTGTTTTGAAAATAGTTCATTAAGGACCAGAAAAGTAAACTTAGATCACGTATTCATTCATCCAGCAAACGTTTCTAAAGTGTTTTTGTTGAATAGTAAGGACGCAAAGTCTCTGCTCATTATGGAGATGAGTGTACAAGCGAGACATAAAGAGATCATTATAACACATGAAAAAGAACAGGCATATTGTGGGTGCTGAAGCTGTGTGGAGGGGCACACGTAACCCTACAAAGGCAGGCAAGAAACACTTCTGGGAAGAGCAGGCCCCTGAACCACTTCTACAAGGGAGTGTGAGCAGTTAGCCAAACAGAGTAAGGAAGTAAGGCCGGACAAGAGCATTTCAGGTATGAGGGGAAGCAAGGAAGAAGCACATGGCCTAGAAACAATGCACAGTGGGCAGACACCAATGTTCTGGCCTTGGTGAGACGTAAGAGAAGAGGAGAGGTAAAAATCAGATTGAAAAGCCTTCACCGCTCTGCTGAAGAACTTGAATTCATTCCTGTAGGCAATGGGGCACCACTGAAAGATAGAGTCAAGGAGAATAAATGCAAGGCACAAGCACAAGTCAGGATGGTGCAGCAGTGTGGGAAGAGGGGACAAAACAGTTGGCTGGGGGCACAGAAGATGGGTCCATAAATATTTATGAGGATGTCAGAAACAGTTAAGAATGACTCTCTGCTGTCTAGTGCTGCTTTCCAATGAGACAGCAAACACAGAAAGAGAAGCAGTGGTGAGGGCTGGGAAGCTGCTGAGCCATCTTTGGAACATGGGCCTGAGGTACCCATGGGGCTCCAAGTGGGGTTATCCAATATGTCTATGGGGGGACAGATCCAGAAGATCTGGGTTGGAAAGTGCACTGGGAACAGGTGGATGGTGGATACAAGCACAGAACTGGCTGGTGTCACCCAGGGAGGGGAGGGGGATGAGGAATGACTGCAGGAACTGCAAATCTATAAGAAACACCTCTCTCCAGAAACCACCTTCTTGGTCAGTCCAACATTCCATTGAGAGGCATTTCAAGACTTTTGACCTCTGGTGGAACAGCCCACGTTGGTTTCCTTTGCACTTCAAAGGGAGGTGAGATGAGCAATAAGCAGAGTTACCTAGGCAGCTTATAAACTTTTGTTTCCCAGTTGCCCAGACAGCTTACAGACTTTTATTTCCCACCGCCAGACTCTCCCAAAGACACCAGAATGCTAGCTGGCACCCTGGCCCAGGAGCTAGGCTCCTTCTAATGAACTGTGAACCTAACATTTGTGGAAAACATTGTGCAACTTCTAAGGTTTGTGGTCAAATGCATTTATCCACAACTTAATTGTAAGTGTAGACCCTTAAGAACTAGATTATAGCTTACAGAGGTTGTTGACTGTTTATTGAAAACCAAAGGAGAGTTCACGTTGGTCATATATTTGCAGTTCTGTATATTTGCAGTAGGGGGAATAAGGTTTTCTTTGAAGAGCCCTCTCCGCATGTAATTTCCTCTGATGAATACCTATAGTTTCTGTGTTTCACATTAAACATAACTTGACTTTTCCCCCGGCTTTTTCTCATGAACTTGACCCTCTTTGTACATTAGAGATAATGTTACTTGCTCAAACCCTTCACAAATTCTTTTCAACTCCTTAGTCATTTCAACCCTTTTGGCAGCAATCACGTCTTTTGGTCATTCAGCTATTTAACCCCAGAATTAGATTCCTGTTCCTTGGGAAAGATGATAGTTTAAAAATTCTTTTTAACTTTACTTATTTTTTTAGAGAGAGAGAGAGAGTGAGTGGGGAGAGGGGCAGAGGGAGAGAGAGACAGAGACAGACAGAGAGAGAGAGAGAGAGAGAGAGAGAATCCCAAGCAGGCTCCAAATTCAGCATGGAGCCAGAAGCAGGGCTCAATCCCACGACCCTGAGATCATGACCTGAGCCAAAATCAAGAGTCAGACCCTCAGTTGACTGAGCCACCCAGGTACCCCGAAGATGATGGTTTAACTGAGGAGCATTTCCTAAAACACTTCGTGTTTTATTTCATATGCTCATTTTCAAAGTGCTTTCATGGAGAGTCATTTTGGCTTTTTCCCCTAAACTTTATAGGATCTCTTTTTACTGATGAAAAATAAAAGTATAGGGATGCAGGCAGCCCAGAAAGTGGGTGCAGGTGTGGGCATGGCTTCAGATCGGGTCTCCTGGCCCCACCCAGCCATAGGTGTTGTGGAGTAGAGGAAGATTCAGTGGTTCTTAAAGTATAAGAACAAAGATTTTTTTCCTCCTGTTTAAGAATGAGATACTGTATAACAGAATGAAGTCTCAGCTCCTTCTCCATGCATGTTGGACTCTTTTTTTTTTTTTTGAGAGAGAGAGAGAGAGAAAGAGAGAGAGAGAGAGAGAGAGAGCCTGTGCTCTGGCACATGTGTACAGGGGAGGCTCAGAGAGAGAATCAAGCAGGCTTCATGACCAGCACAGAGGGCTCAATTTATGACCGTGAGATCATGACCTGCGCCAAAATCAAGAGTTGGACACTTAACTGACTGAGCCACCTAGGCGCCCCATGGACTCTTGATTGTGCCTATGATGTGTGTGAGGTATACAAACTGGTAGCTTCCCAAAGGTCAGCTTGGTGACGGTCTGGAAACACAGTTCTTTTGTGAAATCCTCCCCAGTTTCTTTCAGCAGAACATAACCCTCTGAGACCTAGAGGGTCCTATAACTCATTGTCAGTCTGGGGAAGGAGACTGAGATTCAATTCTTAATTCTTCCCTATTCAGTTCAAAATATCCCCATAAGTCATTTCTGCTGTCTGAGCCTCAACTTTTCAATCTAAAAGGTAAAGGGTTGACGTAGATAGAGGTTTCTTGTGGTTGTGGGGGGCGGGTATGGACATATTCTTGGGAGCTACAGGTTCTTTATGAAAAGTTGTTTCTCAACTTTTTGATTTAAAAATTCCCAACCTACAGAAAAGTCACAAGAATGAGACAAGTACATCTGCACACCCTTCACTTAGACTCACTAATTTTGAGCCTTTTCTCTTTTATTGGATTTCACATTAATGAGAATTCATATGAGCTTTATCTGAATCCCTCAGCTGTCCCCTTATAACCAAGGGCTACTGCCCACCACCAAAGCTCGAGTGTCCGTTCACATTTATTGTCCCTTTGGCATTAGGCAGTACCGCTTTAATTTTCATGGTGATAGGGTTGTGGAGTGATGGTGGGGTTTGGAGCTGACGAGCAAGAAGGAATTCTTGAAGACATCTTTGGTGCAAAAAGGTGATTTTATTAAAGCACGGAGACAGGACCCATGAGCAGAAAGAGCCGCACTGGGGTTGTGAAGAGTGACTGGTTATATGCTATGGAGTTGGGGGAGGTAAAGTCAAGAGGAAGTTTCTTAAAGCGATTTCCATGTGCTAAAGAAGACTCCTAGGATACTGGATGCCTTGCTATTGTCAAGCTGAGGTTGTTTTTCCCTCCAGCAAAGCAATAACATTAATAAGACAGTAGGGAGTTCCTAGAGATGAGGCTATTGATAAGATTGTCCTTTTCTTGTAATTTTACCAAGGCATTTGTAAACTGATGGAGACTCTATCAGTTTAACCATTTGTTTTCTTTCCCTTTCCTTTGTCCTTGGGCAGCCAGGAGTGCCTGAGGAATGTCACACATGTGGATGGGGACGCTGATGGTGGGGTGTCAGCCGCCTTATGCTCCCTCATCAATGGGATACCAGAAAAAAACTGAATATTCACAATTATTCACATAAAGTGAAGGCCAAATGGTACCATGGGACCCGATATGAATGAAGGTTGTCTGGTAATTTTAACAAAGAAAAGAACAGGCATGTCAAACAAAGGAAGAAAACCTTCCCCATGGACCTCATTATTATATTGATATCATCAGTAGCGATTTAGTTTGAGCAAAACAGTATCATTTGGCAAATTAAATTAATGTTATGAAGTTAAACTGCATTGGTTTGGGAGTAATGCTTTTATAGAATTTATAAAACTGTTTTATTATAATTGTTCAAGAGCCTAAAGAATTTATATCCAGAAGAATGTTGGTGCAGACTTGAGTGGCACGGCAGTAAAAAGAAAACCAGGGGCATGCAAGAATGCATTACTGGGGAGCACATATGTGAATCCTGTTTGTAAACAGTGAGCCAGAACATTCAAGTTCAGGACATGTGTCTCCAGGCGTGCCTTGGACAGAGGAGTGGGAAGGAGATTAAGGCAGTTGAAATAAGTAAATTCCTTTACCCCATTTTGGCATATTGGAATTCTGTGTAAGATTTTGTTCAGAAAACAGGAGGTTGAATACCACAAATTTAGATTGTTTCTTTTTTTTTATTAGGCAAATATTTATTAAACTCAAATTCTATAGTAATTCGCATATTAAACATGAAGTAACCATCCATGGAGAATGCTGGTATCGCTGCCAAGAGAAAAGCACACATAGAGTTTTCAGCAGTGAACAGCCCTTCTGGAAGGTTATATGCAAAACAGAATTCACATACTACCTAATAGGAAAGCAAAGTTCCTGGTAGGAATCAATTGTTGGGACACAACTCAGAGTCTCTGAATTCATGTATGTCTAAAGAGCTGGGTCACTAAATGCCCTTTTGTTTTGAATAAATGTTCCATGAACGTTTGCACAGAAAACAGCCCTGTAAGTTAAAGATAGTGTCTCTGGAAATGGGCAGATTTGTCTACTTTTGAATATAATAGTTTCTTCTTCTGGAACAAACATCAGGCAGGTTTGCTTACTGTCCATTATAAAAGATTCAAGTTACTTAAGTTCAGGGTTTTTCAGAGATGAAATAAAATTTACTGCATACAACATCACCCCCATGGGACTTGGGAAGAAGCTCATACTACTTTCTGTGTTGTGAGTAATAAAGTCCTTTGTCTCTGACCAAGCAGTCTCATGTCTTCTGTTAGCACCCATGAAACTATGGCAAGTTTATTAGCTTACAAATAGGGTAAAAAATCTTAGATCTTTAGCAGTTCTTAATACTAATTGATAAATATCCAATATTTACAGTTTTAACAAACATCACTAGAAAGAAGGGGATGAGGTTGAGGTCCTGTTTTATGCAGAAAGCAGATACTATGTTCCCTGACTACTGAGAGGGGACTTAGGAATCACAACCCTTGGAAGCTATAAGGAAGCTTGCTGTGTACTGACGGAAGAAGAAAATCAGTGCACCATGCCCCACTGTGGAGTCTGAATTTACACTATTTACATTTATACTATTTATACTAAGTGAATTTCTAACTAACTAAAGAGACTGATTGGATTACCTAAAGGAGATAATGGAGAGAATGGGCAAGATGCAATAAATGATAAGATTAATAGCTGAGCATTTTCCAGAAGTTAAGAAAAACAAGAAAGTGAAAATGAAGGAAGCAAGTTGTGCCTTAGCTTCATTTGAGGCTTCTTACTCCACTTTAGTCACACTGGTTAGTTTTCACTTTCTTAAACATGCTGAGCTCTTTTGCACTCCCAAGGCCACCACACAAGCTGTTCCTACCTAAAATGTTATGACCCTTCCTCTTTACCATGGTAGGCTTCTTCTCATCCTTCAACATCAGTGGCACCTTCTCTGAAAATTCTTCTATGACCGTTTTTTCTCTCTAAAATGGTCTCATTTCCCTTATTCTTCATAAAGCTTCTTGCTTATTTCCATGGACTATGATTACTGTATTGATTTATACATCTACTTGTTTATTATTGTCTTTCATGGTAAAATCTGAGACTATCTTCATACTCTCCATTGTATCCTGTCTTGGCCAGTTTGGACTTCTATAACAAAGTACCACAAACTGGATAACTTATAATCAATAGAAATTTATTTATCGCCATTCTGGAGACTGGAATTCTAAGATCAGGATGCCAGCATCGTTGGGTTCCAGTGAGGGCCTTCTTCTGGATTGCAGAATTCTTGTGTACCCTTTACATGACAGAAGGGGTGAGAGAGCTCTCTTGGGCTCTTTTTATAAAGACATCAATCCCATTTGTGAGAAGCTCCACTGTCATGACCTAACTACCTCCCAAAGGCCTACTTCCTAACACGATCACACTAGGGATTAAGACTTCATCATATGAATTTGGTGTGGGGAGGCATGCACAGTCAGACCATTGTATATCCCCACTGCTCAGCACAATGCCTAGCACATGGCAAGCTCTCCATAAGTATTAGTTGACTGAATAAATCTATTACTGAATAAAGCACTTAAACCATTTGAACATAAGATTAAATAAATATGTAATTATAGTTATAGAACTATTATGTATTTTTATATATAACTATAGAATGATTGAAAAGAAAATACCCTTGTAATAAAATAAATAATAACAACAACAACAACTCCAACAAAGTCCATGGGTGGCCGAAAGCTGTTGAGAGAAATATTTTCAGGGGGATAATTTCAATAGACACAGTTTCATTTCTGAGTCGATAAACTGGAAAATGTAAGTGTGAGCATATTAGTGAAAATTAAAAAGTTAAACCCCAAATGGAATGCAAAACAGACTATGTCCTTTCCAAGTTATTAAAATGAGCCAAAGATATTGAGAAAATTGACCACACCCTAAAAACTGAGAAAGCTACTTCTTTAAAGAATACCAGACCAAAACAAATTCAAGGATGCATTCTTTAAATCTGTATTGACTAACTCATTTCTATGGTGTTTAAACTTTTCTAAAGCACTAAGAAAGACAAGTCACTCTTATGAATATTGATGAAAAGATCCTATATAATTATAACTCAGAATCAAGCAGTGTGCAAAAACAATAACACACTGAAGGAGGTTCATTCTGATTTAACAAAGAAGATCATATAATTTGTTGTCAAAATCAGAACTTTTTTGAAAGTAAAAGAGGTGTTATTAATAATTATTCTCTATACCCAACATTGAACCTAAATGATATTGGTATTGACTCTATACTCAAAATATATAAAAAATTCAACTACCTCTCCCTATATAATCTGATTTCAACTCTGTCTGAACCATAATAATCTCTCTCCTGATTTTCTGCATTAGGCCTCAACTGGTTTCTCAGCTTTTGCTGCTGCCCATTATGATTTCTGTTACTGTCTTCTCAATAGTGCAACTGGAAGAATCCTTTTAAGATGTACATCAGATTACAGCCCTTTCTGCCCAGAACTTTCTGATGTCATTCCATATCACTCAGAATAAAAGCCACAGTCCATTTGGTCGATAAGGTTCAATATGATTTAACCTTCTCCTCCCTGTTCCCTGCCGCCACTGCTTTCCCTCTAGCTAATTCCACTAATATTCCTGCTGTTCTTTGAACTTATCAATTAATTTCCTGTTTTAGGCCCTTATAACTGGCTCGTCTCTCTACCTGGAATGTTCTCCCCAGAGATATCAGCCTGGCTTATCTCTTTCAAGGCTTTGTTATAATGTTACCTTTTATTTTTATTTGTATTTATTTTTTTACTTTCTATAATTTATTTATTTTTTATAATTTACATCCAAGTTAGTTAGCTTATGGTGTAACAATGATTTCAGGAGTAGATTCCTTAAGCCTTTTATCCATTTAGCCCATCCCCCCTCCCAGAACCCCTCTAGCAACCCTCTGTTCTCTATATTTAAGAGTCTTTTATGTTTTGTCCCCCTCCTTGTTTTTATATTATTTTTGCTTCCCTTCCCTTATGTTCATCTGTTTTGTATCTTAAAGTCCTCATATGAATGAAGTCATATGATATTTGTCTTTCTCTGACTGACTAATTTCACTTAGCATAATACCTTCCAGTTCCATCCATGTAGTTGCAAATGGCAAGATTTCATTCTCTTTGATTGCCGAATAATACTCCATTGTATATACAAACCACATCTTCTTTATCCATTCATCCATCAGTGGACATTTGGGCTCTTTCCATATTTTGGCTACTGTTGATAGTGCTGCTGTAAACATGGGGGTGCATGTGTCCCTTCGAAACAGCACACCTGTATCCCTTGGATAAATGTCTAGTAGTGCAATTGCTGGGTTGTAGGGTAGTTCTATTTTTAGTTTTTTGAGGAACCTCCATACTGTTTCCCAGAGTGGCCGCACCAGTTTGCACTCCCAGAATTAGATTATTTCTAACAATCCTTTCAGCTTTCACAACTAAAACCTGACAGTGGTAGCTGTGGACCCTCTCCCATTCCCACTCACCCCCCTATCTCACTGTTTTTAGTGGGTGTTACATGAGGTTTTATGAGCATGCATGTGTATGAGGGTTCTCCAGAGAAACAGAATGAATAGGAGATTATATAGAGAGAGTATATATGATAAGGAGAAAGAGAGATTTATTTTGAGGAATTGGCTCACACAAGTGTGGAAGTAAAAGTCCAAAATCTGCAGCGTAGGCCAGCTGACGCTTTACCGACTGAGCCACCCAGGTGCCCCTAGAAGAGACAGGGGCAAAGTCAGGGGATTTTGACAGGGAAAGTCAAAACCTCTGACAATATCTGGACAGATTTCCTTAACCTGAGACTGTCTAAAGCAACAGCAGGATTTGCTGAGAGTGAACTTACACTCTGAGATCTAATGAATGGCATGGATTTTCCTGGACACCATTTAGGTATTCTAATATACAAGATAAAAAAAGTTACCATGAAGCTTTGCCACAACCCTGCAGGCTCCTCACTGGCTGAATGATGAGAGCCTTAGTCATTAAGCAAAAAGTCTTGGTTCCAATTTAATCTGATCCTCAGCTTCTTGTATCATCTATCTGCTGCTGATATATCCTGAGTACCTCCTTTCCTACCTCTCCTGGGAATGGCTTCTCCCTCTGTTCAATATCAACGCGCTGCTTCCTCCCAGCAGGCCTACTGGAGGGCTCTTAAAACCTCCTTTTGCACAATGGACTAACTTCCTGATTGAAGAGGAAGCTGAACATGGTGCCCCCCACCCCATCCCCGTTCCCGGTGCCACTTATGTACTCACATTTGACCTAGTCAGAGTTCAACACATTATGGTTTTATTCTGTGCTTTGGTGTTAAATGTTTTTATTCTGCTTCCCAAATAACTCTGCCTACAGTTTGTGTCCTCCAGTGTCATCTCTGTATAAAGCACTCTGTGTGTAAACAGCTCTGCATAGAGCGCCTGTTTCATTGCACCTTGTGTGAACAATTGCATAATACATGCTTTAGAAAGGGGCGCCTGGGTGGCTCAGTGGGTTAAGCATCTGACTATTGATTTTGGCTCAGGTCGTGATCTCACAGCTTCGTGGATTCCAACCCTGCATCGGACTCTGTGCTGATGATGTGGGGCCTGCTTAGGATTCTCTCTCTCTCTCCCTGTCTCAATGCCCTTCCCCCTTCCCCCACTCACACTGTGTACTCACTATTTTGAGAGACAGCTCTCAAAATAAGTAGATAAACTTAAATATATATATACATGCTTTAGAAAGATTTTCTCCCATTCTAAAAGAAAAATGTGCTCTTTAGAAGACATACGAGAAACACATAAAAGGAGAAATAGGGTATGGCTACTAATTTCACCACTATTAACATCTGAAGTACTGTATTCAGTTTAAAAATGCAGAAAAATAGAGAGTAATTAAATCACCCCTCACAGAACCACGTTACTATTTTGTCTTAAAAGGCTGGCAAAGACCTTTTATTTTATAAAAGAAATGGAACATTGCATATAAAGCTGAGGTCACCTTTTTTCTTCCCGAGTCCTGCTCCCTCCCCTGGCCAGTGGTAACTGAATCCTGGGGGGAGGATGAGGTAAGAGGAGGACAGAGAAGGAAGTTAGCACAGGAGTCTGAAACATACACAGCCAATAAGAAGGCCAAGCGTCAGGCAGTCCCATCGCCTGATGCTCAGCCCAGCACTTCTCCAAAAGGAGCCAAAGTATCTTGACACCAAGCTTAGGGTGCCAGTCCTGAAGGCCAGGCTCTGAGTCAAAGTGTGGGGTCCCTACAGACCTCATGATCATTTCTCACTGAACATTGCTTATATTAGTTTCCCAGAGCTTGGGATAAAAGCCATTTGGGAAACAAAAGGGAGATTTGGGTTGGAACTCAGACCACCAGGAAGCTCCCGATCTGGCTCCTTCCTGGTGCAAGTGTAGCTCACACGGTGGCCCCACGCCAGGACTCTGCAGGGAGGTTTCCATGGGCATCAATAGGCCTACATCAAAATTCCAGGGCACGGACTCGGGTTCCAAACAGAAAGTGACTCTCTGAACAAAGAATGAACCTGGAGCATTCAGTCTTTTCCCCCTTCCCCAGCCCACACTCGGGAGCCCCTCCTTAACCCCCTCAGCACCCTTGGGGTTTGCTCAGTGGATGAGAGGCCACACCTCTCAGGGAGGTGGGAGCTGGGCCTTCTTCCCTTGTAAGCATCAACAAGGCAGAGTGTTGCCCCTGGAAACCGGGTAGCTCCCTGTCCTGTCCTAACAGGAAACGCTGTGAGGGGAATGTGAGGCCACCACATTCTTCTTCTGGGCCATCGTGTCTAGCTCCAATTTGTGACACCTCTGCTTCTGAAATAGGGCAGAACGGTGACTGGGGGGGTGGAGGGGGATCTCCAGCCCTGGATCCTCACTGAGCATTGTTCTGAGTGGTTCATTCTGGATGGCACCACAGAGAGGGTGTCCGAAGCCCAGATTTCTTACTATGGAATTATCCTCTAATTTAAATTTAAACCAATGTAATGAAAAAGACACCTAAGTTACCAGACTCTCAAAAGCTTAAGAAAATGTATTTTATTCTAGCCCAAGTGACCCGCCCAAGATCATGAAATGAATAAAATTCACAATGTCTATAGTGTTGCCAATTAATTCCTTTACATTTTGGTCTTTGCAAGTGAAAAACTGAAATTTCAAATAAATTACTATTGACATGTATCTTTTCTTTTTCATGGATGAGGCATTAAAGAATGCTTACATGACAAACAATACTTTTTATAATAATATTTTGACAGCACTTTACTGTTTCAAGTCATATGCACATAATCTCATTTGCTTGTTTGGATGTTTGGTTCTTGCTGCCTGCTTCTGTCTGTGCAGAAGTCTGTGCAGAAGTCGACTCAGTGGTGGCCCCTGTTTAATCTCCAATGTCCCGTGCTTGGCACAGATGCTCCTGAGCTGTTCTTCTTTTCTAAAAGAAAAGAAAGCTTTCTTTCACTGATCTGAAGCACAACTTCCAAGGGTAGATTGAACTACATGAAATCACTGTTTTCATAAGTCAGAAATGTTGGCTTGTTGGTAACTTCATATGGGGCAACTCAATATTTTGGTCTAAACAAAGTTTGAGAACAAAGATGGGTTCACTAAAAGTCTGCCTTGTCTGAATCTTCCTTTTATGGATTGCAAGAAGGTGGAAACTATTCCAAATGCTTTAAATGTGTTAGTTCCTTTAATCCTCACCGTAACCTCATAGAATTTACCCTTCTCATTAGCCACCTGTTACAAATAGGGAAACCAAGGCCAAGCAAGATTTAATACTTCACCCTCGCCTCACCAGCGAGGATGTGCCTGAGACCTGCTTTGGGCCTGGGTCTGACGCCTGGGCTTTTCGCTCTGTTTCATTGTCTTCTCACCTAAGGAAACCAGAGAATGAAGAACCAGATGGGAGTGGACCGGGGAGAGGAAAAATAATTTGTATGAATGTCTGCAGGAGTTTGCATATTGTCAATTAAAGGAAAGGTAAACCCTCACTAAAATGGCTGACGCCATAGGAAATGTATCAGCTACCTAATAAGACATCTAGAGATTGGGCAGTGACAGGACTAATTTTGTAGAACAGCAATGTTCTCTAGAATACTGTTTTATTTTTCTATAAAAGCAATGTTCATCAAGGGCCAAATTGCCTCCATGTTTACTTTCTGCCATCCTCCACACATTGCTTTGTTCACTAGGCTGTTTCTCTTCTTGGGTCCAAATGGTTGCAGTGGTTCCAGGCTTCATACGCCAAGAACAATATCCAGGCAGAAAAAGGGAATCAGCCCTGTCTTATGTCTCTCTTTAAGATTGAGGAAAACCTTCCCTTCTTGAGGCTCCTCAATAGCCTTCTCACATCTCATGGTTCAGACATTGGTTTACGCCGGTTGTAAGACGATGCATAAACCCATGAAACTATGGCAAGTTTATTAGCTTACAAATAGGGTAAAAAATCTTAGATCTTTAGCAGTTCTTGACACTAACTGATAAATATCCAATATTTACAGTTTTAACAAACATCACTAGAAAAAAGGGGATGAGGTTGAGGTCCACAAACTTGACAAAAAAAAGGAAATCACCATGACTGGATTAGACAAAACCAAAATTCTCCTTTGGGCCTGTACTGGGTCCTAGACTGCTCTGAAGGTCAGGGCCATGCAGAGGAGAGGGAAACAAAACTCCAGTTTTGTTTGCAGGGAAGAAGGTAAGGGATAGCTGCCACAGATAAGCTCAGAGCTGGGCTGTAGAAAATGGAGTTAAACATTTGGAACTGGCCAGAGGTGGGGCCAGAATGAAAATTCCTGTGAATAAATGGGGAATGCTTTGGCAATTCAAACAGCCTGAAATACTTATGACCTGATTTTATTGGGCTGATAACAATTGGTAAGTGGTGTACAGAGGAGATTAATTAGCACAGTAGTTTTGAAATTTGGCTATGTATTTATTCATTTAAAATTAACAATAATAAACCCATTACCTAGTAACACAAATGACATTTCTTAGACTATATTTGAAACTATATTTTCTACTTAATAGAACAGCCTTGTTTTACATTTTAATGTATTTTATTTCTCCGTAATATCTGAGTTAATAAGAGATAGCTCCCATATCTGCTTTTGCATTCAATATGTTATGATTGTTATTTTGGTGGATGAATGTGAAAAAAATCCAGCCTCACAGGGATAGATAGTTGGAAAAGGGAGAAGAATTTTGGTAGCTATTTTAGAGAATTATGGATATACTTTGATACTACACTAAAACTTGACCAGAGATAGTATTTAGTGGTTAGCTGCAGTGTGGAATCAGAAACCACAATAATGAACTTCCATACTTTGTTACATTAAAATCCATTGGTCTATTTGACACTTTGAATGGACAACTTATTCATGAATGTTTCTATAACATCATACAGTTTTCATTTGAAAAATCTTTATTTAATGAGTTATACAGATCTTCTAAACGTTGATTATTTCATACAATACAAAATAATGAATGAATATCACCATCCATCCAAAAGGAATGTATTGGGGGGTGCTTTGGTGACTCAGTTGGTTAAGCATTCAACTCTTGATCTCTATTCACGTCATTACCTCACAGTTCATGGGGTCGAGCCCCACGTCAAGCTCCGTGCTGACAGCATGGAACCTGCTTGGGATTGTCTCTCCGTCTCTCTGTCCCTTCCCCTCTTACACTCTCTCTCTCAAAATAAATAAACTTAAAAAAAAAAAAAAGGAATATATTAGGAAGCTGTCAAACTCACGGTGGTGAATTCAAGTTTTATAAGTATTCTAATTTTCCCCTGAAAGTTCGCTTTAATGATTGGTAAGAAAAATGATCAATTATTTTTCTTAAAATAAAAGGTTTATTTTGTTCATTTTCAGTATGATGTCTGCCAAATGCCCAAGCCTGAACAATCATAACTTGTCTATCTGCCATTCTTTCAAGTGAAGAACATCATGGTGTTCCATAACAAAAGTATGTTGTTTAGTTCACAACTGAAACAGTTGCACAGATGCTCTTCTTTGAGGGACCATAATAGTTCCACCTGCAGCACAAACACCATTTTGCCACGCAGAAATATTGCAAAGATATGCAGTCAAGGAGTTGAGTTTTCATGAAATTAACAACGTTTCTAGCTTCATTAAAGACATTCCTAAGTGAAACTGGTTTTTGTTTGGTTTTGTTTCTTAACTGCACAGTGAAGAATACTGAACAATTTAACACCACTGCCTTGAGTCATGCTAAAGTGCCAGCAGTTTTATTCACCTTGGCTTTTGTATCATCCACGCAAATGTCAACAGACTTGTTCCAGGATAAACCATGGGATTCAAAAAAGTTACTCAGCACTTCGTGTTTCTTGCCAAGCAACAAATTTTTTGTCAAAAAAGTTATTCAACTCTTTGTGTTGGTTGCCAAGTGTTCCCATAAAAGATCGTTGATGATTTTTAGTTGGGGCTGACAACGGATGAATACATGGAAAACAGCAAGCCTAGCCACATCTATAGGTTTATCCCATTGGTATAGCAAAAGTACAATTTCTGCAAATGAGATATTAACTTAGTTATCATATTGGGAGCCAAATCAATACAGCTACAAGTGACCGTGTCACTGGAAAGCAGCACTATCATCATTCCCTTTTCTGAGCTTTTATTCAGAAGGCATTCAGCAATCTCAACTGCAAAGACTTTTTTTTTTTTTAATTTTTTTTTTAACGTTTATTTATTTTTGAGACAGAGAGAGACAGAGCATGAACGGGGGAGGGGCAGAGAGAGAGGGAGACACAGAATCGGAAGCAGGCTCCAGGCTCTGAGCCATCAGCCCAGAGCCTGACGTGGGGCTCGAACTCACTGACCGCAAGATCGTGACCTGAGCTGAAGTCGGACGCTTAACCGACTGAGCCACCCAGGCGCCCCTGCAAAGACTTTTTAAGTCTTTCAACTACTGGGTGTACTTCTCCAGCCAATGTAATAAGATAATTTACTCTGTTAGGTGCTTTGGAGGTTTTCTCATTTCTAATATGAAAAGCTGTAAAGGATAATTTTTAGTTTTTAAAGAATTTATCACATCTACGCTTAAAATATTTCAGTTCCTGGGGTGCCTGAGTGGCTCAGTCAGTTACGACTCAGGTCATGATCTCACAGTTCGTGAGTTCGAGCCCTGCGTTGGGCTCTGTGCTAATGATGCTGATTCTCTCTCCCTCTCTCCCTCTTTCTCTGCCCCTCCTCTGCTCTCTCTATCTCTTTCTCAAAATAAGTAAATAAACTTAAAAAAATTTTTTTAAGAAAATATTTTATTTATTTTTTCTTTCAATGCAGAGTGGCTGGTTTCCAAGTGATACCACAACTTAATTGGCACCATAATACTTTCCTTTTTTAAATTAATAAACTTAATTTTTAAAGCAGTTTTGAGTTCACAGCAAAGCTGAGCAGAGAGTACAGAGTTCCCAAATCCTCCCTGTCTCTCCCTGCAACACACATCCTCCCCAGCTATCCCTCTGTGGTATCTTGCACCACAGTAGTATATTTGTTACAATTGTTAAATTTACCTTGACACATTATTATCATCCAAAGTCTATAGTTTACAAGGGGATTCACTCTTGGTGTTGTACATTCTTGGGTTTTGACAAATGTATAGTGACATGTACCCACTATTTCAGTATCATACAGAATAGTTTCACTGCCCTAAAATTCCTCTTTGCTTTCCCAGTCCTCTTTACTTGAGCAACCACTAATCTTTACTGTCTCCATGGTTTTGCCTTTTCCAGAATTTCATGTATTGGAATTATACAGTATGTAGCCTTTTCAGATTGACTTCTTTCACATTGTAATATGCATCTAAGTTTCCTGCATGTCTTGTCATGGCTTGATAGGTTATCTCTTTTTAGCACTGAGTAATATTCCATTGTCTAGATGTACCACAGTTCATGCATTCACCAACCAAAGGATATCTTGATTGCTTTCAAGTTTGGGCATTTATGAATAAAGCTGTTATAAATATCTGCATACAGGTTTTCCTATAGACATAAGTTTTCAATTCATTAAGTATAAATACCAAGGAATGCCACTGCTGGATTATGTGGGAAAAGCATGGTTAATTTTGCAAGAAAGTGCCAAACTGTTTTCCAAAATGTACTATTTTGCATTCCCACCAGCAAGGAATGTGTATTCTAATAAGCAGGTACTGGTATTTCATTATTATTTTAATTTATAATTTTTAAATGACATATCATGTTGAACATCTTTTCATATGCTTACTTCCCATCTGTATATGTTCTTTGCTGAGGTGTATGGTCAGATCTTTTGTCCATTTCTTAATTGGGTTGTTCATTTTCTTATTGTTGAGTTTCAAGGGTTCTTTGTATATTTTGGATAACAGTTCTTTATCAGATGTTTCTTTTGCAAATATTTTGTATCAATTTGTGGCCTATGTTCTCATTGTCTTGACATTGTTCTTCACAGAGTGGAAGTTTTTAACTTCCACTCAACAGCTCAACAACTATTTCTTCCATGGCTCAACAACTATTTCTTCCATGGCTTGTGTCTACAGGTCATCACCAAACCCGGGGTCATATAGGTTTTCTCTTTTGTTATCTTCCAGGAATTTTGTCAATTTTTAAATACATGTTTAGGCCCATGATCCCTTTTGAGTTGATTTTGAAGGTCTGTGTCTAGATTCATTTATTTGCATACGGTTGTCCAGTTGCTCCAGTACCACTTTTTGAAGAGACTATTTTTGCTTTGTTGTATTGCCTTTACTCCTTCTGTCAAAGATCAATTTACTATCTTTGTGCGAGTCTATTTCTGGGGTCTCTGTTGTATGCCATTGATCTATTTGTTTATTCTTTCACTAATATCACACTGTCCCGATTACTATAGCCTTATAGTAAGTCTTGAGGTCAGGTAATGTCAGTCCTCCAACTTTGTTCTCTTTTAATATTGAGTTGTTATTCTGGGTCTTTTGCCTCTTTACATAAACTTTAGAGTCAGTTTGTTGGTATCCACAAGATAACATCCTGGAATTCTCATTGGGATTGCATTGAAACTATAGATCAAATTGGAAAGAACAGACATCATGACAATATTGAGTTTTCCTACCCATGAATACAGAATCTCTCTCTCCCTTTTTTAGTCCATCTTTAACATCTTTCATTAGAGTTTTGTAGTTTGCCTCATAGAGATCTTGATTATATTTCATTAGGCTTATACCTATTTCATTTTGAGGGTGCTAATGTAAATAGTATTATGTTTTTTATTTCAGGTTCCACTTAGGGGTGCCTGAGTGGCTCAGTTGGTTAAGCTTCTGACTCTTGATTTCAGCTCAGGTCATGGTCTCATGGTTTGTGGTTTCGAGCCCCTTGTTTGGCTCCGTGCTGACAGCATGGAGCCTGCTTGGGATTCTCTCCCTCTCTCTCTGCCCCTCTCTCACTCACTTGCTCTCTCTCTCTCTCTCTCTCTCTCAAATTAATAAACATTTAAAAAAAAGTTCCGCTTGTTCATTGCTGGTATGTAGGAAAGTAATTGACTTTTGTATATTAACCTTGTATCCAGCAACCTTGCTACACCATTAATTAGTTCCAGTAGTATTTTTAGTTGATTATTTCACACTTTCTACATTGATGATCATGTCATCTACAAACATAGAGAGCTTTATTTATCTCAGTCTGTAAACCTTTTATTTCTTTCTCTTATCTTATTGCATTAGCTAGAGTTTTCGATGTGATGTTGAAAAGCAGTGGTGAGAGGGAACATCTTTGCCTTGTTCCTGATCTTAGAGGGAAATCATTGAATTTCTCACCATTAAGTATGGTGTTAGCTACAGGATTTTGTAAATATTCTTCATCAAGTTGAGGAAGTTCCCCTCTACTCCTAGTTTACTTAGAGTTTTCATCATGAATGAGTATAGGATTTTATTAAATGCTTTTCTGTACCTATTGAGCCTTCAATACCTGGGATGAATCCCACTTAGTTGTGGTATACAATTTTTTTTCATACATTGTTAGATTTGATTTGTTAATATTTTGTTGAGGATTTTTGTATCTATGTTCATGAGAGATATTGGTCTATAGCTTTCTTTTCTTGTAATGTGTTTGTCTGGTTTTGGTAGTAGGGCTATTCTGGCCTCATAGACTGAGTTGGGAAGAGTGTTTCCTCTGTTTCTATCCTCTGAAAGAGATTATAGAGAAATGGTATAATTTCTTCTTTAATGTTTGGTAGAATTCACCAGTGAACCCATCTAGGCCTGGTGTTTCCTGTTTTGGAGGGTTATTAATTATTGATAAGATTTGATTAGTAGATATAGGCCTATTCAGATATTTTTTTTTAATGTTTATTTATTTTTGAGAGAGAGAGAGAGAATAGGGGTGGGTCAGAGAGAGACACACACACACACAGAATCTGAAGCAGGCTCCAGGCTCCCAGCTGTCAGCACAGAGCCCAGTGCAGATCTACGAGATCATGACTTGAGCTAAAGTCAGATGCTTAATTGATTGAGCCACCCAGGCACCCCCAGATCATTTCTTTCTCCTTGTGTGAGTTTTGGCAGATTGTGTCTTTCAAGGTTCATTTCATCTAGAGATGAAATTGATTTGGATTAAATTTTCTCTTCTTTTTCTGATTTCCTAAAGGAAAAACTTAGATAATTGATTTTATACCTTATTCTTTTCTAGTAAATGCATTCTGTGGTATAAATTTCTCTCTAAGCACCACTTCCACTGTATGTTACAAAATTTAATAAGTTGTATTTTCAGTTTCATTTAGTTCAAAAATTTTAGATTCTCTTGATATTTCTTTTTTGACCCACAGATTGTTTATAAGTGTGCAGTTTAATTTCCAAGTACTTGGGGTATTTCGCAGTATTTTTCTTTTATTGATTTCTTTATTTAATTCAATTGTGGTCTGAGAGCAGACAATGTATGATTTCTATTCTTTTAGATGTGTTAAGGTGTCTTTTATGGCCCATAAGGTTGTCTATCTTCCTGAGTGTTCCATGTGAACTTGAGGAGAATGTGAAATCTTCTCTTGTTGGATGAAGTGATCTATAGATTATAGATTTCAGTTATACCTAATTGATGGATGGTGCTGTCAAGGTTCAACTATGTCTTTACTGATTTTCTGCCTGTTAGATCTGTCCATTTCTGATAAAGGAGTGTTATATATATAAACATATATAATTGAATCTACTGTTGGTATCACTATTTTGAACAGACTGTTATCTGTTAGATTAATTTTCTTTCTTTTTCTTTAAAGGCAATGGATTCCTTTAAAACAATTTTTTTAACTTTTTTATTTATTTTTGAGAGATAGAGAGAGACAGAGTGTGAGTGGGGGAGGGGCAGAGAGAGAGGGAGACAAAGAATCCGAAGCAGGCTCCAAGCTCTAAGCTATCAGCACAGAGCCCAACACAGGGCTCAAACCCACAAACTGTGAGATCATGACCTGAGCTGAAGCCAGACGCTCAACCAACTGAGCCACCCAGGAGCCCTGTTAGATTAATTTTAAAAAGGTTTTATGTTACCTTCACTTATTCTTTCTCTGATACCTTTTTTTCTTTATGTAGATCTGAGTTTCTGACCTATATCATTTTCCTTCTCTCTTAAGAACTTTTTTTTTAGGGGCGACTGGGTGGTTCAGTCAGAGCCTGGAGCTTACTTTGGATTATGTGTCTCCCTCTCTCTCTCTCTGTCCCTCCCCTGCTCACACTCTGTATCTCTCAAAAATAAATAAACATTAAAAAAGGAACTTTAAAAAAAAACATTTATTGCAAGGCAGTAATGACAACAAACTGACAACAAATTCCCCCAAGTTTTATTTATGTGAGAAAGTATTTTTCTTTCTCTTTTGAAGGATAATGTCATAGGGTACATTATTTTAGGTTGGTGGGTTTTCTTTTCTCAACATGTAAATATTTCACTATGCTCTCTCTTGCTTGCATGGTTTCTGAGGAGAAGTCAGATGTAATTCTTATCTTTACTTTTCTATAGGTAACTTTTTAAAAAATCTACCTTCCTTCAAGATTTTTTTGTTATCTTTGCTTTTCTGCAGTTTGAATATAATATTCATAGGTGCAATTTTTTGGCTTTTAACTGGCTTGGTGTTCTCTGACCTTCCTGGATCTGTGTTTTGGTGTCTGACATTAATTTGGAGCAATCTTCAGTCAGTATTTCTTCATATATTGCTTCTGTTTTTTTCTCTCTTTCTTCTTCAGGTTTTTTTTTTTTTTAGATTTTTTTTTTTTTTTTAAGTAATCTTTACATCCAATGTAGGGCTCAAACTCACAAGCCCAAGATCAAGAATCACATGTTCTACTGACTGAGCTAGCCAGGTGCCTAACCTTATGGCTTTCCCATTGCATATAGGTCACATCTTTTGTAGTTGTCTCACAGTTCTTGGATATTTTGTTCTGTCTTCTTTTTTCTTTTTCTTTCTTTCTTTCTTTCTTTCTTTCTTTCTTTCTTTCTTTCTCCTTCTTCTTTTTTTTAGAGAGAGAGAGAGAGACAGAGACAGAGAGAGAGAGAGAGAGACAGCAAGGGAGGGACAGAGAGAGAGGGGGAGAGAGAGTCCTAAGCTGGCTCCATGCTCAGTGTGGAGCCTGATGTGTGGCTTGTTTCCATAAACCGTTAGATCATGACCTGAGCTGAAATCAATAGACAGACATTTAACTGACTGAGCCACCCAGGTGTCCCTGTTCGGTCTTTTTTTCTGGTCTTCTCTCTCTCTCTCTTTTTCAGTTTTGGAAGTTTCTATTGTAATATCCTCAAGCATAGAGATTCTTCCTGTGTCTACTCTACTGATGAGCACATCAGTGGCATTCTTCATTTCTGTTTCAGTGTTTGTTTATCTCTGGCATTTTTTTTTTATATTTTCTTAGAATTAACATCCTTCTTTTTACATTATCCATCCATTCTTGCATGTTGTCTGCTTTTTCCATTAAAGCTCCTAGCATTTTAATCACAGTTTAAAAAATTCCTGGTCTGATAATTCCAACATTCTTGACATAACTGACTCTGGTTCCCATGTTTTCTCAGTCACTTCAAAGTGTGTGTTTTTGCCTTTTAACATGCCTTGCTGTTTTTTGTTGAAAGGTGAGCATGACAAACTGAGTAAATAGGTTGATGGTTATATAATGGTAAAGTATGGGAAGAAGGGTAGCATTCTGCAGTCACATGGGTAGGTCTCAGTCTTTTGAGCCTGTACCACTGAACTGTGAACCTCCCCAGTGCTTCTCAGTTCTCTCCTCTCCTTTGGTGGGACAGGATGGCTAGAGGGGGTTAGAGTTGGATGTTTCTCTTCTTCCATGTGGAAAGCTGGAGGGAACTGGGGGTTAGGTATTTCCCTTCTCCAAGATCAGTTAGGTTCTGATAAAACCTTAGCAGGTTAGGCTCTGGGTATATATATAGCTTCTCCTGAGGGCAGATCTTGTTAAGAAGAACAGAATTCTCTGGGTATATCAAAATGGTTACTTTTCCCCTCCCCCTGTTGGAAGCACAACATTTTTTTTCTTTCTAATATTCACTGTTAGGACCTAGGTAAAACTCACAAAATCATAAGGACTCCCCCAAACTGGGTCTCCCTGGAGTTTTTAACTCTCAGATTGCTCTCTGTGAGCCTCCAGCTATTCATTAATTATAATTCAAATTTTTCTTCCCTAGCATTGGTTCTCATGGGATTTTCTGCTACAGGTTTCAGGAATGGTAAATTGTGATTGTCTCTATCTACTTGTCTGTCTCTTCAATTTTTTTGGACAGTGGTTTGCCCTGTGACTTCACTTCTCTGACAATGGGTCTAAGAAGAGTTGATTTTTCAGTTTGCTCAGCTTTTTACTTATTGTTAGGATTGAGTCATGACTCTGAAGCTCTGTACATACTGGACCAGAAACTGGAAGTCATCCACCATAATAATATAAGAAATAACAAATAAAGTTAATCATTAACATGTATATAGCCAAAGAAAGGATAACAGTCACCACATTTTTACTATTTTTTTTTTTGTTTTTTTTTTTGTTTTTTTTTTTTGTTTTTTTTAGTTTTTATTTTGAGAGAGAGAGAGAATGCTCAGGGGCAGAGAAAGAGAGGGAGAGAGAATCTCCAGCAGGCTCCATACTGTCAGTGTGGAGTCTGATGTAGGGCTCGAACCCATAAACCCTGAGATCATGACCTAACCCAAAACCAAGAGTTGGCTGCTCAACCAACTGAGCCACCCAGGTGCCCCACAACATTTTTATTTCTTATTCACATTTTCACCTTGTTCCTCTGAAGTCTCCTCCCTTCTGAGTCAGAGAAACATCTTTATATGTGGATGGTGAACCACACTTAAAAATAAGAAAGATGGGTCACCTGGGTGGCTCAGTTAAGTGGCTGACTTTGGCTTAAGTCATGATCTCACAGTTTGTGAGTTCAAGCCCCACATCAGACTGCTGACAGCTCAGAGCCTGGAGCCTGCTTCAGATTCTGTGTTTCCCTCTCTTTCTGTCCCTCCTCTGTTTGAACTCTGTCTCTCTCTTTCTCAAAAAATAAATTTAAAAAATTAAAAAAAAAAAAAAGATATAGTGGCACCTGGGTGGCTCAGTCAGTTAAGTGTCCAACTGTAGATTTTGGCCATGATCTCCCAGTTGGTGGAATCGAGCCCTTGTTTGGCTCTGCACTGATGGCGTGACACTTGCTTGGGATTCTCTGGCTCCCAGTCTCTCTGCCCCCAACCCCACTCTTGCTTTTTCTCTCAAAAATAAATAAATTAAACTTTTAAAAGTAAGAAATATAGAAATAAATTTTATTTTAGAATAAAATATTATTAAATTTTAAAACAGTACATTTCACATACAGTTTTAAATTTTAGTAAAGTTTTTAAATTTTTAAAAATAATGATTGCCAATCAAGATGACAAAGTGTACTTATTTCTTAGGTTTCCACATACATTTGAGGCAAACTTCAGGATTTCAAAATAACTTATTGGACAATAATGAGGTTAACGACATTATAGCAAGTATAACTGAAGGTAGTGAGAGCTCAGTAGAAGTGCTGAGAACAAATTTATTTAATCTCTGAAAATGCATATATTTATATCTTAAGTCTACTTTCTTGGAAAATTCTAGAAAATATTCCTGAGCAAATGAGAGCACAAAAGGCAAATGATGTTTTATTATTATTATAGAAATAATTTTGACGTTGCAAACTTCCTGAAAGGGACTTGCAATCTCACAGTGGTCCCCAGACCACATTTTGAGAATGGCTCAATTAGCAAAAAGGTCCAGAGATAGACAAACAGAAGTCAAACACAGTCACTTGGCCTGACTTATCAGGGAGTGTGTTATATAGTTGACCAGGTGTTTTTCACTCTGGGGCGTACAGTGGAGAACAATGATTCGTGGAGAAGCCTCCTTTGAAATGTGGAGACATTTTAAGTTAAAGAGGAAAGGACAGTTTAAGTTTTAAGAGATAGTATCAGCCCTGGCATTTGAAGTCATCAGTTTTAATCACTTTTTAACTGTAGTCTGTTTTCCATGGTCTTCTTCGTTTGTAAAATGAAAGCTTTAAACTAGATGTATGATCTAAAACATCTCTTGCTGTTCTAAACATTTCTAATTAATTCACATGATGAAAGCAGAATGACTCTTATATTCTCAGCACTGCAAAGTAGTACCAGTTTATAAGAGGGTATGAAAACATGGCTTTAGCAATTTCTACAAACTTGCACAATTATCCACACCAGAGGGGTCCTCGGAACAGATAACAGCATTGCTGGCCAGCATCCTGAGTGCTCAGTTTGGAGACTTGATGAGATCAAACTCCAATTTTAACCAAAAATATCTCCACTATTTGGCCTGCAGGGAAAAAAAAGCATAAACAAAAACCTTGATTTGACTAAAATACCAGCAGAGAGGGACACCATCTGTGACCTAACTAAGGAATTTTGGAACTGAGTGGGTAAAAGAGAAATTTGCAAGAGAGATGCAGTATTTAATTTACTGTTTTTAAGACTGCCTAGAAAACTTACTGGGAAAGAGAGAGAAAAAATAGAGGCAACAATAGCCAGCCTGCAACAGTTTAGGTGTGTTCCACTTTAGAGCCCAATGGGAAAAAAAGATGTATAAATTATAACCAATTAGAAAATATAATGGAAGAAAACACATATTTCAATGGTTTTACAAAAGGTAAAATATCTAGATATAAACTTACTAATGCATGTGCAGTTTCTAAAACTTTTTTTTAAATTTACTTTTGGACACATAAGAAAAACTGATTAAGTGGAAAGTATACTGTGTTCTTAACTGGTAAGATTCAATATCATAGAGATATCAAGTCTTTCTAAGTTGATCTACAAATTTAATTTAATTCCAATAAAAATGTTAAATGGATTTTTAAATTAGAGAAGTTAAGTCTGAACTTTGTATAAAAAATGAATTAAGATTTGCCAGTAAAATTCTGAAAAGAGTAATTGAAATGGCTTGGACCAACCATAAATGTTTAAATGTCATATATTTCTGTAAATAAAATAATGTGTTACCCACAAATCAGTAGAAAGAATGAGAAAGTCCAGAAATAGAGCTAAATACATATAGGAATGTATAATATGATGAAGATGTCATTAAAATCAGTGGGGGAAAAACAGTATTTGATAAATGGTCTTGGAAGTACTGGTTAAACACATAGACAAATTCCAAAGGGGCTACACATTTAAATCTAGAGAAGCAGGATGTAAGAGCAGACAGGAAACAATAGCAGACTTCTTTCTGAACTTAGGATGAGTATGGCTGGCTCCTCCACTCTAAGGAGGTGAGCCAGCACCTAAGCAATTGTTCTTGAGAGCAATGTGCCCTAATCTACCATGGTAAAAATATTATGGCAGTATTTTCACTTCTGCCCTCCAATCTCATGTGACAAAAATGTCTCTTGTGGCCCACCTTATAGGAAACATATAGAAAAAGGAATTGGGAAGCCCATGGGTCAGCCTAATTGAGTTGATACATTTCAAAACCACCACCATCAAATAGCATGTGACGTTTGTATTTCAGCATTATTAGTTAAAGCAAACAATTGAAAATGACTTATATAGCCATCACAAAGCGTCTGGTTAAGCAAATTATGGTAATCTATAAGTTGAAATACTATACAGTCATAGAAGAACAGAAAAAGTCTTTATTTACTGACATGACACAATCTCTAAAATATTATGTCAGTTAAAAAAAAGGGAGTTGAGGGGCGCCTGGGTGGCTTGGTCGGTTAAGCGTCCGACTTCAGCTCAGGTCATGATCTCACAGTCCGTGAGTTCGAGCCCCGCGTCAGGATCTGTGCTGACAGCTCAGAGCCTGGAGCCTATTTCAGATTCTGTGTCTCCCTCTCTCTCTGCCCCTCCCCTGTTCATGTTCTGTCTCTCTCTGTCTCAAAAATAAACAAGCGTTAAAAAAAAAAAAATTTTTTTTTTAAAAAAGGGAGTTGAAACCAGAGGATTTAAAAAAAGAAAGAAAATATATTCTCATTTGTTTGTATATATGCATAAAATATCTCTGAAAAGATACATAAAGTGTTGAAATCCATTGATTCCAGGGAGGGAAAATAGTGGCTAAGGGACAGGGGTACCAAGAAATACACTCACACCTATTGAATTTTGACTCATACAAACTGACATATTTTTTAATTAAGTTTAAGAAACAAATAGAAACAATCAAGAGGGTGTGCACTGAATATACAATACATAATCTGGACAGTGCTAAGTATTATCTAGATCACAAGACAAATCAGGTTAGGTATATCTCCTGTCCTGAAGGAACTAAGAGTCTTTCTGGATTTTTCTTTCTCCATGTTCCTTAAATGTCAGTGTTCTACAAGGTTCTGGACCACTTCTTTTCTCATTCTTAGGTGATCCCATCCACTCTAGTAGATTTAACTATCATCACTATGCTGACTGGTCTCAAACATATGTCTCTAAACTTGTGGTCACCCCTCATTTTTACCCATCTGTCATCTGTTTCTCGTTCACTTGGACAGAGAGAGCAGGTTCTACAAGTACCAACATGTCTAATATGTCAACCAACATGTCAACATCTTCACTACACCCAGAGATGCCCTCTGGAAGACCCAAACCTGTTTTTCCTCTCGAATTTCCTATCTTTGGAGTTTTCATTCTGTGCTTTATTGTTGTTTGCTATGATTAAAACAGAAGTGTTAATTTTTACAAGTCTGTCTTTTTTTGTCTGCTTGTTTTCTGCTTTTGCTTGAATGCTAAGAAAGGCTTTTCCTACTCCCAAATCAGATAAAAATTTGTCTATATTCTCTTCTTTTTCTTTTATCAATTAATTAAATATTTATCTTTCTTTTTTTAATGTTTATTTATTTTTGAGAAAGAGAGAGAGAAAGACAGAGCACGAGTGGGGGGAGGGGCAGAGAGAGAGGGAGACATAGAATCCGAAGCAGGCTCCAGGCTCTGAGCTGTCAGCACAGAGCCCGACACAGGGCTCGAACTCACAGACCACGAGATCATGACCTGAGCCGAAGTCAGATGCTTAACCGACTGAGCCACCCAAGTGCTCCAAATATTTATCTTTCTGAAATTGATTTTGGTGTGAGTTAGGGATCTAATAATCCAACACCATTTATTGGGAAAAAAAATCATTTCTCATATTCCTCTGAATAAGTTTTCAGCTGATTCTCTGGGTTGGTGGGGGGGTTAGGTTAAGAATGTAACTAGTGAATATTTTACTCTCCAGTATTTACACCTCTTAATCTAATCAGAACATTTTGGTTACCCGCAGTAGAAATCCAGCTTAAACTGTCAAAAGCAGGAAATGAAAGTAACCAGGATGGACGGAAGTTGCTTCCATCATGGTTGAATTCAAGGATTCATTATGATATCTTAAATAATTTGTCTCTCTGCTCCTTGGCTCTGCTTCTTTCAGTGTGGTTCTCATTTTCAGATAGGTGTACTGTAAACAGAGACTAGAGGTTAAGTTAAACACAGGCCCCACTTAACAGACATTTTTGTCTTGGCAGTATAACTCCATGGAGCTTTAGTAAGTTGCCTGTCCATGTTATTTTTGCTCAACTTATTGGCCAAAAGCCAGTACAGGGGATGTGATCTTGTCATGCTGGGCCAGGCACCTCTATGAATAACTTTACCAGTTATGTAAATAGTTGGGGTTGGATCACACCTTCTTATCTAGTTTTTGTTTGTTTGTTTGTTTGTTTGTTTTTTGACAGCCAGAGCAAGCTGAGCTTTGTTTCCCACTAAAACTTCTTAGTCTCAGGCTATGGATAGAAAAAATAGACTGGGGAGCTTGCAGAAGTGGTCTTTCCTTTTTGCAAACATCCACTTATGCTGCATTTCAACCCTTTCATGCAAAAATTTTTGAAAGGGAGGCCTCTCCACATTTGTCCAGCAGTGGTGCATGGGCAGAATACCTCAGCAAGGCCTGGGGGCTTGGGTTTCCTCATGTTTCAGGTTCCTACCATATATGCTGCCATGGCAATCATGAGACTCCAATTCTCAGGGATTAAAGCTTCACAATAGAGGTGGAAGCAAAGTACAGAATTTCATTACTGTAATTTGGCATGCTCATTAGACTGGAGCTCAGCATTCTCAAATATTTGGTTTTGTTTTTTTGTTGGTAGTGTTGTTGTTTCCAGCCAAGCCACCTTGGTCTTGGAATCTGTCACTTTGCTGGTACTTTTTACTTAAGGCTTTGAGTCTAATTTAAGCCTTAACTTCAGGGGCCTATTGACTGAGGCCCAAGGGCCTCCTTTGCTGACTTACTGTAGATTACCATCTTCCCTTCCTGGGGAGGGGGGGGGGGAACGGGTAAATCCTTGGGAGCCTCCAATTCCACATGTTTCCTGAGGATCTTTTACTTATAAACCTACTCCTTATACCAATTTCTACCTTCACAGGGTCTTGCTGGTGTCAGGATGGTTGTTACTGCTTGAGGAGTAGTCTTTTGTATTTTAAAGTCTAGTAGAGTGTTCGTGCCCACGGTACCATTTCAAAATTCTCCCTCGGCTTTAGCTCTCCGCCCTTTCCCCACCCCCCACTCTCACACACTCCTCCCTCAATATTCATTGGGTGTCCAAGTCACCTTGGTTTTACAGTTGTTGGAAGGTGCAGGGGTGTGGGAGTAGTATTAGAAGTTGTCATAGTGAGGCCAGATGGCAACGGAGCAGATACCAGAGGCAGGGGCCAGGCATCTCTCCCACCTTGTAGTTACTGGCTGGTGAGGGTGTGAGTGGCAGTCAGAGTCAGATTTCCACTCATGTGAACCCTGGGCAGTTGACTGGCATTGGCTCTGGGTACAGGTCACTCGAATTTTCTAACCCCATGGAAAATGAGAGACCATGGAAAAAACAGTGAGATCAGATTGGGAAAGGATATTTACAGTATCTTAAACCAAACATGGTCAAATATTTAGAGTATGCAGGGAGAGAGAAAAAAATACAGGAACTCCAATGGAGAAAAGGGGAGGTACAAACCCAAACAAGAGCAACAACAACAAAACAGGCAATTCGAGAAGAGAAAGGCCAAAATGCACGTGAAGTTATGTGCAGTCTCTGTGGTAATGACAGAAATGAGGCAAAACAAATAAGAATATATCCCTTTATACTTGCTAGACTGGCATAAAGTACAAAGCTGATAATGCTGAAAGCCAATGGAGATGTGGGCACTGTGGCAGGAGTGTGGATGGGAGCAGCCATTCCAGAGAACCATCTGGTGGCACTTGGTCAAACCAGACAGCCTCCTAGCTTGTACCCGGCAGTACCCTCCAAAAGAGCAATTCTGACATTGGTCCACAAGGGCACCTGTATGACGATGCTGGCTGCAGTATTGGTTGTTATGGTAGGGATTTGAAGATAACCTAGACGTCTGTTAGAGAGGTATGAAAGTTAATAAAGGGAAACCACTAAAATGGAATCAGGAGTTTGGGCAGTGGGAGGCTTCATGCCCTACCACTCCTTATCAATTGCAAATCCAACAAGAGGAGACAGACCTTGCAACTGGATACTACTTTCCTGATGCAGCAGGAGGAAGGAAGGCTTTCCCTCCTCCCCTGGCAATAGCCCAGCCAATGAGAGACAGTTGCAACTCAGCCAATGAGAAACCACTATACTTCCAACTTGCAGTTTACTCCAATGGGCTTTTTGTTTACAACAGCCTTCCCAACATCCCCCTTTCTTCTATAAAAGAGCGGGCCCCTGTTTTGTTCTGTGGACTTGCCTATGGTTTTGGCATAGTCGGCTTGTTCCAGATTGCAATTCTCTGCAGTTCCCAAATAAAGCCATCTTTTACTGGTAAAATAATTGGCAGTTTTATTTTTAAGATTAATGGATAAGATTAAGGGAATGGATGAGAAAAATGTTGTAGGTGTACACTATGGGATATACCACAGCAGGGAGAAGCAACGAACCAGAAGTGCGTGCAGAAGCCTGGATGGATTAAAACAAAACAAAACAAAACAAAACGGAAACTGACAAAAATAGTAAGAAACAGAATGACAATACAGAACCATGCCTTTATGGAAATTAACAATACATGCACAATAGTGGTGATGGTTGCACAGTGTAGTGAATATGCTAAAAACCACTAATTGCATACTTAAAATTGTAACCAGCCGTCCCAAAATGACCAGGTTCAGCCACTTGCTGCTGACAAAATGCAAAGGCAGAGAGATGAGGCGTGGTGAGGCCAGAAAGGAGTTTATTTCAGTGAGACCAACACCAGGAAGACAATGGACCCACCTCTCAAAAACTGACTCCAAAATGCAAAAATACTTCTAGGTTTATGTAAGGAAAATGTGTCACGAATGTCAGCGGGTACAAGCAGGTGGGTAGTAAAGGACAGGTCGAAGATTGTCTTCGGGTCAATCATGCTGGGTCTCGCTGGGGTCAGGATAGTTGTTATTGGTTAGGGGGTAGTTTCATTTCCCATCACAGGACGCTTCGCCCGCCAGGTCTTTTGCCTGAGTTAAGAGATAAGCTGGAAAAAAATCAATTAGGAAGTATAGACCGAGGTCAAAATGGAGGCATGTTAGGGCACAGCTGGGCGTTCTTTCAAAATGATGACTGTGCAGAATGTGAATTACATCTCAATAAAAAATACGTGCACAATAAAGCCACAATAAATGTTTTCACAAGGACAAATAAAAGAATACTTAACATCTCAAACACATCAGAATGCCTACCTACGGAGGTTAGGAAAGCAAGAGTAAAAATGGAAGCAAAAATAAATATGAGAGTAAAGCTTTGTGCACGCCGATGATTAAAAACATAGGTTGGTGCTCAGTAACGACTCTGCTCCAACATAGCTTCAGAGCACCAAAGGCTGCTTCCTACAAAGTCTCTTTTTGACCGCTTGCCTTGTGCTCCCCTGGAAAATGGTCCCATTTCCAGAATCCTCATTAGCTCTTCTTACCCAGCCTCAAAACCCTCCAGTTTTGAGGCCAAACTCCTTTCCACACCAAAAAGCCCTATTTTTTTTTTTTTTCTTTCATATTAGCCCTTGACTCTAGATTAGGAAAAGCCCTGAATGTCAGGAAGAATTGAGCAGTTTCCCTTCCTCATGGACAAAGAGAACTCAGTATTTAGATATCACAGTTCTCTGGTCTCTGCTGCCTGAAATGTTTTTCTTCTCCAAGGAGCAGCTCTCCCCCAGAGTGGGACAAATCATTTCTAATGGAACAAAGAGAAACCAAGTTTGGTTTTACATCCAAACAGAGCAAACCTTCAGACCTTGATTACACAGGTAATAGAAATCTACTCAAACTACCTGAAGCCAAGAAAAGGAGTTTACTACAGAGTCCAGAGTATGTCTTGCAACGCAAAGGTTGAAATACAGCCAGGCTTCAAGAAGAAAATAAAACAGGAAGCAGGAAGCTAGAAAGCTGATAAGAGCCCATAATTCACTCAGCTGCCCCCCACCCCCCAAATGTGCTCCCCTGGAAAATGGTCCCATTTCCAGAATCCTCATTAGCTCTTCTTACCCAGCCTCAAAACCCTCCAGTTTTGAGGCCAAACTCCTTTCCACAGAGATTGGGGGAGAGAGTCAGAGAGAGGGGGAGAGAGTCAGACCATGAGTGGGGGAGAGGCAGAGAGAGAGGGAGACAGAATTCAAAACAGGCTCTAGGCTCTGAGCTGTCAGCACAGAGCCCAATGCAGATCTTGAACTCACGGACAGTGAGATCATGACCTGAGCCGAAGTCGGACGATCAACCAACTGAGCCACCTAGGTTTCCCAATTCTATTTTACTTCTTAAAATGCTGGGCAACACACTCAATTGATTTTATTCCCATGACTAGGTTGTAACCCATAATTTGAAGAACAGTAGAGAAAAGGGATCACACTAGGAGGTGCCATCCTCGGAGAAATGAGCAGTTGTGTGCACACACACAAGCTTGTTCTCTAAAGGCCATTATGTCACAGACAGGGTCTGAGAATCTACTTAGCTGATGACCCCCTTTTCTGATAATGCCTTTTCCCATTCGTGGGGGTGGGACCTGTTCCCGTAGTCATAGCCACTTGGACCGGGGTGGGAACCAGCTGGATTATAGCTTTGGCGAGAGAACTCTGTGCCTCCCAACTATGACTCCTTCCCCACCTAAGCTAATCCAGAGGATTCCTCAACTTGCCACCCAAACAGCTCTCACTGTATAAGCACAGAAAAAATGTGTAAGATACAAAATTTGAGGTATACTGTAATTTATTATTAAAGTATGCCTCCCATTAAATGCATTCATGTTGGATCCATTTTATATAATAACGTATTGTAATTCTTGCAACATTTTTTTGTTATATATATGTGTAGTTTTTTAATTGTTTTTTTTTAACATTTATTTATTTTTGAGAAACAGAGAGGGACAGAGCATGAGCAGGGGAGGGGCAGAGAGAGGGAGATACAGAATCCAAAGCAGGCTCCAGGCCCTGAGCTGTCTCCCAGAACCTGACTGGGGGCTTGTACCCACGAACCGTGAGGTCATGACCTGAGCTGAAGTTGGAGGCTTAACCAACTGAGCCACTCAGGCACCCCAGATATATATATTTGTTATATATAGCCTTATATATTTGCCCATCCTTTATCTTAAAATTTTTTCAGTCACATTGTTTTAAGCTCCTTCTCAGAACGAAAATATACATCTATCTTGTTTTTTGCTGAATCTGAAAATCTTTGGTTTATGAGAAAAACTATAATAGAGATTAAAACATGTGAATGTATTGCGATAATTTGGGGCCACTTCCATTATCCTATCTCAGTCAAGGTTAAAAGTGAAAAGGTGTATCAGCTAGGATGCCCTCACTTGCAAGTGATAACCTACTCTTTCTTAAACAACCAGAAAAGTTATAATCTCATCAATATGTGCTATGTTCTGGACCATAAAATAAACTTTCACCCATTTTTAAAAATTGAAATCATATTGAATGTTTCTTGGTCATAACAAAATAAAATAAATGTCGACAACAGGGGATCCTGGCTGGCTCACTGAGCAACCTATGGGGTTGTGGGTTCAAGCCCCACATTAAGTGCAGAGATTGCTTAAAAATAAAAATCTTAAAGAAAAAGGTCAATAACAGACACCTAAAAAATATGAAAAAATATATGTATATAACCCATGGATCAAAGAGGAAGTCTAAAGGTAATAAGAAAATATTTTGAACTGAATGAAAATAAAAAGTCAATATAGATTTGTGCATTTGTAAAATGCACCTAAAGCAGCTTAGGGGAAATTTATCGTACTAAATGCTTAAATTAAAAAAGAAGAAAGGTGTCACATTGTCTCAGTTGGCTTGGATTGCTTTAATAAATCACAGACAGGTGGCTTCAACAACGAACATTTATTTCTAACAGCTTTTTTTTTTTTTCTCAGCTCAGAAGTCTGAGAACAGGACAGCAACATGAGCAGGTTCTTAGAGATGACTCTGAGAGAGACCCTGTGTCTCCTCTTTATATAAAAGCACTAATTCCATCATGAGGGCCTCACCCTCATGGCCTCAACTAACCCAAAAGCCCCACCTCTGAAAACTATCACTTTGGGGTTTAGGATTTCAACATATGAATTGAAATTGGCAGGGAATACAAACATTCAGTCCATTGTACCCCAAAAATCTAAGCTTCCACCTTATAAACCTAGAAAAAGAAGAGCAAGCTAAACCCAATGCAAGCAGAAAAAAGGAACTGAAAAAGATCAGACAAAGCTGAATAAAATTAGAAACAAAAACAATAGAGAAAATCAATGAAACCAAATGCTGGGTTTTTTGGTAAGATTAAAAAAAAGAAAAAACTTGAAAAACGTCCAGCCACACTGACCAAAAAAGGAGAGAAGCCACAAATTACCATTATCACTACAGAACATACAGACATTAAAAGAATAATTAGGAAATGCTACAAAAAATTCTCCATCTGTATATTTGACAACTTAGAATCAACAAAGTCCTCGAAAGACAAAAACAAAAACTCACTCAAGAAAAAAATGGATGACCTGAAATAGTCTTATATCTATCGAATACATCAAATTTGTAGTAAAATAAAATGAAACAAAACTGTCTTGTGAAGAAAACTTCAGACTCAAATGGGTCTACCAAACACGTAAGGACAAGATAATACCAATTTTACATATTCTCTTCTGGAAAATAGAAGAGGGAGGGATACATCCGAACTCATTTTATAAGACCAGCATTACTCTTATGCTAAAACTAGACAAAGATATTACAAGAAAACTATAGATAAATATGCCTCATGAACATATAAAATTCCCAACAAAAAATTAGCAAATTGAGCTCAGAAATATATAAAAATGATAATACATGCAAGTGAGGTTTATTCCAAAAATGCAAAGCAGTTTCAACATTTGAAATTGAATCAATGTAATTTACCAAATTAATAGACTAACGAAGAAAATATTTGTATGGTTCAAAATTTGCTAGATTATGTCTTGGTATAAGTCCTTTTAGTGTTTTGTTTTGTTTTGTTTTTGTTTTTTGGGGGTTTTTTTAGTGTTTTTTTTTTTAATGTTTACTTATTTTGAGAAAGAGAGACAGCATGACCAAGGGAGAGGCAGAGAGAGAGAAAGAGAGAATCCCAAGCAGGCTCTGCACTTTCGGTGCTGGGCTCAATCCCAGGACCCTGGGATCATGACCTGAACTGAAATCAAGAGTTGGATGCTCAACCAACTGAGCCACCCATGTGCCCTGGTACAAGTCTTTTTAGATAAAGTTTGTCTTTAAACTTGATGAACACTTTTTTTTTTTTTTTAAGATTTTAATGTTATGGAATCTCCACACCCAACATGGGGTTTGAACCCACAACCCCAAGATCAAGGGTTGCATGCTCTAAGGACTGAACCAGTCAGGTGCCCCTTTTAGTGAACACTTTTTTTTAATTTTAAAAAAATTTGTTTGTTTTTGAGAGAGAGAGACAGAATGCAAGTGGGGGAGGGTGCAGAGAGAGAGGGAGACACAGAATCTGAAGTAGGCTCCAGGCTCTGAACTGTCAGCACAGAGCCCAATGCGGAGCTCAAATTTGAGAACTGCAAGATCATGATCTAAGCCAAAGTCAGACGTTTAACCAAGTGAGCCACACAGGGACCCCAATACTTTTATCTGATTACACAGGTTTTCCTCAGCCCAGGAATTTGTTGTTTTTTGTTTTTTGTTTACTTTGCTTTTGATAATTAACTTCTGTTTGGTTTATTCTGATGTCTTCTGCAGAGATATCTACGTGTTATCTACATGTTAGATTTCCTTTCTCTATCCTTTATACTCACATTCTCTCTTTGTTTCTTTGTGATTTCCCCTAAATTCTGGGATGCTTTCTCAAGCTTGTGTTATAAGTTAGCTACTGCTGTGTGACAAACAATCTCAAAACATAATGGCTTTAAATAATAACATGTATTATTTCTCACAAATTTATAAGTCATCTGGGTATTTCTGCCAGTCTGAGCTGGACTCAGCTGATAGCTTGGCTTGCCTATGTGTCTATGGTCAGCTGGATGACTGACAATGGGCTGTGTAGGGTCTCCTTTGCTGGCATGGCTTGGTTCTGCTCCTTGAGATCACTCATCCCAAAAGCTAGCTTAGGCACAATCTCATGGCAAAGGCGGGAGAGCAAGGAGATAGAGAGCTAAAATGGTCAAGCTCTTTTCAAGCCTCTGTACCACCATTTCTTTCACAAGCCACATGGCTGAGCCCTAAGTCAAAGTAAAAGGGACTTCAAAGGTACAGAGCAAAGGGTATGGATGGAGGAAAACTATACATTAGGGCCATTAATGTGATCTGTCTACCACATTCTTCTTTTATATTACTTACTTGATTTCCTGTAGAATCAGTTCTGATTTATAGATTATATTTTGCTATTTTGTTTTTAGTTTCCATGCTCTTCTTTTTTTATTTTATTTATTTTTTTCAATATATGAAATTTATTGTCAAATTGGTTTCCATACAACACCCAGTGCTCATTCTTCTTCTTTTTTTAAAATCATATCCATGACCCTTTAAATTTCATGACCCTTTAAATGCCTTTCCTATTTATTCTTTATGACTTTTCTGTTTTATTTCATATTGACCATATTTTCTTGTATTATATTAAGGAGAGCACAGTTTTTAAAAGTTTTGTCTCTTTTTTAAAGTTCAAAAACTTTTTAAAAGTTCTTGGGGGTCTCCTCAAAGTCTTCATTATGCTGTTCCCTTCTCTTCATTGTGATATATTTTTGTACGCCTCATTTGATGTCTTTTGAATAAACACTAAGGCAACATTTTTTTGATATATGGGATATATATGGGTTGCTTTTGGGTTCACTCTGCGTCTATTTGAGTGACGGTAAAAAATCTCATCATGGATCCACCAGTGGAGAGGAGGTGGGTGAATCCAGCCGCAAGTCCTCATTAGAGTTTCTAGCCTATACTCATCAGTGCATTTGTGCTCTGTGGAAATGACATAATATCCTGTTCCCTCTGCCTAATTCTGTAATATTCTAAACAAAGACAATACAATTTGGGCATGTAGAACTACCAGCGTTCTTCCTGCCTGCCCCCACCAGCTATTCTTGACTTGTGAGGAATATTCTTCACCACCTCCAGTCACCATCTGGGAGTTCCTGTCTCTTAATGTGTGTAGACAGACAACAAAGGGTGTGTGTAGGTTGGAGAGTGGGTGGTGGTAGCAACTGTGCTCTGGCATTCTCAAAACAAAAACAAAAACAAAAACTCAGTCCCAGCTTAAAGGAGACTGCTTTCCCAGTTTTTCGGTGAGGTTACAATTGCATCATAGCCACGCCTTGCACTGGTCTTGCACAGTTTTAGCCGGGGCACCAGGAAAGTATCTCACACAATACACACTTAGTCATGAGAATGAACAAATAAATGAACTCTAAACCTCTGAGCTGTGAGTAGGGAGTAGGTTTTAAAGTATTTTCCACCATTATGAATATAGTCTCTGTTTTGTGAAGATAGCATGCACTAGAATGAATGGGGGCACGTGTTTTCAACCTGCCTTCAGTTGACTTAGAGTTAGGAATGGATCCTTCCAGAATCTTATTTATTGTCCATCAGTCTTAGATTTTGGTAATGGTGTGAGCTCTTACCTTTTTAATAAAAGATAAAAGCTTCAGAAAGACCACAATCAAGAGCTGCTTGCTAAAGCTTACCTTAAACAAGATTTGTATGAAAATTTTATTTTTCATAAGTAAAAAAAATGCATGTATATAAAATTCAAAAGCTGAAAAGATTATGCCATGAAAAATCTCAGAGCTAGCCCAGTCCTCTGATGATTCAGTTTCCCTTCCCAGAGTCAGCTGTCCTGTGAAATTATCTTACATGTTCCCAGAGATATCCTGTACATACCTGAGCATTGTGTACACCCATATATACACACACATCACCACATACTAACCACTGTTTTCCTTTGTGATTTTTACTTAACAAATCTTAGAAGCATTTCCATATGTCACTACACATAGAGATTTATTTATCTTCCAGCCTTTCTTTTGAGATTTTTAAAGTACATTTTCTATTTTAATCAAATAAATAGGTATACTTAGTTTTAAAAGTCAAATAGAGTATATGGATTATTACAAAGACAATAGTTCTTCTTGCTCCTAATTCCTAATTTTCCTAGGAGAAACTACATTCAGCTCTTTTAGTTGTTTTCATATATTTCTATGTATCATATTTCTATATTATGAAAATTCTTGGACTTTTTTTCCTTTTTAAACAACATCTGATCAGTTTTTACAACTTCCACATTTAGATAACATAAAAGAAGCTAGTGAATGAGTTGGAGGTCAGACCTATAGAAGAAAGAAGAAAGTGTAATATTGGGAAAGTCAAGAGAAGTTGTGGTTCAAGAAAAGGAAGTAGTCAACAGTGTCAAGCGCTCTGAGGCAGATAAGAAAGTAAGGACTGAATAGCTTCCACTGTATTTGGCCACATAAGCGTTGACTTGTACTTTCAGTTGTAACAGCTTCAGGGGAGCTAAGAATCTGTTGTGAAATGTACGGAACTGTTTGAAAGTGGGGAAGGGAACTAATTCTGGGTTGTCTAGACAATAAGCCAGCTGGGATGTGGAGAGGGGAGGGCACAGGTGGAGTCTGAAACCTACCATCTGACACTCTTGCTTAGCTTCCCACCACATCTGCAGCTTCCTTCCCCTAGCATGGGGAATTGCAACATTTTATGAGCCATCAAGTCTCCCCAGGCTGGATATCTGAAGTTCCCAGATAACACCTTAAACAGCAGGTAGCCAAATCCCTCAAACAAGACCGTTTTCTCTTGCTTGCCCTCAAAGGGAAGACCGATGGAAGGAGAATCCCTCACCTGGGAGGCAGACTCCACATGCACCTGTCTGTGGGATGATTGAAGGATCAGGAGATCCGTGCCTAATCTCTTAATTACCTGTGACCTATGTAAATTTCCCCAACAAAGCCTATTTTTAAAATTCCCCTGACATATGGGGGTGCCTGGGTGGCACACAGCTGGTTGAGTGTCTAACTTTTGATTTCAGCTCAGGTCAGGTTGTGAGATCAAGCTCCACGTTGGTTCTGCACTAGGCATAGAGCTTGCTTGAGATTTTCTCTCCACCCCCCCACCCCGCCCCTCTCCCCTACTCCTATGCGTGCTCTCTCTTTCTCTCTCTCTCAAAAGAAAAAAAAAAATTAAATTCCTAACATATGATGGAACAGATGTCGTCTTAAGCTCTGGTACATGACTGGAAGAGACCCAGTGTGCGCCCTACAGGCACAACAGGACTTTTGTTGGGGAGGGGCAAGAAGTTGGATTTCAGGAGATTGAGGAGGAGTAGGAAAGTAAGAAAGTAGAGACAGGAAGTGAAGACTAGTCATTCAAGAAGCTGGTGGATATTAGGATGGAGAGAATGGGAAAATCTGAAAGAGGAAGATCCTGAAGGATCCAGGACACAGTAAAATTACAAATACAGGTGCATTTGTCAAATTGCCTGTGTATCTACAGTTCAAACCATCAGAACTCAAACTGCAGCTAATTCAGGTTGAAAAATGGACTACAGTGTCATCATCAGGAGTTAGGACCTGGACCACCTGGATCCTGAATATGACTTGAAAATAAGTTATTTAAATCAGAGATAATAGGGGGCGCCCGGGTGGCTCAGTCGGTTGAGCGTCCGACTTCGGCTCAGGTCATGATCTCGCGGTCCGTGAGTTCGAGCCCCGTGTCGGGCTCTGTGCTGACTGCTCAGAGCCTGGAGCCTGTTTCAGATTCTGTGTCTCTCTCTCTCTCTGACCCTCCCCCGTTCATGCTCTGTCTCTCTCTGTCTCAAAAATGATAAACGTTAAAAAAAAATAAAAAAAATAAATCAGAGATAATAAGATATGCACTTTCATTCAGATAGCCTTAGAAATGGGCATCACGCTTTGATGCATCAAAGAAACCATCTGCTGAAACAGGAGGAGGAAGTTGTCAAGAGCCGGATGATGGTAGAAAAATTGAAATTAAGACAAGAGGTACCTGTTTGTTTGGTTTTTTTAACAGTGTTTTTGTTAGGCGTTGCTTTTTTTTTTCTATCCATTAAAAATTTTTGCAGAAAAAAAAGATCTTTTCACAATTATATAGGCAATATGTTGTGTGCTTCTTCAAAGAAAATTAAAGATTGGGGCAGAAGAGCTGTGCTGAAGCCATATTGACTTAGTTACAAACAGGAAGTTCAAGGTCCCAAACCTGATGGTTTTAATGCTACTACTTGAGCATGGGTGCATGTGAGTGCATGTGCGGGGACTGGGGTGGAGACCACCTCAGAGCAAAATTAAAGGGGTTTATATAAATCATTTTTCTAGAAATTCTGTGAGTCCACAGGGAGAACTCTTTAAAAATTCATCTCGTCACAGATATCGCCTTCTTTAAAACCATCTCATAAATAGTCAGCTTGGTTTGCATCTTCTGAGTCTGTGATGTGTAACCTGTAGACACATAACGCTCAGACCTATGGAGAAAACCCTTCTGTCTGCACCATGTCTAGCACTCTCCCTACTCTCAGGTAAATTTGCACTGTTCACCTGAGCCCTGGCCGATCAGGCTGAAAATGTCTTAAATGGTGATATCATATGTGAATAAAAGCTCCTTTGACCTGGGCTGTAATTTTGGTTCTACTCCTATGAGCTGTGCAGCAAGTGATGTATTTGACACCTGTAAGCCTTAGTGTGCTATCTGCAGAATGGGAATAATACTACCACTTATCTAAGTCCTCAACATGTCAACATGGAAGCATATAAAAAATGTTAACATAATATGCAATGCATACCTGACTTTAATTTAAGGTGAAAAATATTATAATTTTTATTTGTCAGATAAAAAAATCTAATTGTAAAGGGATTATAATGAAAGCCAACAGTCCCTTGCCCACTTCCTCTTTGCTTTCTTTCCTCCTACCCTAGTTATTATTTTAAGCCTTGTCTTATTTTCATTTATTCTAATAGTTAACACCATGTTTGTAAATATTGCATTTACACCACTACTATTTTCTTTCTTTATGTAAAGTTTCTCCATGTCTTTTCATGACTTGATAGCTCATTTCTTTTCTTTTTCTTTTCTTTTAAAACCCCAGTATTGTTAATATACAGTGCTATATTCGTTTCAGGTTTATGATATAGTGATTTGACAATTCTATGCATTATTTAGTGCTCATCATGATAAGTTTACTCTTAATCCTCTCACCTGTTTCACCCATCCCCCCACCCCAACTGACCTCCCCTCTGGTAACCATCAGTTTGTTTTCTATATTGAGTCTGTTTTTTGTTTTGTCTCTTTTTTTCCTTGTTCATTTGTTTCTTAAATTCCAGATATGAGTGAAATCATGTAGTATTTGTCTTTCTCTGACTATTTCACTTAATGTTATACCCTCCAGATCCATCCATGTCATTGCAAATGGCAAGATTTCATTCTTTTTTATGGCTGAATAATATTCCATTATGTATATATACCACATCTTCTTTATTCATTCATCTGTTAATGGACACTTGGGCTGCTTCCATAATTTGGCTAATGTAAATAATGCTGCAATAAACATAGGGGTGCATATATCTTTTCGAATTAGTGCTTTAGTATTCTTTGGGTAACAGTAGCAGAATTACTAGATCACATAGTACTTCTATTTTTAATTTTTTGAGAAACATCCATACAGTTTTCTACAGTGGCCACACCAGTTTGCATTCCCACCAATGATGTACAAGGGTTCCTTTCTCTCCACCTCCTCACCAACACTTGTTTCTTGTGTTTCTGATTTTAGCCATTCTGACAGGTGTGAGGTGATGTCTCATTGTGGTTTTGATTTTTACTTCCCTGATGATAAATGATCATGAGCATCTTTTCATGTGTCTGTTGGCCATCTGGATGTTTTCTTTGAAGAAATGTCTGTTCATGTCTTCTGTCCATTTTTAATTGGATTATTTGTTTTTTTGGTATTGAGTGGCACATGTTCTTTATATATTTTGGATACTAACCCTTTATTGGATATGTCATGTGCAAATATCTTCTCCCATTCAGTAGGTTGTTTTACCAACACTATTGATTTACCAACTTAAATGCTATCTATTCACTCCTTGCTATGACTGTCACAGATCTAGCTCCCTGGCACCATTGCAACCCTCACAGCACACTTAACCTTCCATTTCTTGATCCATACAATGGACTGTTCCCCCCACTCCCCAGTTCGTGTTATGAATATTAGCCACCCGCTCTTCCTCTCTATCTCAACCTTTGTCAGCTGAAATTTGATTTTTGTTTTAAAATATCAAAGTTGGTTACATTTATAGCTTGTTTGCAACCATAATGAACTTTTCTGCTCTTTGTCTATAAGTTGATTCTAAATATGAAAAACAGTTAACAGCATGTACATTATTATGACTGTAAAAATTGTTCACTCAACAATCAAATAGTGCCTAGGAGCACAATGCTCCTAGGTGAGAACCAGCACGTGTGAACACTCAAATGAGAATGGTCCTAACATAAAATTCAATCATGCACATTTTAGTTTGCCTTTTATTTGGAAGATGTCTTTCTTATACTTTATCTCTTGAGTTTCTAATTACTCTTTCATTGTTGTAAGGAGGAACATATGGGTTAACATATGTCTTCTTGACCTTCTCCTGGCTCTCTTTTAAGGTTCTTATTCATGTTATCCATTGCTTGGAAACTATACCATTTTTCTTTTTGAAATTCCAGTTTTTTTCTTATTTATAGACTGTAATTTTCTTATATTGATTTTTGTTTTTCCTGGAGTTTCTGGTTACCTTTTTGGATCCAACGCCTTTATTATATCTTCAATTATTTTTTTCTGAGTGCACAATCATTCTACTTGATCTCAGTAAATGGCCATTCTATTTTTCTCCCAGGGATCTCCCTTCCAGGACCCACATGCCCTAATCTGGACCTGGTCATTTTCTGGAAGTGCTACCCAGCTGTCATCATGGCACCATCCATAATGGACCTTTACTCTGCCACTATTCTGGTGTAACAAGTGTCTTATGGACTTTTTCTTCAAGATTTGCTCTCTGGAGGTTTTTAGAATATTTTGTGAAAATCTCTGGCATTCTCAAATTTCACAGTGAAATTTTTAGGTGTGGCTCTTTTTTCACTTCTTTTTCTGGACATCTTTGTAGTCTCTTTTGCTAAAACTTCTGGAACTTAAGTTATTTTTTGGATAAACTTATCCCCTATTTTCTTTTCTCTGTTTCTGGAATTATTAGTTGTATATTGGGACCTCCTAGATTAAGCCTCCTTGTCTCTTGTTTTTTGGTTCAGTTTTCTGTATGTGTGTCATTTTGGTTTACTTTCTGACAGATTTCTTTGATTTTATCTTCCTACCCTTCTGTTGAATTTGTAATTTCAGCAATATTCCTCTTTTAATTTTATTTGCAAGAGCTCTTTCTAATTTTCTTACTGTTTCTTTTTCACGGCAGTCTATCCTGGTTTCACGGACATATTATTTATATCTCTGTGGTGATACTAACTATATTATTTAAAATGTTACCTTCTGTTTCATTAATTAGTTCTTTCTTTTCTGGGGACAGTTTTTCTCTTTGTTCACTTGTTCTTTCCCTTCTGTTTTTCTGGTTTGACTCAAATTTTGATAAACTGTGGGTACCTGTTTATTTTTTTTTAATGTTTATTTATTTTTGAAAGAGAGAAAGGGGGGCACCTGGGTGGCTCAGTTGCTTGAGCGTCCAACTTCAGCTCAGGTCATGATCTCATGGTCTGTGAGTTCAAGCCCCGCATCGGGCTCTGTGCTGTCAGTTCAGAGCCTGGAGCCTGCTTCAGATTCTGTGTCTCCCTCTCTCTCTGCCCCTCCCCTGCTCATGCTCTCTCTCTCTCTGTCAAAAATAAATAAACATTAAAAAAAAATTAAAAAAAAAAAAAGAAAGAGAGAGAGAGAGAGAGAAGGACAGAGAAAAAGAGAGACAGAAGATTCAAAGCAGACTGTGCTGACAGCAGAGAGCCCAACTCGGGGCTCAAACTCATGAACCGTGAGATCATGACTCGAGCAGAAGCTGGAGGATTAACCAACTGAGCCACCCAGGCGCCCCTGTGAGGTATCTATTTATATTGACAATGAGGAAATCCAAAGTCTGACTGGGAGTATGGGGTACAGTGATGGGTTTTCATCTGAACACGCTTTGCTTTCGTCTAGACAAGTAGGCTGGGAGGAGGCCACCATTCCACAGAATGCTGAAAGAGGCGAGTTTTACCTAGATCACCAATACCACTCTAACTACAGTAGTTCTCCCTGGAGAGTTCTTCTGATGTCTTTAGAAAGGTTGTTTTTTCTTAGGAAGTTAAGCAGCTGACTATGAGACACATAGGGAAGTGGGGGACAAAGATGATTTTAATGTATCTTTAATCTTTAATCTTCAGCAAATCTCCCTGTGTTCAGCCCCACTTCATGCCTGCCATGGGAGTCCCAAGACTTTTCACGCACCACCATGTTGGCTCCCATTCACTCTTGAAGTCTGCAGCACCATCCTTCTCGATAACCTAGGCTTCCTTGGGTCTACTTCATTGTCAGCCATTTCTGTGCACTTTTAATTTTGCAGAAATTTGTTGAACTCCATTGTCTGTTGATGGCACATTCTCCTATTTTCTGTATTGTTGGAGTGTTTAAAACATTACTTATTAGCATTTTAATGCAGAGTGTATAAATTTGCCATCTGAGACTGAAAATCTTCCATTTCCTTTAGTAATCAAGATGTAACTTCATTATTTCTTCTCAGGAAGAAATGGGAAGGATGTCCTGAATTGCAGGCAATTTTGATGGCTAGAATGACAGGAGTTGAGGAAATTCGTGGAAGATGAGAATGTTTCTCTTCTGCTGGTCCCCAAAACAACCCCCTAATGGATCAGGCCAGGCAGAACTATTGACTTCTTCCAAACTGCTTTAGATGTATTTGGTTTCTTTTCTCCCACACATATGTAGACCTGAATTTGGAACTAATGTTTCCTTTAACAAATGATCATTATATACCATGTATAAGACACACATCATTTTATTTAATCCTAGCCTACCTACAAATCAGATGTTATTATCTTTATTTTATAGTTGACTAAATGGGGAATTATGATATTCAAGCTCATGCAGCTTATAAGAGACACAGCCAGAATTTCAGCCAAAACTGTTCCCATCATCTTTCCCTTTCCACTGTAATGGGAGAAAGCATATTAATGTATAAATCTTCATCTCCTCTTTCCCTCCCCCACCCCTGCCCTACCCTCAAAGTCAGAGGCAGAGTAGAAAATGTGTGGTATAGTAAAAAATGTACCAATTTAGGAGTCAGAGAATTTAGATTTCCGTTTTGCCTCTATCACCTTTGGTAACGTTACCTTGGCTCAGTCGCTAGAACTTTCTGACCCTTAGTTTCCTCACCTATATAGAAAAGTATAATAAAATCCACTCTGACTCAACCACAGGTTGCAGGAAGCTCCCACAAGAGCGTGCTGATTAAAAGGCCCTGCAGGTAATCACAGCAGCAGCCCACACCTGGGTACTACTTTCTAATTTGCAACGTGCAATAACATTGTGAAATAAATCCTGTTCTACTGATGAAAGCTTCAGCTGAGTGTTTTAATATAATACAGCTCGCTCTTTGTGGAAGAGGAATTGATACGTTGTTCTTATTACTCCAGATTCCACTATTTTTTCCACTTCATAAAGCTGCCATCATATTTACAAGAGGATTCTTTAATTATTAAGCAATTAACAATAGAATTTCTTCACAGGGCCTAGTAACTTAGAATTCTATTCTTTCTGTTCATAATTGTATTTACATACTACTTTCCTGGAGCTCACCTGTTGCATTAAGTGGAGTGCATCTATATTAATAATTTATTATTCATCTATTACTTAAATATATTAAATCTTGTCATAATGGTTGTAAAGTATAAAGCAATTATTTAAAGGGGCTTAGGTTTAGACCAGTAGCCTAATGGAACATGGCACATACCATAACCCCTGGTGCAACTATTTCTAATAGTTGAATATTTTCAATAAAATAAAGAGCTAGCCTGTATCTTAAGTATCATTCTTAAAAAAAAATTCTAGCAAGTATCATAATGTTTACATGGTTCTTTGGCTTTAGAATACATCCCTGCCAAATGAGCATAAATCCTCCAACCTAATCTCTGTGAAGTCTTGTTGGAGAAGACCACACGGACATTCCACCAGAATCTCTGTCTAGTTCGTGTCTGGGCCTCAATGCCATCTCCTCATGGATTAATGAGAAAACAAGCCATTAAGCATTAGGACGTGGGATACAAAAGAAAACACAACAGACTAGGGCTGAGAAAGAACAGGGAGAGAGGCAGAGGGAGAAAGCAAAGTAAGAAAACCAGAAGCAAACAAGAAAAAGGGCTTTGTGTATTCTCAGCATTGGCATTGCCCCGAGATGGGTAGACATACAGGAAGGAGAAAAGGATGCTAATTAATATTCAGGTTACAGAAACCACAATGAACAGTTTCTAAGAATAGAGGTAATTAAATCTCTGCACATACGGAAGAGAAACTAACAAGCACTTATTGGCCCTATACCTTGTTGGACTGGTGTGCTTCATGCCTTTAAGATTATAAATTTTCAGGGTGCCTGGGTGGCTCGGTCAGTTAAGCACTCCATTCTTGATTTCAGCTCAGGTAATGATTCCAGTCATGAGACTAAGCACCACACTTAGCGTGAAGCCTGCTTGGGATTCTCTCTCTCCCTCTGCCCCTCCCCTGTGTGCACGCTCTCTCCCTCTCTCTCTCTCTCTCTCTCTCAAAAAAAAAAAAAAAAAAAAAAAGATTACAAGTTTTCTGTAGGTTCCATTACTGCAAAGAAGACCAGTCCCTGGTCTGACTGTTCCACTTCTCAGGGCCAGGCTGCTCTGCCCACCAGCTAAGGCAGCTGTGACACCATCTACCAGCTGGACCAACCAATTAATTTCATAGGAGAAACTAGGTTCAGTTTTAAGGTTTAAAGTTCCATTGCACCTATACCTAAAATAAATCCTAAATTCATCTAAATTAAAAATCAGAATGTAATTGGAAAAATGGTAAGTTATGGGGGTACAACCTCATTGCAGAAACCATAAAAAATATAAAACATATTTTGAAAAATCATCCATAATCCCATAAACTCAAAGTAGTGGCATTCTTTGAAGAGTAATTTATGTATAAATAGGCTCTAAATTTTCACAATAGTCATATAAAAGAGAACTGTCTGAACCACCAAACACTGCCAAGACTTTACCTTTTAGACAGGACCAAAGAATAATGACTGTATTCTTAAATTTCAATGTACTTTTTTTAAAAAAAAGATTTTATTTTTAACTGATCTCTACACCCAATGTGGGGCTTGAACTCACAACCCTGAGATCAAGAGTTGCACGCTCTAATGACTGAGCCAGCCAGGCGCCCCATTTTTAATTTTTTTAATTAATGCTTTTAATATTTAGACTCCTGAGTTCTAATCAATATTCTGTACAATAAAAAAATCATATACAACTGCTGCATGGGAAAAAAGAAGATTGCAAGTGTTAAATATGATGTTTAATTCCAGATTCACTTCTGATCTTTATTGAATGTACTCTGTCATTCTTCTAGAGTAGTCGTTTATGTCTACATACTATTTTGAATTTTTTATATTTGAGAGAGAGAGAAACAGAGCGTGAGCTGGGAGGGGCAGAGAGAGGGAGACACAGAATCCGAAGCAACTCCAGGCTCTAAGCTGTCAGCACAGGGCACAATGTGGGGCTTGAACCCATGAACTGTGAGATCATGACCTGAGTTGAAGTCAGATGCTTAACCAACTGAGCCACCCAGGCGCCCCTGCATACTATTTTGTATTCTGCTTTAATCACTGTATGTCATTATATATATACATGCCCCTTAGCTTATTTGTTAAGCTGCCATTTCCCCCTTACTCTGTTTTTAACTCCATGTTGCCATCAGTTTTGTCCTGGCCATGTCACTGTCCTTCTTAGAATCTTCTCTTAACCCTCCATTATCTTTAGAAACAAACCAAACTCATGACACAGAAAACCCTTCCAAGCTGGTCTCTCTATTGTACCCCCCTCTTCCTCCTCCTGCGTGCAGAGTATTAATTAAGAATTTAATAAGCACTGCTAGAACGCTCTCCAGGACGGATGCACTGATAACACCCCTATCCTGGAGCCTGGAGTCCCAGAGCCCTGCCCACAGTTGGCACGCTATCCATCTTACTGATTTTGCTGCTTTAACTGGTGTAAAATGACTGTGGGTGAATGATACTTGCTACTTTTGGTTTTCTCCTCTGGTGATTGCTTGTTCACAATGTTTGCCCGTCTTCTATTGGAGTACCCATCCGTTTTTCCTGTGGATTTGCCTTAGATCCTTATCAGTTTTAGATATTTAGACTTTTGTCTTCTCTTGGATCTGTCAAGACTTTATCCATAATGTCTTCCATTGAAGAGAAATTCTCAATTTTGATGTAAATTAATTAATACATTTTTGCTTGCATGTACTTTGCAAGCTTCAATACTCATTGTTCAAGATTGTTCCGCTATAATTTCCTCTGTGAAATTAGTCATCACCTCCTCTAGGATCCTTAAAGACTGTTTTCATACTTCTTTCATCTTCTCCTTTTTAAAGAATTTCTTTAGAAATTCTGTGTTCTGAAGTCTGACCTCTTCAAGGACAGGGGCTGGGCATTATTCATCCTTGAATCCCTAGCAGCCTGACTCATGGTAGTTCAGTGTTGGTGGAATGCATGAATGATCTATTTTAGTGGCCGTGTCATCATCTGTGTTGAGTTCGAATAAGTCATTTCCTCCCATTTCTACAATGCCTCAGCAGAGAGCCTTCCACTCTCGTTGTCTCTTTTGTCCACAGTTACTTGGATTGGGGCTCAGACAGAATGAGTCCATCAGATACTGACCACAGGAGATCTGGAAACATAGGGCACTTTTTCAGGGGCATGTTTGCTGATCAACAAGGGATGGGAGGTGGTCTGCAGAAAAGAAGAGAGCAAGAGTCCATGGGGCAAGGGGAGAGAGACCAGCCTTTCCTTGGTTCTTGCAAATGTTCTGCTTCTGATCCCTCAGGAAGCTTTGGGTGTCATACGACACCTCTACATTCCTTTACCAAGAGAAATCTTGAGTAAGTTCCTCTTTTTTTTTTTTTTTTGAGTAAGTTCCTCTTTAAAAGCAAAGCTTCCCAAAGGTACCTGTTCCTATATTTTCTACATAGCAATAGAATAATTGCAATTTTCACATTTTTCACCAGAGATAATATAGTAACTTGTTGAATACATACTATAGCTATTATTTTTTGCATAACCACACAAAAGAGGACTCATGTTCAACTTGTCATCCACTGATCTCTTTTTAACTGTCTACATTTTCTATTCTTCAGTGGGCACCACTATGCTTACTGTGTCTGAAATCATGAGGCCTCATTACAATTGGATTCATCTTTTTGGATTAGTGTTGATTGTTTGTATTGCCATGTAAACTCTGTTACTATCTAAGATGACATTAATTCCACTTTATATTTACAGTCAATGGCATCCAAAATTTTTCACATGAAAATGGAAAATTCAGATAGCGATTTCGTGCATGGGTGGAAGGGCCCATAAAAGGTGGGAATCAAGATCACTCATTTACTTATATGTTAATTCTATTTCATGTGTTTTTAAAAAAATTTTTTTAACATTTATTCATTTTTTAGAGACAGAGAGACAGAGTGCAAGTGGGGGGAGGGACAGAGAGAGAGAGGGGGACACAGAATCTGAAGCAGGCTCCAGGCTCTGAGCTGTCGGCACAGAGCCCGAAGTGGGGCTCAAACTCACAGAGGGCGAGATCACGACCTGAGCCAAAGTTGGACACTCAACCGACTGAGCCACCCAGGTACCCCCTATTCAATGTGTTTTTAAAACATAATAAGACCTCACTAAATCAGCCGTCTATGATTTTACCTTTGTAGTTTATACAGTAACTGCATTGAGTAAACTTTTTTATTAAAAAAATTTTTTTTTATTGTATAATGAAACAGACACCAAAATCCACACAAAACAAATATATAGCTCAATGGGTAGTTACAAAGCGGCACACCCTTATAAATACCACCCGGGCCAAGAACTAGAACTTTGCCATCCACCCCAGAAGCCACTTCCTGTGCCTCATCAATCATAACCCCTAGAGGTTAATCTTTAATTATACAAATGACAAAATAATTAGGGAAGCAATAGTGCAAATAATTTCAAAGAGGATGTTTACATACATCAGACTAATTTTTCATATTTAAAATAATTTTAAAATCCTACTTGTAGTAAAAATTTATTATAGTATTGGAATAATCATGACTCTACATGGTTTATTGCATACTCTTTCTAGGTAGGTAGACAGACATGTATATAGTTTTAATATATTATCCTAGATAGATAGACAGACACTTATATACTTTTAATATATTATCCTCACTACACTCTGCAATGTGTTGTTTTAACAGACAGAGAAGCCAAAGATCACAGATAAAGACATTCAGGCAAAGGACAAAGATAAAATTGAAATCAAGTAGATCTAACACCCCTTTCCTATATATCCCACTATGATAATTCTAAGTGGTCCTTATTTGTTCATTTAAACAGGTTTGCCTCTTAGTTTATGCATGTAGTTCCGTTACTGCATGTTATTGAAAATAAGAAATTTTATTATTTTTAAAATTATGTAACACAAATCTTTCACCTGAGAATTCTCCAGAGAATGGTCTTTTTTCTTGATTCATTCTAGTGTGGCTTCGCTTTCTTCTTAGCATCAATTCTATTTCATGTGGTTTTTTATATATAGCCTGGGTTAAAGCAAGTATACTACAATAAGTATATATGGAATATATCTTCAGTCAGACACTGTGCTGAGCAGTTAACATTGGGAATTTCATTTAACCCTGAAAAGAATTCTTGGAGGTGGAGTTATGATCTCCACTTAGAGGAGCACAGGGCACTGCTGGTAAGAACGGGATGTCAACCCACGTCTTTCTCTGGCCACAGCTCACAGTGCTGGCCTTTCTGATGCATGCCCACTCTACGCTACACACCTGACTTCCATGCTCACTAGGTCACTGTTGGCACCCGAAATACCTGAGTCTTTTTTTTTTTTTGACTTAAATATTCTTGAGTCACTCAACTGAAACTACAGCAATTAAAAGAGATACTAGGTGAAGCAAATGAACCAACCTCAAGTCCTATATGTACTCCTAAGACCACGTCTCTTGATTTTCTTTCCCTGATTTATAATGTGTCAGGGTAAGTTCTTGGAAAGAAAGGATAGACTGCATCCCATCATCAAGAGAAAGCTCTGGTGACTGCAGTTTCCATGACTCACAAAAAGGACACACAGGAGAAGTACCAAAACCCTTCCTTTCATACTTACTAATTTCCATGGATATATTTTAAAATATCAGACTGCTGTGGCAGAGTGGCAACAGAAGAATAACTTTTTCAATATGAACTGAAGTTATTTTGAATTTAGTTGGTGCAGCGACTTATGTAAACCTGCCTATCACTGTAAAAGGGCTTGTCTTCTTTGTTTTCAAAGTCATAATTTAAATGACAACCAAATATGTTAAGTGGCTTTTGTAAACTTGCTACAATCTTTGCATGCCCAGACTTGTCTGGTACAAAGTGTACAAAACAGACAGATTTATAAACTATGGGGTGGTCAAATGAATACACAGAAAAAAAGAATCCTCTATATTTGAGTGTTTGGGAGTGATACTTTAAATTATTGTAAGGAAAAGTTACTTGCTGCCATTTGCTCGACTTACATCTCAAACAGACTTGAATGAGGCTGATAACTTAGGCATGCTAAGTATTCCCCATCAATAATATCTGGAAACAATGCTGACCCTCCAAACCATTGTGTTTCTGTTATGAGGATCATAGAAACAGAGTGGAAAGAATCTCAAAAGAGAACAAAATCCTGGTTTTTGACATTGGGCTGCTCCCCTAATCTCCCTGTTACTCATATTGCCCTCTGAAAAATGGAGATGTTATCATTACTGGAAGGATGACACAGAAGACTGAAGGTTCTTGGTGTGGTCAAAGCGATAGCTGTGTGTTCAGAGATGACAATTTTGTTTAGATTACTTGATTCATGTACTTTATAAGTTTTCATTGGCTAGCTGCCTTCCTGGCGTTGCACAGAAAGCTAACAAATACCCACGGTAGTGGCCTGGAGGCATCAGGGATTCCATTCTTGTCTGATTTTGCTCTTCCAAACTTTTAAATATATTTAGTTACACGGTACAAGAATATTGAACAACATTGCCAAGGATCATTACATTTCTTTCCAAGGGGCCCGGATATCATATCATTAAGAACATTACCAGGGGCACCTGGGTGGCTCGGTTGGTTAAGCGACCAACTCTTGGTTTCAGTTCATGTCATGATGTCACCGTTTGTGAGTTTGAGCCCTACATTGGGCTCTGCACTATCAACAGTGCAGAGCCTGCCTGGGATTCTCTCTTTCTCTCTCTCTACCCCTCCCTTGCTTATGCACATGCTCTCTCTCTCTCTAAATAAATAAATAAACTTAAAAAATTTAAAAAAAAAATATGACTGGGCACCTGGGTGGCTCACTCAGTTAAGCATCAGCACTTAGTTTTGGCTCAGGTCACAATCTTACAGTTTATAAGATCAAACCCTGAGTAGGACTCTGTGCTGACAGTCAGAGCCTGCTTGGGATTCTCTCTCTCTTTCTCCTTCTGCCCCTTCCTTGCACTCTCTGTCTCTCTCTAAAAAAAAAAAAAAAAAAAAAAAAAATCCCTTTATCCATGGGGTAAAGGCAGTCTTATTCCCATTTAATAGATGAACAAATTGAGGCCTAATGAGGCTAATGATATGTTCAAATTCAAATAGATACAGCCTAGAGCAAAATGGGCTGGAACTCAGGTTTCAAATTCTAAGTTCTATTAACTAAACTAGTTCATTTTCTATCTATATTGGTGCTTTGAAAGTTGTCTGGAAACATACAAAAATGTACAGTAGTCTTTGTATTAAATGGAAATTTATTCAAACTAAATAAAATTCAAATTTTATTGTAACTTCTTGGGAGAAAGATGAACTAGACCCTTCTGATTAGCCCAAAATGACTAGTTACGATAGAGTTCAGAAGGAAAAAGATTATTTGGACCACCAAGTGACTTCACTCCATTCAGAATTGTATCAAGCTAAGTTTACTCTCCAAACTTGAAAAAGCAAATGTCAAACTTCAGTCAGAGCTGTAGGCTTGCTGAACAGTGTCTACATTTGTCATATGTTGGTTCACACATTCAGCTGAAATTTCTCCACAGCTACCACTAAGGACTAGTGTTTCTAGTTTAATCCTTTTAAAGCAGATGAGATTTGCCTAGGTCCTTTTTTAAAAAACAAAGAAAGAGTATGTTTTACAAGTATTAAGTTAACATAAGTAAGAATTGTTATTAATTCTATTTCACCACGGCAACGGGCCACAGGTCATTAAGCAAGGCACCTAAGAAGTAGCCAAAAACATCCAGAACCCTAAACAAAGTTAGGATGCAACTAAATAAGCAAATTTTGAGTAAGTTTCCAACCATTCCTCTTCATTTACAATTTGTAGATAAATGAAAACCTGTCCTCTGAACTGGTGTTTCTAAAACCCAATCTCCAGGCCTCTGCAGAAAACATCACAGGTGTTGAAGATGAAAAGGGAAGCTGAACTCTGATGAGCAAAGTCTAAAGGAAGAGGGGCACCTGAGTGGCTCGGTGGGTTGAGCGTCTGACTCATGATTTCAGTTAAGGTCATGATCCCAGGGTCGTGGGATCGAGCCCCGTATTGGGCTCCATACTGAGTGTAGAGCCTGCTTAAGTTTCTTTCTCTCTTTCCCTCTGTCCCTTCCCCCCACTCACACACTCTCTCTATCTCTCTCCCTAAAATGGAGGGAAAAGAGTCTCAAGGAAGAAAGGGAGCAACTCCTTTCCCAAAAAGATATGCTGGTAAAAGCCCTGACAGTCTGAAAAGAGCGCTTAACATTTGTCTGCAATTAGCCGGGCCAGCATCTCCTCCCGTGTTCTGGATTGTTGACGCAGTTCCTCTGTCATAATTGATTTCCAATCAACAATATTTTGTTGATGTTTTACTGATATACAAGACAGTAACCACATGTTCAGCTTTGCTTAAGAACTATAAATTGTGGAAGATGATGCCTTAAGTAAATTCAAGATGTGCTCCTGTGGTAACTTGCTAGATCTGAATATAACAAGGGAGAAATTAATTTGTAAAAACAACCACCCACTCATGTCTATACTTTCAAAGAACAGAATTGGTCCCCTCAAGATTGTCTGAATACCAACTGGCAAATCTGTAGATTAGCTGTAACCTTGTCCCAGTCCCAGGCCAGCTGCCTTCCCTTTGGAATTCAGATAGCTGTGTACTTGCAGGCCATTATCATTAGGTATAATGAGCTTAAGAAACTGCAAAACAATCAAAATACTGGTATAGCAAAACTAATTTGGAAAAGCAAATGTACGACAAACAAACGAAAGTTAACATTTTTGGATTGTTTCCTTTTTTGGATTTTCCATGTAACTGCTTTCATTTATGTAATGAATTGAGATTTAATTGCTAAAAAATTGGGGCACCCGGGTAGCTCAGTCATTTGAGCAAATGACTCTTGATTTCAGCTCAGGTCATGATCCCAGGGTTGTGAGATCAAACCTCGCATTGGACTCTGTGCTGAGCATGGAGCCTGCTTAAGTTTCTCTCTCTTCCTCTGCCCCTCCCCCACACATATGCACTCTCTCCCCCACCCCCAAAAATTTCTAAATATTTTTTGAAAAATAATCATGTATTTTTAAGAAATTGTAATGCCTTAAAATATATAGTATATTTTATTCCGGAATATTTTGGAGAAAAAAAATCCATCTTCCTTCTTTTGCTTTTTGGAAGGTGTTAATGTGTACAGCCCACATGACAAAGAACTAAGGTCTCCTGCCAATAGCCATGTGAGGGAGCCATCTTGGAGGCAGCTTCTGAAGCCTCAGCTGAATGCACCCCATCCTCATTGCAACTTCATGAGAGACCCTGAGCCACTCAGCTACAGAGCTCTTCAACTGTGAGATGTTTGTTATTTTAAGCCACTAAAAAAAATTTTTTTTAAAGGTAAAATATGAAAAAAATATAAAACATGATAAGTTGTTGGGATTCAACCGCTTTCACAAAGTACACTGGACTTCTAGAAAGAGCTGTAAGAATGGTAGAATCACTGTTACTCTCTGTTGCATTGGAAAGAAAAATACAAAAACCTATCAAAACAGTGTTATTCCAGGCCTGATTGCTTTCTGGGATAGCACAACACTGGATTTGATCTGATTTAACTAAGCAAATGTTTGTTAAACACCTAGTATTTGCAAGGTACTATAGTAGATTTAAAAATTGACACCATAGAAAAAAATTAATCAGTTACTACTTGTATGTGTGTGTGTGTATGTGTGTGTGTTTTAACCACAGTCCTAAATGTACAAAGCAATAATAAGTACAGTATGTTACTATATGTTTGTCAGTAATTGCCTTTTTAATATACCTGGCTTTGGACATCTCCCTACTTGCCCCTGGAGATATTTCTTCCCATCTAATCTTTGCATTTCTCAATATTGAAAAGGTCCAGGACTAGGAGAGTCATTCACATTGTTCACTTTTACTCACTTGTAAAATGGCACTTAAAAGATCATTATCTGTTATCATCTATCTTGCTACCTCACAGAGATGAGACAATAAATCAGAGGTGACAGTGTCCTGTTTTGACAGATATAAATTTTTTTTTAGGAATTCCAATGCATTTAATAATATTGATGGGGAGAAGGTGACATTCTGATTGCTAATGTTTAAACTAAGATGATGGGGGCATCTGGTGGCTCAGTTGGTTAAGTCTCCGACTCTTGATTTCGGCTCAGGCCATGATCTCATGGTTCATGGGTTAGGCCCTACGTTGGGCTCTATGCTGACAGTGCAGAGCCTGCTTGGGATTCTCTCTCTCCCTCTTTCTCTGCCCCTCCCCTGTTCTCTCTCTTTCTCTCTTTCTCAAATAAACATTAAATTTTTTTTTTTTAATTACCACTGCTCTGTAATGTCTGAAATCTTCGTATCTCTCTAGTTGAAGCCTCTGTTAAAATACAAAACAAGTGCCTTGTGAGAAGTAACATTTTAATTGTTATTATTTATTCCTGTTTTGGAAGTGTGTTTTAGATTCTTTCTTGGCAGTGGATTTTGATCAAGAACAGGATATTGAATGCTGTCGGATGAAATAGAGAAGAAAAAAAGCATAATGTTGTCCAAGACACCTTTAGACACCTTGCCTGTTTTTCATTTTGCCAATGATTGGTATGACACAAAAAGTAGAATCTGATTTACTAAGAAATTGATTTATAAATACTTTTTATTTTTTTTTTTAATTTTTTTTAACGTTTTATTTATTTTTGAGACAGAGAGAGACAGAGCATGAATGCGGGAGGGGCAGAGAGAGAGGGAGACACAGAATCGGAAGCAGGCTCCAGGCTCCGAGCCATCAGCCCAGAGCCCGACGCGGGGCTCAAACCCACGGACCGCGAGATCGTGACCTGAGCCGAAGTCGGCCGCTTAACCGACTGACACCCAGGCGCCCCTATAAATACTTTTTCTTAGGGCACCTGGGTGGCTCAGTCAGTTAAGCATCTGACTTCAGTTCAGGTCATGATCTCGCTGTTCGGGAGTTCAAGCCCCGCACTGGGCTCTGCACTGACAGCTCAGAGCCTGGAGCCTGCTTCGGATTCTGTGTCTCCCTCTCTCATTGCCCCTCCCCTGCTCACGCTCTCTCTGTCTCAAAAATAAATAAACAGTAAAAAAAAATTATAAATACTTTTCTATAATTAAAAAAAAAATCTTTAAGCTTATAGAAAAGTTACAATAGTACAAGAAACTTCTATATATTCTTTTTTTTTAATGTTTTTAATGTTTATTTTTGGGGGGAGAGAAAGAGAGCACAAGTGGGAGAGGGGCAGAGAGAGGGGGAGACACAGAATCTGAAGCAGGCTTCAGGCTCCAAGCTATCATCACAGAGCCTGGCATGGGGCTGGAACTCACGAACTGTGAGATCATGGCCTAAGCTGAAGTTGGACTTTTGACTGAGCTACCCAGGTGCCCCTCAAGTTCTATATATTTATCTTCATTTGGTAAAAGCCCCTACTTACACTATCATTGTGTCTCCCCAACTGTTCATTCATTATGTCTAGAGTTTACTTAGATTAGATTCCATCTGCTATCATTTCTCTTTTGCCCAAAGAATTTTCTTTAGTATTTCTTGTACAGCAGATCTGATGATAAAGCCTTTCAATTATCATTTATCTGTAGATATTTCATTTATCTAAACATATTTGAATAGCTACTTTAAAGTCCTTGCTGTTAGTTCAACATCTGGGTCATCTTGGAGTCAGTTTATATTGACTATTTTTTGTCTTGACTATGGACCACATGTCCCATTTCTTTTCTTGACTGTGGATCTCATTTTCCTGTTCTTCTCATTCCTGTAATTTTTTTTTTGTTGTTGCATAATAGACAATGGGTGGGTGATACGGTGTAGAGATTCTAGATTCTGTTTTCCTTCTCTAAAAAGTGTTGTTTTTGTTCCAGCAGGCAATTCATCTTGACACAACTCAAACTCTATCTCTTATGGTGGGCAGCAGCTGAAGGCTCTTCTTATTTCTTACATCTTTTTAGCTGTTTGTTTTCTGCCAGGCACCTTTCTGCCAGAATCTCTCTTGCAGATTTGTAGTTTAGGGATCAGCCAGGGACTTGTCAGTATTTATATACAGATTTGGGGGCTCCCCCTTCTGTGGTTCCCTTCTTTCTGTGATGTTCCTCCTCACTTTCCAGTCTTTCCAGAAGCCCTGAACTCTGCCCTATTCCTCAAACCCATTTCTCTGTAGCTTTCCATTTGAGTTCCAGCTACTTACAACTAGCAGACTGGGAAATACCTTCAGGCAAACACCATATAAACACAAATCTCAAACAATACAGTCTTTTTCTTTCAAGGGTCATTTTCCTTCTGGTTTGTCTGCTTACGGTTACCTTCAAATAGTCCTTTTTTAATGTTTTGCTGTGAACTCATAATCATTGTCTGTAAGTTAGCCTGATGCAATTACTCTTCCATTACCAGAAACAACCTACACTTTTTAAAAATGTAAAAAAATAAAACATCAATTCTACAAGTTGTCACAAGGAAATTAATTCAACAAATCTTTACCAGGCATTTACTTTGGACTAGTTACTATGCTAAGAGAAGGTGCTAGAATGCATTTGAGATCTAAAAATTATATTGGATAGTAGTGTACTTGAATGGGCCTAGTTTTTTAAATCTCAAAATAAAATGTTATTCAGAGACACTTGCAATCACTTCTCCAAAAATGAATATGTTAAACATACATTTACTTGTTCTGTGTTAAATACTTTATATGGTGTATTTTTTTAAAGAAATTCAGATTTCTGAGACCAAAAGGATTTGCAGTTTCATTTAACAACAGTTGGTTGCAGTTAAAAAACTCGAACTTTCTTCAGCTAGTTAGAAATGTGTCAAAATATTTTTTTCATAAAAATTCCTGTTATGGAGCCTCTCCTTCCTAACCTCTGTAGTTGCTCTATTTGGAAGAGAAGAAATTCCAGAACTAGGAACATCAAAAATAGGGGCATCTGGATGGCTCAGTTAAGCATCTGACTCTTGATTTCGGCTCAGGTCATGATCTCAAGGTTTGTGGGTTTGAGCCCCTCGTCGGGCTCCACACTGATAGCACAAAATGCCCTCTCTCCTCTCCCTCTGCCCTTACCCTCTCTTTTTCAAAATAAATATATAAACATTAAAAACTAATAAAACAAGTGAACAACAAAGTGGGCCCTCAGCATCAAACTGGAGGCTAAACTACTATCAATGAGCCTGGATAGTGAGCATCCTCCCCTTCCATTTATCTCATCTTCCTACCTAGATAGAATGTGGAATGTTACTAATCTGCATAGTCAACTTTCATTTTTTACTGTATCTGAATAAAATAAAGGTGGAGAATACATCAGAATGGAATCCAATGCTAAATGCCACTCCTTTATTTTGGGGTGAGAGGTCAAGGTCAGGGTGAGCTGCTGCTGAGTTTCCACGTGTACGTTAGGAGTTAGGAGGGTTTACCATCGTGGTTCTTGAGCCTAATGCTCTTATGTCCTCATTCAAGACTGTCCTATGCATAGACTTACAGGAGGCTGAAGGGGGACAAAAAAAGAGGTAGGAAATTTTTCTTGCTTTGTAGTTTTGTGTAAGTTTGGCGCTGGCTTTATTGGCGGGTCCAGTGGGAAATAGATTTAAGACTAAGCTGAAGTTCCTACTCTGTGATCTTCACAATTTTGCATACAGGTTGGAGATAAGCCAAGTGTCTTTTCTATTTTCATTTAGTTTTTTGGACTCTATTCCTTTGTTTTTGTTTTTGAATGATTCATCACTCACATACAACACCCAGTGTTCATCTTAACAAGTGCCCTCCTTAGGACTCATCACCCATTTAGCCCATCCCCCACCTACCTCCCTCCATCAACCCTCAGTTTATTCTCTATAGTTAAGAGTCTCTTATGGTTTGCCTCTCTCTTTTTTCCCCTTTGCTCATTTGTTTTGTTTCTTAAATTCCATGAGTGAAATCATATGGTATTTGTCTTTCTCAGACTTATTTCACAGCATAACACACTCTAGCTCCATCCACATCATTGCAAATGGCAAGATTTCATTCTTTCTGGTGGCTAATATTCCATTGTATATATGTACCACATCTTCTTTATCAATTTATCAGTTGATTCAGCCCCTATTTCTGTTCTGATTCTACTATTAGACTGGAATAGCCTGCAGAAAATTACATACAGCTAGCACAGAGTATATACTCCACAACTGTTTGTTGAATGAATTATTTGGCTCCATATAATATACTTTTGTCCCTTCTCCCTTTAATTATATTTTCTAAGTTTAATTTATTCTTTTCTTAAGAACTGAAATTATTTTTATTATGATAAATTTATCTATTTCTATGCCATACTTAAAATAGTTCTGACATTACAACAATTTTATGATAAAGTCTGCATTTCATTTCTGATGAATCATAAATAACTCCACCTGAAACAGTGTGAGGTCAATAGCAAACACTTGTGCCCTCCAGAGGCTACCTTCTTCCTTTTGTGCAGCTGGCTGGCTAAACAACCAATTGTTTTACATACTGAAGCTGTGCACCAATAGAGGCTGAAATGTGCATACTGCTGAATATCTTTTATACAGTTAAAAGAGAAGCAACAGGAAAAGAACACAAGTGTTAGTTACCAGTCTATTAGTCATTCCATTTTTCTTCCAAAGAAAATAGTTCTATTGAACCTTGGATGCAGTGGGGGCGGTGTGTGTGTGTGTGTGTGTGTGTGTGTGTGTGCGCACGCGCGTGTGTGCAGAAGCAGGACGATCAACTGGCATGGCTTTGAAGTGTGGCTACAGGGCTTCTACCCCTTAAGCAGTTCAGCTGTTGAAGCAGAGAAGAAACTTCAAAGGCGGACTTGTTGTTGTTCCTGCCAGTGGGGGGTGTGATTCCCATCAGCTGGGTTTAGAGAAAAAATGAGGAGGAATTCATCCTTTTCCTTGTCAAGGTTTGATGCTCACCACACGATCTACTAGCTTTAAGTTATGACTGCCTCTATCTAGTGGATGCACATAAAAAACAACCAGTCAATTTCATTGTGATTTACATTTATTTATGTACACTATTTTTACAAATCATCTGAAATAGCCAGTTTTTGTAATTTGTCCAGATTGTGCAGTATGTCAGTGACACAAGTAAACTGCTCCTGCTCCTGATCACATTTCCTGCTCACAGAAATATACAGTGGTTTTCCTAAGAGCAAAGCAAAGTTTAAGGAGATCATCCCCCTGCTGCTCTGCTATTCCTGGCCCATAATTATAACTGTTTACAATCCTGTAGTCAGTTTTTTATTCTATGTATCAGCAGTGCATTCAAACTCATTTGTGAGTCAAGAATTATTCCATTTAGTCAACAATTTACCTTGAACAAGATAGACATTTTTGAATAATATAATTAAAATTTAAAAACAAATGCAATTTCCCTCAGTAATTTTATTTGGTCTAAACCTTTTCATTTAAAATTTATGTTCTTTACTTCACAATAAAGAGAAAAGGAAACAGTGCTTGAAATATTAACTCTAACTCTTAAAATTAAGAATAGCTTTGATTCAAAAACTAATTCTTGGACAGTGATGTGGACAGTGAAATTTCCCTGCCACTACCTCCCACCAACTTTTATTTAAATAAATAGGAAAAATTTGGTAAAAACATTTCCATGTATGGTACAAAATGGTACAAGATATGAGAGTCTTCAGGGAAGCTTATTATGCTAAAAAAGTATAAGTATCCAGTTACATTAAACTTGAGAGTTACATGACCAAAAAAGCAAGTTGCTAACACCAGTAGAGAGGTGCCCATTTATTCCACAGCATGGTTGCAATATGGTCCAAAGAAACTCTTCTGGTAGAAATGAAACTGTGGGATTAAAAAAAAAAGGCAAACTCCCAGGAACACAATGAAGGGAAAACATTCCAATCACAGGAAGCTTCCACAATTAGTAGATGGGTTTATTTCATGAGGATAGTAGAAAAGACAGTCTCCTATATAAGTTCTGAAGAAGCAAAGATAGTTAATTCAATTCAAGTGTGGTAATAACAGCGGTGAGAACACAAATGCGTCCATTATTGATTATTATATTCATCACAGAATACAATCGAGGATGTTATACCAATGAATGGATTTTTACTTTTTAATTTTGCAAAACTGTTCAAATCAAAGTGGCATAAGCTCCATACGCTCACCTCCAAAGATGTATTTTTATTCCTGACTGATCATATCCTGAAGAAATCAAAAGTCTTCACAAGGTAAAAATCACCATCTCTGGTTATATTCTATCTTCCTAAGGATGTACAGACTCTCTGTGTCCATGCCTTTGAGACTTTTTTTTTAATTTGTATAACAAATGACTTGGTGATGCAATTTTAAAAAGCAAAACAAAACACAAAAAACTGGAAGAAAGTCACAAGTAAAATGATTTTATGGAGATAGGGTTTAAAAAAATGCTGTTCATGATTTAGTACATTTAGGAGCTTGCTACCAGACTGTTGAAGAATTACTTATGTTGTTCATTTTCTGTCATTTCATTCCAATGAGAGTTGCACACTGTCAGCTTGGTTTTGTGGCTGCTGATAGTCATACTTCCTTGCTATTAAAAAACAAAGCAAACACAAAACAAAAAAAAGTGATAAAATTAATAAAAATAGCAAAATATTAGCTAACATCATTAAATCACAGTCAAGTCATGATTCTCAGTAAAGAATTAACTAATTAAGTAATTAGTAGAATTAAGTAAGAATTAATTTCTGATCCTGTAATTTCCCAGCACTGCTGATACTCATTTTTATATGTTTATTTTATTATTTGTATGTCAGGATTATTCAGTTTTAAAAAACAGTGTGAACATTAATTAAGATATTACAGTTAAATTAACATTTTATAACTTCCTTTCTTTTTTTTTTAAGTTTATTTATTTACTTTGAGAGAGAGAGAGAGAGAGAGAGAGAGCAGAGGACAGGCAGAGAGAAAGGGAAAGAGAGAATCCCAAGCAGGCTCCATGCTGCCAGTGCAGAGCCCAATGTGGGGCTTGATCTCACAAACCATGAGATCATGACCTGAGCTGAAATCAGAAGTTGGATGCTTAACCGACTGAGCCACCCAGGTGCCCCAATTTCCTTCTTTCTTATCTCCCACTTCCACCTTAAGCTGATAGTAATGCTTTTGTTCACATCATAATGAATTTGACTGTATTTTAACTTGTAAGTCTAAGAAACTTATTACTGAACATTGTCAATATAAACTAGAAGAGGGGCGTCTGGGTGGCTGTCGGTTGAGCAACCAACTTTGGCTCAGGTCTGGATCTCACGGTTTGTGAGTTCAGGCCCCGCATTGGGCTCTGTGCTGACAGCTCAGAGCCTGGAGCCTGCTTCTGATTCTGTGTCTCCCTCTCTCTCTGCGCCTCCCCCCACCCCCCCCCCCCACTCTGTCTCTCTCTGCCTCTCAAAAATAAAGAAAACTAATAAAAAAAAATTTTTTTAATATAAACTAGAAGAAAAAACAGATATGCATTCTGTGGGTTTTTTTGTACTTCTGAGAAATGTTTATTGAAGAAGAATGGTCTTAACCTGGAACTGGAGAGAGTACAGGGTTAAAATCTTTATAAATGTCATTCACTGCCTACAGTTAAAACTTTCACTCACCTCCTTAAGTTTTTACTAGCCAAGAAAGAGACACTATTTATTTATGCTACTCAGGGTGCATCCAAAAGTTTGTGGCCTACAGTTTATACAATTTTGGGAGTCGTCTTTAAGAAAAAGAACTTTGTTTACTATTTCCTTTTGAACTGCCTTTGTCAGGAATAGATATGTCATGAACACTAAGAATGATCCAATGTGATTGGATTCATTAAACATGTAAATCCACACATATACTATTTATAAGAAAAATGGCTTCTAAAGATGTTCACATCCTAATCCCCTAAATCCGTGAGTATGTTATTTTACAGGACAAAAGGCACTTTAAAGATGTGATTAAGGTAAGGACCTTATAACGAGGAGACTACCCTGGATTATCTGGCCCAACCATTATCAAATGGACCTTAAAAATCAGAGAACCTTTCCTGAGTTCAGAGAGGGACTAAGATATAAAAATGGAAGAATGATCAGAAAGATTACATAATGCTGGCTCCCAATGCGGAGGCATAGGGCCATAAACCAAGGAACGTGAGTGGCCTCCAGAAGCTTTCTAGCAAAGACACAGACTCTCTTCTAGAGCCTCCAGAAAGAAACAGTACCCTGCTGACACCTGATTTCAGCCCAGTGAGACTGATGTAGGACTTCTACACTACAAAATTGTAAGACCATACATTTGTGTTGTATTTAGCCACTGGATTTGTAGTGATTTGTTACAGCAGCAGTAGAAAACTAACACACCCTACAAACACAGGAATTCAGATAAATTTTATTTTATGGCGTTCCCATCAAAAAAGAAAAAAAAAACCTGTATACTTGGTTTATAATAGTATATGTTATGCTACTGAATGTATTACTAATAGGAAATAGCTTCTGTTTTGACTGGGTGTCAACAGAAACTTAATTCTTTATAATTTTCCAAACAGAGCTTCTGGCTCTCTACTTTGTGTTTTGTTTTGTTGGTATTTTCTTTTAAAAGAACTTTCTTATTGTGGTAAAATATACATGAATTTTGCCATTTTAACTATTTCTTTTTTTTAATGTTTATTTATTTTTGAGAGAGAGAAAGAGAGACGGACAGAGTGCAAGCAGGGGGAGGGGCTGAGACAGAGGGAGACACAGAATTCGAAGCAGGCTCCAGGCTCTGAGCTGTCAGCACAGAGCCCAATGTGGGGTTCAAACTCAGGAACTGTGAGATCATGACCTGAGCTGAAGTCAGATGCTTAACCGACTCAGCCACCCAGGAGCCCCTTAACTATTTCTAAGGGCACAGTTCAGTAGCATTAGGTACATTCATATTGCTCTGCAACCATCACCCCCATCTGCCTACAGAGCTCTTCTGATCATCCCCAACTGAACTCCACACCCATTAAGCAATAACTTCCCACTGCCTCCTCCCCAGGTCCCTGACATCCACCATTCTATTTTCTGTCTCTACGAATTTGCCTCCTTTAAGTGAAATATCTGTTCTTTTGCGACTGGCTTATTTCCCTTCATAATAAGAACCACTATGAAGCATAACGTCCTCAGGTTCATCTGTGCTGTAGCACGTGTCAGCATTTCCTTCCTCTTAAAGACTGAATAACATCCTATTGTATTTCTATACCACATTTTGTGTATCTGTCAAGGGCACTTGGGTTGTTTCTCCCTTTTGGCTATTGTGAGTAATGCTGCTATGTTCAATTTTACTTCTTGTTTTGAACTGGTAACATATGCAGATGGTACAAAATGCAAAAGGAACAGAGGAAACAGTAAAAAGTGTATCTTCCTCCTACCTGATCAATCCTGTGGCTACCCACCCCGTTCCTTGCCCTAAAGGAATTGCTGTTACTAGTTTTCAGGATAACATTTATGCTTAAGATTTTAGAGGTTCTACTTGTGTTTATGCGTGTATATACACGTATATGCACGTAAACATGTATATTTTCACCTGAAATTCCATTTCACCCGAGACACAGTAGTGATATCTTGCTGATCATTCTTTCTTGCATCTTTCTATGCACACACACACACATGCACACACACTTAATTTTTTACTGTAGACAACTGCTTTAAAAATTGTCCAGTCTTTTCCCCTTAAATTCCACACAGTCCCCATCAAGGTAATGAATGTTAATAATCTGATGCGTATCTTTCCAAGCCTTCCTCCATGCTTGCATAATTATATAGAACATTTATATTAGACATAGATAATACAAGGGGTGTTTTGGTCCTTTGATTTTAAAAGAGTAGCATCCTAGTATATATATTATTTTATCTTGCTCTTCTCAGTTAATAATGTATCTTGGAAACCACAACTCATTCTTTTAAATGGTGGCATAAAAGGCTGTGGCTTAGATGTACATTTCATTATGACTCTATACATTTTAAATTTTATTTCTTCTCCATGACATACATACCGACAGTGTTTAGTACTATATGACACACTGAGACATGACTTCTAGCCTTGCACGTTGATATCACATGCCACATTCCTAGAAGCAATTCTTATATTGCTTTGGCTTGCAGTAATTTAATTATAATAGAAATGACTGCAAACTCCATAAATACAAAATTCAAACCCAAACTAAATGCATCTCCAGCTCAACTTCCCCTCAGCCACATCCCCAAATGCTCTTGGCCACTTAATGCTACTCCACATGAGGCATGTGCAAAGGAGGGCAAATTAGAGCAGGAAGAGACAGCAGTCTTAGCTGATGGGTAAAATAACTAATTTTTGCAAAACATATAAAAATATCATCATATGAACACATTGCTAGGGCTGTTCTCAGGGTCCTGAAGGGTCCCATACAAGCAGAGGGCTCTGAAGCATCAACTACATGGGAGATCTGCCTTTGCCAATACCATGCTCATCATCTAAAAAAGGCACTATCAATTATTTCTGATAACCTTTGCTAACTGAACTCAATTCCAAAAAAATCTATTTGAAACATGTCTATATATACAGTTCAGCACAGAATATACTTACAAATGGAATACATTTCCAGTTGCTGTCTTAAACGAATTTTGCTTATTGTGTCATAAAAGCTGGGCTCTGATAAAGTTTCTGCTGTAGGTGGCACGCTGAATATCCTCATAATTTTCCTTTTGTTCCTAAAACACAAAACCAATACAGAAGAGAGATTTGTATTAACATCTATTGGACTGTAATGAACTCAGGACCATAGTAATCAGAAGATACATCACAAGGACTTAAGGGGTGCCTGGGTAGCTCAGATGGCTAAATGTCCGACCTGGGCTCAGGTCATGATCTTGTGAATTGTGAGTTCGAGCCCCCATTGGGCTCTGTGCTGACAGTGCAGAGTCTACTTGGGATTCTCTCTCTCTCTCTCTCTGCCCCTCATCCACTTGCATTCTCTCTCTCTCTCGCTCTGAAAATAAATAAACTTAAAAAAAAAGGACTTAAGTAACAATGCGCTCATTTCTTTTGTATCTGTGAGGTGCTTCCTTGGCTCAAGTGTTCTTTCTTTCCCTAAAAACCACGAAGCTGTACATGTATAGCCACAGGGCTCTAAGAAAGAAAAGAAAGCTGAAAACATCCATGTAATACAACAAAGAGATGTACCTTCATTGCACTTCCACTCCTTCCTCTCACCAAAAGCCAAATACTGTATGGGAAAATGCATAAACAAGAAAACATCTTATTTTTCTCCTCCCTCTGGTGTCATCCAAATAAAGCTAAATTACTGGGTTAGCGAATAAACAGAATGGGAGTAGACCTTAATTTTGGAAAATAATGAATCACCATATTTCTTAAATACAATTGCATAGCCTTAGTGGGTCCATCTACTTAAAACTAACAACAGTATGTCTCTGCTTTTAAAACAGGAGGGTCGGGGGGACATGGTGGCTATTTTTGGAAGAAAGCTGTTACCTGCAAGTAAACTGGCGATGGAGTGGAGCCTTCTCTCAGCCACCCTGGAGTCCAGGCTGTCAATGGGCCAGCTGCTCCAGGGGTCATGTGGCTGGAAAGGCAAACCTGCCTGTCTGAGAACAAGTGTGAGTTCTGACCTGCTCCCCAGGCCAAACATCAATTATTTTTTGATTACTAATTAATTTGAACTATCTAATGCCTTTTAAAAAATTTTACATTTATTTATTTAAATTCAAGTTAGTTAACATACAGTATAGTATTGGTTTTAGATATAGAACCCAGTGATTCATTACTTATATAACCCCCAGTGCTCATCCCAAGTGCCCTCCTTAATGCCTATCACCCATTTAGCCCATCTCTCCACTCACTTTCCCTCTAGCAACCCCCAGTTTGTTCTCTGTATTTAAAAGTCTCATACGGTTTGCCTCCCTCTGTTTTTATCTTATTTTTCCTTCCCTTGCCCTATGTTCATCTGTCATGTTTCTTAAATTCTACATGAGTGAAATTATATGATATCTTTTTCTGACTTATTCTACTTAGCATAATACACTCTAGTTTCATCCACATTGTCGCAAATGGCAAGGTTTCATTATTTTTGATTGCTGAGTAGTATTCCATTGTATATATATACCACACTTCTTTATCCATTCATCACCCGATGGACATTTGGGCTCTTTCCATACTTTGGTTATTGTTGATAATGCTGCTATAAACATTGGGGTGCGTATACCCCTTCGAATCAGCATTTTTGTATCCTTTGGATAAATACCTAGTAGCGCAATTGCTGGGTGGTAGGGTAGTTCTATTTTTAATTTTTTGAGAAGCCTCCATACTGTTTTCCAGAGTGGCTGCACCAGTTTGCATTCCTACCAGCAGTGCAAAAGAGTTCCCCTTTCTCTGCATCCTCACCAACATCTGTTATTGCCTGAGTTGTTAATTTTAGCCATCCTGATGGGAGTGAGGTGGTATCTCACTGTGGTTTTGATTTGTATTTCCCTGATTATGAGTGATGTTGAGCATCATCTGCATGTCTTCTTTGGAAAAGTGTCTATTCATGTCTTCTGCCCATTTCTTCACTGGATTATTTGTTTTTGTGTGTTGAATTTGATAAGTTCTTTATAGATTTTGGATACTAACTCTTTATCTGATTAGGTCATTTGCAAACATCTTCTCCCATTCCATCAGTTGCCTTTTAGTTTTCCTGATTGTTTCCTTCACTGTGCAGCAGCTTTTTATTTTAATAAGGTCCCAATAGTTCATTTTTGCTTTGGTTTCCCTTGCCTTCTGAGACATGACTAGTAAGGAGTTGCTGTGGCCAAGGTCAAAAAGGTTGTTGACTGCTTTCTCCTCTAGGATTTTGATGGCTTCCTGTCTTACATTTCGGTCTTTCATCCATTTTGAGTTTATTTTTGTCCATGGTATAAGAAAGCGGTCCAGTTTCATTCTTCTGCATGTCACTGTCCAGTTCTCCCATTACCATTTTCTGAAGAGACTGTTTTTTTTTTTTTTCCCACTAGATACTCTTTTCTACTTTGTCAAAGATTAGTTGGCCATACGTTTGTGGGTCCATTTCTGGGTTCTCTATTCTGTTCCATTGATCTATGTGTTTTTGTGCTAGTACCATACTGTCTTGATGACTACAGCTTTGTAATACAGCTTGAAGTCCAGAATTGTGATGCCTCCATCTTTGCTTTTCTTTTTCAACATTACTTTGACTATTCAGGATCTTTTGTGGTTCCATACAAATTTTAGGATTGTTTGTTCTAGCTCTGTGAAGAATGCTGGAATTATTTTGATTGGGATTGCAGTGAATGTGTAGATAGCTTTGGGTAATAGTGACATTTTAACAATATCAGTTCTTCCAATCCATGAGCATGGAATGTTTTTCCATTTCTTTGTGTCTTCTCCAATTTCCTTCCTAAATTTTCTATAGTTTTCAGCATATAGATCTTCTATCTGTTTGCCTAGGTTTATTCCTAGGCATCTTATGGTTTTTGGTTCAATTGTAAATGGGATTGATTCCTTGATTTCTCTTTCTGCTTCTTCATTATTGGTGTGTAGTAATGCAACTGACTTCTGTATGTTGATTTTTTATCCTGTGACTTTGCTGAATTCACATATTAGTTCTACCAGTTTTTTGGTGGAGTCTTTTGGGTTTTCCATGTAAAGTATCATGTTGTCTGTGAAGAATGAAAGTCTGACTTCTACTTTGCCAATTTGTATGCCTTTTATTTCTTTTTGTTGTCTGACTTCTGAGACTAGGACTTCCAGTACTTTGTTGAACAACAGTGGTGAGAGTGGACATCTCTGTTGTGTTCCTGACCTTAGAGGGAAGTTCTCAATTTTTCCCCATTGAGGACGCTATAAGCTGTGGGCCTTTCATATATGGCTTTTATGATGTTGAGGTATGTTTCTTCTATCCCTACTTTTTTGAGGGTTTTTATCAAGAAAGGATGCTGTATTTTGTCAAATGCTTTTTCTGCATCTATTGACAGGATAATATGATTCTGAGTCTTTCTTCTCTTAATGTTGTATATCACGTTGATTGATTTGCAAATATTAACTCAGCTCTGCAGCTGAAGAATGAATCTCACTTGATCATGGTGAATAATTCTTTTAATGTACTGTTGAATTCAATTTGCTAGTATCTCATTGAGAATTTCTGGTTCATCAGGGATATTGGCCTGTAATTCTCCTTATTAGTGGGGTGTTTGGAACCAAGGTAATGCTGGCTTCATAGAATGAATTTGGAAGTTTTCCTTCCATGTCTGTCTTGTGGAACAGTTTGAAAAGAACAGGTATTAACTCTTCTTCAAATGTCTGGTCGAATTTCTCTGGGAAGCCATCTGACCCAGGACTCTTAATTGTTGTCAGATCAATGAAACCAAGAGCTGTTTTTTTTTAAAGAATAAAAAAATTGATAAACCCGTAGCCAAACTTCTCAAAAAGAAAAGAGAGTGGACACAAATAGATAAAATCATGAATGAAGGAGGAAAGATCACAACCAACACCATAGAAATATAAACAATTACAAGAGAATACTATGATAGATGATATGCCAACAAACTGGACAACCTGGAAGAAATGGACAAATTCCTAGACACTCAAAAACTACCGAAACTCAAACATGAAGAAATAGAAAATTTGAACAGGCCCATAACCAGCAGAGAAATTAAATCAGTTATCAAATATCTTCTAACATATCTAATGCCTTTTTAACCTGCATAGAGAATACCAAAGAGCATGGGGCCCTAAGGAGAAGCAACTCAGTCCAGTGAATACTGCTTTTACTCTTCAAAGCACCCATCTCTCTCTCTCTCTCTTTTTTAATTGTACTTAAAGGAAAGGGGCCATGGTGTGTGAAAAAGAATAGTTAAATTATGCTACAACACCTGGAATTAAACCAGGAAATATTTATTGAGGATTTACACTGTGTGGCACACCAGGGACACAAGGTTAAAAGGGAAAGCCCTTGTCCTGAAGGGACTGAAGTTTTTGTGGAACAGACAGACAAGTAGCCAGATAATACCAACATTATTCAGTAAGTGCTATGATATGGTCATGCACAACAATCAGAAGGGAAAACTTAACATGTGCCAAGAGAGAATTGCTTAATACATAGGAATTAGTGTTTCTGCATTTCAGGCATGTTGGCCAAAAATAAAATGCTCATCCTAGAGTGACAGTGGGCCCAGGCTGGATGATAAAATTGAGCTACATTAGAAATGATAGAAGCCAGTCAGGGTACCTGAGCTGCACTTAAATTTCCAACTTTTTTTTTTTTTTTTTTTTGAGAAAGAGAGAGAGAGAGAGAGCAAGAGAGCACACATGCATGAGCACAAGATGAGGAGAGGGCAGAGGGAGAGAGAGAGAAAATCCTAAGCGGGCTCCACACTCAGCACCACAAAGCCCCATGTGGGGCTTCCTCCCACAACCCTGGGATCATGACCTGAGCCAGAATCAAGAGTTGGACCCTCAACCAACTAAGCCACCCAGGCACCCCAAAATTTCCAACTCTTAATGCAGTGGGCTCTTCAAAGCCAAACCTTGGTGTCCAGAGCTCGAGGACAGACCTGAATAGATAGTGCTTTCATAGCAAGAACAAAAATGCTCAATTTTGCAATAATTCATAAATGCAGTATTTTTATGCATTTAATTTGGAACAAACAAACGTGTAAACCTTTTAAATGCCCAGTTTCTTATCAACCCTGAAATACCAAAACCTTTACCTCTTGGCATACATGAAGAGAACAAAGCTAACAAGGATCACTACCAAGTAAACATTGGTGGCTTCATTCCATGCCTCATGAACACTGTAATCCATAGAGCCATCGTCACCCATCACTCCGTAACCTCCAGGCATGGGGCTAGAAGAAAGAAAAGAGAACAGGGGTTCTTTTAGTTAGTGGTGGTATGACCATCTGGAGAAAGGCTGGCAAACATATGGCCTTCTGGCCAACATCAGCCTGCTGCCTGCTTTTGGATGGCCCAGGAGCCAAGAATGGTTTCACATTTCTAAGTGGATATATTTTAAATGGTTGTAAGCACCTGTATAGTACCCTTGATTTTTGCTTTCCAGCCCTCAAAGCCTAAAATATTTATAATCTTGCCCTTTAAGAAAAAGTTTGCCAACCCCTGGGCTAGATAACTAAGGCATGAAATGTATTTCCCCTTATTTTTGATTTTGAAACATTGTATCTTCCACATGTAGGTTAAAACTCTAGTTAATCTCTATGCTCTTTCACTTGCCTCCTATGCAAGTGGGAAAGTTTGAAGCTTTATCTAGTTTTGGCCTCCTGGCCAAATGTGGTTGAAAGAAACTATGGGGTAAAAGTTACTTTTTGCTATTTACACAGCTGTGACTTCTATTCAAGGAAATGCATTCTTCCTACATTCTCACAGAAAATAAGAGTGGTAATAGCAAGTGTTTCAAATAGCAAGTAAAAGAGTAATGGTGTCCCCTTGGTGTTTGAGAGTTAGTTGAAAGTGCCTCCCTTGTGTTGGACAAAAAGGTAAATCTAAAATGACCTAATATGTGAAAGAAAACCAAAAAGCATTGTTTTAGACATTATACGAAAAGAAAAATTGAACAAGTTATAGGCGATAAATGTACAGTAGTTTCTAAGAATTAGATAGCCATTTTCTAATTCCAAGAAAAAGAATATCTGAAATGTCCAAGAAATTGTTTTGCAATTTTTTTCTAGACATCCTACAACAATGAAGGCATTGCAGACATTCTTGCACAAACTATCCTCCAATCTCCTGTAAGCTTCCAAAATGTTCTGCAACGTAGATCTGGCTCAGTGTTAACAAGTGTGCATTAAAGGCAGTCTTTCTTTCTTATAGCTTACCCCTGTATAAAATGAATAAAATTTCCCCAGAGGTCTGCTCCTAAACCAGGTGGCATGTTTTCTCTGCTGACACCTGAAGTTTTTGTCAGATGTTTGGGGACATCCTATGTTCATTTACAATAAAGTGAGTGTCATGAGTCTCATTTAACTTAAACTCTAGACACTGAGGTTAAGAGTGATCTCTTTAAAATATCTGTTGGTGTCTGATGAATATAAAGATTGATCTTGTAAAAACTGGCCAAGTAGTAATAAAAACAGAACTTACATTAAATTATAAAAATTTGTAGATGCAAGATCTAGATATTACTTAAACATTATACCATACCCAATTCCTTGATATTAAAGCCTGGAAATGGATTTTTTTTTTTTTTAAAGGAGTAGGAGATATAGGGAGATTTGGCATATTTACAGTTTTAACTCTTATTTCTTAAAACTGAACTCCAGACTTTCTCTGAAAGTGATCAGCCTATTTTAGAAATGGAAACTTTGGGAAGACACGAGACTATAATTGTCTTTATGATTTCTGGAATCTAGAATTTTGCTGGTGCTAAAATATAAAGTAACAACAACAAACATGTTTTTGGCAAAAAGAGATGACTTTGGATATCTGATTTGAGATTCTGCAGAAAGGTTTCAGGATTGGGAGCTATTAGCAGATTTGGGAAGAAACAGTGAACATACAGCAGCGGCCATTGGAACATTTTGCAGGTTCCCGTTGTCTGACAAACCATAGAAGTGTTTCCTACCTGTTTTCTAACACCTGAATGGATCTGAGCCAGGTTAGTTTCTTGCTTCCATTTCTCACAAAATTCTGTTTATGGGCCCCTTGATAAATGGTGTATTCCTACAGAGCTTGTCTTCATCCTGCTACAAATATGCCAGTCTTTAATTATATGTAGAGAAGGATTTTGAATTACTGACCCAGAATGGTAAAATTTTAACATGAATTAAACAACATGGATTATACAACATTGCTGGTATGCAATGACACTACCATTCCACAGTTCCAGGGACAGGCACTTGAGTTATTTTTAGCACTGTAGTTGTGAAAGATTTGCACTGAGGGTAGGCCTTGCCTGCCCAGTCCTCCATCATGACCAATGGCATGGTTTTGCAAGACTACTAGGAAGAAGGAATGGCCTTGCCCAGAGTCATAGTACAGACCCATGGCCCACATGTGGCCTGAACTATGACCGTCACCTCCCAGCACACTACAGTCTAACCAAGTGTACCCATACATACTTGCTAAGTGGTTACTACATACCACTACAGCCTTCTAAAGCAAAATGCACAGTTTCAGCAAGATCACCATTATGGCTAGCCACTTGCTTGGATCATCGTTCAGGGTTCTTGTGAGAAAACTGAACTTTTTTCACATATTTTTCCTGTGCAGTGATGCTTGAACAATTTCGGTAAGGGGATTCTAGGATGAGCTTAGTTAAGTCCCAAGTAAAACGTCAGTATCCAGAGACAGAGTTCCCAAAATATGACAACTAGAGCTTGGTTTTCGTTTGATAAACTTCCAGGTTGAGAACTAGGAGAAAATTTCCAGGGATCAAGTGACTGTATCATAAGTTTTAAAATCAGTTTCCTGATACCATGTCTAGGTGGTTCTAAAATGGAGTATCACTTGTCATTCTGCTTTGAATATTACATTTTTGTCTCTCACTTAGAGCTTTGCTATCTTGATAAAAATTCAGATTGGCATCACTTACAGAGTTGCTTACAACACAATCCACTGCATAAACGTAATTTTCTCTGTCTTCTGAAACATTAAAGGTTTGGGCTCCCAAAGCAGAAGGGTACAAGGTAACAGGCCTTCAACCAAGAGGAAGAAGGGAATTAACATTTGAGGGCTTATATGTAGGGCAGTCCACATATTGAGTTTTTGCAATAGTGAGGCACTAACGTTCCATTTCACAGAAGAAAGAAACCGGGAAGGTGGTAGTGGTGGTTATGTAACTTGCCCAAAGTTGCAAGTAGGGAGTGGAGCGAGTAGGGAGTGGAGCGGCAACTTGACTGTCACATATAACTGACTTCTAAACCTGAGCCCTACCAGCCTTGACCCTGGTTCCTTGACACCGGCTCCTCCTGGAAGGAAATCCAGTCGCGAGGGTATAAAATATAATCCTCTCCCACTAAGTGGCCACAGGCAGCTTCCAGAGCTGCCGGGAACATCCTTTGCGTTTCCGCCGCTCGAAGGCTGCGCGGGGCTCAATCTTAAAACGCTGGCGCTAAACTCCAGCCGCGCCGGGGACGTCTCGGCCGCCCCCTGCTCGCGCGGCCGTCGCGGCTGCTTCGGCTTTTTGTCTGCGTTTCTGGCCCTCGGAGCCTCACTATTCCTTACGACCCGGAAACAGGCTCGCAGCGCGGGCTGGACTCGTAGGAGCCTCCGTGCCCAGGGCTGGGGGCGCGGAGCGGGCAGCGGACCCCTCCCTTCCCCTCCCCCGTGAGTCTCGGGCGGGGCGGGCCGGCGCGCGGGCGGGGGGCGGGGCCGGGTGACGCGGCCCCGCCCGGGGCCCGGGAGGCGCCGGGACGCGGGTCCACTCACGCTGCTGGCTCCGGAGGCGGCACGGGGCCAGGCTGCTCCGCTCGGGGCTCTTTCCCCCAGAGTCGGGGCCGGACGCGCGGGACCCGGTTACCGACCGGACCTGGACGACCTCTGCCTTCGTCATTTCCTGCCGGCCCGCCGGTTTCCGGATGAAACGAGGAGCCAGGTCTTTCCCCCCGCCCCCCCCGCCCCCCTTTTCAGTTTTTGAACGGGAGCGACGCAGCGACGGCCCCGGTGCCGCCCCCGGGCGCGTGAGTGGAGCCGGGCTCCCTTCCCCTCCCCCGTGGCGCGTCACCTCCGTGCGCCGCCCTCCGCGAGCCCCCGGCCCGGAACCCGGAGCCCCCGCGGCAGGGCTGGGCGGGCCGGGGTGGCGGGCTCTGGTGCTGGCGGCGGGTCTCGCCGCCCCCGCCTGGAAGTCCACGTGGGTGTTGCGGTTGTGTGCCAAAACCGAGCGAGAAGTAGCGGGGACGGGTCATTACCCGGGAGTTCCATGCCTCTGCCCGCCCCACTTCGGCGCGCCCCGGGCGTGATTGTCAGCGTGGGAGGGGGGAATGTGCATTGATTGTCCCACGAATCGGGGTTAAGCTGGGAAACACGGAGATTTTCTTCTTTCGTAATGAAGGCGTAGAGTTACTTTTAGTATTTAATAGTTAAGAAAGCATATGCTTTTCAAATTATCTTTCCATTTTTCCCTTTTAATAAATGATGCGTGGCTGAGATTGTTGAGGTGTTTTAAAAACTGGATGTGCCCAGGATGCCGCAGTATTGTCAGTTGAAGTGATTTTTGTGTATTAAAAAAATTGTGTGTAAAATAGATTTCCTTGGGAAATAGATTTGAAAAATGGATTTTCTACCATAAGAGTTAATGAATTTATGCAGGATTTCAGCATCAGTGTTCAAGTAATCAGATTTCAGTGGTTTGTAGCAGCCTTGGGAATAAATGGCCACTTGTCCACACGCTTGAGGTCTTAACTATTTATGTTGAGCTGGTTGTCTAGGATCAGCTGACTGCTAATTATAATTCATACCAGATCTTGTAGCGGTTGTATCCTTAATAAGCAGAGGTTAAGAGCTAACCTTTAACCCAAATCTCTTTGCAAGTTTTCTCTGCCTTTTTTGTGGCTCATTCTGTTACAGTTAAGCTCATCTTTGAATGAAGAACATTGCTTGGTACAATAATATACTAGCTTTATTTAGAGTATTAATACATATTAACTTTTATGTATTATATATACATTATATATTCATGTAAGTAATTTATAAATATAAACCATTTAGTTTGACTCTAAAGTTGGAAAATTAGGAACAGCAGTAATGGGTAATGTTGAGTACTTGTTTGCCAGGCCTCTGCCAAATGGTATGTGCTTTGTCATTTAATCTTCTGGGATAACTTTTGCATAGGCATAGTTTGCTCAGAAATTGTGAATACATGGGTTTGATTTGAATAGATCCAAATGTGGAGTATGTACATTAATTACTTCTGTTTCTGTTTTTGTGAAGAAGGGTGTTGGCAATATAAAATGACTCAGTAAAAGAATGTGTTTTTCAAGTTGGAAGATGGCTTTAAAATTGCATAAAACTGCAATTAGTCTCTTTATTTGGGTATTCAATAGTTTCTAAAGTCCTGTGTCTCATATTTATCCAAATTCTGATTACATATCATGGTCACCCAATGAACAGGTTATTCTTAGACACTGGAAAAAGGTAAATTTGGGGGAAACCTTAATGGCCCAAAAATACAATGTAATGATTTGTATAGGCATAACAATGAGAGTATGATGGTAAGGTCTAACCGTTTGCATCTTCTGAGAGTAGAAGAGGTTGAAAAGGACTGGAGAGGATGAGGGACGTGCTTGGAAATGTGTCTCATTTGTGATGAGAGTATATTGGACTTAACCTGGAGAGAGAGAGAGGTTGGGAATGCTTTGCCAGTCACTATTATAAGAGGGTTCCTTTCCCCTGTGGGCCTGTGGGCCTGTGGGCCTTCTCTTTGGGGGGAGGGGCAGAGTGGAGAGTTGTCATCAATGGAAGGATGTAAGAAGAAAAAAATGCACATAGTTTCTTTTGGAGTTAATGTTTCCACCCATTGTGACTAACTGATTCCTGTCAGCACTTGCATCTTTAGGCACTTTCCTAGTAGATACTTGATAGCTGTGGGCAGCCACTGGTAGATCAAGGAAAGAAAGGAAAAGGGATGGGGTGGAGGGTGGAGACAAAGCACAGGGGTGTACAGCAGAGCATTAATAGGCTTTCCATTTGGGCAAAATTTAGGCCTCCAGTGGCCTCTGTAATGAAAATCGTTCTAATGGTATTGACTGTATGTATTTAAAATCTCTTCTATGATATTTGTATCCAAGAATCTGGAGAGTATCCCTTTAATGTGCTTTATAAACAGTGGAACATTTAGAATACAGTACATGAAAGTTACTGAATTTTTCACCACAGCCATTTCTGTATGTTTGTTGTTGGACAGTCAGAATGACTATAATGACGGCATTGGCTCCTGTTTGTAAGGCATTTAACCAGTGTTGTTTCATCGTTTTGGAGGATAAGCTCTTCTCGTTCCTTACTTCAAAACTTGGCTCTCACATGGAGTGCCCTTTAAAGCTCCAGAGTGCAGGGATCTTTTCTGTCATTCATTGCCTTATCTCCAGAGCCTAGAACAGAGCCTGACCCATGGAAGGTACTCAGTGACTGTTTGTGGAATGAACCCAAATACACTGGAATCCTGTCCTCTCTTCTTTCCACTACCAAAGATCCCATTTAACTTTAGGGGCAGGGCCACACCAGCTTTACCTTCTCCACAGAATCTGCAGCTCACGATAAGCACAGTATAAATGTATACTGGTATAAATGTTAGCTGTTTATACCACATACTTTGGCATTTAATCCCTTATAGCTTTATACTGTTAAATAAGTTTTTCTGCATGTTTTGTTTCCCCACCTAAAATAATGGCTACTGAGGGCTGAGAATATATAAGATACTATGTTTTCCTTATTCATCCAGTATAATGTATACAGAGTAGGTTTGTATTTACTTATTGAGTGAATATTAGATACCCTAGGGGAAACATCAGAGATATTCAGCATGTGATTCCAGTCTTCAAGTAGGTAGTATTTTAGTTGGGCAGACATTGTGTGCACATGTGAAACAGTATGAGAATTTGTAGCTAAATAAAATAAAGTGAAAATAATAGCTAACATTTATGTAGTGCTTAAAATGTGCCAGATACTGTTTCAGGAATCTTTGCCTGTTAATTTGTTGGAATGTCAACAATCTTTCGAAGTAGGTACAGTTATAATCCCATTTCTTAAAATGAGGAAACTGAGACCCAGCAAGGTAATTAAATCACTTACCCAAGATCACAATGCATATAGTAAAGGGACTGGATATGAGCCCAGGCAGTCTGGCCCCCAAGTCAGTGTCCTTTCTCTGGGGAGTTTTTCTCGATCAAAGAAGACAGATCTAAAACTTGACACTAGTTTCTTGGCTGTAAAAGGTGCTCTTTTTCAAATTTCAAAGTAGCATAGGTTGCAAGGACTGAGCTGCAGAAACAGTGCTGAATTTTTCAAATGGAAGTGGTTGATCAATGGTTCCGGGGACACTACATTTTGAAATGACTAAAGGCAAGGGGAGAGAAACTGAATTTTGAATCTCAACACTGAATGAGGATTATAACTCTTCCGTAGGTGTTGAATTCGAGGACAGTGATTCACCAGGACGTAGGATAATGACTGTTGAAGTTTTTAATTTAGTGTCAGAAAACGTGAAATATAATATTGAATAACACTTGATATCTTACTACCTTTCTTTTTTTAAACACTTACTAGATTTAAACCCCAGTGGTAGTAACTTACCAGAACGTAAGTGTTCCTGAAGGTTTCCTGTGCACTTATATCCATTTGCTGTGGCCTCATGTGGAATCTTGATCCACTTGTTCAGCTTGTCTTGGGCAGTACAGAACACTATTGGCCAGGAGGCCTCTTCTAGTAATATTTCTTTGATGGAAAAAAAAAATGTAAAATTGTGCTGTTGATTTGGTGACATACCTGGAGTGAAGTCATTTTGAAGCTGCGTGGAATTAAAAGAGGGGCTGCAAACAAAATCCAGCAAGATGGAAAAAAAAATGGTATTCTCTGAAAACCCACTTTTGTGTCCCTTTTGTCAGGAGCTGACAGTATTATTTTGGGGGTGTTGGGCATCAAAAGAGACACTGAATCCAAATGACTCCACAGATAGGGGAGTACATACATCAGCACACCCACTGTCCAGGAATCAGAGGAGGAAGTGCCCTTGAATGAAGCATGGGCTACAAACCTGGTTAGCGGCCAGGGAGGACACACGCTCTGCAGGTATAGTATTCTGTGTTATAGATTGTTTCTGCTGGGTAGGAGGTCATGTTGTTTGTCTTGGGGGTACTTTGTAATAGGAGTCAGTGAAGAAATGACCTGCTGTTTCCATTTTCATACCAGCACATATTTTGGGATGACCTGTCATAGAAGCAGTTTATAACTGTGAACATTGTCCCACAGTTGTGTTCTATTTAAATATCCCAAGAAATAATTGGAGTTAAAATAATCTATGTCGAAATGTCTATCCAACGGGCATGTTAGCCTTAATCTTAATTTCAGGTTCTTCTCTGAATGGGGACTTTTAGGGAAAGAGAAATTGAATTTATTTTAGTTCTATCAATATGAATTTATTTAATTCATTTATTCTAGTTCTATCAATATGGGATAATTTAATAAAATGTCTACTGCCCCATTTTATGAATTTTAGGTTTGTAGAGCTGGATCCTGAATGTGATCCAGTGCGATTGTTCTTTAAGTAGAAGTGTATGTCAGAATGACCCAGGGTTTATGATGAAAGTAAGCGACACCTTAGCTGACCCCTGGAGATTCAGATTCTTTAGAGCTGCGCCTGGGCGTCTGTGTTTTAAATCATCTGCAAGTGATCCTAGTCTCCACCTCCCCCTTAGGTACCAGCTGTGTATTTTATAGATAAGAAAATTGGGCAAAGTCAAATAAATGACTTGCCTTACCTAGAGCTGGTTCAGTGGTACCAAGATTGTGTCACCAGATGATATGTAGTTTCAGAATTTTGGGGCTGGAAGAAATTTTCCAAGTCAATTCAGCAGTTCATTTTATAGCTGACTATAAACCATGCTTGTTCATATAATTTTCAAGTAATATATGAATATAGGGAAATAATATTTTTTCATAGCCTATCTTCTATCCTGGCCAGGATAAAGATTAAACGGTAAATCACCAGAATTTCTTTATAATTTTAACATGTTTTTGTATTAACTTCAGGAATTGTCCATTATTTGCAGTATTTTTATTGTGTATTTTGTGATGCTCTGTTAAAGTTTTTTTGAAAAATACAGTATTTAATGCTAAAGTGAAAGATTAAAAAATTTTTTATTTGAATCAGTTATTTTTCAGTCTTAGCTAAAATGTAAATACTGTGAGAATTTGTACTGCTTTATTAGAGTTTTGTGTTTTCAAAATCTGTTTGATTTTTAACTTTTTTTTCTTTGTGTTTTAAGGCATCTTACCTTGGAAACAGCACAGTTTGGCTTGCATCCATGTCATCTTTGAGTATGAGAGAGAATCCTAATTTCAGCATGTCCTCAGAGACCAAAGAACCAGGTTTGTTCCTTCAAGAAGTCTCCTAAAGGCTGTGGAGCAGCATCCATTTCCAGAAGTCGATAAAAATGTGTGTCGATGATGCCTGTGAATGGACTATATGGTCAAGTGACTCATTAAGATAATCATGGAAGAATGGTAAAAAAAAAAAAAAAAAAAAAAAAAGTGAAGAAAAGGCAAATTTCAAGAAGCTACCGCAGTATCATTTAGGATTTTTAAGGAGTTGAAAGAAGATAGTTCTGAAAATATGAGTGACAAGACTCTAGCACAAGTCTTTATATGTTTCTTACATTACCATTGTTAACCCAGCTGCTTTTGTGTGTAATATTTGCATTATTTTCCTCTACTGCAATAGCTGGTAGTTTCCTCATGATCAGAGTTTTATTGTGTTTGGATAGAGAAATAGTAGATACAGTAGCAGAAACCAGCTTCTGCTAATCACTAAAGGGACAGGATGTTGACAAATTGCTTCTTCATAATGTGCTGCTGCTTGTTCACAGTTTTTGTGGCTTCAGATTCATCTTCTTTTATCTACTCCTCAGTCTCTGTATGTGCCTGCTTTTTTCTTGCACAATTTTTTAGCCTGACGATCTGATGACTGTATTTTTTCAGTTTAAAAATAAGAATTGTATCTTCATAAATAGACCTTTGGTATGGTTCTCTCCTACCCTTGCTTGTTTTCTAAGATCAAGAATAGAATAATTTCCATTCGTTTTTGGGTTTGCTCGTCTTTCTATTTTTGTATTCTTGTTCAGGGTTTTGTTTTCCTCTACTCTTTCTAGGTGGAAATGAAGGATGATCTCTGTGTTGTGGTTTTAGTTAACTAGGAGACCAGAATAAGATGGGTCGTAGACATTTATAGAAAAATTACAACATCTTTTAATCATTACTATTTTAACTTTGTTTTAAACCTTCGTCAGATTTCTTTTTAGCAATACTGATGTAAATGTTACCTTCATACTGTGCCCTTTCCTTTTTGGGGGAGGCAGTAAGAAGCAGGGATTTCTCCAAATGCTGATAAGCGTAGAGAGAATATGAGAGAGAGAACGAGAAAGCTTTTGTACTTTACAAATGAAGCAAAAGAGAAGGCTTTTGTACTTAACAAATGAAGCAATTGGTCATTAAAGTCATTAATGTGTATACACACATTGTCAGTATAAAAATTAGTTTGTGGCTTAGAACTAACATTATTAACTGACAGTAAATTTTATTGTTTTCAACCCTTCCTACTTTTGTGACTTAAGTCAGTTGACCTGAGCCATAATTTTCTTCTTTGTAAACTGAGGAAGCCTTTGTTCTTATGAATCAAGTTTTACCCAACAGAAAGAAATATAAGCAGAAGCGATTTTAAAATTTAAATTAATAAAACAAAATTCCAGAAACCATTTTTTAATAAATATTTCCTTTCCTAGTAGGCCTGTTTACTTCATCCTTTTTTCACTTTTCTTCCCTATGTACTTACTACTTTTACATTTTTTTTCTCATCTGTCTAGAATTTCTTGCTTGGTGTCTGTGTTTTGCCTGCTTCCTGCCTTTTCCATGATTCATCCTCCCATTGAAAATGATTTCTGTTCTCCTTACCCTCTATTTCCTTGGGTGGGCTTCCTGCCTTGTCTGCCGCCTCCAGTCTTTTGTTATCTCTTGTAATTCAGCTCCTGTCACCTCCAGCTCCTGCTTGTTTTACCCTCCCCTCTGTCCACTGCGCGTCCTGTCCACTTGCATCCCACTCACATCTCCCGTCAGTGGTGATCTCGTCTCTTCCACTACCCCAGTCTACTCCTGTCAGTATAAGTACACTGATCTCTGTTATGTTTCATTTAGTTCTGATCCCTTCTCACCTCTGAACTGATGATGTTTTCTTTGTGTACTTTTTAGTCATTGTGAATTTGCCTTGTGAGCTCTCTTCTTCTATTTTCCTTGTCCCAGGATGGCAGGTATTGCTAGATGGATTTGTTGTCAGTATTTGCATAGAACACGGATCCTTGCTGTGTATTTCCTGGGTAGCCAGGATGAATCAATTATTATTAACTTTTCTTGGAACATTGAGCTTCCTGTGTTTTCTGCTTCTAAGATTTAGATTGCTATTCTAGAAGATTAATATGACTTTAAAGAGAGTCAGGATAGTCCTATGATGCTGTCATTTTAACTCTTTATTCAAGAGTTCATGACAGACATTTGAATTCACTCCCTTGTCTTGAAAAATTAAAGAAGACATCCTTACCAGGTTTGGGGGTAGAATTGGGTGGAAGGTGGGAACAGAAAGGTAAATGCTAGAAAAGGATTCATAGTCAATATCTAGAACTGGGAAGAAAACTGAAAACACAAACCACATGCTTTAACATTTATTAGGTAAAAGGTCTGCTAAAAGAATGAAAAGTATCAGTAATTCTGTTAACTAGTTTTAGTACTAGGTCATTGGTATTTTTACACTTCCATTTAAGTTCCAACACCTTTATTTAATGTTTAACAAAACAGAAACTTAATCTTGTAAATATTCATTTTGTTTTGAGAGACTTGATGTCTCCTTATATATTAACCTATATCATTTTATAATTACACTGTAACATTCTCAAAAATGCCATTAACATCCAGTCCTGTTTCTTGTATGGGAAAGCATATATAAATTGTATGGTTTTGTCCCCGTGGACACTGTAGTCCTGTTGTAATGAAAAGGTAGCCTTTTGGCAAGCGTTTATGCCTTTGATGATTTATGTCGTCTTATGTCTTTCCTTAATTCTTGTATATACTATGAACATGGAGCTATCCTGTAATTGAGTTTCCTATAATGTATATGAACTCCTGGGAGTAGACTAATGTAAGCACAGATGCAGCTTTATGAAACTTAAAAAAGAAGAACCCTGTATAGCACGTAATGTATTTAAATAGGATTGTAAGAGTAATGCTACAAACTGGGGTTGATCAGACTGAACATTCTTTCTGCCCAAGCCTTCTCCTATTGTGATGGTTACTGTTGGGTATCTTGAAGCTGAAGGGATGGCTAATAGTGTGATAATGTTTCTGTAATATTCACCACCCGTGAGCAGCTAGTGAAAATAACATCAGAACCATGGGTAAGCTACTAAGGAGAAATTTATGTAGATGTGCTCGGTACAGGACTATGTTCTGCAGTTACAGAGATGAACACCATATAGTCCGTTCTCTCTGGAAGCTCATAATTGAATAGAGAATATTGATAAGTAAAAGATTACAGTACAATGTGGCAAATGCTGAAATACACATACATAGTAGTTATCATAGGAACAGACTAATTGTATAGGTTAAAAACCTAAAAAGTTAGATACCAGATATGATATGTATATAACTGGTGTGTGTAGTATGTATCGTATATAAATTCTGACTGTAATGTAATTGCTGGTGTATCCCTTATTATCTGGGCAGGTTACTTAAAGTACTCAGTTTGAGTGTCTTCCCCTTGAAATTGTGATGATTATCTAGGATTGTTATATCAATTAAATGAGATAATATATAGGAGGTGCCAGTGTGGTCCCTTCTTCAGTTGTTTAGAATTTAGAGAACATGATAAAGGATTATACTCTTCTTGTATATATAATATTGCTATGCAGAATGCTTGGAATTCCCATTTTAAATTTGCTTTTATAGTGTTTAAGAAAACTAAACTAACTCAAAACCTTATAGTCAGTCTCTTTTTTTTTTTTTAACCAAAAGAAGTTTCTTTGATCTATTTGCCAGTGCAGTTCTCAGTGACATACTTTTGAGTATATTATAAAATCCGTCTTTGTATAGTTATAATCCCAACACTGGATTACATATAACAACCTGAATATAGTTTCTGAATTGTATCTATGTTTTTGTTATTTTAAAAGGTGTTTACATTAATTTCTTTTAACAACCAAACTGAACAGTTTGCATTTTCTAATGTAGAAAAAATTGCCACAATAATATAATATTGTTATGTTTATGGTTGGTTAATTTCTTCCTAAATTAACAGGTCTTTAAGGGTGTATGTCCTAAACTATATGATAAATCAGTTTGGGTAAACTTTTCACTTGATGGAACAAATTGATTCTTCTGATGTGCGTTGTTTGGCCTTGTTTAAAAAGTCCCCTAATTCATAGCGTGATTAGACTTGTCTGTTGTGATTTTTTGTAATGTAAGGTTTGAATTTGGGTAATTTGAAAATATCATATTTGAGATAAATCAGCCAGCCCAGAAATTTGTTACAGATCAAAATATATGTCTATTTAAAGCTTCTTTATTAAAGTTCGTTATGTATAATCAAGAGATTTAAATAAGTTTAGTTTGTGGCTGGTGTTTATTTGTATTGACATTCATAAATTTGTATTGACATTCATAAATAGGGAAACTATCTCCATAGGAAGGAGAACTTGATGTATTAGTATTCCAAAGCTTAGTTTAAGCTGGTTATGATTAGAAAAGTGGCTTTCATGTGTATTCTCTGGATGAATCTCAGGTCTGTGGGCATGTTAACAATAACATTTTTAATCACCATAATAAATAGTTAGCAGAGACATTTGGGAAATTGCTGCAGATGATGTAGAATGAGCTGAGGGTAGGGTTTGTCTTTTACTGTTCCTTGTTCTTAGAGAAACTAAATTTTTTCCTGATGGTGTTTTATTTTTTCTTGGATTTTTGTTAATACCAATAAGAAACACTTGCCATTATGGAGCCTCAGTAGGGCCAGGCTCCAGGCATACATTGAAGTTTTTGCTACTACTAATGTAATTCCTTCTAATAAAATTTGATTTTTAAAAATTTTTTTTTTTTTAAGTTTATTTATTTTGAGGTGGGGAGGGCAGAGAGAGAGAATCCCAAGCAGGCTCCTCACTGTCAGCGTGGAGCCTGATGTGGGGCTCAAACTCACGAACCATGAGATCGTGACCTGAGCTGAAATCAAGAGTTGGGTGCTTAACTGACTGAGCCATCCAGGCAACCCAATAAAATTTTGTTATGAAATATATTTTATATACTACACACTTATGTAGTATGTAATGTATGTTTATATTGATGACTAAATAATGTTAGGATATTTCTGCTGAGCAATAGGTTTGTTGTTGTACATATTTCCTACTATAAAAATGAGGAAATTGAGGGAGGTTGTTGAACTGTCCAAGGTCATAACCAGTCGTAAATGGTGAAACCAGGAATTTAAGCTAAGTCTGATTAAAATCCATGCTTTCATTCACTTTTCTGTACTAACTTAAAATATTATTTCTCTCCTTGAGAGGCGCCCAGCTGGCTCAGTCAGTAGAGCATGAGGCTCTTGATCTGAGGGTCGTGAGTTTGAGCCCCACAAACTCTGGGTATAGAGCCTACTTAATAAAATTAAACATTTTTTCCTTGAAAAAGTAAAATTTACTCTTTCATAAATGTGTATTATTTTGAGCTGAGGAGCACTGCTATTAATCCTCTGCTGTATGCCTAATTTTTTTTTTCCCAGAGTAAAAGAGCTTTGTTAATAGTTTGTAAGATTATAGAAGGCTCAATGTTAAAGTGATCAATGCTTAGTAGAAAGAACAAAATCAGATAGTACAGAAAAGCATAAAGTGGGTGGTGAAGTGAAAATCACTAGTGATTCACTTCCCAGAGGTTAGCATTTGGTGTAAATTATCCAGGCATTTGGTAAAAAAGTACATATATGTATATCTCTAAGATACAAATAGGTTCATAATATGCATATTGTTTAGTAACAGTTCTTTTGTTTATTATATATTGGCCATCATTCCACATCATTGTAAGTTTATATCTTGTTTTTTCATTTTTTAAAAATAAACTTTTTATTTTAGAAGAGTTTTGGATTTTTTTCCTAAGTTTATTTTCATTTATTTTGAGAGAGAGAGTGAGTGTGTGCACAAGCAGGGGAGGGGCAGAGAAAGAGGGGGAGAGAGAGAATCCCAAGCAGGCTCCATGCTGTCAATGTAGAGCCCGATGCAAGGCTTGAACCCACAAACTGTGAGATCATGACCTGAGCTGAAACCAAGAGTCAGACACTTAACTGAGCCACCCAGGCGCCTCATAGAAGGTTTTAGATTTATAAAGAAATTGCGAAGATAGTACAGAGTTCCCAGTTTCCCCTCTCATTAACCTCTTAATGTTAGTGTGGTACATATGTTATAATTAATGAACCAAACTGATAACATTATAATTGGTTGAAGTCCATACTTTATTGTGATTTCCCTTTCATGAGTTTTTACCTCCTGTCTTTTTCTGTTCTAGGACCCCATCCACGAGTCCACACTGCATTCAGTCATCATGTCTCCTTAGGTTCTTCGTGGCTATGACTGTTTCTCAGACTTCCCTTGTTTTTTATGACTTGACAGTTTTGAGGTGTACCAGTCAGATAGTAGAATGCCCCTCATTTGGGCTTGTCTGTTGTTTTCTCATGGTTAGACTGGGGTTATGTGGGGTTAGACTAAGGGAGGCCACAGAGGCAAAAGGCTGTTTTTATCACATCATTTCAAGGGTGCATCCTAGCTTTGTGACCTTACTGTTGATGTTGACCTTGGTATCCTGGCTGAGGTAGTGTTTGTCAGACTTCTCTATTGTAAAGTTACTCTTTTTTCTCAACTTTCCATCTTGTGCTCCTTGGAAGGAAGGCAGCCCACACTTAAGAGTTATGCTCCACCTTCTGTAGGGGAGAAGCAGAGTATCTACATACGTTATTTGGAATTCTGCGCAGGAGACTTCTCTCTTCTCTCCCATTTATTTATTGAATCATTTTTTTAATGTCAGTATAGACTAATGATATTTATACTTTGAGTTATAATCCAATACAACTTTATTGCTCTAATTTTTCCAGCTTTGACCCTTGGGAGTCTTTCGGTTGGTTCCTGTGTCCCTTTATGATACCCTGATCATTGTGGGCTAATATCTTTATTTTTTACATAGTTGCATGGTATTCTGTTATAAGACTATACCATGATATATTTAACTAAACCCTTATTAATGGTAATCTACATACCAGATTTTTCACCGTTATGAACAGTACTGTGATGAGAAGTCTTCAAAATATATTTATAAAAATATTGTTTGATAATTACTCAGGAAGATTTGCCGTGTTAAAGGGAGTGCCTTTTATACATATCATGTGATTTGTGACCCTTAGTCAAATCTCTGAAGGGAGGGAATTTTCACCTACCCTATGGAAATCATTGTGGTTGCCTCCCTTTTTTCTTTTTTTCATGTGGTAAGTGAGAGGTGATGACAGGGTGGCACTGATGGTCTTAAAAGAGCTGCTTTGAGATCATACTTTGTCTTAAGACAGCTGTGCCTTCTCAGTATAGACTCGGTTACTGTAGACAGTGAGATGAATTGAAATTCCATTCGGAAGAACAAAACAGCATTCTCAGAGAGTAAAAACTTCAGAACTGGAAGCAACCATAGAAATCATGTTCCATCCCTGCATTTTAGAAATTGGAAACTATAGTACCATGGGGTGAGATGATTTGCCTGGTATTTTTGCCATAAAAGAAGCATTCAAGAACCTGAATTTCTGCTCAGAATTCCTGTTACATGAGTATATTTTATATCCCATGCATGGATATACACAGTTTATGTTGGAAAATTTCAAACATGTACCAAAGAAGACAAGATAATTCATCTGTATGTCCCCATCCTTCAGCTTTACCTTTCCATTTGTGGCAAGTCTTGTTTAAACTACCCCCTGCTGGCCCCCAATGCCATACTACTTTAAAACATATCTCAGATATTAAATTATTCATCTGTGAATTTTCAGTATGTTCAAGAAATCCCTTGTCAGAACACAACCACAATATCGTTATCACACGTTAAAAATATATTTTTAACATTTTTTTAATGTTTATTTTTGAGAGAGAGAACGAGGGAGGGCAGAGAGAGAGAGACAGAGGATCTGAAGCAGACTCTGTGCTGACAGCAGAGAGCCTGATACAGGGCTCGAACTCACAAACTGTGTGATCATGACCTGAGCTGAGATCAAGAGTCTCCCACTGACTGGCTCCGACTGAGCCACCCAGGCACTCCAGACCTTAAAAATATTTCTATTTAAGGATATTTAGTTGTAAAAACTTCAAAAATTTGTATTCACCATTGATTAGAATCTGGCATTACTGAAAATACATTTCCTTGGTATGATCCCCCAAGAATTATAGGGAGATTTTAATGTATATCTGTACACCATACAAAATGGCCTAGGTTATGGCTTTTATAAAAAATGTGTTAGGGTTTTACCCGTAAAAAATAAGTTAACCTCATGAGATTTCCTTAGAGCAGAGAAATCCATAAACACTGTATGATAGATATTGTCCAACTGGATACATTTGCTTTTTGGCCCTCCTTTACTCTATTTGTGCATGAGAAAGCAATTCCGAGGATGTATGACAAGAATTCTATTTCAGATTTTATCATATTAATTAAAGCCATGGATGAGAATATTGTGGTGTGGCCATTTTATTCCAGATCTTCTGTAGAGAGATTTTTGAACGTCAAGTAAAATTCCTGCATGTTACTTCCTGAATTAGAAGTTTACAAAGCTTCTAAGAACCAACATGCTGACATCATTACTGCATTTTCATTTGCTTTTAGAAGATAATTTAAGGGGTACCTGGGTGACTCAGTCTTTTGCATTTGACTCTTGATTTCGGCTCAGGTCATGATCTCATGGTTCATGGGTTCGAGCCCCACATTGGGCTCTGCACTGACAATGTCGAGCCTGCTTGGGATTCTCTCTCTCTTCCTCTCTCTCTGTTCCTCCCCCATTTGTGCTCTACCTCTCTCAAAATAAATAAGTAAACTTAAAAAAGATAATTTAAGAGGAAAGAATACCTTTTCTATCAGAGATGATCCTAAAGGCAGAGCTGACTGCGGTTACTCGATTTACTTCAAGCGGCACACTACGTGGATTGCTTAGTGTCTGCAATTTAGAAGAGTGGTTAATACTTCCAATATTTTAAATATTGTATTTTCTTGGGGTTTCACTGGATCTTTAAAATTAAAATTGAGATGTTATTTTCCTCTAGAAAAGCAACCCTGTCTCAGAGGCTTTACAACCAGAATAAGAAACTTCCTCTTAAATACCCATTTACTTGCATTGAATTTATCTTAGAATTGCTTCTGGTTTTTGGCATGCTGTTAAAATATTCAATATTCAATGATCTAAATTGAAGATGGAGTGAAAAAGAGGGCTGAAATTTTCCTTCCGCTTATTCTAAGCCAGACTGAAACCAATCTTAACTGCATAATTTAATTTAAAACTATTTTATTGCAAATAAATATTCATCTTGCTAGCCCATATTGTTCATTATATGTAGATTCATGTTTTATTCTAACCTAATTTAGACTTCTGCCTTGCATTTGACAGTGTTACAGCTTTTCTGTTTTCTTTCATGAATAGGCTTTGTTATAGTCAATCAGCTTAGTTTTCTTACCATTTTGAGTGCCCTGTTTGTATTATTTCTGAATTTTGGTTCACCTTTTTCTCCTTGTTTTCATTTGGTGGACATCTTTTAAAGAGGAGAAATCGTTGTTACTTTTCTTCTCTATTCTAAGCAGAAATTGAAAGATTAATAAAAAATAACCAGTTGCAAATACATCTCTGGTCAAGTGCATTCAGTTTTCCTAGGCTAATGTGTATTAAAGATTTTAAGTTCTTGGAGGACAGAGTATTCATCAGTGTGTGCTGTGATTTACCTCTGTAGCATTCTACCTATTTTAAGCTACTTTTTAAATCTTTTCTTGATATAGTAATGACACTTTTTCTCCAAATCCTATTTTCTTTGAAATTCTCTTCTTATTTTTGACATCTTTGCTTCTTGCCAGCATGTGATCCTGATTGAATTTCTTACCTTCTTTCAGTTTCCTCATCTGAAAAGTGGGGATATTAATCAGCAGTCACCTCACTGGATTTTTGAGTTAAATGGGATAAGCTGTAGTGCCTGGCACATAATAAATGCTCCATAAATGTTATTCAAGCCATCTGCTTCTTTCCAGCCACCCTTATTACATCTTTCCCTTTTACTTGTTTATACCTTCACATAGATTAGGAAACATGGTGTGTGTATTTTAAATAAGTGACCACCTTCTTGTTTTCCTCTCACTTTTAAAAAACTTTTCATCTTGAAATGATCGCAGATTCATAGGAAATAGCAAAAATACAGAGCAGTCCCATGTACCCTTCACCCATTTTCCCCCAAAGGTAGCCGAAGTCCAAGATCAAAACCAGAAAATTGACATTGGTACCATCCAGAGCTTATTCAGATTTCTCCAGTTTTATATGCACTCATTTGTGTGTGTGTGTGTGTGTGTGTGTGTATGTGTGTGTGTGTGTGTTTGTATGGTTCTGTGCAGTTTGATTACATGTATTTGTGTAACCACCATCACAATCAAGATGCAGGATTTTGTATCCCTCACCCATCAACCCAAGGCTTTCTCTTGCTCTCCTTTATAATTTCCTCAAACCCTTGGTGATCACTATTGTGTTCTTCAGCTTTCTAATGTTCATGCAGCCTGTGATCTTTAGAGATTGGCTCGTTTTACTCAGCATGATGCTTGTGAGATCCATTCAAATTGTTGCGTGTGCCAAATAGTTTGTTCCTTTCGTTGCTGAGTTCTGTTCATGCCATAGATGTACCACAGTTTAACCACTTGTCCAGTGGAAGGACATTTGGGTTGTTTACTGTTCTGGGTTATTACAAATAAGGCTGCTGTGAACATTTGTGTACAGGTGTTTTTTGTAGATCTAAGTTTTCATTTCACTGGGATAAATGCTTGGGAGTACAGTTCCTAGATCAGAACTTTAAATGGACCATTGTAAGCTTCTTTGAAAATACATGCTAATGCCATTTGTAGATACATAAAGGCAGTTATTTTTTAATGCCAGCCATTATAAACAATATACAGTGTCCTTTGTTTTAAAATATCTTTTTGTATAATTTGCAGCACCAGTCCAAAGTTTTGAATCCTGACTTTTTGTGTTGTAATATAACATGTACTAAAGAAATATTTCATTTTGTTAGTGAATCCCCTTGCATATTGTATTGAAATTTTTCTTGGGTATTTTACTGTTCTCAGATACTAAATTTGAGTGGGAGGAGATATTTCAAGTAATGGTTTTTCTTTCCATCAGTATTTTGCAATGTGGTGGCTGTTAAAATTTTAAAATACCTGTAAAGATGAGCACAGAAAATCAGGCAGTCCATTAATTAATGTCCAGCAATATTTCAAATAATCAGTAGAGTAATGTTGGATTTGTGTTTTCCAACGTAATGTAAGGCAAAGCTACAAGTAGTGTTGACATGTGAAGAGCTCCTCATGATGGTACCCATAGATTTCAGTAATGTTATTGAAGTTGGGCATCAAAAATCAACAGAAGGACAATATAAGTTATGTGTAGCAGACAGGCATTGGCTGGGTGATCAGTTTTGGCTTTCCCAAATACAGTCACGGCCCTAAAATAACTGATAAAGGGAAAGCTCTGTAAAAATTGATAGAAGGGAAGGAAATGAAATGTAGAAAGCAGTGGCTGCTCATTTGAATAATCTAGAGAAACTTTAGATTGAAACAAGCACCTGTTCCCAGGCCAGTCAAATTAGACTCTGAAAGTGGTGCCCAGGCACTGATACTTTAAAACATGTTTCCAGGTAGTTTTAATGTTTAGCCAAGGTTGAGAACCACTGGCCCACCAGGAATGGCCTCTGTGCTCCTATTTCTTCACCTTAGAATTTGATAGTGTTTGTGCTGCATGCATCCATCTTTTATGTATTGGACTAATGTGGGTTCCACACACCTTTTATAAGTGGCTCTGCTGAGATGTCTGTTTCCCTAAAGGGGGAAAAAGCCATACTTGTGAATTGTGGTCATATTTAAACTATAAAACAGCTTTAATAGGTGTAACAGAAGAGTGCCTGTCTTTGGAATCAAAGACATCAAAATTGTTGAAAAGTCAAAAGGAAATTAGATTTCATCCAGGGCTTATTATGGGTGGGACAGTTTTTGGGAAATTGGGCATTAGAAAATGCATATGGGGTGTTGGGGTGAGAGGTCTCCGTTTTTATTGATAGATCCTATTGTCAACCTTACTTAGTTTTTCTTTTTTTCTTTTGATTTTTACTTGGCAAAAGTGATACTTAACTGTAACAAGTGAAAGTATGCAAAGATGAGTACAGACAAAAAGAACTAATCCCCCACCAGTGTTCACAGCCAGATGTGAATTCTTCCATACCTTTTTTTATATTTACAAAAGTATGTTTAACAATATAAGATTTGTAAGTTTTTTGTTTTTAAAATAGGATCACACTATATATTATTTTGAAGCTTCCCCTCAATATACCATTGATATGTCCCAAGTCAATGTAGATCTCTTATTTTCATAAAATAAATTTTCAACATGCCATGATTTATTGAGCCATTTCTCTATGAAGGGACATTTAGAATATCCCCCCCCCCCCCCCCCACACACACCTTTTTAAAAATTTACTACAAACAGTGGTGTAGCACATATCTTTGTGTATATAAGCTTAGGTACCTGTGCTTTTGTTTGTAAAGTATTCTTATAATCCATGGTTTGGTTTTGGTCAGATTTCTTAGTTTCTGGGTACTTTTTCTGATCTTGAGAATTATTAGCGAGTTAATAATGTCTGCTGATTGCCAGTTATTTGGCTCCTGGGTATTAAATTGGGTGTTAGATAGGAGAATCAGTTATTTTAGTAATGGATATTAATAAATCCTAGTGGCCAGAAATGTTTTTCATAGGTCCTGGAATCCCTAAGGTGGGGCACCTTAATGGGAGGCCAACAGATGGGCTTCATGGGTGTCTATGAACCACCTGATACTGACTGAAAAATTGTATATAAATGTACACTTTATGGCTTTCATCAGATTTTCAAGGGGGTTTTTATTGCCCCTCATAATGGTTAAAAATTGGTAATACGGGTATCAGAGAGGAGTACTCAGTCCAGAGAACCTGCAGAGTACTTTGAGTTGCCATTGATAGCACATTTTTAATCACAATGTCCTCTTTCTTGTAAAGTTCTGGATTGAAATAAATTTTTCTAATTTCCAGATGACATAAGCCTAGGAGAGTTGGCTAATACCAAACCTAGCAGAATCCAGGCTGAGCATAACCCCAATAGGTTGTAATAATGTTCCAAAAGATGAAAGATACTAAGGATAAACATGTAGGAGCTGAACAATGCCTGGGCATGGAGGACAATCTCAGATGCACCTGAGATGAAAAAGAGCTGGGAGTTTATTTGCCCACAGGCTGGTCTGGGAAGTCTCTGTAATGTGACTGCTAAAAATATGAGCAGGTTAGACCACATTTGGTGAATTGTGTTTGTATCTGAAAACCACATTTTAGGTGAGACACGAGCAAAGGAGGGAGACAGGGACAGCAATGGACTGAGACGTGACGTCACATAAGGAACCACTGCTTGTGGTTGCTGGATCTGAAGGAGAGGGTATAAAATAGCAATGGCAACAACCCTTGTAGATTAAGGAATAGAAAGACCAGAGTGTGCTTAGTGAATGTTTGAATGAATGAATGAATGAATGAATGAGTGAGTGAGTGAGTGAATGAAAATTAACAAAGCAAAGGATTCCCTCTTGATCTAAGCTCTGGTGAGAGTTCTCCAGTAATGGGGTGGGCTGCTCTAGAAAGCACTGACTTCCCAATGGAGCCCTTTAAGCATAGTGATGGGTGACTGGAATAGTACTGTGTAAGGTATTGCTGTTCTCAATGAAAGGCTGTACAGCAGAACTTCAAAACTCTTTTAATTGGAATTTTATATTTCTCTCGGGCACTTTAAAAAAATTTTTTTTCAATGTTTATTTTTGAGAGACAGAGAGAGACAGAGCATGAGCAGGGGAGGGGTAGAGATGGGGAGACACAGAATCCGAAACAGGCTTCAGGCTCTGAGCCGTCATCACAGAGCCTGACGTGGGGCTCAAACTCATGAACAGTGAGATCATGACCTGAGCCAAAGTCAGACACTTAACCGACTGAGCCACCCAGGTGCCCCTCAGGTACTTTAATTTTAAAATAGAGGACAATCCCCCGTTCCTGGGCGGCTCAGTCAGTTAAGTGTCTGACTTCAGCTCAGGTCATGATCACGTGAGCCCACATTGGGCTGTCTACTGTCAGCACAGAGCCTGCTTCAGATCCTCTGCCCCACTCTCTTTCTGCCCCTTCCCTGCTCTCCCTCTCTCTTTCTTTCTCTCTTTCTCTCTCTCAAAAATAAACCTTAAAAAAATTTTTTTTTAATTTTAAATAGAGGACAGTTCTAGGATGATATTGTAGGCTCTTTAAAAGTACATTTATAGAAGGAGTGTTTGTGACTGAAAGACTACTCCATTGTCGGTATAGGTGCTGAAACATTGAACTGTAACAGGTTGTTTTTTTTTTTTCTGAAACTGATGTAAAGTTATTCCGCTGTTAAAATCTGAAGTAGCTAGTCTAGACTTGTAGAGTGAGTGTGGTTTGAGATTTTATTCTTGTTACTTTAGAGAGAAGAAAAACCACATTCTTTCCAAGCTACAAAAAGTAAAAAAGGAAATTTCACCACTTCCCATGGCCTCAGGAAACAGGCACACTATCTCCATTAGACTAATTGTCTGAATTTTGCCCCAGGTTATAGTAACACACTATATAGAATTTGTGTCCTGTTGTATCTTTTACATAGGTTTGCCCCTCAGTTTGCCTACCGCCCTGTGGAAATGTATCTTTAGTATTTGTTTAAGTTGGTTAATACAGAGATGCCTCTTACTACCCCTCAAATAGTTCAATCAAAACACCTTTAGGTTATGGAAATGGATAAATATTGTCAAAGCTTTTTTATGTAAAGCTTTAAAAAAATTTTTTTATGTCTTTATTTTATTTTTGAGAGAGAGAGAGAGAGAGAGAGACACTGAGAGCGGGGGAGGGGCAGAGAGAGCCGGAGACAGAGTCTGAAGCAGGCTCCAGGCTGTGAGCTGTCCACGTACAGCCCGACAAGGGGCTTGAACTCACAGACTGTATATCATGACCTGAGCTGAAGTCTGATGTCTAACTGACTGAGCCACCCAGGCGCCCCTTTATTGTAAAGCTTTTTAAAAAACAAACCCTGTGTCTTCCACTAGCAGTTTTATTTAGTTATTTTTAATTTTTTTAATGTTTTTATTTATTTATGAGAGAGCAAGACAGAGACAGAACAGCGCGACCGGGGGAGGGGCAGAGAAAGAGGGAGACAGAATCCAAAGCAGGCTCCAGGCTCTGAGCTGTCAGCACAGAGCCTGATGCAGGGCTCCAACCCGCAAACCATGAGTTCATGACCTGAGTGGAAGTCGGATGCCCAACCGACTGAGCCACCAGGCGCCTCTCCCACTAGCAGTTTTAAAAGAGGTTGGGGGCTGCTGCCACTTAGGACACCCTGGTTTCCACTCCTTTTTATAGTGTCCTAGACATTTAGGTCAGGGGTTAAGATGGCTCCACCACTCACATGGCCCTGACGTCCCATGTCTGATTCCTCACTTGCAAAGGAAAGATAGTGATGGTGCTTATAGTGTTGTGAGAAAGCAGGGTACTGGGTGCATGAGGAAAACTCAGTACCAGTTCTGTTTCTGTATCTTTTACTCTCACCTTGTGATCTTTCTGTTTTTTCTGACTCAACAGCTACTGTCATCCACATGTCTTGTACTATCTCGGACATAGCTTATCTAAAACTACTTTTTTGTGTTGCCACCCCCACCCCTTCCTCTTCTCTTCCTCTGCCTGGCTGTACTCTATCCTCCCGACTCCTCTTGTTCATCCAGGGGTACAACTCACCAGAGGTTGTCCTGGAAATGGCTAACACCGCAAGCTCTGGAGTCATGTGGTCTCGGATTAAATTCTGGCTCTACTACTCTTGCCACGTGGTGTTGGACAAGTTACTTAATGTCTGTCTCTAAATCTCAGTTTGTTCAATTATAAAATTAGTATGGCAGCAATCTGTCTTATAGAATTGGAAAAATTCAGTGTGATACATACATGTTAGCTGCTCAGTATGGTTGCTGATACTTAAGTGAGTGCACAGTACACATTTATTATTTATAAGTCAAGCCAGAAGTGGTGATGTCATCCTTAATTCCTCTTCTTTCCCTTCACTTAAATGTCCTCAGTGCTATTGATTCTACCTCAGAAGTCTTTCTCTCCTCTTTCTCATCACTGCCTTTAGGTCAGGGTTTCTTAATTTGAATTTATCATAATCAAAGAGGTTCATAACTCCTTGAAGTTATATGTACATGTTTTAACCTAAGAGTTTTTCTCAAGAAGACGGCTTTAGCTTTTATCATCGACTTTCACACAGGTCAGTGACTCACGAGATGTTAATAGCTCCTGTCTTAGACTCTTATCTCTGGCCTGTATCCAGTAGCCTATACACTGACATTCCTTCCCTAGTCTCCGTGCCTGTGATCTCTTCACACTGGTGCCAGTTAACTCGTTTTTTGTTTTGTTTTTTAATATTTTTACATCACCATCCTGCTTACATGGTTGTGTTGACTCCTTGTTGCCTACAGCAGCAGTTCTCCTCCCGACCACATACTAGAAACACATGGGAAGCTTTTAAAAAAATACCCGGGTCCCATCCTAGACCGATTAATCGATACTAACAAATACCAGGCATCAATATTTTGTTTTAAAGCTTCTCAGGAGATTTTAATGTGTAGGCAGACTTGAGAGTGTCAGGGCTACAGGATAACGGATGAAATTGTTAGTGTGGCACTTATGGACCTCAACAACCCAGTGCCTATCTACCTTTTCAACCTGATCTTCTGCCTCCTCTCCCACTTATATCCCATCATTTGCTCTCTGGATACCTACTTCTGCTATTCCTGGAACATGCTGTGCTGTTTCCTCCCTCTGAACTTTTGCCTATACTGCTTGCTCTGCCTGAAATGCCTTTTACCCTTTCTCTGCCTGGTCATTTAAATCATAAAACCTTTCCCCAAGCCCTGAAGAGAATTGCAACCCTACTCTTGTGCAGACTTCTGTTATAGGCCTTACACTGTGTCATAATTACTTGTGGATCTGTCTTCCACACACAGTGAACTCCTAGAAGCTAGGAGCCTTCTTTATTTCATTTCTCTAGTGTTGGCACCAGGTTAAGAAGCTCCCTAAGAGTCTAATGAATGAGTAAATGACAGTGAACAAACAACAGCCTGCTCTGTGGAATCTGGAAATCCATGGTGTTGGGGAAAGTAAGTAAATATGGTACACTAGATGTAGTAAGAAATGCTCAGCAGAAGTTTTATCCTCTATGGTTAGTTACTCTTCTATATTTTTATAAGAGTGAAAGATCAATAATATATGAAGTTTCTCATCTGGAACTAGGCAAGTTAAGACCAGCTTTGAAAATATCTCCAAATACTGTTGAGTATTATCCAACATAACAACATAAAGTCGCACATATCATATTTGTTTCCCGAGACTCCAAAGATTTCTGAATGAGAGATGGAGGGGTCAGCCATTGTGATGATGGCAACGGTTTATTTTGCCCAGTGGATTATCCTAACTTAGTTACTGATTTAAAGATACCCTTATATGGACAGTTCTCCAGACATTATATGTTTCTAATTTTGATCTCACCCCTGGCCTTTATGTTTAGCTGCTGCCTAGTCCTTCTCTTGGCTATTTTTAATACTTTTTTTTCCTCCGTGTGTCTTGGAATTGTCCAAAACATTCTAAATAATTGTAAATTAAATGTGATTTATTCGTCCTCTTTCTTCAGTGGCAAGGATTAATTTAATGGTGATTTTTGGAAGAGATTACTTTAGTAAATGATCTGAGAGAGATTCTTTTGAATATTGTTTGGGAGATGTTTTGTGTTGATTTGCCTTTTATCTTAATTATTTTTCCTGAACACTGACCCACCACTACACTCTTTTGCGAAGAGATGGCCTATTTAACACTTACACAAGGAATAGTGAGTACTAGTCTGATGTCATGATTTGGGTGTACATCGTTCTGATATGCTGTGTATGAACAACCAGAATACCCTTTGTCTAACTGGCTTCTTATTATTTTATAATCTTATAAGCTTGAATAATAAGGACAAGATTTTTCTTATTCAAAGTCAGAATGTTAGTTGGAATTTATTAATTTGCTACCCAGTTATGCTTCCATTCCTTTTATTTAAAAAGTTTTTTAAAAAGCCTTAAATCTGGATCTATCAAGAGCCCCTCCTTTAAATATGTTTACAAAAAAAGGATATCAATCAGTGAAACTAAAAAGAATAATTTTTAGTCATTTTTTAAGAGCATTTTTAGAAACAGATGTGAGTCAAAGAATTGGGAAATGCACCCTTTCCTGGCAACTGGAGAGAGGAAAATATAATGTCAAGAAAAAGGAGAAACCAACTCTTACAATGACCACATTAAGGTCTAAAATGGATAATTGTTTATTATTTCACCGTCTACAATCAACCGCAGATATTCCAGTACTGTTTGTCCACCCATCTTTTTGTGAGCCAGGGCCTATGGAAAGAAACTGGTCTTTGGTGTTTCTGAGAATGGCCTTTCGGATGATTATAATTACTGGCTATTATAAATATTCGAGCTGAGTTGTTAATTAGTCCTCTTGTTTTTTGCTGCTTTTAAAAGTGAGCACTCATTGCAGCATTTTTTTAAATGAAATGTTTAGTGCTTAAGAGATACAGTCATGTACTTTTATCATCAAGAGACTAGGCTGTACCCCCCTGAAGAAACTAGCCACCTACTGGGTTCTTGTAGCCAAGTGCAATTAGAATCTCTTATGAATATTTCATCTCTTTTAGTTTGAGGTTGATTTTGAACAGCCTACTCTAAAAGTGACCACTTAGTTTATCTGGTTGGGAACAGACCACATCCATTTACAGCAAAGCTATAAAAAATTAGAGCATATGTTCTGTTTTTTTCTTAATTTTTTTTAACGTTTATTTTTGAGAGACAGAGTATGAGCCAGAGAGGGGCAGAGAGGGAGACAGAATCCGAAGCTCACTCTAGGCTCTGAGCTGTCAGCACAGAGCCCGATGCAGGGCTCAAACCCATGAACCATTAGATCATGACCTGAGCTGAAGTTGGACACTTAACTGACTGAGCCACCCAGGTGCCCCTAGAGCATACATGCTTGATTTCCCATGTCTCTTGGTAAATTAGTAAGTACCAAGTGCTGTGTTCTACCACATACTTGAGCATTTGCCTTTCAAACAAACCTTACAAATACTTGAGGACCCATGAGAACATATTTGAAATTATTAATAATAAAACTGGTGGCTTTGGGCTGTTATTATGGGGATCCTTTCATTCTTACCCTGTAAGTTTCCTGTGCATCTAAAATAAGATAGAGAAGGAACCTAAAAGCCCCAAAAAAGTAGATTCATTACTACATACAGGTGGTTCAATCTGGAATTCCCATTCATTGTTCTTTTATGTAGCTAACTAGCGTGCTCTCTCCCTCCCTCTCTCTCTCTCTCTCTCTCTCTCTCTCTCTCTATACACACACACACACAAATAAAAATATATATAAATATATTTTATGTATAGAAACCTGTGTGAATCATTGTTCTGAGTACTATATGTGCATTAACTCGTTTTCTCAGCAGTCCTTGGAAGCGGATTCTTATCCTTATTTTGCAGGTGGGCAAAGAGAATTCTGTTAAGTAACTTGCCAATGGTTGCAAAGCTAGTAAACTTCGATTTGAATGATCCCAGCAAAGGGCTCTGTGAAGTACTTTCCTACAGCCCTCTTTTCCTTTGAAAGTCTGAAATCTCAAGTTAGAAAGTAGAGTAGTTCTTATCCAAAAAAGATTGTACATACTCTTGAAGTAAGCTTGATTGCTTATGGAGCAGTGCAGATTGAGATAACAAAAATTAACGTTTAGTGCTAACGTACCAAAAGGTTTTGGAAGTCTGTAGCTTATTCCCTGATTCCTAATAGTTTTCTTATAATTGGATTGCTTAAACTGAGAAATGGGTGTTTCTGATTAGCAGTTAAGCACAGCTCATGAATCCAGGATTGGCCACCAAGTTTGATTCGTGATGGGTGAAATTTGCGTTTGCATTATCTGTGAGAAAGAGGTTTCTAAACAAATAAATAGTATGCGATTGCAGGACAGTTTTACTTATTTCAACTTAGAATATTTTCAAGTAGTTGTAGCAGTATTTATTTTAGTATGTTTAACTATCTAGTACTTTTGCCCTAAAAATGGACAGAACTCAGTTTAACATTTTCTTAATAGATTCAAGTAATAAGACTGCATTTGAAAGTATTTTCAGTGTGGATATATGACTACCTTGAAGCCAAATTAGAGTAGAATTAGTAAGATTTTGTTAACCTACCTTTTGAAATACTATGGCTTTAAATCTAATGTTGTTTTTCCTAAAATATCAGAATACATTTGTTTGTTATTTTAGGTTAGCCTGACTAATTAACTGTAGAGGTTCAGTTTGTACTTAATAAGCCTATGCTTATTTTTTCATTGAAGGTGTATTTATTACATAAGATACTAGTTCTTGTTTGTTTGAATCTGACAGCCAGGCTGTGTCTGTGTAGCAGTTCCAAGCAGAGCATCTTATATCAGCAAATGCAGAAGTGTTGCCCCAAGAGAAAGGAGTGAAACTCTTTTAGCTGAGTGGAGGCTAATGTTGGAGCATCTTAAAATATGGCTGACACTGTACTCTAGTGTGACTCTTTATGAACTCTAGACAAAGGGGAAAAAATTACAAGTATATTTAACACCTGCTACCTACCAGGTACTGTCCTCAGTGATATAGCTATCTCTATATCTATATTCATGCACATTTGCCTGCATACCTTGCTGTGTATGTATATATGTGTGAATTTATTTATTTAATGAAATGTTTATATATTAAACACCAGGCACTGTTCTACATGCTTTATAAATATAAACTCATGTAATCTTCATAATAGCCCTATGAAGTATGTAGATTACTATCCCCGTTTTAAAGATAAAGAAACTAGGCATAGCGAAAGTAATTGCCCAAGGTCAACAACTACTGATGATGAAGCTAGAATTTGAACCCAGGCAAATACAGATGGATTCTGAATCCATTCCATTCCCCAGGCATACATTGTAGCTTTCCTTTTTCTCTATCTTTGCTTACGTCATTGCTTCTGTATAATGTTCTTTCCACTCCTTTTGCTTTTGAAAGCTCACCAGTATGCAGAGGTGCTATTCAAATGTCACTTTTTCCAAGATGCCTTTTCCTGATTAACCCAACTAGAAGCCTCTTCTTTTCTTAGATTTCTAATGGAATGAAATTTTACCCTTTGAGATACTTACTGATTACTCTCTTATATGGTAGACAGTTTATATTTACCGAGATGTCTCATACCAGATTATAAGCCTCCTGAAGGCAGAACTTTCATTCACACTATTTTCTGCTATAATCATGAACATCCTGCCATTCATACAAATCTTACAGATGCTTGGGAGTTTCATGATGGCAGAAACCAAGTGTTTAACAAATTTTTTTTTAAGTGTATTTATTTATGAGAGAGAGGCAGAGTACGAGCAGGGGAGGGGCAGAGAGAGAGGGAGTCACAGAATCTGAAGCAAGCTCCAGGCTTTGAGCTGTCAGCACAGAGCCCAACATGGGGCTTGAACTCACGAACTGTGAGATCATGACCTGAGCTGAAGTCGGATGCTCAACTGACTGAGCCACCCAGACACCCCAACAAATGTTTGTTAAATGGATGACCTTTTAGGAATGTATTCAAACGGTAAAAATTTCCCAGTATTATTCTAAGATACTTTAAAAAATCAACTATGTTAAAATAAGTATTCAAACACTAGCAGTAACAGTACTGCCTTTATGTTCACAGTACTGATATAAATTGTGTTATAAAATCATGCTGAATTAATTACTTAGCAGAGTTTTAAAAAAGAACTGTTTTTAAGAGTTTGCTATGTTTCTCTCTCTCTTTTTTTAGCTTACAAAAAAATGACTGCTGAAGAGGAAATGGTTTGCACTTTTGGAGTTAGAGGTTTCTGCTCATGTGTGGGTAAATTGGTACTCTAATCCATTTCTGAAGTACTAAAACAGGTTGGATAGCTGTGACCTATGCCAGTATAATCCCTCTGAAGCCTAGGATGAAAGAACCATCTCTTTAGCATATATGTGTAGTTGTAGCATTAAAGGCCATGTGTATTTTGTTTCAAATTATAGGATGGACTAAATGGAGAACTTACCACTGTAGCAGTTTTATAATCAGACCATATCACTGTTTCATTTTAGTTTGATTAACATAATAATTGATATGATAAAGTAAATATAGTAAGCAGAATTGTGAGTTTTAAGAATAACAGACATCAGTTAGTCTTGAAAGGTTTAGTTTGGAGATCCAGGGATGGAATGTTACAAATTTTTTGAAGATATGTATATTAGTGAGATTTTGCTGTGTAACAAATCACCTAATACTAGTGACTTAGACAAACAAACATATGATGCCTCACAATAACATAGGTCACTGACGTGGTTCTTTTGGTTTGGGCTAGCCTGGCTGGTCTCTGCAGGTGGCTGGCAGCCCTGCTGGAGCCACACAGTCTACGATGGCCTGCTGCACATGTCCGGAGTTGTCCTGCTGGCTGGTGCGGGAGCCTTGGCAGCAGGTGGCACATCTTTGTCCCAGATGGTCATCATCAGTGGGCTGGCCAGGGCTTCTTCATGAGGTGTTCTTGGGGTCCAAAGTGCAGCAAGAGAGGGCGAGCCCCCATGGGTCAGGACTTTTCAACTTTGCTCTTGTCTTGCAGGCCAAAGGGTGTGGATATAGGGAAGCAGGAACAAATAGGGGGTCATTACTGCAACAGTCTGCCAAGATAGGGAATTCATGAATGTGCTTAGTTAGTGTCCCTAAATTCTGATTGATCCTTAGGCCAGCAACATGAGGTGATCAAATAGAGAAAATCAGGCTGTCAAAGCTACACAGTTTTCAGAGGGATAGTCTATAGACCCTAGGCTCCCCTGAAATACTTAGTAATCATTTGAAGCCCCTTTCAACTTTTTTTTTTTTTTTTGAAGCCTTGAGCTATAAAAGTCGGGAACCTTTAATCCTTTCTCACTCAGTAAATATCCCAAATTGATCTTCAGCAAAGACTACGTTGATGGCAGAAGGGGTGTGATCATGATGGCTACAGCTGTTTATTGAGAGCTCATGTGTGCTGGTGCTATATGGCATCTCAGGGAGTTTTAACACTGGCCCTTGATGTTGGCATTATTACCCTTGTTTTACAGGTAAGGAAGCAGAGTCATAGAGGTTAGCTGAGTTCCCTGAAGTCATAGAGCTGGTAGGTGGGAGACTACATTTTGTACCCAGCTCTTTCTGACTCCACAGCTGCATCCAAAGAAGAGTTGCTTACCTAGTGGGTTGATCATGTATTTTTCCAGCATGGAGGCTTTGAGTATTTTATGTCATCCTCTGAAAAACTGAGAACCATGGAGATACATGAGGGTTTTTTTCCCCCCTTTCTACTCTTTCCCTACCCCACCACCCTCACTAGTTGGACCAAATAACCAGATTTAATTTGAAGATGATAAAAGCTCGGAATGGAAATTTTACTGCGGGTCCAGATGTGATTTTTAAATATTTCAGAAGGGGCATCTGGGTGGCAGTTCATGGTTCATGGGTTCAAGCCCTGAGTTGGGCTGTGTGCTGACAGCTCAGAGCCTGGAGCCTGCTTTGGATTCTGTCTCCTCTCTCTCTCTGCCCCTCCCCCGCTTGCGCTAGCTCGCGCTCTCGCTCTCTCTCTCTCTCTCTCTCTGTCTCAAAACTAAATAATTATTAAAAAAAAACCCTTCATGTAAAAAATAAACTACATCTCTTCCCCACTCTGCCCCAGTTGTGCTCCCAGAGCACAGAGCACATCACTGTGTCTTTGTGCTTACCAGAACGTTGTTTGGGTGGGTCTGCCCTTCGCACCAGAATCTTGTCTGCCCTCCCTGTATCAGCAGCACCTAGCCCCGAACAGGAGCATTCCAGTATCTGGTACATGATTTTATAACTGAATTCCATGCCTGGGGGGAAATTCTTTCCTTCTTTCCTTCTCCCTCCTTTTGGGCTATTCATCCTCCTTTGGTCCTGTCTTTCTCCTTCCTAGATCATTTTTCCTCCCCCCGCCCCTGATCTTCTGATCTTCAGCTTTCCTCAGCTTTCCATTTCTCCCACCAACTCATTAGTCATTTTTATATTCATTACATGTTGAAATGATAGTATCTTGGATATATTGAGTTAAACCAAATATATTATTCAAATTAATTTTACCTGTTATTTTTATTATTTTTTTACCTTACTACGAGAAAATTTAAAATTATGTATGTGGCTACTCTAGAGGGTCGATATCCAGTTTAATTCATTAATATGAGTTCATAAAACTAGTTTTTGTTTTTGTTTCAATTGCATGGATCTGTTGCACTAGATAAGCCATAGATCACCATCTTCCTTCCACTTACATGGCATTGCCTGGCCTTCCTCCCCTACCACCAAAACTTCCTGAGAACAAATGGGGAGAATTTACCTTGCTTTTAATGATGCACATAGATTTTTCTCTACTGTCATAAGTATGCCTGGAACAAAAGTACAGTTGACTCTTAAATTATTTTCACTAATGAAAAGGAAGCAGCAGAGTGACTAATGTAAATTGGAGGATACACTATTTTCTTTGGAATGTTTTGGTTCTTCCATTTTGGAACAGGTGTGGCCAGTGTTGAAAGAAACAGTGGAGTCATACTCAGCATATTTGATACATGAGGAACTGGAAAACTCAGTGTTCCCTGCCCTCCGTATAATGGATATAAGACTTATCATAGTGTTCTTCTGTAATGCAAACTCCAGTGCCTAAATAAAGTTGGTGTATTTGCTTTTTCTTTCTGGTTTAGGGAAGAAATGTGTTTTAGCTTAGAAACTCTTTTTCCAGGGGTACCTGAGTGGCTTAGTTGGTTGAACGTCGGACTTCAGCTCAGGTCATGATCTCACGGTTCATGGGTTCAGGTCCTGTGATGGGCTCTGTACTGACAGCTCAGAGCTTGGAGCCTGCTTCAAGTTCTGTGTCTCCCTCTCTCTGCCCTTCCCTCGCTCATACTCTATTTCTCTCTCTCAAGAATAAATAAACATTAAAGAAAAAAAAAAAGAAACTCTTTTTCCAAACTATGATAACAGGATAAGGATGATTGTGTCAAAAATAGCCTCACAGCATCTTCTTTTGGCATTAAGAATTCTAGAGTGAGTTTGCTGTCAATCACTAAGAGTTAATTATATTGATTAGGGCAAGTCATCTTTGATAGTGCCTTCTTGTTTCCTTTTGGCATAGAGTGGGAAATGCTTACCTCCAGTGACTTTGGGTTGGGGTAGTGGTGAGTGTACCTCTAGCTACCATCTTGCAAGGGTTTTAGCGAGTCCTGCTTACCATTGGGCAGTGGGGGTGGCATCCCAGACCTGCAGCTAGCAGTTTTTGTAAACAACTTGGAGGAGGTTTGTGCTGGTGGTTACCAGCTCATGCCAATGGGAATCAACCTGTTTACCACTTTGGGTGTTTGTGCCATAGGTGGACGGTGCTTCATAAGAGCATAGTCCTGTCTTAAAGATCCATGTAATAGGATACCTACCTGTGACAGAGAGTCAAGGAGTGAAACCCTGTAGCACAGACCTGGGATTTGGGAGTTAAGTAGAATAAATCTCTTACATTCTTCTTCTTCTTCTTCTTCTTCTTTTTTTTTTTTAAATCTCTTGCATTCTTAAACTAACATTTTAAAATCAGAAAAACAGCTTAGAAAAGATCTATAGGATTATAGCTAAATGGTTAATATGGAAGACATATATGTCATACAGAGGTTAGGAGGGCGATGGAATGATCCAGTGTTGATTCAGAATGAAGCCTTGGACAAGTCATTGAATTTCCCTGTTTTACCCATGTGTTTAAAAAAAAGGGGGGGGTGGGGGGGGGTGGGAATAATATCTCCCTGATGTGTTTGGGGATTTGAGGTTTGTAATGTGTTTTGAGATCTTTCATAAAGTGTCCAGTAAGACCAGAGTATGTCACCAGAACTCAAATGTTTAAAACTAATCAAAACCATCTTGAGTAGATGTTATGCAATTCTGTGGCTTTGATAATAAGTTGTACTTATTAAGGAAGTACATATATATATTTGGAAGTATATATATTTTAAAAGAAATTCTGTGCTATTTCTCGTTTTCTTTTGACTACCAGATGTGTGCTTGGGGTCTTCAGCTGTTAACTTGAGTGTCAACATGATTTATAGATGGTCTGTCATCTATAGAGGACAGTTTACCAGTTCCAGCTAGCCATGCAGTTAAATGCACTTCAGAATGTTTCTTGCCAAGGACGATGCCTTTTGCAAATGTTTGAGATGTTTGTTCTCACTTGTAATTTATTAGTGAACCTGTGTCCTAATAGCAACTCCTTGGAAGTGCAGAAGACAAAGCTAGAAAGCAAGTGAATGACATTGGTTCGTTTTATATCAAGAAAAAAGCTTTCATTGAAGAGTACTTGTTGTTAAACTTACTAGTTTGTATATTTGATTCCTGTTCAATTTCACATGGTACCACATCTAATCACACTGTGTAAAGAATCTGACAAAACGTCCTTTTACTCTGCTTTTCCTTGTGAGGAGCATACAGCACTGCCACCTTGTTGCCAAAGTTTTGTTTGATTTGAATGTGCTTAAAAAATCAAGTGAGCGCCTGTTGTGAAAAAGAGCTTACTCTTTCTTTGTCAGTACTTGCGAAAACAACTTAAAAGAAGTTAGTATTATTGGACTGAATTCAGTAATTAGCATAATCATGATGCTATGTATTGTTCAGCAGAGCACGCCCCTTGGCCAAATTTCCCATTAAGAGGACACCGATGTTGTCCTAGTGAATAAATCCCAGCACACATGATGCAAATCAGCGAGTTCCTGCCTGCTGCGCCGGTGCGGTTAATTTTAGCTGGGGTTTGTTCTAGGAGTTGTAAAACTGTTTACCCAAGTAGAAGTTAGTAAGCTGAAATGTGACTTCTCGGCCCAAGGTGATAGGATATCTATTTTAGACTTCAGATTGTGTTCATGGTCGGGAGAACAGTCTTCTGAAGAATTGCGGCTCAGATTTCTTTTGAAAGTGCTTGTAAGTAGTGGCTGGGTTTTTAAGATTTCTCTTTGTTCTTCTCTCCTTAAATCTTCCTAATGTTGCTATCATAGTAACTTTTCATCTCTTGGGAAAACTGGAAACTTTGGGGTGGCTACTTCAGGGGATTCTAAGAATGGTGGCAAAGGTTTTTTCTTTACCGTGTATCCTACTGCAAGAAACCTACCTCATTTGGTTTTCCCAAGAGAAAGTATTTGATTCTTACTGTTTTTATCTTGGCAGAAGCAGTCTGTAGATTATTCCTTATTTTATCTGTTAAAATATTTGATTAATGGGATGGTTGTCTCATTGAGCTTTATTTCTATGGTAACCTAACTCTCAGGAAAAAAAAAAAGTTAAAAGTAGATTCCTGTTGTACTTACTGTGAGTTACAATTTATATGCAGAAATAATGGGAGTGTCATATGTAATTGTGTAAAATGTACAGATGGACAGTTTTATTTTTTTTTTTTAAGAAAGATTTCGTGTTTAAAAATAGACCCATATACCTCTAAAGAGAAGCACTTAAACAAATTAGGATGAAGGCTTTACAAAGTAATTGAAAGCATCCTCTGGAAGATTGAGTTAATTACCACAATTAACCAAAGTCATGAAATTCTTTAATCTTAACTGCTCTTAATTTAACAAGTCATTGCCAACTTAAATTTAGACTGAAGAAAACTAAAGATTTTAATATCAAATATTTTTAATTAAATCTGCATCACCTTGCTTAGTTTGAGGTGTGTTTTAATTCAGAGTACACTAACTTCATGCCAAATAACATGCTTATAACAGAGAACCAGGCTGGACATTTCTTTAACCAATTAACAAATAAATTCTATCCCCTCTAGGAATATTGACCTTAATGAAGCAGTTCTAGTAGGTGCTGTGGTAGCTCCTCACCAGGCATCTGTGCCCATGTCATCTGTGTGAGCGAGGAGGGAGGCATTCCCTCAAATGCCATTTTCCATTTTGAAAGCTTTATTCAAAGACTTCTTTGTTATTATATATTGTCTGATTTTAAATCCAAATGACCTAAGGTGTCAACAATGAAAGGAAGTGTTTCAGTGGTACATTTAGTAGGAAAAGAATGTAAGAAGGAAAAACAGAACTGCGTTCTTGAGCTATTTTTAGAAAGAAACTCCTATTAAAACAAGTTTTTTTGTTGAGCAGAAGAGAAATTTGCAGTCCAGATTCATTGTAATTATAATAGAAAAGTCTAATACCGTCTTTAATAGTAAAAAGGACTTTGTTACAGTATTTGCTTCATAATACATACTTTCATTGCAAGAAAGTCACCACTCTTATTCTTACATTTAATTGTTAATAAGGCGCCATCTGAATGTCCGCGGAGTGTTTTTAAAGGTGCATTGTAGTTGGATCCTAGATCGTTTTCAAGCTGTTATTCATTCCCTCAGTTGTAGCTCAGTCCTGTGAAAAAGAAAAGCTGTTCAAAATGTATCCATTTTTAAAATTTAACAGAAGTTTCCATAGGTATTTTTACTAGAGGAAGCTTGTGTTCTTCTAGGAGGAGTTGCTAAAATGCTCATAAACACTTTGAGAGTGTCCGTTTTAATGATTTATGTGCTGTGAGAGAGTGATACAGGTGAATGAAAGGGAAGATCATTTTAATGATGTAAGCGTCAGTGTGGGAATTTGTTCTGTTTGCTGGGGTGTGATTCCCTTCACTCCTTCTTATCTTGTGTGCCTGATGAAGTGATACCGGTTATTGTTCCCTGGTCAGTAAAGTCTCTGTTGACTAGTTATGACCTTGGGCATGACAGATCACAGTGAGCTCAGCTCCTGGTCACAAATGGGGGTCCAGATGCTGAGCAGCAGGGCGGCTTTGGGGCCTGTGGAAAGAGCCCAGCAGCCCACGGTTCCACGCCTGTGCTGTGCACACCTGTACCTTCCATCATGGTTGCCCTCCCTGCGGTTGACTGTGTGTGTCTGTCCTCCAGTCCTGTTTAAACCGCTTTCCCTGGCAGCCTGCCTTTTCCTCCTAGCCCTCTGCCTCTTAAAATAGTTACAGACCCAGAGGCTCTGACAGAGTAGCTCCTGACTGCAGTAGGTTTATTTTACTCTTTATTCCTAGAGAATTAGCCTTCTGCTCCGAAGCTGCTTAGGGAAGCAACGAAGAATCTTTTGGGGGTTCTCTTCATCCACTTGAGGGTTTATGTAATAGATAACTTGTCTGTGTGGTTATATGGGAACTTACATTATCTAACAGGTTGCCTTTTGGCTTGGAGCTGGATGCAAGTGCGCAGTGATCACATCTCTAGCTTGTGCTCTTTCAAAAGGAAATTATGTAGGAATAGGCTTTGTTATATTGAATTTCAACAGTTTTGTCTCATATGAAAGGAACAGTGTGCACAGGAATGCCTTGAGCTCTGCTTGTCTTGTATGTAAGTAGATGGTAATAGGATTGGACCCTCTGCTGGAATTCTGACTTCTCCTGGAAATACTGGGACTGCTGTTATTATTTAGCATGTATTAAGCACCCCCAGAACACATACAATGCACAAAGACTGCATAGTTCCTACTCACAAAGAACTCACGTGCTAAAATTAGGCAATAGACAGAGACTGGGCCCCCGACATAACACACTAAGTAAACTGGCAGAAAAAATAGTGTGAAAGGGAAGAAAAGGAAAACAAAACGGAGCGGGGAGAGTTGGGGTCAGCTCACAGGATAGCTTTCAGTTCATCTGGGCTTTTGCCAAACAGGACAAACTGCTGTGCGCCCAGGGGTGCTCCTTCCCTTTCTCTTCCAGCAGCTAGGGAAGTGATGGAGATGGACTGAGCCCTGCAACCAGATCCTCAGCGCCAGTTCCCTGTTACAATTCTCCACAAAGGGAGGAGGTTCACTAGTTTCCCTGCACCTGGAATGGTTGTTATATGGAGGGCGTAAACTTCTGGTGTCTCATAAAGTCCAATAAAAGTAAGAAGCATCTTTCCCAGTATAATGAGATTTGTATAGAAATCTGACCTGGCATTCCAGATTTTCTCTCTCCTCCTGAACTGATGTGCACTAGATCTGGTTCCTTAAAACCCTGCACTGGTTTAGGATGTTGAGTCAACTGTTGAATTAGAGAAATGCTTTGAGCTTCTCAGAAGAAAGGCATTACGAAGGTCACCTAAGCATTATAGCAGCTCATAAAGGAGTCAGAGAACATGAATCAGAAGGGAGCTAATAAGGCAAGCTTCGGGTATTGGAGATTAATAAATAGGAATATACTGTATGAATCTGTGAGTCATTTTTCCCCTCATATGCAACCTCAGCCAGTCTCTCTGACTAAGGTTCTGGGTCTAGTTCATGGCTCCACAACTAAAAGAGACTTGGAGAAGGCTCAACCAAGAATGCCACAAAATGATTAAAGGGTTGAAAACTGATATCTATAATATGATATTAGGGAACTTCTCTTATTTAGCCTGGAGGGGAAAAAATGCCCAGGGGACTCTTGAATTGTTATGCAAGTAAGTAGATGCCTCAGAACCAAGGACTGATGACCAACTAGTATCTATTTCCATTGAGAATATAAGAGTTCAGTCCAACAAAGCTTAGGTTAGAACCATGGTCCCTCACACTGCAGTCCTGGCACCTTGAGCATCAGCACCACGTGGGAACTTGTGAGAAATGCACCTTCTCAGGTCTCATCCAAGATCTGTTGATTCAGAACCTGGGGAGATGGGGCCCAGCAATCTGCATTTTGACAAGCCCCGTAAGTGATTCTGATGCACACTAAGGTTGGCGGACTACTAGATGAGATATAAAGAAGGGTTTTATAAAATGGGGAATTTGAACCCTGGAAAATGTAAACCTTTTTTTGGAAGTTATCTAAAAATGGATTTGTATTTGTGATGTTTTCAATATTCTCTCTAAAGTCTGGAGATAAGTGACCTCTCAAAGTCCCTTCTAGCCCTGAATTTGCTCTGGATTTCCTCTGTCACTTAGAGAAGATTAATAATTAACCAGGAAAATTTTGCAATTACTTTTCTGAACTCAGTAGTTAAGACAGTGCCCATTTCAAATGAGAAGCAAATGAGAAAATGTGATAGTAATGTGCTCTCAGATTATATCACAGTGTTATTCAGTGGACTCCCTCTTTCCCATGTGACTTTTACACAGCCACCAGAAGGGGAATTTGGGCAGAGGTCAAAACAAGGAGCCTCTTGATGTTAGCTGGTGATTGATCATTTTGTGTCACAGACTGCTGGCTAGATTGGTCGCTTTCTTCATGAAGCCTATGTCAGAAGATAGGTGGCAGTAGGGGAAGTTTGACTACCCCATTTTCCCAACTCTGTCACTTCCACAGGAGAGCTTTGTTGGTGTGCTGTTGTATCACCTGCAGGAATGTCCTTCCCCGTCCCTGCCATGGGGAGTTCCATGTGACACCCTAGATATAGGGGCAGAGCGAGGACCTAAAGAAAATGTAAGGATGGATGTGGTCAGCTTGGAGGCTGTCTGCTAGAGGTGAAGGATAGTGACCTGTTTCATCGTGACGTTTTTATATCTGCAGCAAACAATGGTACACATGCCAGGCACTTAATGAAATTAAGTGGTTAATTGCTCAGTTGAAATGGTCAAGGCCACAGGTGCTCTGCCTTCTTCAGTGTAATAAATTATCTAGAGTTAGGAAGGTGGTGGTTCTTACCCTTCCCAATCAAAATAGTTACTCCTCCTATGAGTCCCTCTACTCACCACCTGCCACACACCTCATTGTGCTTTTTGCCTGATGGAATTTTCTTGGGTTGAAAACACAAACTACTGAGAGTGTGTCTATTTGTTATACTTTGTATAGCATTTAGTACAATAAAAGCTTTTTGTGATCATAACGAAGAAAGGGTTTTCTGAGGACATGTTTTGCCAGTGCTGTTTAAAAATTGTCACACAAGTGGCACACTGCTGTCTCCAAAGAAGACATGCTCTATCTTGGCCAGGGCACCATGGCTCTAATATTTTAGCCCTTAAAAATGGGATAGGTAGAACCCTTGGCTTTTATGGCTATAGTTAATTACATATTTGCAGAGTATTAAAAGATCCTTGAAGTGAGAAATGACAAGTGAGGGCATCTGGCTCGAACTTCAGTTTGCTGTGTAATGGGAGACAGGGGGTAAAGGTGGCAAGTGTATATGCGAGTGTTGCACAACCTTCAGACTGAGTTGTGTTTGAAAAAACGGAGCTCTCAGACATTAAGCTGCAGGCACTGCTATTTCTACACCTGTGTCTGTTTACGGAGTATATGAAGCCCACCGAATGTGTTAGTTGCACACTGATAAGATAGCTATGTCTCACCAATGCAGAGGACAGAGGCAGCTGATTTTTAACATTCTGAGTTAGTCTGAATATAAAATATTTTCTTTAAAACCAGCAAACTCTCAATAACTATAAATCCAAGAGAAAGTTCAAACGATTGGTCCATTTGGTTCTTATTGATAGCAGGCAAAAGGCTATTTTTATTTCTCTACAAAGAGAATTTACTTGATAGTCATTCCCTTTAGTATTTCACTTTGGCAAAAATAGTTTTGTTTCTAAAAGCAATCTTATACCTAGTCCACATATGTTTGATTAAAAACGAGAGTGGGTAAGTGGTTTGGGCTAAACCTTTTCTCATTATTGTTCAGTCGAAAAAAAATTAAACTTGATGAAAAAGGAGGAGGAACAACCCCTTTGCTTATTATAGACTACTGAAGAATTACTGACCTAATGCTTCAAAGAAACATCCCCAGAAACAACTTGATAAGGTACTAGTTAGATCATATATGGTGTTACCATGTAATGCAACTCTCTGCAGCCATTTAAAAGTGATGGCGTTCTATCTATTACCAGTGAAACTTGCAGGTTACAAAATACATATGTATAACCGTTTTCTACACAGAAGGCAATTTTTTTAATGGCTAATGGCTTCATTTTCTTTTTTGAAAGGAAGGCACAGGGGCTCCTGGATGGCTCAGTCAGTTGAGTGTCCAGCTCTTGCTTTTAGCTCAGGTTATGATTCCAAGTCATAGGATCAAGTCCCACATCAGGCTCCTCACTGAGCATGGAGCCTGCTTGGGATCCTCTTTCTCCCTCCCTTTCTCTCTCTCTCTCTCTCTCTCTCTCAAAAGTTAAAGAAAAAAAAAAAAAGGAAGGTACTTATATGTACATGAAAAACAAATGCTTTGCATCAGATGTAAGCAATAGTTATCGCAAGGAGATTAGCTGATGTGTGATGTCTTCCCTCTTCTCTTTGGCTACCTATAGGTTTTTTGTTTTCTTTTTTTTTCTAATGAGCATGCATTATGTAATAATGAAAAACTTTCTTTTCAAAACAGGGCTATTATAATTCATTTTGATTTTGACTTTTTTATTTAATTTGGCAGTGGCCTCCCAGTGGCTTACGTAAGTAATGCATACTTCGATGAATAAAACTAGTAGTACATCAGAATGTACACAAAACAGTGGTTATTTTTCAGTGGTGAGCAAAGAGCACTTTTCCTTGCTTTACTTTCTTGTGTACGTACCAGGTTTTTTTTTTTTTATGTGAGTGTGTATTATTTTTACAATGGGAGATTTTGACTTATTTTTAAGGCAGAGACTTGAGATCTTGGCTCTTGGGAAGAGGCCCATACAAAGTGATGTGTGGCATTTATTGATAAAGGTTAGTTTTGTTAATTCTTCAGGGTAACAGGTATTCAGCAAGGGTTTGCTTTCACTACTTATGGCTGTGGATGTTCGGTGAGCTCTAATATGACCTCAAATTGAGTAGGATCTCAGGTTCAGTATTATATAAAGGATGGGAGCTGGGGAACCCAACATTTTTAAGTCATTGAAATAATACTTTGTGTTAGGATTATTCATTTAAATTTTGTAAGGGACCATCATTCTTGGTCTTCAATATAAAGTAGTGAATTATAAAACCATTATAAAAGATAATATTTTGAGTGACAGTTACAAGGGATGATGGAAAGAATAAGTCATCTAGCTCGTATTTCCAGAGCACTTATCTTTGTAGTATCAAAGTGTATCTCACCAGTGTTTATTAAAAGCGATAGCACTTTAGGAGAGTACTGGCCTTCTCAATTCTTTCTGCCAAATGCTGCTAGGATGTTCTTGTGGCCTTAATCAGAAGGTTATTTCGGGTAACTATTTGGTCCTGGTGGCAGTTGATATAAGAAAATCATGGGGCGCCTGGGTGGCGCAGTCGGTTAAGCGTCCGACTTCAGACAGGTCACGATCTCACGGTCCGTGAGTTCGAGCCCCGCGTCAGGCTCTGGGCTGATGGCTCGGAGCCTGGAGCCTGTTTCCGATTCTGTGTCTCCCTCTCTCTCTGCCCCTCCCCCGTTCATGCTCTGTCTCTCTCTGTCCCAAAAATAAATAAAAAACGTTGAAAAAAAAAATTAAAAAAAAAAAAAAAAGAAAATCGTGAGCAAAAACAGTAGGCCTCCCTTTCAACCCATTTTTGTGTGGTAACATGTGAGAATAAGTACTTTTGATAGTTACTTAAAGAGTCTCTCTTTGAAGTATATTCCTAAGTTTGGGCCTAAATGAGTAGAATCTGTCACCAGGTTTACTTGGGGACAGAGGTTTAGATTGAAACTAAATTGAATCCACTGTCAACAGAACCTTAAACTTAATTTAAAGCCACGGTGCCTTGAGAAACCAAAACGAATTTAGTAGCATGCATGTAGTATACCATGTTTTGGCCTAGCCTTTGTTTGAGGACCTTTGTTACTCATAGAAGAGTGTTTTCCTGGAATACTTGTAACTAAGAAAGCTGGTTTTTCAAGTTTCTTTCTTACCATTTTTGATCCTTTAAGGAGTGCTTTTCTGTTCATCCTCTCTTATATTTCTTTATCATCTTGTCTCTTTCTCCTGCAATTGTAAGATAGGAATAATCATGTAATTCCTCTCTGCACTGTTGCCTCTTTGGGGAAGTAAAGACATATCCCACATGGGTTTATCATCATTTTTTCTGGGTCAGGGAGGGGAGAAAGAGATGTCAGTGAGCTATTTAACCCAAAGAGTCAGAAATGCAATGGATAGAGTACTGTTCCAGTGAGATTTGTGATAGCCAGCCACATCAGCATGCCCTAGCTGCCAAGTGATTTCAACTCTGATGAGTCACAGCCCTCCTGCACACAATTTCAGCACAGATATATGATGTGCCACGTGCCACGGGGCACCTGGATGATTCAGTTGGTTAAGCGTCTGACTCTTGATTTGAGCTCAGGTCATGATCTCATGGTTTGTGAGTTTGAGCCCTGTGTTGGGCTCTGTGCCGACAGCATGGAGCCTGCTTGGGATTCTGTCTGTCTCTCTCCCTCTCTCTCTGCCCTCCTCTCACTTGCTCATGCTCTCTCTTTCTCTCTCCCTCAAAACAAATAAACTTTTAAATTTTTTTCATTAAAAAAATGAAATGCCACATGCCCTATCAAGATGGAGTAAAATAGGTGGCTACAGTTTGATTAATAGAATGCTTTTCAAGTTGAGTGGCTCAAAGGAAGAAAGAGAACATTTTTTTAAAATGATAGAGTGGATAAAAATATGTCTAGACTATATTCTGAGACTATAGACTAAATTAGAAAAGGTAAAAAAAAAAACAAAAACTGGTTGCTGTCAAGAGAAAGGGGGGCTTTGTAAGAGCAAGAGGAGATTGGAGCTCAGCTTAAAGATTTGGACTGAGTTTATTTTCTTCCTTTTTATTTTTTTATTTGTTCATTCATTTCTTGGTTTTGTTTGTTTTTGCCTTTTTTACAGACTAAAAGTGAAAATAAGGGGATATGAATGTGCTTAGCATAGTGAGGCGGTTGGGAGCTCATGTACTGTTACAAAGGTTTTAGAAAGAAAGTGATTGCTTTAAACTTGACTTGAAATTAAAGTGGTGGCTGGTGCAGGAAGAGAGAATTGTTGGGAGGTTCTGTCACTTTCTGCCTCAGCCTACTGTGCAGAGTTCGGTATCCCTAAGGACCTAGAGGGTGGAGGAGTGTCCAGCCAAGCACCTTTTGCTGTCAGTCCTGATTTTCACGATCTCTACTTCTGTTCACGTTCGTTTGGTTTTTCCTTGAGTGTCTTCAGGCTCTGTGAGACTTGTCAGTAACAGTTAAATAATCCAGAATTTTTATTTGAAGAAAAATGACTTAACAGCTTAATCCAGAAAAGCTTCGTTTGATCAGGTATAAAAACTTGACATTGTCATATTACAATGATACATTTTTAAAGTTTAATTTTTATTGCATTCTGAGGGGAAATTACCCTCAATTGGTAATGATATAATGAAAAATATTTTTTTTTCTGTCTCCCCATTAAATATTAAGTAGTAAACTTCTAAGAACTCAAATGATCAAATTGGATCCAACTATGTAAGAACAACACAGATATAGAACTTTCTTTCTTTCTTTCTTTCTTTCTTTCTTTCTTTCTTTTCTTTCATTTTGAGAGGGAGTGCACATGCACACAGGAGGGACAGAGGGAGGGAGAGAGAATCCCAAGCAGGTTCCATGCTGTCAGCACAGAGCCCAACGTGGGGCCTAATCCCACAAACCATGAGACCATGACCTGAGCTGAAGTCCGGAGTCAGACGTTTAACCAACTGAGCCACCCAGGTGCCCCAGAAGTAATTTTTTTAAAGGCAAATCATGGCCACTTCAACAAAAATTATATATAGTAACATTCATTTTACTATAAAATTATGAATCTGATGACACTATAGTTCTGTGAGTGTTTACACATGCTGAGGATTTTGTGACCATCAGCACAGACAGGATAAATAAAAATTAAAACTCCCCAGAGGTTGTCTTTGTGCCACCCCTTTGTATTTAGACCTTCCCCCCATCCCTTAACTCTCTGAACTATGAAAGTAGTCTCTAAGTTCCACACCAGCCATAGTAAAGGGTGAAAAGCCATAGTTAAGGGGGCTTAAGCACAACCTTTGATCAGTTAAGTGGCTTATGGGTGATTCTTCAGAAGCCAGACTAAAATATAAAAACAAGGAGGAAAAATCTGAGCAGGGAAATCAACAGCTATTCTCTGTGGAAAGTAGACTTCACAGAATTAGATCAGCCAAATAAACAAGCAAACAAATATCAGTAACAAAACCTCTAGGGTCTGGGAACATCAGTAACCAGAGTTGCTATGTTATGTACAGTTATAGATATATAACATATCTATAATATGTCTAGTTTTCAATAAAAATTTATGAGACATGTAAAGAAATTAGAAATTGTGACACATACACAGGAGAAATAAACTAGACAATTGACACTGCTTTTGAGGGGCCCATACACTGAACAAAACAAAGACTTCAAAGTAGCTATTATAAATACTCAAAGATTAAAAGAAACCATTTAAAACATTTTTTTTAATGTTCATTTATTTTGGGGAGAGAACCACAGAGCATGAGTGGGGGAGGGGCAGAGAGAGAGGGAGACACAGAATCCGAAGCGGGCTCCAGGGTCCAAGCTGTCAGCACAGAGCCCGATGCAGGGCTTGAACTCTGTAAAGTGTGAGATCACGACTTGAGCCAAAGTCATCACCTTAACCAACTGAGCCACACAGGTGCCCCTAAAAGAAACCATTTTTAAAGAAAAAAATGAAGGTATGGTGGCAGTGAATCACCAAGTAGTGACTCTTTTTAAAGCGATAGAAAATGCAGACATGATACCAGAAGCACAAACAACAAAGGTAAAAATAGATAAATTGGACTACATCAAAATTAAAAGCTTCCGCACAACAAAGGACACAATCAATAGAGTGAACAGGCAACCTTTGGAATGGGAGAAAAAAATCTATAAACCATATATCTAATAAGGGGTTAGTATCCAGAATATATAAAGAATTCCTACAATTCAACAGCAAAAAACAAAACAAAACAAAACAAAAAAAAACACAACCAAACAAAGAAACAAAAAAACAATGAAAAAATGTGCAGAGGACTTGAAGTAGATATTTCACTAAAGAAGACCTGCAAATGGCCGACAAGCCAGTAAAAAGATGCTCATCATCACTAATCATTATCGAAATGCAAATCGAAACCACCGTGAGATATCACCTCACACCAGTTAGAATGGCTACTATATATAAAAAACAAAACAAAACAAAAAACAAGCATTAGTGAGGATGTGGAGAAATTGGAACATTTGTACCTTGTTGGTGGGAATATAAAATGGTGTGGCTGCTGTGCAAAGCAGTACAGTAGTTTCTCAAAGAGTTAAAAACAGAATTACCACCTCACATGGCAATTTTGCTTCTGGAGAAATTGGAACCTTTGTAGCTTGTCGGTGGGAATATAAAATGGTGTGGCTGCTGTGCAAAATAGTACGGTAGTTTCTCAAAGAGATAAAAACAGAATTACCACCTCACCTGGCAATTTTGCTTCTGGATATACACCCAAAAGAATTGAAAACAGAGACTTGGAGAGAAATTTGTACACCTTTTTTTGATAGCATTATTCACAGTAGCCAAAAAGTGGAAGTAACTGAAATGTCCATCGGTGGATGAGTTAAAAAAAATGTGGTTTATATGTACAATGGAATATTATTCAGCCTTAAAAAGGAAAGAAATTCTGAACATGCTACAGTGTGGATGAACTTTGAAGACACTATGCTAAGTAAAATAGGGCAGTCACAAAAACACACTGTATGGTCTCACTTATATGGATGTACTTAAAGTAGTCAGACTCATAGAGACAGAAAGTAGAATGGTGGTTGCTAAGGATTGGGGTGGGAGGGAATGGGAAATTATTCTTTAATAGGTACAGAGTTTCAGTTTTGTAAGATGAAAAGAGTTTTGTGGTGATGTTTGCATAACAATGCAAATGTACTTAATGCCACAGTACACTTAAAAGTAGTTAAATGGTAAGTTTTATGTTTATTTTACCACAATTAAAAAAAATGTTTTAAACATGGAAATTCTGGAATTCAAAAGTATAACAAAATGAAAAACTCACCAGAGGGATCAACAGTAGATTTGAGTTGTCAGAAGAAAGAATCTGCAAATTGAAGAGAAAGCCATGGAGATAATGCAGTCTGAAGAACAGAACGAAAGAATGAAAAAGAATGGACAGAATCTCAGAAGAATATAGGTCACTATTAAGTGTGCCAATTGAAGTATCAGAAGTAGAAGAGAGAGAAAAAGGTAGAAAAATATTCAAAGAAGTCATGATTTACAGCCTTACAGGTGGATGAAATACACTAATGTACACATTCAAGATGCTTAGCAGACTCTAATTTGGATAAGCATTAAGAGATCCACACCCAGACATGTAATCAAAATTTTGAAAGACAAAAAGGTGATGTGGATAGCAGCAAGAAAGGAAAAACTCAATTATAAGGGAACTTCACTAATATTAACACCTGATTTCTTATGAGAAACAGTGGGGGCCAGAATGCAGTTAAGAGGGCACATTAAAGTGTTAAAAGAATCCTCTGCCCGCAAAACTATCTTTCAGAAGTAAAGGCAAAATAAAAACATTTTTATCCCAAGTAACTGAAACCAGAATCCATTGCTAGCAGTTCTGCCTTACAAGAAATACTAAAGGAAGTGACACTTGACAGTAATATGAAGACGCGCACACACACACACACACACACACACGTGAGCTCCAGTAAAGGTAATTAAGTAGGTAATGATAAAAGACTGTATAATTATATATTTCTGCTTCTTATAACTGATTTCAAACATCACTAAAGAGCAGCTTCTATCTGGTTGCTTTCTAGTTACTGTAATAAAGCTCTGTGTTCATCAAAGCATCCTCCCTAGCCTCAAGTTTTCTAAAGGAAAAACTGAGCCAAAGGGAGTCAGTGACTTGCCCAAGAAAGTTTATCTCAAGCATCCACCAAAGAGTTGAGTGCCAGGAGCACACTCAGAATCAGGAAATAATATTCAAAGAAATCTTATAAACTGTCTTATCTCACTCATATTTTTAAATTACTATTTCCCATCATTCTTTGAGGGTGGTAGCAAGCAAATGCTTATGGTTTCTTGTTAGTAAAAAGATTTCAATTTCAGTTGTCTCAATGAGAGATAGGAGGAACTGCTAAATTTTCACCTGACTTCCTGCCCAGACAAACAATGTTTTAGACTTACTGCCTTGTTTAGACTGTTTACACTGTGAATTTGGGTGGAATTGAATTAAGTTTGCAGACTTCTGATAAAGCACTTCAGAGGCCTGAACCAACTTTCAGGCCTGAACCAACCAGTTTTTGAATTGCAAAAAAGGAAAAGTCTGACTGAATCAATTAATAATTATTTGTTCCCTCTTGCTTTTTCTGCTGCCTAAGAACTATTGCTTAAGAACCTCTGGAATGAAAATAAGAGCTATGGAGCTGTAAGTTGAGCATGGAAAATAGTTGAGATAATAATCTCCATCTATCCACTCTTCTATTTATGTTAATGTTCTATTAATAGAAAGAATATGTAGTAGTATCAGGAATCAATGTTTTTATAAGTACCATTCATATTTCTGTTGAGCTTGTATAATCAAAACAAAATTAGCAAATAAATATGTAGGAACCAGGATACCCATACATAGTCCCATTTTAAACTGTAGCTGAAGGGAAAGTATTTCCTTAATACAGCTCCTAGAGCTTAGCCAGACAGCCCAACACTTCAGGGCACAGAACTGGAACAGTTCTGTTCCTACCTACATGGTAGGTACCTACAACATTCCAGCAAGGGGGTCATAATCCTTAAAAAAACAAAAACAAAGAAACTCTTAGCAGCTTTCACGTTTCTTTTTTTTCAAATTAATTATTTTTTGAGAGAGAAAGAGAAAGCACTAGTGAGCAAGGGGCAGAGAGAGAGAGGGAGAGTGTGGAGCCCTGAGCCGGTTCGGTTCGTGCTCACCTGATGCAGGACTCACGCTCACCTGAAGCGGGGCGCGAGCTCACCTGATGCCGGGCTTGAACTCATGACCGACTGAACCACCCCAGGCGCCCCTAATTCCACATTTCTGATGGGAGCACACTGCAGTGTGCAACAAGCCATTCAGTTACAAATTTTTTCTTCCTCTCCAAGGGCAGTCTTACTACAATGAAAGACTGTTTGCCATATCTCCAAATTTGATAGAGTGGCCAATATGTATTTCATTATAGTAACTTTGTGGAATCATGAAATTTGAAATAGAAACAACTGGGGTGCTCAGCGGGCTCAGTCAATGGAGCATGTGACTCTTGATCTTGGAATTGTGGGTTCGAGCCCCACGTTGGGTATAAGTATTACTTAAAAACAAGGGTGCCTGTTTGGCTCAGTCAGTTGAGCATCTGACTTTGGCTCAGGTCATGATCTCACGGTTGGTGGGTTCGAGCCTGGCGTTGGGCTCTGTGCTGACAGCTTGGAGCCTGGAACCTGCTTCTGATTCTGTGTTTCCCTCTCTCTCTGCCCCTCCCCTGCTCATGCTCTGTCTCTTTCTCTCTCTCAAAAATAAATAAACATTAAAAAAACAATTTAAAAAACCAAAATCTTTTTAAAAAATAAAAAATAAAATAGAAACATTAAAGCTTTTTTAAGATAACTGCTCATACAGTCATTCAAATTCCATTTGAACATCTCCAAAGAAATGGCGCTTGCACCTCCTGGGGTAGTCTTTCAGTTTTTAAAAACTTCTGTGTCTTCTCTTCTTCAGGCCAAATCGCCATAAAGCATTTATTTATTTATTTATTTATTCATTCATTCATTCATTCATTCATTCATTATTTATTTATTTTAAGGGGGGGAGGGACAGAGAGAGGGAGAGAGAGAATCCCAAGCACGCTCTGCACTGTCTGTACAGAGACTGATCCAGGTCTCAAACCCAGGAACCTGTGATATTGTGACCTGAGCCACCCAGCCATCCTTGTAGTAACTCCTTTTATCTCCTTTTCATTATTGTTGCTCTTTATTTCTCTTTATCCTTTTAAAAATATATTTACTTAACAGATTTCTTATAACGCCTTCATACAGAGCAAAAGGCTTTTGGAAAACATCTAAATAACACATGCTTTATGAGCCAAAAAGAAACTTAAATGTCAGAATGACAAAAATGCAGGAGGGAGAGTGGATACAGCAGGAATGAGGCCTGCAGAAGAAACAGGGTCTGGAGACGCTGAGCCCACAGGATCTGCAGTGGAAACTTTATATCGAGGAGCAAAATAAGTTTGTGCATGTTCCAGAAATTCATGAGGGCCGTTGATGGCATTGTTCGAGAAAGGGTCAGGAATTTCCACCCCCTCTCCCCACAGCACAATCCTGCGGTTCATAGTTGCAGACTGCACTGCCTCTTCCTAGTCCTGTGGTCTCTGGTTGATACAGAATAATTGGGTTGGATGGGACTTGAAGATACCATCTGATCTTGAAAATTTACAAAGATCATGGCTCTGCAGCGCTCCTTGTAGCCGGTTCTCTTTTTTACGCTTTCCTCTTTCCCCATTGTTCCTGCCTCCCCATCCCCAGCTCAGGCCAAGACCCCAAGGAATCTCAATTCCCCAAAGAGGAGCTAGTGTCATTAAGAAGGCCTGATGAATGCCAACCAGGAGCATCACCTCTTTACACTGCTTTCACTCCACATAGTAAGTAGGAACCACCATCTCACTTCTACTTTGTTACGACAGTCACATCTTCAAAACGACCAAAATTGGACCAGATGACTTCTCAAGACTTTTCAAACTCTGATGTTCTCTGATTCTCTAATGCTGTGAACCAAAATAGGAATAAGAGACTAATCTTAGGTTGTTCCTTGTGAGGATTAACCTCAAATACTGTTCCAGTAAAAAGGCTTGCAGTGCACTTGGCACCCTCAGGACATTTTCGTATTCTCTGGGTGAAGTTCAGTTCTTCTGGCCAGTCCTCAAGAGAAGCGTACAAAGGATGAAGGAAGAATTCTAAAGAAGGACCAGGTGTGACTGAGGATGCCCTTTAGAATCCCGTAGATGGGAATATGATAGACGACTCCAAACCATGTCCAAAGGTTTGGTCCAAACCAGTGACCTTTTCACACAGTGCTCAGGTGCCAGGACAAAGGGATGTTCTTGAAAGTGAAAAAGATAAATAAAAATATATAGATGTATTTATATCTTAAATTATAGGTCATAAACTTGATGGAAGAATTGTCTGAGAGGCCTGGGTTGAAAACAGATTGATAGTAAATTCATTTTGTTTATTAGCAAAAACAAAGCATATTTTGGTGGTACATTCCTAACTTTTAAAAAAAAATGTGCTTTCCTTTGTAGTGTTTTAAACAGTTTCCCAATGCTAAAAACTAGTAGTTGCTCATCATAGGAAGTTTTGGATAATATAAAAAAAATGTCAAGAGCACCTAGAGAATGCTGAACCTTGGCCCTATTTCTTTAAAGCCTCATTACTGGTGTGTGCTTAAGCATAGCTGATCATATGGCACACACCATTTGTATGCTGGTTTTTTCCATAGCAGACTGTGTTCCAATGCCATGAAAAATTCTCAAGTTACATTATGTTAGTGAATATGTTATATTTCCTCTTTAGAAGTCACCAGTATTTCCTCAGCCTTTCCTCCTGTCTGGGGACAATTAAATGGTTTTCTTTTTTTCGTGATCATAATAAATGACATTTTTGTATATCAGTATTTGTTCACATTTCACATTATTTGCTTATTTTCTTGAGCTTGTGAGGTTAATGTCATAAAGACACCCATCCCCTCCCTGAGTACTCTCTGTTCAAGAGAGAGTACTGGGACCACCATGGATCTGACCCAGCCTGGTGTGTTTATAAGGACCATTTCCCATATGAAAAATAAATGGTCCTACTTAGAACCGTTTAAATCATTTCCAACTATACTTATGAGAGAGAACATTTCAGAACTGATTTTAGAATTGGTATTGGAGTAGCAGAGCAAGGTGACACTTTTCTTTATAGTTTGCTTCTACTCTAACTTATTTTAATTGACCTCCTTGAAATTTTTGGTGTATGAAGTGTCCACAAGTCCAGATTTAAACAATCTTCAATCTGTGGGCCTCTGTAGGAGTGATTTTCAGCCCAGCTGTTTATATTTGCCCTAAACCTGAATGCATATAAATGGGTTTCCACCTTTTGGATCCTGGAGAAGTGAGGTCGAACACTTGTCTCCACAGGAATGCCCTGCTTTTCTTTTTCTGTGCAAGTAGTACGTGCCTAGTTGGAAGAGAGTTCACTAGTTTGTCCTCACAGCAGGCCTTTCTCTTACATCTCTGGCCTCGAAAGAGTTCTGAGTCCCTTTCTGTGGAACTCTGTATTTGCAGTTGTAAGTCAGCCACCTCCTCTACTTGATCTATATTTGCTCTTTGCTTCTTGCTGCCATTGTTTTAACAAGATGTGACACCCTGTCTTTGAGCCTTGCTCGATTGGTTGAACTGGCTGCTTTTATTGCATCTAAGTGGAATGTTGCTTCTTTCATTGAATAAGAGAACTTTCTTTCTTTCTTTCTTTCTTTCTTTCTTTCTTTCTTTCTTTCTTTTTTTTCTTTCTACTATTTAAAGGGGAGCTTGGGGGGCAGGGGGAGGCAATGCTGTCAATATAGGAAAGGAGAAATATCAAAAGCGAATGGTTTTTATGGGTTTTTTTCCTCAGGTTTACTGAGGTATAATTGACAAAATTGTAAGATATTTGAAATGTACACCACGGTGATTTTATATGCATATATATTGCAAAAGGAGTCCTCCCATCTAGTTAATGAATACCTCTATCACCTCACATATTTATATATGCTGGTGTTATTTATAGTTAGTTTTATTCAGGTACAGTTTACATGCACTAAAATTCACCAGTTGCAAGTGTACAGTTTAATACGTTTTTGATACTCAAGATATAGAATGAAAAGTTTCCTGCGTAGACATATGTTTTCACTTCCCTTGGGTGAAAATACCTCAGAACGGGACTGCTGACTTGTGTGGTAAGCATACGCTTTATAAGAAACTGCCAACCTGTTGTCCGAAGTGGCTTAAACATTTTGCGTGATGCTCTTTTCTTGGCACCTTTTAGAAGTTTCTTTGTCTACCTCTTCACTCCCTCCACTCCTCAGAACTGTTCCTGGGCCTTAGAGTGCATATCAATCTTGAATCAAAGACAAGGCCAGAGTTTGTACATTGAGGAAGAAGAGCAGGACTAGAGGAAGGTGGACTGGGTATAGCCACATGACTACTAGAGGTGGGGGACATAAGAGTGAGAAAGATCCTTCCAGAAGGATTATTGGAACCTCAGGTTGTTCTTCCTATGCCTACAGTGGTACTGATACCTTCAGGTTGCTTGAAGCTAACCACAACTTACAAAGCACTCGTGCATACATTAGATTTGATCCTAACAATAATTCTATAAAGCACATGTATTATTACTATCCCCATTTTACAGATGATGAAACAGGATTCAGAAAGTGTATGTGACTTACCCAAGGTCACACTGCTACTTAGTAACAGAGCCAGGATTAGGCCTTGAGTTTCCTGACCATTACCCCAGGACTTTATCTGCGAGTAATGATAATAGTCACCATGTATTGATCCCTGGCACTGAACTAGGGCTTCTGCATGGCCTCCACATTATGTACTATTATTCTCATTTTTCAGATAAGTCATTTCAGTGACTTGCCCATGGTTGTGTAGCCAGTAGCTAGCTGGATTGGAATGGACCCAGAACCTCTGACCGCAGGTCCTGTGCTCTTTCCTGTTCTTCATGCCGGAGACACGAATGTTCCTTTTTTTAACGGCAGAGAGAAGAGGAGAAGCTGGAGAGCATGCAGTGCTGGGAATGAGCCACAGTGTCTTAGCAAACTGTCTTGCCACTTCTTTTTCAGTTGATACTAGGTTTTAAATCTGCAGCCTGTTCACTTTGAATGTCTTACATCTTTATTATCAGGCTTTACACTCATGCTCTTTGTCCCCAGAGAGTAAACCTGCTTATTCCTGCTTCTATGATCTGTGTCATAGATACAGTTCCAAGCTGGGTCTAACATTGGCTCGACTGTTTTGCCTCCCCTTCTGACATTTTTCCCCGTTTCCCTCCCTCTTTCTTTTCTCTACCCCTCCTCTCAACCCCTTTCTTGCTGTCTTTCTTGCTTCTGCTTCAGTCAGAATATCATCTGCCTTTCCTTAGGCTCCTTTGTTCCCATAGACTACTTTGCATATCTGTAAATATGCCGTTTAAAGGTAGTTAAAGCAAGTTTCAGAGCCATTCCAGTAATGTTTCAGTTTTTTATCATTAGAGTGAAAATATGAAACTCAGTATTTTTCATCATAAATACACTATTATTTTTTAAATTAATTTTTTGTTTATTTTGAGAGAGCATGAGCAGAGGAGAGGGGTAGAGGGAGAGAGAGAGACAGAGAGAGAGAATGCCAAGCAGGCTCCACACTCAGTGCAGAGCCTGATGTGGGGCTCAAACGCACGAACCGTGAGATCATGACCTGAGCTGAAATCAATAGTAGGACGCTTAACCGACCGGGCAACCCAGGCACCCCTTAAATTAATTTTTTAAATGTAAGAATATAAAGTAGATGTTGTCACGAGCTATTCAAGAATGATGGTGTTGGGGCACCTGGGTGGCTCAGTCGTCCAACTTCAGTTCAGGTCATGATCTCACAGTTCGTGGGTTCGGGCCCCACGTTGGGCTCTGTGCTGACAGCTCAGAGCCTGGAGCCTGCTTCGGATTCTATGTTTCTCTCTCTCTCTCTCTCTCTCTCTCTGCCCGTCCCCTACTCACACTCTGTCTCTCTTTGTCTCTCAAAAATAAAAAGTTTAAAAAAATTTTTTAAAAAGAATGATGGTGTTAATACAAACTCCTTATGATAAGATCTACATCCTGAATGTTGAAAGAAAAAAATGATTCTGCTGTACTATTCTGCAAATGAGATTTCCAAAATGTATCCCCCTTTTTACCTAAATATTTACTTAATCTTTTCTTGATGAAAATCTGGTCATTTTTATGGTTAAGTAGTCAGATTCACTCACAGGTAGCAGAGAGTCGTAGATTTTACATCATGCCATTGAAGAGATTACCGTCTTCAAATTTCTACCTAAGTGTCAGAATTCAAGATCCAATCCTAGCTGCTAGGAAAGTAGGTTTTACATTTTCAGAGAGTTGAGTGTGAGGCACTTTGGGCTTCAGAGGAAGTGTTGGAAAATTATTTCAGAGCACTGAGGTCCTCTGCATGGGGGACCTGGCTCCTTCCCTTCACATGGTGGAGGGAGAGCTTGGCCTGGGTGCAGTCCATGAAACCTCAGAGAAAAGCTCACCACAGGCCAGAAGCTAACAAGGAAGGGAGGTCGGCCATGGACCAGGCCTTTAAAACCACATGATCCCTGGGAACGAGTCATAACTCAGCCACAGTCCACCACAGACCTGCTTGTCTGGGTTGGGTCATGCCGGCTGAGGAGCTGATTGGGCTCCGATGCTGAGAGAGGAGGAGCGTGGATGGAAGACTGGAGCAGGCACATCCTCCGCATGTTTGCTTGGAAAGACCAGGGGTCATCTTGGATGTTCTCTTCAGCAGCATTTCAGAGCAGGGAGCCTCCCACCCAGGCTTTTTTTGCATTAATGTCTATTAAGTGCTACAACTCAGCAACATCCCTGTTTTTAGACAGTGTACAAATTCATCTAGAAATATTCTGAGAATGTTTGTTTTCACTTTTTCTTCAGCATTCATATTTCTAGTGTAGTAGATAAGAGGGTATGAGGTAGAGGTGAAGCAGATGCTCATGGAGGAAATTCTAGAGAGAGAATCTGTAAACACTTTACTTGGGAGTCCTGCCAGCATGCTCACTGGGCCTGGTGAAGGAAGCAGGGCTGGTTCAGAGATCAAGGGACAGAAGTGATGGTGAGCAGAACTCAGAGTTGAGAAGCATGCTCAGAAGCCATTGAAGGCACCGAGGAAAGAGAATGAGGATCTTATTACCATTACAGGTTTGGGAGACAGAATTCACGAGACCACTAGTACCTCTCCCAATGATCCAAAAGATTCTAAGGTTTCTGTTCCTCAAATGCAAGAGGTTGGCGGCATTTGAAAATTGAAGAATATCTTGTAACCTTATAAGAATATCTTAGCCATATAGGGGCTTCATACTGGGTGAAAGAGAGAGAGAGAGTTAGGGGGCTTGTTCTGACCCTCCTTCATCTTCTGACCCTTTTCAGAAAAGCTCTTGTAGGAGAGAGAAAAGAACCAAGGCTTTCACTGGAAGTTATAACATTGCGCCCTTGTTGAGAATCATTGCTGAGGAGAAGAGGCATTTACATGTGATGCTTCCACACACCAAGCCTCTCTGTCTCCCAGCTACATGATTTCTAAGAACTCAAATGAGTTGATTCTTCAGTATCAGGTCTAGGCTGCCTCTCAAGCAGGCTCCACACTCAGCGCAGAGCCTGATGCAGGGGCTCACCACACTGGGATCATGACCTGAGCGGAAATCAAGAGTCAGGCGCTTAACCGACTAAGCTACCCAGGTGTCCCTTCCTTATCCCAATATTAAGTAAATATTTACATATGTTTTTTTTTCTTATTCTCTTCAGGTTTCAGTTTTCACATTTAAATCTTCCATTTATTTTGGCATGAGGTAGGGATCTTTTTTTCTTCCTTCCAGTTAATTAGCAGTTAGCACATTGGCCCAACATCACTTGTTGATTAAGCTGATCCGTCCCCACTGATTTGATTGCTCACCTCCAAAATCCTGCTTTCAAACACCCAGCACTCTCAGGTGTCATACCCGGCCAGACCTCAACCACTCTGAATTTGGGCTTCTGTATTCTCGACAGTCTTGGCCTTGTGTGCGATGTTCCCTGGCCACCCCTGACAGTGGCCCCGTCTCAGCAGCATTACCACCTTCTGTGCAGCAAGTTGCACACTTGTTTAACTGCTTTGTTTTATTTTGCTCCTGTTTGATAAAAATTAATGGAAGAGGGAGAAAATCAGGGTGTTGGTACTTGTCATAAAAAAAAAAAACAGGCCCTATAAATATAAAACAAAATAGTAGTCATTTGGTCTCAAAAACACCTTTCTCCTTAACCAGATGTTTATCGGATGTAATGTGAAAGAGAAAAGCTGAATCAAAGAACATAGACATGATTATAGAAATAAGTTGTCTAAGAGTATCTAAGTAGGAGAGGGAATCCCTGGTCTGAAATGTTGCCTGAGGGATCGTGAAGACAATGAAAAGCCTGGGCTGAGGATATACCTTCTTTGGTGCTCCTATGATTTACCTGTGTGTGCAGCATGTCCCAAAGTGAACCGGGGCTCAAACCTCTTCCTAACATAAAAACAAAACTAGAAACAGTGTAAAAGAGAAAACATAAAAACTCTGTTTGGCTATTTTTCATCCCAGGTCCATGAGTCAGTAACCAGCTGTCTCTTTCAGCCCCTGCACATAGGCCACCACAAAGTTGACTTGACTTGAGCCACTGAAACCTCTTTACGTCCTTTCTCTTCCCTTCGGTGCCACCACCTCGCTGGGCCAGGGGCCTCCCCTTATGCCCGAACCATGCAGGAGGAGGAGCCTGGTAATTACCTCTCCACATTCACCCTTCTGTCTAGCCCATTGTCTGCATGGCAGCCAGAATGACCTTTCCAAAATGAACATCTGACAGGTCGGCCTCCCTCTGGTTAAAACCCTTCTGTGGCACCCGACTGTCTGCATGATGGTCACAGTCTTGAGTAGGGCTCCTGTCAGCTTGCTTGCGGCTTCCTCATGCTGGCCTGCCTGTCCTCCCTCACGCTGCTCCTTCCTGCCCGGGCAGTGCCTGGAACGCCTCCCCCACCCCAGAGTCAACTCCACCATCCTTAGATCGCCCTTGAGCCTTCCCTGCCCTCTCAGACCCAGAACTGCGGTGTCACGACACTGCGTGATGTGTGCCTCCTGCCTTTGTAGCACTCATGACAGCTAACAGTCATACATTTGTATGTTTATTTGGTTAGTGTGTGTTGCCCTCACTGGGCCATAAGCCCCACATCCATTTTTACTCATCATCATATTCCTGGTGACTGGCACAGGGGAGCTCATCAATCAGTATTTGTTGATGTTATTCTTTCTTATTTGCCCTCTTGACAAGCTAACCTGGCAAAGAAGATTGCATCAAGAATTCTACTTTAAGATTAGATAATATTGGTCCAAATATTTCTATTTTGTATTTTCATTTGTAGACTTAATGTGCCCATGATATTAATAAAATACTCTTTTAGTAGAATATTGTCTTTTGCCTTTAGAGTGGTCTTTTCATTTGTCTCATGTGGGATCTAAATCTCCAGAATTGCATAGCCTTCAAATCTTAGCAAATGATAAAATCTATTAGTATATATTTTGTTTCATGATATGCCTGTAATATTGCACACATAGATGGCTCTCAGTAGATGCTTATTGATTTATTATACACTACTTTAGTTTGAAAAGCATATAACCCAGTTTACAGTTTTTGATGGAAAGAAAAAAAAATCATCTTTAATACTACAACTCAAATTTAGCCACTGTTCTGATTGTAGTATATTACCTGCCGGTCTTTTTATATGTATTTTAACATTGCCATAAGCACAAAGTACGTAAAATTTAGCATCCTGGTTTTTTTCTTCCTAAATAACCTTAATGTTGATTGATCATTATATTGTCTGTGTCTATGATGTATGAGCCTAATTCATTCAGTTCAATTCAATAAGCATCTGTGAAGAACTGGACTGTGCTAGGCACCATTCTGTATGCCTAATACTATTCAAAGAAAACGATACCACAGATTTGGTACTTTGACTATATAATAATAGAATACCATAGTTCCAAAGCTTTTGGTGACACGTTTACTTCATAGATATATTAATTTTGTGACATATACTGTTTATTGTGAAGGAATATTGCAAGTCTTTTCTCATATTTAATAGCTTCTTTTTTCATGTAATCAACAAGTTTATTAGGGCTTCCCATGTGCCAGGCACTATTCTGTGTCCTGGACCCTAGTGAAAGGAGACAGACAAGAATGGATGAATGAATGCAGTGATAAGTAGAAAAGATAAAAAGGAAGGTGAGCAGGACGGATAATGGCATGGGGGGAGGGGCTGCTCTTTCACAATGTCATTTGAGCAAAGACCTAAATAGCATGAGGAGTAGCTACACAGCTGTCAGGAGATTTCTGTCTGGCAGAGGGATCAGCAGGTGCAAAGGCCCAGAGATGAGAGTGCTTGGTGTTTTCAAGGAAAAGCAAGGAGCCCACGAGGGAAGGAGCGATCGGAGCTGAGGTCAGTGGGCTGGGGTGGGGACCTGAGGAGACCTTGGAGGGTCTTCCAAGGTGCGATGAGACCTCTGGCTTTTCCTCTGAGTGAGATATGGGTAGTCATGGAATCATGACATCTGAATCGTGTTTCAATAGGATTGTTTCATTCTGCACCTTTCTCTGTTCCTCCTGCAAGGGCCTTCGGTTTCTGGCTTTGTTACCCTCTGGCTAGTCACTTTATACTAGAAACTGTAAGCTTTCTTTCAGATACATGCATGGTGTACTCATAAAGTGCTCATTCCTTATGTGTAAATGAGCAGGTAGATGATTAGCCATACCCTGTGGTGTCACAGAATCACATTTGTTAATCGCTGTTCCAAGAAATTAGGCACATTCCACATATTTCAAAAACTCTACAACTGCATCCTCATTTTTTTCGCCCATTTGAAATATATTTTGCAGATTGCATAAAGTCATATCCTATTAAGGCTTAATTGGCAGCCTATAATTATAAAGTATGCTTCTTCAACCACTGATACTGTAGAGACCAGCTTTTTTTCTTTTCTTTTCCTTTTTTTTTTTTTGGTGGGGGGGTGGGTAGGCAGTTAACCTAATTATAATCTTCCTTGAGTTGCTTTATGGTTAGATCTGTCACATGTCAAAGTTAGATTCCATTAGTAGGCTTAAAACATTTATTTCTGAAAGAACAAACTGTTACAGGTTGCTTAGGGTAATTGATTTCTTTTGTTTTCTGTTACAGGAGGAGACATCACAGCTTTCCCAGATTGGGAGGAAAAATATGGAATGTGTTTTACCGCTGACTGAACACAACCAAATGAACTGTACTGACAGTAGTTTGAAAACCAGCAGTTAGCAGTTTGTTCAGGCTCTAACATTGTCCAGCACTTTCCAGAGCAAACTCACTGTTTACAAGAACTCTCGGCCTTACGACATTTATAACCTCAAGCTTTGTTTATTTAAAATATTCCTGCACGAGAAAAGTACCTGGCGCCCACTTTCCAAAATGGCCATGGATGAGTATTTGTGGATGGTCATTTTGGGTTTTATCATAGCTTTTATCTTGGCATTTTCCGTTGGTGCAAATGATGTTGCCAATTCATTTGGTACTGCTGTGGGCTCTGGCGTGGTGACCTTGAGGCAGGCATGCATTTTGGCTTCGATATTTGAAACCACCGGCTCAGTGTTATTGGGAGCCAAAGTAGGAGAGACCATTCGAAAAGGTATCATTGATGTGAACCTATACAACGAGACAGTAGAAACACTAATGGCTGGGGAAGTTAGTGCAATGGTTGGTAAGTAGCATTACTCTTTACGTCAATAAGAAACGTTTCCGCTGGCCTACTTCCTTCCCTACAGTACTTCTGTCCTGTCCATAAATGTGATCTTTGCTTTAACTTCAGAAACTGGTGTGATGTTTCATATTTACTGCATCTTATTTTTGCTTTCTGCACTTTAATTTCATTTTTTTTTTTTTTTTTTTTTTTTTTTTTTTTTAGTGTTCAAGTGTCAAGCAACCATTTTCTCAAATTCTTAGCAAACTTTGCTGTTAAAATAGTTTTGGCTAAGAGTACTTTATTTATGAAGTCCAGACAAAGATTGTATAATAGCTGTCATTTTCAAGTGGTTTGAAAGATTTTAAAGAAATAACTTGTCTAAGTGAATGTGTTTGTAAGGTTTACTTGCGAAATAGCCTTGATATTTCCATAGATATTTAATCAGTTACGATGCACTGTTTTGAATACTTGGATGCTAAGAAACAGTTTTTACTAACTTTTGTGTTCTCGGTTTGTGTGCTTGAGTAGTTACCAGATGAATCTTAAGTGCCTGTGTTTCAAGAAATTCCAGTCTTCTACGTTATTTGTAATCCTTTTTGTGGCTTTTGTTTTGATTTTCTGATTTCTACCTCTGGAAGCTCCATTTGGGATGTTTGTTTTGTTTTCTGGCCAAAAGACCATTTGTGTGTCACCTGTTTACAGTATGACCTTATACTGGTGGTTTCCGGTTGTCTAGATGAAAGAAAAGTGTCAAGGGCAATGAAGCATGTTAATAAGCAGATTGACCCAGTCAAACAGTGTGATTTCTCCATTGGTCAGGGTGACCATCAACTTGAAGCACTATGGGGCGCTTCCCTTCCTGCACTTGCTACAGCTGAGAACAAGATTCAGGCAGGAATATCTTAAGTGCAGCTGACAGGACTCTTTCTCTGCTTGCCTCTAGGTAGAGATGACGTCCCAGCAGACAGCTGATCTATACGGGTAATTTGGTTAGGGAGAAGAGGGTTAGAGAGGAATCCTACCACCTTCTGCTTTCAACAGGACATATCCTTTTGTAGGAAGAGTCCTGCAGTAGGAGGTAAGATGCTGGTGTACCAGGAATACAGCTACACTCCACAGGTCCCTAGTTCTGTACTGTCACTAGCATTTCTTAAGGACCCAGAATGTGGGCATATTTGCCTAATAGAAGATTACACACCATCTTTTTGTTACAGCAAGTTAGTTTGAGAAGTTGTTGGCATTTGATCCATATCCAATACAGATGTACTAAGGTATTGAATACTGTTAAGCACAGTATGCTGGTGATACGTGCCAAGGAGTTCCTATTTCTCAACACTTAAAGATGTAAGGTTCACAATTGCTTTATTTCCAGCAGCTGTTGTGATGATTGAATTTTACTTACCCTCACTGAACATCTATGTCTCATCATAGTCATATGTAAGTGGGATTTCCCTTAGAAAACTAACAGTTATTTATAAAGATCATCTTGGTTGTCGCAATAGGTATCTAAGACCTACCTAATCATATCGAGCTGAAGTTAAAATCTTTCCAGTCAGGATGCTACGGGTGAGAATTTTTTTTTTTAGAGAGTGCCCGTGCCTCCCTCTCTACACCACCCCCCACGTGAGTGGAGGAGGGGCAGAGGGTGAGGGAAAGAGAATCTTTTTTTTTTTTTTAATGTTTATTTATTTTTGAGAGAGACAGAGACAGAATGCAAGTGGGTTAGGGGCAGAGAGAGAGAGACACACACAGAATCCGAAGCAGGCTCCAGGCTTTGAGCTGTTAGCACAGAGCCTGACTTGGGGCTCGAACTCACAAGCTGTGAGATCATGACCTGAGCTGAAGTTGGACGCTCAACCAACTGAATCACCCAGGTGCCCCTAGGGAAAGAGAATCTTAAGCAGGCTCCATGCTCAGTGAGGAGCCCCATATGAGGAGCCCATACAGGGATCAGTCTTAACAACCGTGAGATCATGACCTCAGCTGAAATCAAGAGTCGGATGCTTAACCAACTAACTGAGCCACCCAGGCGCCCCAAGAAATGTTGAAAGTAAGGGAGTAATAAAGAAAAGCACTGATCAAATTAAATCTTAACAGCAGTTTCTCCTTTCGTTGGATAGAACTTCTGAAGAATGGTCATGTATTAAAGAGATTGTTAGTGAGGCCACAGAGAGGCTCTGGGTTAGGCAGAAAGCCTTGTGAACCTCGAGCTTCTTGTCACTGCTCACTTTTCATGTGAGCAGTATAACTTGTCCAGTTTCTCAGTTCTCTCACCCCTGGCCTTTGGCTCTTTACTGAAAGAATGAAGAATACTTACCTCAACTAGAATTTAGGTTAACCAAAGCAATTTGGGGTTTTGCTTGAATAACTTGATTTTGTTTGCTTTGGTTTCTTTCTTTTCTTTTCCTTTTTTTTTTTTTTTTTTTTTTGGTGTGTGGTTAGATGAATCTCAAAGCCTGTTTTTGTTAGGAATTTGTGTGAGTTACCTAGATTTTTAAAATTGGATTTCTTGCAAATGAGAGCTTTGTTAATACAATGGTATAATTATTATTGGCCAGAACCAAAGCTGATTCTGTTCCAATGCCTGAATTGTCCCCATCTTTCTCTTCTAAACTCAATATCCATTTCTTCTCTCTTTCTCTCCCCCTATCCTTTTATTCTGTTCTTTTATTTTTTCCTTTTTTTCTTAAGAAACATTTCCCTAAGCCCTTGGGTCTCTGTGCTTTCTGATAGAGTTGTGGTAGCGTTGGGTTCATTGGGTGGAAGAAATTATTTGTGCTAGCCAAACTTTCTGAACAAGTTCCCTTTTGGGACGCTGAGCTCAGCCCTAAAGCAATAGTCCACTTAGTATGAAAACCACCAATGGTTCCAAAAATCTGAGAATTCACAACTCCCCATCTTCTCATGGAAATACCCACAAAAGCATGAACAAGCCATCTCCTGGAACCACCCTAAGAAGTACCCTGTCCCCTTAATGCTCCCTAACCACTGAGCCTTCTCAGGAGCCTGGAGCCTCTTCGGGCTCATTCACACTGCCGGTCTGCTTCTGGGTGACCCTGCGCCTTTGAGCTGCCACTCTTCCGTCTTCCCGGGAATCTGTTGCCTCAGAGGTGCTCACCTTTCCCCCACTCTCCCTAGGTTTTGTCTTATACCGTTGTTTCATACTTAATCCCTTCCTCTTTATAAGATATCGTTATCTTAAGTTAAAATACCTTTTTTCCCACTGTTTTTCTTAACATTAAGAAGATTAATCCCATCAGCCTTCAGAAATTCCCGAGGGTTAGGAGGGCTGCCCCACTCTCACTTTGCCAGGCGTCCTGCAAATACCCACCTTCACCTTCCCCTCCTTTCTGCAGCCCTTTCCTTTGTGCCCACTGGCCCCCTTTCTCACCTCTTTCCCACCTTCCCCCCACCTCCGTCGAAGGCAGCCCTGTCCTCCTGACCTTTCCTTACAAACCCTGCTGCTCCAAGACGTATGTTATAAAGTCAGCCAGAGAGGGATAGCAGCTTTCAGTAAAGAAAACCTCATGGTCTGAAATTCATTTGGGTGAGTTTATACTATTAACATCATGAGATTATTTTAGTTTCGTAAGAATAGAAATCATAAGTATGTTTTTCAAGTTACTGTTCTGTGCCATGTAACATGCTCCAAATTCTGGCTCTATTTTTAAAACAAACTAGTCAGTCATTCAGGAGCTCAGGGCTTAGATGTGGAGGCTTAAGGAATTGTCCATGGGGAGGCCTGGGTGCTGCCATGGAGGCTGGCCCCTCCTCCTCCCAACACACTCCAGGGACAGGGATAGACGTAGACAGGGTCACAGCCAATAATTTGGCTCACAGGTGGGCCTGCCCGGCACTCACGGAGCTGATGTCAGCATTGCCTCACAAATTAGGGCCTGCACAGCCATTAATGACCCTCTGTAACTCAGATGTTTTTGAAGAAAATGCCAGGGATTTGCTTAAAAGTGCTGCTGCCAAGCAACAGATTTCCAGAATTAACATTTGGGATTAATAACGTGCCCTGCTTATCAGCCAAGCCCTTTGTTCCCTTACAGTCCTATATGAGCTTTTTGACAACTGTTTCTGAAAGTGATCTCGCCCAGCTGATGCTTTTAATATGCACTGCAGAATTTGATCTGCTTATGAAAATATCTGGAGTGAACTGTAGCCTAGAAAAACATTAAGCCTGGAAAAGGAGGTGAAATTGAGGTAAAAGGACACAAAGCCAAAACTAAGGATCCTCTTAACTTAATAAAGAATTAGAAGACTTGAGGGAGGTTGCATAGAAGATGCCTGGCATTCTGGGTAGGGGCTGAGAGCAGATGCCCACCTGTGGGTTAGATTTCATGGTGACTTCTCATATGAGAGGCACAACTACAAAAAACAATGTGGAATTACACAATCTCTTTTATTTTTATTTTTTTATTGAGGTGTAATTGACATGTAACACTATATTAATTTGAGGTGTACAATGTAATGAGTTGTTTGTATATTACAGTCTCTCTGACAGACTAATAGGACATCGCTGGTATCTAGCCCTCCTCATTATGTGATGATAGGCATAACTACAGTGAAATCTTTTCCAGTATGCAGCCTTTCATGTTGCTCTGTGTTCTCTAGAGTCTGTAATTTCTTGCTTGGTCTTGGCCACCCTTCACATCAAAACAAGTTCATCGTCAGCACCTAAATGTGACAAAAGCAGTTAATAACTGACATCAAAAAACTTTAAACACTTTTAAAATATGTTTCTTTCAATAAATCATCATTATCCCTTCAGTGTTGAAGAATATTCCTTTGACTAAAGTTCAATGAGTGATTTTTGTTAGGACTTAAGCACTCTGTAAAGAAATAATCCATAAAAAAAAAAAATCAACCCTAGGGAGGTGTTATGGAGAACAGTAATTTGGGCTTCTTCCTTTTGTGGCTATTTGAGATGCCGTATTCTATGTCTGACCTCTTTTTTTTTTTTTTTAATCTTTCCACCTAAAGGCTCAGCTGTTTGGCAGCTCATTGCATCCTTCCTGAGACTTCCAATCTCAGGAACTCATTGCATCGTTGGTTCTACTATAGGATTCTCACTTGTTGCAATTGGTACACAAGGTGTGCAGTGGATGGAGCTTGTCAAGATTGGTAATTGCCATTTTCTTTTACCTATCAGAAGGAAAGTTTACATTCTCTAGAGTAAGTTTTATTAAAAGTCACCATTATAATATATTTTCCCCTTTGGATGTTAAGGTTTAGAAGACCTATATGGGCAGTCCATTTGCCAGTAAGATTTCTCCTCACAGAGATTGTGAACTTTTATGTGTTAGATGAATTATTTTAATTTTAATTTTAATTTTTTTAATATTTATTTGAGAGAGAGAGAGAGACAGAGCATGAGTGGGGAAGGGACAGAGAGAGAGGGAGACAGAATCCGAAGCAGGCTCCATCCAGGCTCTGAGCTGTCAGCACAGAGCCTGACACAGGGCTTGAACCCATGAACTGTGAGATCATGACCTGAGCTGAAGTCAGATGCTTCACTGGCTGAGCCACCCAGGTGCCCCTGTCTTAGATGAATTTGAACTCTACTCTTTTCAGTGTCATCTGGCTTTGAAAATCAGTATCTATCTGTTGTTCCCAGACAGAAAAGAAATTTTTCTGACTGAAATCAGACTGTAGTCAGAAAAAAACTAGGCCCTAGTAAAGAAAATACCTTCATTGTCCAGGAGGCAGAGTTCATGGTCATGGGGAACCCTGGGGTGAGCTCAGTGTTACTTACCTCACTGCATTGGAGAGGTCTCCCAGTCTGCCCCCTGCTCAGGAAACACGGGAAACACTCTAGCGCTCCTTCTGGGTTGTAGGCTTCCCAGGAGGGACTGGTCTAACAGGTCTGACAGTCTGCCTCCTGGCTCTGGCTTTTAGCAATAGGGAAATCCATTCAGCCCCGTAAGTAAAAACCTGCCCTTTGTGAAAAACATTCTCCTACTTCATCTCCATCCTCTGGGTTACTCATCTGTATAAGAATCACAGTGGCGTCTGGAGCTCTAGGTCAAACAGACCCCTGACCTGCCAAGCAGGGAGGGACACAGCCAGGAGAATCACCTCAGATCCCAGGAGGCTTCTTCAACAGTGTGTCTCAACTCTGGCTGCACCTTAGAATTACCTGGGAAAGCAATTTAATCAGTGCCAAGCCCCCGTTCCTAACCTTTTAAGTCAGAATTTGGGGAGTGGAACCAGAGCATAACTAGGGTTTGAAAACTCCCCAGATATTTCCAGTGTGTAGCCAGAGTTGGGAACTACGGGGTTATAGTGTCAGGATGTCAGTACCAGGCTGAACTAGGGAAAGGAAACGGAAGGTGGTTCACCTTTTAAATAACATTTACTGTTGGAGCAAGGATCAGGTCTCCATAGGGATGGAGAAGATGAGCAGACAGGAGGGGCTTAGTGGGAATCAAAGGAGTCTGTCTTTTCAGGCCAGAGCTCAGAGTCCCTTACCTGACTGTGCTGAAAATGTGCTCACTTACGTGGGACTCTGTGTCTGAGGACAGCTGCACATGTGCGAAGGTCAGCTGTGCCTGGGAAGTAGGTTTGTTAGGTTCTGAGTTAAGGTGAATAATTCCAGGAATATTTATTAATGTATGTACTATGTGTTAGTTATCATTGTATCATATAAATAGGACTTGAGTTATATAGAATTTTAACATTCATTAGATTTTTTTTTAATTATTCAGTTGCTTCCTGGTTTATATCCCCACTGTTGTCTGGTTTCATGTCTGGCGTGCTGTTTATACTGATCAGAATTTTCATCTTAAAAAAGGTAAGTGAGGCTGTTATTTTTTTCTTATTAAGTTTTAGAACTAATTTTGGTTGTATTCAATAGAAATTAGCAGTGAGGGAGTCAGAGAAATGATTATATTTTTACACTGTTAAGGCATAGCACCCTGCAGTTAGAATTAGACTTTATCTTTTTATTTTTATTTATTTTTATTTATTTTTTTTATTATTAACATTTATTTATTTTTGAGACAGAGAGAGACAGAGCATGAATGGGGGAGGGTCAGAGAGACAGGGAGACACAGAATCCAAAACAGGCTCCAGGCTCTGAGCTGTCAGCACGGAGCCCAATGCGGGGCTTGAACCCACAGACTGTGAGATCATGACCTGAGCCGAAGTTGGACGCTCAACCGACTGAGCCACCCAGGCGCCCCTAGACTTTATCTTAAAGTAGGCAGAGGAGAGTACCCAGGGGCTCCCCAGAAAGCAGCATTGTAAATAGTGTTTCTTGCCCTGTGGTTTAGTGTATTACTTGGCTCCCCCAAGCATTGTGCACAGAACCCAAACAGGCAAAGTAATTTCCTGAATGTTAAACAGAACAGAGTGTGATAGTGTTAAGATTTTGAAGTAGACTATCACTAAAAACATCTGGAGAATTTCTTTACCCAAATACGAGTGTTTTCTCTATTTTAATGGAGATGGCAAGCCTGAGACACTGACTTTTTCCTATCCCTGAGGAAAGGGTAAAAAGAAGGTAATATACCTATTTGGGGGGGGGGGTACATTTTATCAAAAATTAAAATGAGATTAAAATTAGAAATTACTGAGATCTGTATTCCATAAAAAAAAAAAAACAAAAAACAAAACTTGATTGTATTTTTTTATTTGACTGTCAAGAGCTTGTTGCAATATTTTATAAGCCATAAAGCATGCCTCTGATTGTTGTGTTGTGGTACGCATTGAGCCCATCAGGGACAGGCCTTCCTTCAAGTGTATCCTTGCTTGGAGATGCGTCTGGTTTTCCTTGGCTTTGCCTAGTAGTCTGTTGAAGGGCTTCTTCTCTTGGATCAGTACACAGCTCTACCATTCCTTCTCTTGGCCCCTCTCCATACTAATATTTATTTACATCTTGGAAGGTGCCACCCTCTCTTACCTGCTACACTTCAGTTTTTTTTTACTTCCTCTGCCTGGAACCTTTGCCTGGCAAATTCCTACTGCTCCTCAGCCTTGAGATGCCATTTCCTTGGAAGTCTTTTCATCTCCCACCCAATTCTGGCTGCTTTCCTCTCTCTCATGCTTCTGCAGTGCTCCATGCTTTCTCATCATTGCATTGTTGTGCTGTGTGGTGTTTTACTTCTTGCTTAGCAGCCTATTTGCTGTCTGACTGTTAGGTCTATGAGAGTAGAACCACAACTTACTTGCTTGCTTTCATGTTCTAGTGCCCAGCACTGGGCTTGGTACTTCAAGGACACTGATGGAACATTTAAGAGGGAATGATGGATGCTTAGGTGGCAGATGACAGATGGATGCATGGAAGGAAAGAAAGAGAGGGAAGGAGGGAGGAGAGAAGAGAGGTCTGAAGATAGTTGTCATTTGAGTTTTAAGAATAGGTTATTTGAAAAAACATAAGGTGATTCAATAAAATAAAATAAAATAAAATGTAAATTCAGGACTTAGACACTTTCAGGAGTCTTTAGTAACTCTTGGCCTGAGAAAACATTTTGGAAATGAGGGGCAGTGGGCATTTGAGCACCCGCACATTTTGTTTGTAGTTGAGCCTGGGTTCTTGTCACATGATACACAACAGGTGAGAAGACTACTGCGCCTCATCCCTGGCTCCTGCCCTGGCCCCTGGCATCATGTTCTCTGTGCTTGTCAACCCTGCTGGGCTGGCTGTAACTCTCATGTAATTGAATCACTTACTACCCCTGCTCTTACTGGTCCTTACTCTCACTACCATTCAACTCAAGCCTCTTGACAAGTGCTGATGGCTACTTGAGACATCCCAGAATAGGTTCTTAATGGGTTGTACTGTTCTGCAAACATACTTGATTTCCATACATGTTTGCATTTGACCCTAGGAATCTTTCACTATCTCCATTTATCCTTACTCCTGGGGCTCAGAGCAGTTGTTAGATCTAATTTTCCTTTTATCATGGGTAGGTAGCAGATTTATATAAATGTACCAGTGTCTTACATGGTTATTAGAAAGGAGTCCTTTTTTGAATTGACATCTATGTGCCGGTGCTGTATTGACGAGTTCCCAGTCCGTATTTTTGCTTCAAAATCTTCTGTAGATCTGCTTAAAACCCTAAATTTTGAATATTTTCTCAGATGTTATTTAGTGTAAAACATATGCAGTATCCCTTCTTGTTGAAGTATTAGATTTAGGAAATGTACCAGAAACCTAAAATTGTAAATACATTTTTTGTTAGATAAAGAACCCACAGTTCTTTTTAATTCCTAATAGTTGAAGGTTAAATACTATAACTTATGAAAAGATCTTAAAAAGCCATGGCATACGGTAATATATTTGCTTTCTATATTTTAATAGAGCTAAAATGTATTGTGCAATAGGGCGATGTGAAATCTAGTAGTAATGCAGTGGTGTTTAAGTAATTTGGCTTTCTTGGGGCATCATCCGAGGGTTGAGTCTTCAAATATTTGTTGACAGTGAATTTTCAGGGCCAAACCTGAAACTAGCTGGCGTGGTGAGCACCACGGGGTTTGAAGTAGATGCTGAGCTCCGGGCTTCAGTCCCCAGGAACTGGGGGCTAACCTCACAGCTCTTCTCTGTTTCTAAATCTGACATCAGCTCATGTGATTTTAGTGCTTCAACGTGTCTGCTGTCCACAATAGTGCTCTTTGAAATAGTAATTGTGTAGGAGAGACAGCCTGAGCTGATGTGCAATAGATCACACGGCAGTGACATGGCCAGCTGTTTTGGCCACACCACAGTTTGGAAGACTTTCTCGTAACAGTGTTTTATATCATTTTGCCTCTGTTGGCTCCAGATGCTTCCTGAATCCTGACCTTCCACTTTATCTCATTATCATACAGGAGGACCCTGTTCCCAATGGCCTCCGGGCACTTCCAGTGTTCTATGCTGCTACAATAGCAATAAACGTATTTTCCATCATGTACACAGGAGCACCAGGTAAGAATTCCTCGGCAGTTTAAATCTGGCAGGCAGAGTGTATTAGCGTTAGACTTAATGGTATTGGTTTATTTGGTGCTGGCACTGTTGTTGGTTGATGGTAAAAAGCATCACTCATGCTCATGATGGAGTAGTAAAAAGAAGAGTAAATATACATCCTTGTTCTAAATACTCAAGAGGTATGTGAAGTACAGAGGCAAGAAACACACTTGCAAGTGAAAAAAAGAAATGTGAAATCCTCATTCTGCATGTTTGCCCCTCTGTGTTACCTTAGCAGCTTTCTTGCGCTGAGTCTCAGAACAGGATCTAACACCACATACCTCCCCAGGCTGCGGGGGAGTTTGGGGAGGGGGATGGCACACACATGACACACGGGGGAAGCTCTGCCGTGGCCCATAGCACAAATATCCACCTCCCTGGAATTTGTCTGACCAATGAATCCAGTGGGTAGAAGCTACCCCTTTTTTTTTTTTTTTTTAAGGTACTGAAACCAATGTTGATTTTTCAGAATTACTCCTTCCCATTCTGATGGCTTTTGTTCTTTTTACATGGGTTTAGGGTTATTTTTGGGGGGGGGGATGCTGGATTAAAAGTTGTTTTCTTTTGCATTTTGGATGGCTAAAGAAAGTCATATGTGGTATTTCTATTTGCAAACATTTCAGTGTTGGTGAGTATTTGTACATGTTTCAGTAGAGAGGATTCCTCCTGTTTCTCTTTGTGGTAGCCTCCTACAGCTAAATCCTCAGTATACCCATTATTGTGGGGATATCTGGAGTCAGCAGATATGTCAGTTTGTGTTGTGTTTCTTCTTGTTAATGACCTTTATGGCCATTATGGATTACATTATGGATTAAGATTCAGTTATTGGCTATATCTGACAAAAATCTCCCTCTTCCTGTTCAAAAGATAAAATTTTCCCTAAATGGCATATCATACAACAGTTGACAGGTGCCCTCTTCCAAAATGGGGGAGTATCCTTACTAATTTCTCAAACTAGGATCCTCAAGGCCATTTTTCTCAGATTTTATTTTATTAGACATTTATAATATGTTTGTGTACTCAGTACTGCAAATAAAAAATTTCTGAATGAATATTAACATTATGGAACCTTCTGCTTTGGCATCTCTGCAGCATTCAAAGTGTTGATCTTCAGAGTTTCAATACTCATGATCAGGACTTCCAGACTTTGGGTGGTAGCCCAGGGGGTAGAGCATCACAGCTGCCTCAAGTTCTGTGAAAAGCACAAAGCTGAAGGTCATGGGGATGAGGAGAGCTGGAGAGATACAAAACCCTAGCCTCAGATACTAGCAGCCTGGTGGCCCTGGAGGTTTTATAAGTCAGGGACTATGAAGTGTGTTTGTCATAGACTATCTTCTCAATATCTAAAAAAATTGGAGGCAGGGAAAACACAGCTCCATACCACAGAGTTAATCCCACCCCCAAGTCTGAATCTCCCAGAGCATTCACACAGGGCTGGGCAGGCCTTGGAGCACGAAGTTGGGAGAAAACTGTAGGAGAGCTATTCTTTGTGTAGCAACTTCGTGCTTCTCCTGAGTCTTGTTCTTAATTTTACATAAGCTCCTAGAGCTCAAGTTAGCTGAACAAAAAGCTAATAAGCAAATGTCAATAGCTGTCTCTAAGCTTGGTGATTTGAAGCACAGAGCTAATGAAGGCTGGGGGTGCCTTTGTAGTACTCAGGCCTGAAAATGGGAACTGGTACAAATAAGGATGATTTATTGATTTACTTTTCTTTCTGCATTTTATTTTTTTCTACCCTATATTCTTTTTTTAATTTTTTATTATTTTTTTTTATTTGAGAGAGAGAGCAAGCGAGAGGAGGGAAGGGGCAGAGAGAGACGGAGACACAGAATCCGAAGCAGGCTCCAGGCTCTGAGCTGTCAGCACAGAGCCCCAGAGCCTGACATGGGGCTCGAACTCACAAGCAGTGAGATCGTGACCTGAGCGGAAGTCAGACACCCAACCAACTGAGCCACCCAGGCGCCCCCTACCCTCTGTTCTTCTTGCTCCTGGTGGTTCTTCTGAATGTCAGAAGTCAACTGTGATTTTTATTAAAATTTGCCTTTTTCTGTAGTTGGCCTCATTTTTTCCATCTCTTTTTTCTCATTTCCTCATCTTTTGCTGCAGTTTTACTGCAGATTTGCAAATGGTATGGTAATTCTGGTATGGTACCATTCTGACTGGGATGGTAAATTATTCTAGAGAAAGTTAAACTGTATGACAGATGAGGCACTAAAGATAATATCAATACTTCATAGAGAGGTTGTAAGAAATAAATAATGTAAATGCTAACTTTTAGTGAGTTGAGTTTTACATGAATCCTTTTGGTCCTCTGAAGTCCTCTGGGAAACTGGTAATGCAGACAGGAAAGTGAAGCGTGGCAATGCTGAATTTCCAAGGGCATATAACTAGTCAGGTAGAGAATCCTAGTTCCGAGCCCCAGGCTCTGCGTGATGACAGTACACTGACCAACACGTGACATGGCACAGGTTAGACACCTAGTATATAGTACCTGGTCCCTCATGTCACTGTTAATAACAGTCAGAATGCACCAACCTTAATATGTTTTTTCTCTTCTCTTCACTCTGTTTAAAAATGGCTTCTAGAGGTGCCTGGATGGCTCGGTTGGTTAAGCGTCTGACTCTTGATCTTGGCTCAGGTCATGATCTCATGGTTCGTGAGTTGGAGCCCCCTGTCAGGTTCTGCGCTGACAGCAAGGAGCCTGCTTGGGATTCTCTCTCTCCCTCTCTCTCTCTCTCTGCCCTCCCCTGCTCGTGCGCTCTCTCTTTCAAAACAAACAAACGCTTTAAAAAAATGGATTCTAATATATTTGGAAACCTGGCTATATATGTTTTGTATATATTTCATGCAGGTAGTGTAAAGAGACTGGCTACCTCATTCATTAGGAATATTAAAAAACCTGTACAAGAATCTTGAAGATCATTACTCATTTGAAAGCACAAATAGTATTCCCAGTGCTGGAGCTAATGTTAAGGACTTCGGTTGGCAGCTGTGCTATCAGGAATGTCACATCTCCTCACCTCCCTGAGCCTCTGTGCATCATTATAAAGTAAGGGCAGTAGGAGGACTTCTGTGAAAGCAACACCACGTTATGTGAGATAATGCCGGCAGGTGCTGAACACAGTGCCTGGCCCATAGTCCATCTTAATCCATAATAGCAGCCACTTCATTGCTATCAATCATAAGTAGCCTCATCTTTTCCACCTTAAGTTGCCAGCATATCCTGAGTCATCCTTTTATTTTTTCCACACATGTTGGTTTGGAAAGCTTACTTGAAGTTTTCCAGGGGGGCTTGCCTAGTGGAGAAGGAAAGAAAAGTAAGTCATGACTCTGAAGGACCAGCCATTTTTTTTCCCCACTAAGTCAGAAAAGGATTTTGCTAATATTTTTGCTCCAGGGGCATGTTTTTAGAATATCCAGTAGATGAGTCCAGATCTTATTTTTAGTTAGACAAAAGTTAACTTTTGCCTTTCAAACTAGACTGTAATTACCTACTACTTCCTCACGTGGGGCCTTGCTGCCTGATAGCTGTGGTGTCATATTTGGTGATAAGGCTGAGCTGAGAAGGGTCCCTTCAACAGTGACTCGGTCACTCTCCTTTCAGAATAGGTCTGCCTTCCTGCCAGTCTGGAATTTATTCTTCCTTGTTTCCTTCCTTCCTTAGAATATTTCCATTCAACACATAGGTGCCTCAGAGGTAAAAGGAAAAAATGAAAATCTCTAACAAAAAGGAGTAGCAACATTAATCTTACCCTGTTTCAGCTGTAAGAGCTTTTGATAAATAGCATATTTATGCATGGACATGACTTCAGTGGGACTCATTGGCTGTTGAGCTCTAGAGCTTTGTTTTGATTTCCTTGCTCCTCCTTCTCAATTATTTTGAAGTTGTTTATATCTTGGGCTTAGTTTGATTTGTTTGCATTTGACACAAGTTTTCTCAAAAGTCATTCTTCTACTTCAAAGACTGACCACTTTAAAACATTGTCTCTGCATTTTTGTCCTTAAAAAAATAATTTGCAAGAAGCAAAAATAACTTTGGGAAATAAAGTGCTCACTTGGGTTGGATACAAGCCTGAGGTTTATTTTTAATGAAAAAGTCTTCAGTTGTGCGGGACCTGGCTTTGTTCAATTTTTAAAGAATGAGAACTGAAATTTGTTGCATGCTTCTTTGAGTGGTCAGAGCTGATAGCCTAATTAAGCCTCTGGTGATCATATGTAACTTCTAAGTCAAAGTGTGGTCCCTGGACCAGCAGCATCAGCATCTGCAAGTAAGGTAAACGCGCGCACACATGTGTGTGTGTGTGCATGTGTGTGAGACTGTGGAAAGATACCCACAATATATTGATATATTGTATGTGGGAAATGAAATCACAGAATATATACAGTATGATTCTACATCCATTAACTTTTTTTAAAGGAAAAAAGAGATTCTCACCAACATTCTACATTGTGTGTTTATATTTAGAAAATACCTGGAAGGAAACATGCCACGGAGTTAACAGTATTTCTCTAGAAAGTAGGTTCAAGAGGGAAGAGTAATGAGCTATTTTCATATCTGTACATCATACAGTTTTGTACTGCTTTTTTAATAATAAGCATATATTATTTTATAAATTAATTTTATAAATTTAATAATTTAATGATTTAATGTTTTAATTTAAATTTAATAATTTTAATTTTATAAATTAAAATAGAGAAGAAAGGCTGTAGAGAGAAGCTAAGGAGTAGGAATATAAGGGAAGAAATATAGGTCAATGACCTTTGGAAGTTTTATTCATTTTATAGATTCTAATAATGTTGTCATATATGAAAAATCAGAGGTGTAACAAAGTAATGACATTGGAAGACTGTTTACTTCCCAAGTCTCTTGCGTATTCTGATCTTGGGGGGATTTGAAATAGAATTTTAAAGATGTTTGAGGGTAGAGCTAAATCACTATTCATCATGTCTTAACTGTTGAGAAAATGGAAGGAGCTTGAGCTGAAAGGCTGTTGTGTGTCTGGAGCAGAGGCCTGGGACTCGTAGCCCCTGGTGTCGGCTCCTGGCAGCCACTTTTGGCTGAGGGAATGGAGCAATTCATGCCGTGTCCTACTTTGCCTATCCACAGAGTGAAGAGGCGCGCCATATTTTATTGCCAACTTAAGGTGTGATTATTGGAAAATAATGTAGGTACTCACAGGAAGACAATGCAGAGTATTTTTGTCAGAAGTTTTGCCTTGGATGCACATTGATTCAACTGCCTTTCTACACTGAATTTTTGTGTTTGTTTTTTATCCATGAAACTTGATTTTATATATTTGTACAAATTACAGCTGTGTAACATAACTGTCAGTTCACATTTCTTATATGCTGGTTTTAAAAGTGAATCCTTGTGTTCTTTTGCTGCCCTGTCACATTACTAAATTGCTGGAATAATTTGGTCAGATCCACATTCTTTCCCCATCCTGTTCCCCTCTGCTCTCATCATCAACAACTGTCCCCATTTTTCTGCATGCCTTTGTTCTTTTTCCTCCTGGATGTTTTACTCTTTCTCCCCAACTTCCACTCTCAGTGATGTGTTTATCCCCTACTCTCCTTTCCAGTTTCTTGTGACTTAGGAGGGTGACTTCAGAGCTTTCTGGCCACTTCCCAGGCCAAACTGATGGCAAAAGAGGTTGTGATGCTAGAATTACAAAGAGCAAGTGATAGTGTGGCTTATTGTCTACACCAGGGGTCAAACTCTTATAACCAACCTCAGTTTCTCTTTCTTGGATGTTGGTCCTGACACCTTGAGAATCCCAAGGGACCCCAACAGAAAGCATGGAGATAGGCATGGAAGGAACATCTAGAGCAGCCCTTGTCTGCTTTTATTTTGGGCTCTGCTCAGCATGGATGGAAAAAAATAGTGTCCTAGAGCAAACGTGTTCACTCATCTCAAATAGATAGATTATGGGAATGCAAGCTGGTGCAGCCACTCTGGAAAATAGTATGGAGGTTCCTCAAAAAACTAAAAATAGAACTACCCTATGACCCAGCAATTGCACTACTAGGCATTTATCCACAGGGTACAGGTGTGCTGTTTCAAAGGAACACATGCAACCCCCATGTTTATAGCAGCACTATCCACAATAGACAAAGTATGGAAAGAGCCCAAATGTCCATCGATGGATGAATGGATAAAGAAGATGTGGTATATATACAATGGAGTATTACTCAACAATCAAAAAGAATGAAATATTGCCATTTGCAACCACGGGGATAGAACTGGAGGGTATTACACTAAGTGAAATTAGAGAAAGACAAAAATCATATGACTTCAATTATATGAGGACTTTAAGAGACAAACCAGATGAACATAAAGGAAGGGAAGAGACAAAACAGAAGAGACTCATAAATATGGAGAGCAAACTGAGGGTTACTGGAGGGGTTGTGGGAGGGGGGATGGGCTAAATGGATAAGGGGCATTAAGGAATCTACTCCTGAAATCATTGTTGCACTATATGCTAACTAATTTGGATGTAAATTTTTAAAAATAAAAAATAAATAGATTATGGATAGATAGGTACATTATAGAAAGATGGAAAAGATTATTATCTATGTATAAATATCTTAAATCTATATATAGATATTTTAAATATCTCCATATATATATATATATATATATATATATATATATATCCCAAATTATTTCTCTCTTCCCACCGTATCCAGGGCTTGCCTCTCTTAGATTAATACAATGAAACTAAAAGTAGCACAGTTAAACAGTTTTATCATCAACTAACCCAGGAAGCACAAAGGAAACCTCTTCGGAAACCAAATACTTTTTTTTTTTTTTTTTAATTTTTTTGGCGTTTATTTATTTCTGAGACAGAGAGAGAGACAGAGCATGAGCAGGGGAGGGGCAGAGAGAGAGGGAGACACAGAATCTGAAACAGGCTCCAGGCTCTGAGCTGTCTGCACAGAGCCCGACGCGGGGCTCGAACTCACGGACCGCAAGATCATGACCTGAGCCGAAGTCAGACGCTGAACCGACTGAACCACCCAGGTGCCCTGGAAAACATATACTTTTAAGCTGTAAGAGTGATTGGTATTGATGTTAGTTGATCAGTTTGGTGTTGCTAATTAACAGTTACTATTCAGTTTGGCAAGAAACAGCTCTGGTGTGAGCTCTTCTCATGTGTTAAGACACTGACGTGAAGTTCTAAAGCAGAAGCCAGGAAGCGGTGGCCCACTGGCACAGCCTGGTGGGGTGAGCCCGAGTGATTTTGCAAGGGTCAGACTTAGAGGCAGAGCCAGGGCTGGAGCCAGGCTGCCGGCTAATGTGGTGCAGCCCCAGGGTGTCCATAGCTTTCTGATGTCAGAGTGCGTGTTACGAGTGATTCAGATAATCTAGCCCCTAAAGCGTCTGTACTCCCACCAGTGACGCCTTAGCTATAATTAAGCTTGGTGATTCAGGTTTTTTGTTTTTCGTATGTGTATAAGCTAATCCTGACTCTCACTTATAGTATTACCTATCTATTCTACCTCTTACAGTTACCAAAATGTTTAATAATCCCTTAATCAAATAGCTTTGAGTGTGTTTGTATATATAAAATGGTTAACAGTGTAACAAAGCCTGCATCATTAAAGATTTATTTAATCTAAGAGCGAAGAGCAAAGTTTTAAATAGTTCATTCCTTTAAAACTTTTAAAACATGTTTAACAGTTTACAGAAGTGACATGCTTATGTTTTCAAAGTTAACAGTACAAAAGTGTATGTAGTAAGAAGTGAAAGCCCTCTCCGATTTCTTATGTCCCTATAGGATTAACCATTGTATCATTCCAGAACTTTTTCTATACATTTGTTCGTATGGTAGGAGTAGAAATATATTTTTTAAGTTTATTTATTTATTTTGAGAGAGAGAGAGAGAGAGACAGAGCACGAGCAGGGGAGGGGCAGAGAGAGGGAGAGAGAGAATCCCAAGCAGGCTCCACACTGGTAGCGCAGAACCCGATGTGGGGCTCGATATCGCGAACCGTGAGATCATGACCTGAGCCAAAGTCCAGAGTAGGAGGCTTAACTGACTGAGCCACCCAGGTGTCCCCAATATGGGTTTTTTTAAAAAACATAAATTCGGGGTGCCTGGCTGCCTCAGTTGATAGAACATGCAACTCTTGATCTGGGGTGGGATTGTAAATTCAAGCCCCATGTTGGGTGTAGAGATTACTTAAAAATAAAATCTTAAAAAAAACCAACAACATAAATTGGAGTATAGTACTCCAGGCAGCCCTTCTTACTTACTAGATCATAGGCCTCTTTCCTTATCAGTATATATAGATCTATCTCATTTATATGACTCTGTCCTATAATTATTACACATTTCCATAATGATGCACATATTAGTTGTCTTGCACATTCTTACTGTTACAAATAAAGCCATTAGTAAGTGTTCTTGTACACATATCTTTGTTTCTGTGCAAGCATGCATGTTAAAGCTCTAAACCTGTGAATGTGTGTGAAATGTGCCTGTTGCCACCAGTGCCAGAAAATGGACAAAATTCAGAGTGATGAGTTCTGGAATGCAGTGCCAGGAAAATATGATGCTCCTAAACCATGTGCCCTTCTGCCTTTTTATTGGCTAATGTAATTGCAACTTAGTATGCATTATTGAATTTTAATGAAAAGTTTTTCTATAATTACATGAGTTGACAATTCAAAGAACAGTTAAATTTGGAGGTCAATGTCCTTTTATAGAACTTTTATCTCCAAGCTGACTTTAAAAAGGTTTGTGTATGTGGTTAGAGTGTCATGGCCATTTAAAGCAGAGCTGCTGACTACTGAGAAACCCAAAGAGGCAGCAGTCAGCAGCCTGGTGCAGGGTTCCAGACCTCAGCTGCTCACTGCCGTGGGAGTGGGCTGATGTCAGGACAGAAGACGACAACGTCCTTTCTTAGCTATATATGGTCCACTCCGGAACTCTGTAACTTAGATATTGAAATAATATGTAAATGGTTTTATTCCAATTTAATATGCTGTTTGTGCCACATTGATAAAATTGTAATAGTTAGCTTACTACTCAGTTTAACCACATATTGACCAGATATAGTGTGTCTTAAACACAGGGCACATGGGAACGTTCCAGGGACAGCTTTCTACCCCAAAAACTATAGCACATTGTTTTGGTTGAAAGTTTTATTAAATACAAAACCCAGGTGATTAGTTTTGGATTGGGGGAATGTAAAGTATGTTGATATGAGCATGACCTTTCAGAAAGTATCCACCGACAACACCACTGTCCTTTTTACTTTCCAGTGCTTGGTCTGGTCCTTCCCATATGGGCAATAGCACTCATCTCCTTTGGCGTTGCACTGCTGTTTGCCCTTTTTGTATGGCTCTTTGTGTGTCCATGGATGCGGAGGAAAATAGCAGGTAAGGGCTTTTTTATTCTTCTGGTTTACAAAAATCCTGGTTCCTGGGGCTTCAGGTGTAACCCACAATTACCCTTACTAACAGAAGAAACTGGATGCATGAATAACCCTAGAACATAGCACTGAGATACATGCCCCATCCTTGTCTCTTGGCTCCTAACTGCTTTCTGGCTCAAACTTTTTCTTGGTAACTTGTGACTGGAATGAGCAGTAAGGTCCTGGTTGCCTCGGATGACTGGAAGTTAACTACTGGTCAGGTTCTACCAGCCCCATGAAAAGCATTAGTCTTCAGGGAAATGCAGATTAATAACACAGTAAGATATCCATCCATTCACATCCACAGGAATGGTTAAAAGTAAACAGACTAACATTTCAAAATATTGACAAAGAAGAATAACTAGAATTTTCAGACGTTTATGGTGAAATATAAAATGGTACAACCACTTGGAAATTTGAAGTTTCCTGTCAAGTTAGACATACATTTACCACATGACCCAGTAATTCTACTCCTAGATATTTATCCAAGAGAAATGAAAATGTACATTCATAGGGGCACCTGGGTGGCTCAGTTGGTTGTGTGTGACTTCAGCTAGGTCATGATCTCATGGTTCATGGGTTTGAGCTCCACGTCAGGCTCTGTGCTGACAGCTCAGAGCCTGGAGCCTGCTTCAGATTCTGTGTCTCCCTCTCTGTCTGCCCCTCCCCAACTTGCACTCTGTCTCTGTCTCTGTCTCTGTCTCTCTCTCTCTCTCTCAAAAATAAATAAACATAAAGAAATAAAAAATATATATGTTCATAGAAAGACTTGTATACAATCATTTTGTCATAACAACCAGAAACTAGAAACAACCCAAATGTTCCTGAATAGGTGAAAGGATAACCAAATTGTGATATATTCATGTAATTCAAGCCTCCATAGCTATAAAGAGAATGAACTAACCACAGTATAATGAATTTCACAGACATTATGTTGAGTAAAAGAAGCCAGATACAAAATAGTACATCCTATATGATTCCAGGGAAAATTAATCTATAGCGATAGAAAGCTCTAGGTGCTGGAGATGGTGGGGGGTTTCCAGGAGACTAATGGCAAAGGGGCACATGGGAACATTCCAGGAACATGGAAATGGAAGTGTTCTCTGTCCCAGCTGGGGTAGTGTTTATAGGGTGTACTCATCCATCACAGGTCATCTGTCTGCACGTTTAAAATGTATGAATTTTATTGTATATAAATCATATTTCAACAGAATTTTTCAAAAAGAAGAATATGGATCAGAAAGCTATAAGAGCTGCTATTCTGTCCTTAGCAACATAGTTCTAAGCCTTAAGGCCACATGCTGTTACAGGGCTCTCAGATGAAAAGAAGTATTTACTTTCAGCCTCAGAGTGTGCCTTACGATCCTGTTTCAGTGTGGACATATCTCAGTTTGAAAATCCATATTCCAAAGAAGAACAGAACAAATGAGGAGACATACCATGTTCACGAATTAGAAGATTCAGTATCATTAAGATGTCAGTTCTTGTCAAATTGTTCTCTAGATTTAACACAGTTGAAGTTAAAATCCAAGCAGGTTATTTTGTAGATTTAGACAAGCTGGTTTTAAAATCTATATTGAGGGGCGCCTGGGTGGCTCAGTCGGTTGAGCGTCCGACTTCGGCTCAGGTCATGATCTCACAGCTCGTGAGTTCAAACCCCATGTCGGGCTCTGTGCTGACAGCTCAGAGCCTGGAGTCTGCTTCGGATTCTGTGTCTCTGTGTCTCTTTCGCTATGCCCCTCCCTCATTCATGTTGTCTCTCAAGAATAAATAAAACATTAAAAAAAAAAAGTAAAATCTATATTGAAAGGAAAAGGAACTAGAATAGCCAAAACACTTTTGAAAAAGAACAGAATTGGAAGATTCATACTACTTTACTCAAAGAGTTAATATAAAGTGACCAGACTGTGTGGTATTAGTGAAGAGATGGACATCCACATTGATAGAACAGAACTCGAGTCTAGAAATAGACCCACACAAATCTGGCACGTTGATTTTTAACAAAGTACAGAGGCACTTCAGTGGAGAAAGAATCATCTTTCAACAAATGGTATTGGAATATTCGGACATCTATATGCCAAAAAAAGAACCTTGACTTAAGCCTTACACCTGTAAAAAAAAAAACAAAAAAAAACAAAAAACAAAAACATTAAAGCATAGCATAGATTTAAACAAAAATAGAAAATGATAAGGCTTTTAGGGAAAAAAATAAAATACATAAAATTTTCCCATTGTTTTGGAGACATTCAAATTGGTGTCTATGGTATCTCATGATTTCAGTTTGTACTTCTGTGATGACTAGTGATGTGGAGTACCTTTTCATAGACTTATTTGCCATTTATATAGCTCTACTGATGAAGTGTCCAAATTTTTTGCTCATTTTTTCACTGCAATATTCTTGAAGATTTCTCTATATATTCTGAATACAAGTCCTTTGTCAGGGGATTTGTAAACACTTCTAATCTGTAGGTTGTCTTTTCATTCCCTTAATAGTGTTTTTCACAGAACAGTAGTTTTAATTTTGATGAAGTGCCATTTATCAGCTTTTTTTAATTTTTTTTTTTTTTTTTTTATATAAAGAGAGGATGAGCACGAATGGGGGAGAGGGGCAGAAGGAGAGAGAATCTCAAGCAGGCTTCACAGCACAGAACCCAACACAGGGCTTGATCCCATGACCCTGGGATCATGACCTGAGCCGAAATCGAGAGTTGGACCCTCAACCAACTGAGCCGCCCAGGGGCCCCACAACTTCTTTTTTTATAAATTGTGTTTTGGGTGTCACATCTAAAAATTCTTTGTTTCACCCACTCATAGAAGTTTTTTCCATTTTAAAAATTTTTATAAAAATTACAAAGTTTATGGTTTCATTTATATGACATTCTGAAAAAGACAGAACACGGGAAGAGACCAGGTCAGTGATTGCCAAGGAGCTGGGCAGTGGGTCTTACTACCAGGGGAGCTTTGGGAGGTGATAGAACTTTTCTGTATCCTGATTGTGGTGAGGGTTACATGAGTCTAGACATGTCTTAGAATCAGGATGGGCACACAAATACATAGTCAGTTCACTGCATATAAATTTTAAAACAAAAATTAAAAAGATCCACATTAATACATACAACTTCAGACTAAATAGTAAAGCCACATCAATAATGGCTGGATGAATTGCTGCTGCTTCTCCTGTGTAGCTGTTCCCTGCTCTCTGCTGAAAATAACTATCCCTCCACCATTCATACAGACTACTAACTGAAGATGAGCCCCTTAAACATACTGCTTGTCTGGTTTAACCCATAGGAATGATCAACTATACTTCAATGCTTTGATTTTTTAAACATTTTTTTAAATGTTTTTACTTATTATTTTGAGAGAGAGAAAGACACAAAGCACGAGCAGGGAAGGGGCAGAGAGAGAAGGAGATACAGAATCTGAAGTAGGCTCCATCCAGGCTCTGAATGGTCAGCACAGAGCCTGACACGGAGCTCAAGCCCATGAACTGTGAGATCATGACCTGAGCCAAAGTTGGACGCTTAACCAACTGAGCCACCCAGGCGCCCCACTAAATGTTTTGATTTTTAGAGGCTTTTTCTAATAGCTTTCTTGCCGAATAGACTATAAAATCTTTGCTTTCCAGCTTAATGCTGTAACAGCAGGAAACTGGTATTGCTCCCAATAGGCTTCTGAGGAGATTTTGTTTTATCAATGCCATATTTTGTTAGTTCAATATATATTTCTTGATCTAGTATTTTAAGTATACACTAGTGATTAAGGTCATGGACCATAGAGCTAAAATGCCTGCATTTTACCACCTGTGTGGTTCTGGGCAACTGACTTAATCTCTCTGTGTACTTCAGTTTGCTCATTAATAAAAAGCAGAAAATAATAAAACCTGTCTCATGTAAGTGTGAACAATTTTTGCTTAATTGTTGTAATCTTTACAAATATTGTCTTCTCTCATTTTGATTATAAGCACCTTAAGGTCCCAGATCTAAAAAAAAAAAAAAAAAAAATCTGTATTTCTGACTGTGTACGTGGATACAGGGAGGTGACAGGATTATGTGAGTATATCCAGCAAAGAAGAATACTTCCATTTTAGTTCTGTAGGTAAGAGCTTAGAAATTTGCCCAGGAGAATCTACAAGCAGCAAGATCATTAAATCAGCACCACATATCAGATCTGATTAAAAAGAATCCTATAGAGCTTTAAAGCAGCTTTTTTTAAAAAAATTATCTTTTGAAAGTAAAAGATTTTTAGAAGTTATTAGGATCTCTCTGTTCCTTTTTGGAAAATGATTTACTTGTTTTCTAAGATTTGGTGACCTGGAGAAATCAGAGACCAGTAATTTATTGAACAGAAGAAAACCAAACAGACTATAACTAATATCTCTGAAGACAAAAAGGATAAACATTTCAGTGATTTTGAGGTTAGTTTAAGAAAATAGAAGGCCAGTCCAGATGGTCGTAGGATTACAGAGTACTAGCGGTGGAAGGGACTGTGGGGACCGCATCTAGCCCTCTCAGTTTGTTGGTTTTGAAGGAGATAATTGGGGCCTGAGCCTACCCCTCTTGTCCTCAGCAGCTGAATTTTCTGGCTTGAGTTTCCCAGATAATTGATTGAAGTCTCCTCTTCATTTTTTCTATTTAGCTATAACTATTTTTTCATTTTCAAAGTTAAATACTAAAGTATAAAGATAAATGCTCACTTTTATATTCGCTTTTCAATAACAAGATCTCTAATTTCAGAATTTTCAGTTATACCTATATTTTCTTTAGGCAAATTACAAAAAGAAGCTGCTCTATCGCGAGTTTCTGACGAAAGCCTCAGTAAAATTCAGGAAGTGGAGTCCCCAGTATTTAAAGAGCTACCAGGTGCCAAGGCTAATGACGACAGCACTGTCCCTCTCACGGGGTCAGCTGGGGAGCCATCTGGAACTTCTGAAGGCACATCAGTGGGAAACCACCCCCGGGCCTCCTACGGTAAGGTGTGCACAGAGGGTGTAGAGTTTCCATGGTGGTAGAGAGCAGTTCCTAGGGGGCCAGTGAGCAGGGAACACCAGCCAGGCTGCCTGTGGGTGATTAGGTTTTATTTATACATTAAAAAAAATTTTTTTTAATGTTTATTTGTTTTTGAGAAAGAGTGAGGGAGAAAGAGGCAGAGTGTGGGTGGGGGAGGGCAGAGAGAGAGAGGGAGACACAGAATCTGAAACAGACTCCAGGCTCTGAGCTGTCTGCGCAGAGTCTGACTCGGGGCTTGAACTTGTGAACCACGAGATCATGACCTGAGCTGAAGTTGGAGGCTTAACCAACTGAGCCACCCAGGCACCCCATGGGTGGTTAGGTTTTAATGCACAAAAGTGTCCCTCAGTTTTATGTTTTGGGGTAGTCCAGGGGCTAAAGAGGTCTCAGAAGACCATGCAGTCAACAGAGCAAGCTCACTCTGGTCCTGTGATTTTCTTCCAAGAGCTGTTTATAGTCTCATCAACGGCGCCAGGGCCCACACACCACCTCTCTGCAGCTCAGTCAACTGCACCTGCGTCTTCCATGTTGCAGTTTCCTGGTTGCCAAAGATTGGCTTTTCCAGCTTGCTAAGCATGCCTTCCACATGGAGGACATAAAGAGAAAGCCTAGTGTAGCATCACAGAAACCTCAAAAAACGTCAAGACTGTCCTGCCGTCTTGGGGGTTCTTTTGTCTCGTAACATTTGTGGTTAAAGATGGGTGAGCACCAGCCTCTGCCAGGCCTGTTGGGACAGCTTCCCGCCTCCCTGCAAGGTGGGGCCTTGGCACCTGCTTTCACTTCCCATAGGTGCGGTCTCAGACTTGACCCAAAGAAAGCAAATGAATTTTGCTCCGCTGATCTGACAGATAACTGCCTTTGACATTTATGATTGGCCTTTAAGGAGCACCTACAAATCTATCTCATAGCGAACTGGATTTTGTCCCTCATGCATGAAGTTTTCCTGAAATAAGTTCCTTATAAAGATTCTCCCTTTATTGGTTACTAGAAACAGGAAAGAGTGCCGTAGTCATTTCTGGAAGATGCTTTTTAAAAAATGTTTATTCATTTTTGAGAGAGAGAGACAGCGTGTGAGTGGGGAAGGAGCAGAGAGAGAGGGAGACAGAATCCGAAGCAGGCTCCAGGCTCTGAGCTGTCAGCACAGAGCCCCAGAGCCTGACACGGGGCTCGAACTCACAAGCAGTGAGATCATGACCTGAGCTGAAGTCGGACACTTAACCAACTGAGCCACCCAGGTGCCCCTGGAAGATGCTTTTTAGGAGAACTTAAATAACATCATTTTCAAAGTTTTGCCCATGTGTTTTATGTTCCAAGTTCCCTTTTTCATTTTAACTGTATTGCATGCTCTTTATAGTTAATTTGGAAAATAATGCATGTGGAAAAAGATCGAAAATCACCCATAACCCAAATTTCCAGAGATCACCACCATAAAGGATGAGGGATATTGCCTTACAGAAACGATTTATATTCAAAAGCTAGAAAATAAGACTCTTTTTAACCCATTTCAGGAAGGGCACTTTCCATGACTCACGGCTCTGCAAAATCACCCGTCTCCAACGGCACCTTCGGCTTTGACGGCCACACGAGGAGTGACGGGCACGTGTACCACACGGTGCACAAAGACTCGGGGCTCTACAAAGACTTGCTGCACAGGATTCACTCAGACAGGGGCCCCGAGGAGAGGCCCGCACAGGAGAACAACTACCGGTTTCTGCGGCGAAATAACAGTTACACGTGCTACACGGCAGCCATCTGTGGAATGCCTGTCCACTCGACCTTCAAAGCTGCTGACTCGTCATCTGCGCCAGAGGACAGCGAGAAGCTGGTGGGGGACGCCGTGTCCTATTCTAAAAAGAGGCTTCGCTATGACAGCTACTCAAGCTACTGCAATGCGGTGGCAGAAGCTGAGATAGAGGCCGATGAGGGAGGTGTGGAAATGAAGCTGGCATCTGAGCTGACGGATCCCGACCAGCCCCGAGACGACCCTGCAGAAGAGGAGAAGGAGGAGAAGGACACAGCCGAGGTCCACCTCCTGTTCCATTTCCTGCAAGTCCTTACTGCCTGTTTTGGATCCTTTGCTCATGGTGGCAATGACGTGAGGTAAGTCCATCCCTTCATCCAGCAAGTATGTCCGGAGGGTCTGCTCGTGCACCAGGCACTGCTGTGGGTGTCAGGATGCAGCACGGAACAACAGACACAAATCCCTGTCACCAGGAGTAAACAAGTAAATAGGTGGCGTGTGTAGTATGCCAGGAGGTGTAAATGTGCAGGGGAAAATCAGGTAGAAGGGGGGATGGGAACATCTGGAGGACGGCAGTGTTGGCTAGGCTGCTCAAGTGAGGGTTCCCTGAGTGAGATCTGAAGGGGCTGAGGGAGCCAGCTGTGTGGGCATCGGTAGGAGAGCATTCCCAGGACAGCAGGTGCAAAGGCCTGAGAAAGGAGTGTGCCTGGTGTATTCTAGGAAGAGCAAAGAGGCCACGGAGGGAGAGAATGTGGACTGTAAGGTCAGCAGGTCTCAGAAGCCTGGAATATGTAGAGTCTCTGCTCTCTTCCTATGAGCTGGGAAGCCCTACACAAGTCACTTGATGCCCTAAAGCCTCAGTGTCCCAATCTATAAAATGGGAGTAAAACTAGTACCAACCTCGGGGGTTTCTATGGGGATTAAGTGAGATACTTTATTTAATGTGCTTAGGATGGTGTTTCTCACATAATCAGTATCTGTGTATTTTCATTATTATTATTATCGTAACTATCATGCAGGCCTGATATTTCTGTCCAAATCAGGGAAACATGCTGTTGTTGTATTTCTTATTGCCCAGATATATGACTCTCCATGTTATAGCTGGGGGTTTCCATATACCACCTAACCACATGTAATTCAATTTCTGTTCTTTTTAAAAAGTCTTGCCACCAGGCAAGAGGTCTGGACATTTTGGGTTCTGCTCAATGTTATATAGGTGTTATCATATTACTGTATTTGAGGCATCATTCTCTGTCCTAGCTTGATTTTTTGACTGCCCCACACCCAGCACCACCCTACTTCCTCTTCCTCCTGATCAAAAAAATTTTTTTAAGTTTTTATTTATTTGTTTTGAGAGAGAGAATGTGTGCACAAATGCAGGGGAGGAGCAGAGAGAGAGAGAGAGAGAGAGAGAGAATCTCAAGCAGGGTCTGTGCTGTCTGTACAGAGCTCAACATAGGGTTCGAGCTCACAAACTGTGAGATCATGACCTGAGCTAAAATCAAGAGCTCAGATGCTTAACCGACCAAGCACCCAGGTGCCCCCTGATAGAAAATTGAGATCCTGGTACTGGCAAAGTGTTATGAATTGGGTCCCTGTTCTTTGGAATTTAAATTCCAGTTGGGGAGATTTAAAAAAAGCATGTACATGGACAAACCACCCCAAAACAGTATTTCCAGGCCTAAGGAGGATCCAGGCAGTGGCTGCTACAGGTGACTGGAGTTTAAAGCTTGCAGTTTAGGGACTGGTTTTGAGGCTTCTGAGTACAGATTTGGTCTGATAAAAGCAAGTTCTGGAAGTAATGTAACCGTGAAGGTAAGGCTTCTATTCCTTTAACAAAAGATTATTAAGTATAGTCCAGGCCTCAGTGCTGAACCATTTATAACCTCTTCTAATCCACTTTAAGTCGGTCCTTTGAGGTCATAAGTGGTATCTTACAAAGATAGGGAGTCTGAAGCTGAGATGTGATGTTTCTTGCCCAGGATCACAAAGCTAGTGAGAAGCAGACTTGAGAGCCAGTTCTTCCTGACGCTCAGCCTCCACTGTGTCTGCTTGGTGTAGGGTGGGCTGAGGGGGGGAGACCAGGGCTGCAGATGCCCGGCGTTGAAAGCCTGTGTGTGTTTCTGCATGTAGGAGCTTGGACTTATCAGTCCATCCTAACAACAAGTAAAAAAGTGGGCACACTGAAAAATCAACAGCTCCCCTTGAAGCCATAAGAGAGACAGGGACACAGGGCAACCGCTGCCCCCAAGACAGGTACGAGAGAGAGAGATGTACAGGGAATAAGGGAGGACAGACTCGCGAGTGGAAACTGCTCTGGGAACCAGTGCCAGGGAGAAAAACCTGAACTGTAAGGATGAGTTCCTAAAGTCAGTAGAGACTCCAGAGAGAGCCAGTGGGAGGGGCCCGCACAAGATTGTCAGCTTTATCTCTAGGAGCCCTAGCTCATCCTCAGTGAAAATCAGAGAAACTCCCCTCCTCCCTCGCATCACAGGGAGAGGGAAAGTAACCATTTTGACGTACCCAGAGCACTGTGTTCTTAACAAGCCTAACCCCGAGGGGAAACTAGTTAACGGGAGCCTAACCTGCTGGGTTATTATCACAGGCTAACCTGGAGGAAGGGAAATACCCAGCTGCAGCCCACTTGAGCCACCCTATCCTACATAAAGGGGGAGAAGAAAACCTGAGAAATACTTGTGAAGTTCACAGTCCAGAGGCATAGGCTCATGAAAAGACAGAGATCTAACCATAGGACTCTAGAGTGCTTCCTCGCCCTCCTGCATTTCACCACCATGTTCCTTACTAAAGGCTACTTACAGCAGTTCCTTTTGCCTGGTACATGGTATCTGCCTATCAAGAAAAAATTACGAGTTATACCAAAAGGCAAAAACAACAACAACAACAACAACAACAACAACAACAACAACAACAACAACAAAAAACAATTGGAAGAGACAGAGTGGGCATCAGAACCAGAAATGGAAAGGGGTGTTGGAATGATCACATTAGGAATTTAAAACAACCATGATTAATACGCTAAGGGTTCTAATGGATAAAGTAGACTGCATGCAAGAACAGATGGGGCAATGTTAACAGAGACTTGGAAACTGTAAGAAAGAACCAGAAAGAAATACTAGAACACTGTAACAGAAATGAGGAATGCTTTTGTTTTTGCTTGTTTGTTTTTTCATTTGAGAGACAGCATGGGGGGGGGGGGGAGGAGAAGGGAGGGGGACAGAGAGAGGGAGGGAGAGAGAGAGAGAGTTATCTTAAGCAGGCGCCACTCTCAGTTCAGAGCCCTATGAGAGGCTTTAAGAATCCGCATTGGGGATGATGGGCATTGAGGAGGGCACCAGTTGGGATGAGTATTGGGTGTTGTATGGAAACCAATTTGACAATAAATTTCATATTAAAAAATTAAATTAAATTAAATTTAAAAAAAGAATCTGCATTGGGGGGTACTTGGGTGGCTCAGTCGGTTAAGCATCCAACTTTGGCTCAGGTCATGGTCTCAGAGTTCATGGGTTAGAGCCCCGTGTCAGAGCCTGGACCCTGCTTTGGATTCTGTGTCTCCCTCTCTCTCTGCCCTTTCCTTGCATACTCTCTGTCTCTCTCAAAAATAAACATTAAAAAAAAAAAAAAAAAAAAGAATCCACATTAGGGTCTGTGCTGACAGCTCAGATTGTGCTGTGCTGTCAGCTGTGCTGTGCTGACAGCTCAGGCGTGCTTCAGATTGTGTGTCTTCCTCTCTCTCTGCCCTTCCCTCACAGTCTCTCTCTCTCTCTCTCTAAAAAAAAATTTAAAAACATTAAAAAATGAAGAAAGGAAAACTCATCAAAATTTGTGGGATGCAGCAGTGCTAAAAAGGAAATTTATACCATTGAACACATATATTAGGAAAAACAAATACATAAATAAAATCAGTATTCTCAATTCCCACCCAAGGAAACTAGAAAAAGAGGAGAAAATTAAATCCAAAGTAAGCAGAAGAAATAATAAGAATTAGAACATGAATCAGTGAAATTGAAATCAGGAAATCAGAAGAGAAAATCTGTGAAACCAAAGGATAATTTTTTTAAAAGATCAGTTGATAAGCCTCTAGCCAGACTAAGAAAAACACAAATTACTAATATCAGAAATCAGGTGTTCACTATATATTCTATGGACATTAAAAAGATAATGGTATAAACCATTCTGTGCCCTTACATTTGATAACCTAGATGAAAAGGACTAATTCCTTGAATGACACACTTTGCCAAAACTCACAAAAGAAGAAATAGACACTCTGAATAGACCCGTACCTATTAAAGAGATCAAATCAGTAATTAATAACTTCCAAAATAGAAAGCACCAGGCCCAGATGGGTTCACTGGTGAATTCTACCAAATATTTAAGGCAGAAATTATACCAATTCTCTACAATGTCTTTCAAAGGATAGAAGTAGGAATACTTCCTAACTTACTCTCTAAGGCCAGTATTACCTTATTACCCAAACCAGAGAAAGACATTAACATAAAAGAAAACTATAGACCAGTATCCTTCATGAACATGGATGTACAAATCCTCAACAAAATAAGTAGCAAATTGAATCCAGCAATATATAAAAAGAATGACCATGACCATTTGGTCACCATGACCAAATGATATATATATTTTTAATGTTTATTTATTTTCGGGGGGTGGGGGGTGGACAGAGGATCCAAAGTGGACTTCATGCTGACAGCAGCGAGCCAGATGTGGGGCTTGAACCCATGAACCATTAGATCATGACCTGAGCTGAAGTCGTACACTCAAATGACTGAGCCATTCAGGTGCCCCATGACCAAGTGATATTTATCCCAGATAAAGAAGGCTGCTTCAACATTCAAAAATCAGTTAATGTAATCCATCACATCAATAGGCTAAAAAGGAGTTAACGGAATTCACCACCTATTCATGATAAAACCTCTCAGTAAACTAGGAATAAAGGGGAACTTCCTCAACTTGATAAAGAATATTCACAAAAGACCTACAGCTAACATTATACTTAATGGTGAAAAACTCAAAGCTTTCCCACTGAGATCAGGAGCAAGGCAAGGATGTCCTCTTTTACCACTCCTTTTCAGCTTATACTGAATGAATAGCATTCTAGCTAATGCATAGGAAAAGAAAAGGAAATAAAAGATATACAGAATGGGAAGAAAGAAAGAAAACTGCCTTTGTTTACAGATGACATGATCATTTATGTAAAAAATTGAAAAGAATCGACAAACTCCTGAAATGAATAAGCAATTAGAGCAAGGTTGCAGAATATGAGATTAATATACAAAAGTCCATTGCTTTCCTACATACCAGTAATGAACAAGTGGCATTTGAAATTAAAAACAGAAAACCATCCACATAGTGAAATATTTCTGCGAAGCTGATGAATAAAATTGAAGAATGATATAAATCGATTTTCCATGTTCCATGTTGAACATTTTCCATGTTCAAGGATAGAAAGACTCAGTATTGTCAAGATGTCAGTTCTTCCTATCTTGATTTATAAATTCAGTGCAGTCCCAGCAAGTTATTTTGTGGATATCAGCAAACTGATTGTAAAGTTGATAAAGGCAAAAGACCTGGAGTAGCCAACACTGTCTTGAAAGAGTGGGACAAAGCTGAAGGACTGACACTACCCAACATCAAGACTTACGATATAGCTACAGTAATCAAGACAGTGTGGTATTGCTGAGAGAAAAGAGTAATCAGTAAAACAGAATAGAGCCCAGAAATAGACTCCCATAAATATAGTCAACTGATCTTTGACAAAGGAGCAAAGGAAATACAGTGGAGCAGAGAGTCTTTTCAACAAATGGTGCTGGAACAACTAGATATCCATGTGCAAAAAAACCAATCTGCATGCAGACCTTACACTCTTTACAAAAAGTGACTGAAAATGGATCACAACCCTAAATGTAAAGTGAAAAACTATAGCACTCCTGGTAGATAACACAAGAATAAACCTAGATGACCTTGGGTATGGAAATGATTCTTTAGATACAATACCAAGGGCACAATCCTACTAGATAAACTGGACTTCATTAAAATTAGAAATTTCTGCACGATGAAAGTGTCAAGAGAATGAGAAGACAAGCCAGAAACAGAAAATATTTGCAAAAGATGTAACTGATAAAATAGTAATATACAAAGAACTCTTAAAACTCAACAATAAGAAAACAACCCAATTAAAAAGTGAGCCCAACACATTACCAGACACCTTGCCAAAGAAGATACACAGAAGGCAAACAAACATATGAAAAGATATTCCACCTCGTGTCATTAAGGAAATGCAAATTAAAACAATGAGATACTACTATGGAACTGTTAGGATGGCCAAAGTCCGGAACCCTGACAGCACCAAATGCTGACAAGGCTGTGGAGCAACAGGAACTCATTCGTTGCTGGAGGGAGTGCAAAATGGGACAGCCACTTGGGAAGACAGTTTGGAGGCTTCTTACAAAACTCAACATACTCTTACGATGTGATCCAGTAATTCATGCTCCTTGGTATTTATTCAAAGGAGTCGAGAACTGAGGTCCATTCAAAAACCTGCACACAGATTTTACAGTATCTTTTTACCCAATTGCCAAAACTTGGAAGTAACCAAGATGTTCTTTGGTAGATGAAGGGATAAATAAACGTGATACAGCCAATGGAATCTTTTTCAGTACTTGTAAGGAAATGAGCTACCAAGCCATGTAGGAAACGTAAATCATATTACTAAGTGAAAGAAGCCAATCTGAACAGTTACATTCTGTATGAATGTCTAACTATATGACATTCTGGAAAAGGCAGAACTATGGAGACAGTGAAAAGATTAGGGGTTGAGGTGGGGAGGAGGGATGAATACACACAGGGGATTTTTAGGGCAGTGAAAACACTCTGTATGAGGCTATAAAGATGGCTACGGGTCATTATACATTTGTCCAAACCTACAGAATGTACAACACCAAGGGTGAACTCTAATGTAAACTGTGGACTTTGGATGATAATGATGTGTCCTTGGAGGTTCATCACCTTTTTTTAAAGTTTATTTATTTATTTTAAGGAGAGACAGGGCACAAGCAGGAGAGGGGCAGAGAGAGACAGAGAGAGAGAATCCCAAGCAGGCTCTGCGATATCAGTGCAGAGCTCACTGTGAAGTTCGATCTCATGAACTGTGAGACCATGACCTGAGCCAAAATCGAGAGTCGGACACTTAACTGAGCCACCCAGGAGCCCCAAGGTTCATCACTTACAACAAATGTTCCACTGTGGTGGCAATGTGGATAATGGTGAGGCTGTGAATGTGTGGGGCAGGTAAATGGGCAAGCTCTACCTTCCCCTCAGTTTCACTGTGCGCCTTAAACTGCTCTAAAGGAATAAAGTCTTAATTAAAAATTTTTTCAAAAAACTGTGGCATCCCCTAAAACCATCCATATGTGCCTGCCAAGGGCCTGAGTGACAATAGCAGGTTGAGGAGAAAGGGCATGAGCACCTGAGTCCTGCCTCCTGCTAGTGCCACGACTTTAGCATCCATTTCCTCATCAATAAAATGGGAGCGACAATACCTAACTGCAGGATGGGTTTGAGAACTAACAGAGACCATGTTTGTGGTCCCGTCGTGTGGGACCTGATATGGCTGCCCAGACTGGTAGCTACTATTAGTAGCAATGCTGGTAATGAAAATGGAGAGAAACAGAGAAAAAAGAACTTAGTTTTTGTGTCCACTTCTTACGATATTTCAGTGCTTCTTTAAAAAATTAATACATCACACACCCATTAAGGTGGCTACTATAAAAAAAAAAATAACTTCACTCAGATGAGGACTTTAAGATACAAAACAGATGAACATAAGGGAAGAGAAGCAAAAATAAGATAAAAACAGGGAGGGGGACAAAACGTAAGAGACCCTTAAATATGGAGAACAATCAGAGGGTTCCTGGAGGGGTTGTGGGAGGGGGGCTGGGCTAAATGGGTAGGGGGCATTAGGGAATCTACTCCTGAAATCATTGTTGCACTGTATGCTAACTTGGATGTAAATTAAAAAATGAATAAATTATTTAAAAAATCAGAAAATAACAAGTGTTGGTGAGGATGTAGAGAAATTGGAACCTTTGTGTGCTGTTAGTGGGAATGTAAATTGGTGCAGCTGCTATGGAAGACAGTCTGGAGGTTCCTCAGAATATTAAAAATAGAACTCCCATCTGATCCAGCAATCTTACCTCTGAGTATGTACCCAGAAGAATTGAAAGCAGGGTCTTGAAGGGATATTTGTACACCCATGTTCATTGCAGCATCATTCACAGTAGCCAAGAGGTGGGAGCAACCTAAGTGTACACAGTCAGATGAATGTGTAGGCAGATGTGGTCTATACATACCATGGAATGTCCAGCCTTGAGAAGGGAGGAAATTCTGACCTGTGGCTACAACATGGAGGACTCTTGAGGACATAATGCTGAGTGGAATAAGCCTGCCACAAAGGACACACACTTAATGACGCTACTTCTATGAGGCACCTAGAGTAGTCCCATGGATAGAAATGTAAAATGGACGTTCACAGGGGCTGGGTGGCAGGCAAAGGGACTTACTGTTTAATGGGTTTTGCCAGATGAGAAAGTCCTGGAGATGTATTTCACAACAGTGTGAACACGCTTAACACTACTGAATTATATACACTTAAAATGGTTAAGATAGTAAATTTTTATGGTTTTTTTCCACCACCACAACAAAAAATAATAAATCATTTTAATCACCACAAGATTATATGCGGAGCCAGAAATACAGTCAGGTGGGCTTTCCTCAAGCCTGGGAAGTCACTGCATGTTGTGTACACGTACATACAATGTCTGTGTCATTCATCTTCTTTTCCCTCCCAGTAATGCCATTGGTCCCCTGGTAGCTTTGTGGCTGATTTACGAGCAAGGTGCAGTCCTGCAGGAAGCAGTTACCCCCGTCTGGCTGCTGTTTTATGGAGGAGTTGGAATTTGTACGGGTCTGTGGGTCTGGGGGAGAAGAGTGATCCAGACCATGGGGAAGGACCTCACCCCCATCACACCATCGAGGTAAGTCAGAGCGCGGGCGGGATCGGCAGGGTTGTCCTTCCCAGCTCTTCTATGCCTGAACGTCTGCCTCCAACCCCTCAGCGCAGCCACTGGGCAGCTGGGGTCACAGTGAGGAGAGGGCCGACCATCCGTCCTCGCCCTCCTTCCCGCACACCTCGGCTGGCCACGGCGGCACTGCGGTGAGGGAGAGGACTTGAGACGCTGGGGATGCAGGAGCCAGAGAAGCTCAAGGAAACAGAAGGGAAGGGAGCCCCCCAGGCCAGGCCCCGGCCATGCCCCCAACTGGTCTCACCCCACAGGAGGCCCAGAGGGCGAGTGGTAAGGACCCAGGGGATGCCAACGGCCCTGGGCCCTGGGTCTGCGTTTCCGGAAAATTTGCCGCCCCTGCTTCACCTGCTGGATGGAAGCAGCTCTGGGCTACCACGCCTCGCGGTTCCGCTGTGCAGGCTGCCTGTAGCTCAGTACCCCCACCGCCCGGGCTCCGTGTGGTCCTTCTGTGGTGTCCTCTTCGGATCTAGTAGGGGTGAAGTGCAGACTTACGGGAGAACTTTGTGAAAACAACTAAGACTTGTAACTACTTATTGTGAGAAGTTTTTCCCCCTTGAAACTCATTTTAGTGAATGATTCTTTTGTAAGGTTGATTTGAAGAAAAATGAGCAATCTGAGAAAAAAATTCACTTTTTTTTGCAATAAGTACACATTTTAGAAATGAGAGTGTGATTTTTTTCCTGCCACTTTAGAAGTGACTAATTTAGCATTTTTTGCACAGCAGGAATTTCTGACCCAGTTACTACAGTGTGTGCTTTTTGAAAACATACCAGAAAGAGAAGCCTATTTAGGGCTGTAAACAGTATAATGCACAGTCTTAGTGTGAATTGTTGTCATTATGCAGCAGTTTCTTTTCTGTTAATGTCATCTGGCCCAGTCAGCAGCCAACAATCGACCCAAAGAATGTTCTGGTGAGACTCTGGCACCCCTGGGGTGTCAGTGAGGCTGATACAAAGAGCGCCTGTGATGTGTCTCTTGTGCCCCCTCCCGCAGCGGCTTCACCATTGAGCTGGCCTCCGCGTTCACAGTGGTGATCGCCTCCAACGTCGGACTTCCTGTCAGCACCACACACTGCAAGGTAGGTCCCTGCCACCAGGCTGCTGGGATTGTCCACAGCCACCCAGTGCATCTGAGAAAAGCTGGCAGTGATTTGTGTGTGGTTGTTTGTGAAAACAACCATCCCAAGGTCTGCTGGGTCTGCTGGTGTATTGTTGGATGTGGGCATTCGCTTTTCCCACATTGTCCCTCTCTACCTCCTGTGCTCAGCAGCAGGACCCCTTCGGTGGTGCAGATTTTGCTTTTTCAGTGCATGTACGGCAAGAGCTTTCTTTCACTCCTTCCACGTGTGCTTCACACTTTCCATTTGTCCTGTTTCTCTCTCGTTTCCACAGTGGATTTTGCATTGAAGTCATGTGTACGCTAACCGTATTCATAGGCTCAAATGGAGGCATGCCCCTCAGTTCCAACCAGTGCAGGGGACTGGGAGTTGACAGTGGAAGTAGACATAAGCAGGAACCATCTCAATGGAATTGTAAGGCTCGGTTGTGTCAGTTCTCTTTCTTTGTATGATTGCTTAAATTGCCTATATTGTCTTAGAGTAAATTCTAAGTGAGGGGTGATGCTGAATATTGATCACTGCCAAGTGCTGTAAACTCAGGGCTGTGCACAAGGGAATTCCTTATAATGAGGAATGCTGGAGCTGCAAGGAACCTGAAAGATTCAGGAAGAGGAATCGGTCTCCGTGAGTTTCAGGGAGTTATCTGAGGTCACCTAGGGAGGAGTCAGGACTGGAACCCAGGTCTGCCCAGCAACTGGAGAGAGTGCTAAAACATACTCAAGTGGGCCTCCTATACACAAAAATACTCCAACAAAGCAAAAGCACTTCCAGATTTTTCCTTGGTTCATTTGTTCATGTCATTCAAGAAAAACTCCTCTGTACCTGCTCTGTGTGAGGCACCATTGTAGGCACCCAGGCACCACAGTAACCAAGACAAGATGGCCATCTGTGTTCACACACAGTTAAAAAACTCCAACCAATGTGTTTATTGTAAACAAATGCCACCAAATGTGAATGGCTTCGTGCTTCAGATATTAAAATATCAGGTGGCATTTATGGGAATATTTTAAGTGGGCCAGCTGGCAAATCTGGAGCCTTGTGGCATGGAGAATCAGCCTCATTGGAAAGAGGTGTTTTGTTTCCTTGTTTTTTCCTCTTTTCCTTTTTTTGCTACAGTATATAGAAAACTTTAAATTTGCACAAATTTTCATTATAAAAATCATTGCCACTTACCCAGCGCTTGGAGAAAGTCAAGCTCTGTGTTTAGGGCTTTATACATGCACAGTGTATTGCTTAATACTCACAGCAACCCTGTGAAATCGGTAGTTATTCCCAATTTACAGATGAGAAAACTGAGGCCTCCCGAGTTAGGTCACTCTCCCAAGATCATACTTTTAGCATCAGACCTTCACTGCATGCTCTGTGCCTCCTGATTTTCACCATGATGATCACGGTAATGGTAACCAGCCACAACTAAGATGTGCAGAGCGAGTGCTCTCTGCCGGCGGTGTTTTAAGTGTGCTGTGAATATTAACTCATTTAATCCTCCCAGGAACCTTCTGAGGTGAGTGCTAACATTACCTCAGTCTCACCAGTGAGGAGACTGAAGATAGAAAGGTTAAGTAACTCGCCCAAGATCACCCAACGAGGCACTGGCCCAGCTGAGGTGTAGCACAGCCAGTGTGGCCCCAGCCCTGCTCTTGGTGCAGCCCTGTGTGCCTGTCCAGTAGAGAAAAGGAACGCAGGAGAAGTGCTGTGTGCTCCTACCATTACTGTTCTAATTTCAGTTATTTAAAACTTAGAAAAGAAGCACACGTTCAGTGAAATATTTCAAACAGTAAAACTATATGGAATGAAGAGTGATCATCTTCCACCTTACTCCACATCAATTTCAGCTTGCTGGTGTGTGGGAGCAGAGAGGAACTGCCTCTTATTAAATATATTTTTCTCCCAAAGAAAATAGGCTTTGAACTTTTCTGTAGGCATGAAGAGTCTTTGGGGCTGCTTTTAAATAAATGTTACTGTCTTTTCAATGATTAACCCCGCATGTGAGCAAGCCTAGTGAAGGCAAACTTTCACACCAGTTGAAAGACCTCTTGAAAAAGCAACACAGGGGGTGCCTGGGGTGGCTCAGTCGGTTAAGTGTCTGACTTCAGCTCAGGTCATGATCTCATGGCTCATGGGTTCGAGCCCCACAGTGGACTCTGGGGCAGAGCCTGGAGCCTGTTTCTGATTCTGTGTCTCCGTCTCTCTCTGCCCACTTGTGCCCACACACACACACACTCTTATCTCTCTCTCTCTCTCAAAATAAGATAAAAAATAAGTTTTTTAAAACTTAAAAAAAAAAAGTCTCCTTAACATGAGACCACAGTGGATGTCAGCTATCAAATAGACTGGAGCCAGAGCTCAACTCGGATTCTAATCGGTCTGTCCAGTATCATTGATCGTGGACTGGTGGACAAAGCCCAGAGCTAGTCACTGCAGTAGCTAAAGTCGGAGTCCTGGCTCTCCAGACCTGGAGCACAAAGCCCGGATGTTGGGGCACTGGGAAGAGTTCGCAGCCGCCCTGGTACAGAGCACTTACCCCTCCTGCAGCATAGGCTTGGCATGCAGCGGGCCCCATGTGGCAGGTGTGGCTGAAATGTAAGACCAAGGCCCTGTGTGAGCAACACCATGACTCTGGAAACATTCAAAGTGTGTTGACCTCCACGTAAAATCATAACCGGACGCCATCGTGTTTTCAGGAACAATCATACTACCTGTTCGATTTTTTCCTGCTTCCCTGCTTCCCCTATATGCTTGTTAGGTTTTTTTGCTTACAGCTGCCTTCCTCAGAAGGAGGTCAAAAGTTAGGAACTTGGCAGGAAAAAAGATGGATACCATTGTTGAAAATAAGCTTTTGAATTTATCTGGGTAGATTTTATTTATTCATGCTTTTTTCTAAGTATACATAGCTAAGGGCATAGTTTAAATTTTATACCCTATGTAAGAAAATTTATAAACCTTCATTAAGTGATACAGATGTTGGTTGAATGTATAATTTGGAAATGAATAATTAGACAATTCATAGTATCCAGAATAGTATAATAGTATAATCATATATTTCACAAGGCAGAGGTAAGACCATCTTTGATGACAAGTTTTGCTTTCTATAAATCTTTAAGTGTTAAGTATTTTTGTATTTCACACCATAGGGCTCAGTCCCTTAGATATTTTCCTGGGATGATACCTCTGGTTAAAATTGAAAGCCTTAATTAAAAAAATAAAAATGAGTCTTGAAAATACAAGTATCCACAGAGGCGTGTTTCAGTAACTTGTTAATTGTTCTTGCCTTCTGTGCGCCTTGATCAGCTTCAACCTTCAGCCCTGGTGTACAACAGGCAGTGGCCACTGTTGAACACATTTGTGAACTTTTCAATAGTGATTCAGAGTGGTGTTAATGCAGAATGTCTTAATTCCAGGTGGGGTGGTTTGGGATTACTCTTTTGTGAATTACCCACATTGTTCATCTATATTGGTCACATAAATGATTACTCAGCCAGCCTTTGGATTTGAAACCGCTTATAGGAAACACTACTGATTTAACATTTTTTTAAATTTTAAAAATGTAAAAATTTAGTATTCTAATTTCTAATTTAATTTTCTAATTCTTGCTCTTTGGTTCCCCTACTTAACTTCCCCGCCCCGCCCCCCCCCCCCCCCCCCCCGCCCACTTCCCAATAATTTTGTTGCTGTTGGTGCCTGACAGTGGCCTTAAGCTGGAAACGCATTTAGCTTATTAAGAGGGAGATTACAATACAGCAGTGAATAATACCAACAGAAGACCTAATCAGTAGTGAAGACATCAGACTCTAGGTCCCTTGTGATCCAAATAATGTAACAACTAAAAAGGCAAAAGCCACTAGAACTCAGAAATTAGTGTGTCTAAGTGTGTGACAGATGAAGAAGACAAAAAGTATTTAGGAATATACAAGATTTGGACAATAGATTTAGAGCACTATAATTAATAAATATGTACCAAAGTTTTACCCTACTGATCACATGCCTTCTCGTCAAGTATCATCAAGCATTTATAAATATTAATGATAAATTCAGAAGGCTATGATAAAAGTCACTTTAAAATTTATAAAATAGGGGTACCTGGGTGGCTTAGTTGGTTGAGCATCCTGCTTCAGCTCAGGTCATGATCTCACGGTTTGCAGGTTTGAGCCCCACATCAGGCTCTCTGCTTGATCAGCGTGGAGCCTGCTTTGGATCCTCTGTTCCCCTCTCTCTCTCTGCCCCTCTCCCATGCACACTCTCTAGCAAAAATAAAAATAAACATTCTTAAAAAATAACATTTATAAAATAAGAACAGAAGTTGTACTACACAGACCAATCACAATGAAATTAAACTATAAATTTATTATGTGTTGAAAAAGGGAAGTAATCCCTTGGACAATTTTAAATGCTCTTTTTAACAGTTAAACCAGGGAGTTAAAAAATTACAATGATAGCTTTCTTAAAAAGAAAGCTGTGGGGGCGCCTGGGTGGCTCAGTCGGTTAAGTGTCTGACTTTGGCTCAGGTTATGATCTCACGGTCTGTGAGTTCGAGCCCCACGTCGGGCTCTGTGCTGACAGCTAGGAGCCTGGAGCCTGCTTCAGATTCTGTGTCTCCCTCTCTCTCTGACCCTCCCCCGTTCATGCTCTGTCTCTCTCTGTCTCAAAAATAAATAAACATTTAAAAAAAAAGAAAGAAAGAAAGCTCTGTGTGTGTGTGTGTGTGTGTGTGTGTGTGTGTGTGTGTGTGTAGTTATACATAGAAAAACCTTTGGGAACCGAAGTTAACCCAATTGAAAAGTCCTATCTTTAATAAATGATTTAAATGAGCAAAGGAATGATAAAAGAACTAGACATTAAATTTTTTTTTTAACATTCATTTATTATTGAGAGACAGAGAGACAGAGCATGAGCAGGGGAGGGGTAGAGAGAGGGGGAGACATAGAATCTGAAGTAGGCTCCAGGATCTGAGCTGTCAGCACAGAGCCCGATGTGTGGCTCGAACTCACAAACTGCGAGATCATGACCTGAGCCAAAGTCGGTCACTTAACCAACTGGGTCACCCAGGCGCCCCAAGAACTAGACATTAAATTAGGAGTTTATAAAAGGTACAGTACAATAAAAATTCTGAGGAAACAGTAAGAAAGGTATAATAATTATAAAAGCAAAACAAATTTGAAACCAAAAGTACTGGGGCACCTGGGTGGCTCAGTCAGTTCAGCGTCCGACTCTTGATTTTGACTCAGGTCATGATCCTAGGGTCGTGGACTGAGCCCGGCATCAGGCTCTTTACTGAGCGTGGAGCCTGATTAAGATTGTTTCTCTCTCTCTCTCTCTCTCTCTCTCTCTCTCTCTCTCTGGGGCTCCTGGGTGGCTCAGTCAGTTAAGCATCCGACTTTAGCTCAGGTCATGATGTGACAGTTCATGGGTTCAAGCCCCACATTGGGCTCTGTGCTGACAGCTCAGGGTCTGGAGCCTGCTTTGGATTCTGTGTCTCCCTCTCTCTCTGTTCCTCCCCTACTCGTGCTCTCTCTCTCCCAAAAATAAACATTAAAAAAAAAAAAAAGGATTCTCTCTTCCTCTGCCCCTCTCCCCCCACTCATGCTCTTGCTCTCTCTAAAATAAAAATAAATCCTGAAGGGGAAGGAGAGAGAAAAGTGGTTACTCAAAATGTGAAGAATTTAGAAACCTTTGTAAAATGCATTATTTTCTGCAAAAAATATACATGACAAATACTGACAAAGAAGCAGGAAAACATAGACAATCTCACTAGAGCCGGAGGAAGAAATTAAGGACATTCTCCAAAAACAATTCTTCTCACCTGAAAAAACAAAAAGGAGGGGGCACAACTGACTCCACTTCTCAATGGATTCATTAGATCACCTCTTCCATTTTAAAAGAATAATTTTCACTTTATGTAAACTTTCCACAAGGTATAAAAAAAACAAAATAGAAGAGGAAACTCCTCATTTTGTTCTATAAAGCATATACTGAATAACCCCAATACCAAAACTCTAATGACGTTGACTAATACCTAATAAAACATGACAATGTGGGGCACCTGGGTGACTCAGTTAAGCGTCTTAAGCTTCTTAATTTCGGCTCAGGTCATGATCTCGAAGCTGATGAGTTTGAGCCCCATATCAGACTCTCTGCTGTCCATGTGGAGCCTGCTTCGGATACTCTGTCTTCCTCTCTCCTCTCTCTCTCTGCCCCTCTCTCTCTCAAAAATAAACATTTAAAAAAATAAACATAGGGGCCACCGGGTGGCTCAGTCGGTTAAACATCTGACTTTGGCTCAGGTCATGATCTCCTGGTCCGTGAGTTCAAGCCCCAGTCGGGCTCTGTGCTGACAGCTCGGAGCCTGGAGCCTGCCTCAGATTCTGTGTCTCCCTCTCTCTCTGCCTCTCCCCGCTTGCACTCTGTCTCTCAAAAATATTTAAAAAAAATTTTTTTTAATAAACATGACAATGAAAGCTATATTTACATATGAATATTAGTATAAAATGTAAGGTGCTAATAACATCAATGAGTTTATGAAAAAACATTTCAGCAGGATCAAATTAATTTTCCAGATTACAGGAAAGCAGGCTCTGAACACGGCAGCACCTGCACAGGGCTGGCCCCTCATAAGTGCTCAACAAAATAGGTGTTGAGTGAATCCCAAGAAGGGTACTCTGACATCTTCAATATAATAGGGCTTATCCATTAAAAAACAACATATGATCATCTATTGAGATATATGCCAAAAAGACATTTGATAAAATTCTGCATGTATCTCTTAAAACACCACTAGAATTCAGTGAAAATGACCAAGCCCACATAAAAATACAGAACTCTTTAGAGTTTGTCTGTCAGCAGTAGCCAGAATGAAAATGTAATAAAAACCAGAACACCCACCCCCAGGATTGCAGCAAAAAGAAGGGTATTTCAGAATAATCCTAATAAATGGGAGTGAGGAACATGAAGAAGGCACAAGACTGCACAGAGATGAAAGAACACCCGCAGACGAGACACTGTTACCCGACAGGAAAGCTCAATTTTATAAGGAGTTTTCTTCTGACTTTACAAACTGACTTAAAGTGAATTTGGTAGGTTAAGTTAGTAAGAATCTGAAATGATCTAAAATGAAAAACGATGAGGAAGGAACAGCCTTACAAGGAAAAAAGTACAAGAGACGAGTTAAAAATACACGGAGGCTGGGCAGCAGTGTGGCCCCGCGCAGTCTCAGCTGGGGAAGACGACGAAGGTCTGGAGATGGATGGAGATGATGGTTGCAGGACAGTGCGAATAAACTTTATGCCACTCAATTGTACACTTAAAAATGGCTAAAATGATATGTTTCATTGGGTACATATTTTACCACAATTTGTATAAAACCAGTAGACAGGTCCGAGAGGGCACTTATTATAGAGGAGCATACAGTTTGATGATGTTGGGTAAACGATGTTGACTAGCTGGCTGTCAATCTAGAAAAACAAAGACACACAGCTCTCAGAAAATACATATCTGATGGCTTAAATAGCATTTTTAAAACATTTTAAAACTTAGAATAAAATAGAATCTTATACAATTAAATATTTATCAAATATTCAAGGGTAAATCACAGGAGAAAAGTGCAGTGTAATTTGTTGTGTGGAATTAGAAATTTGAATGTGAAACAAAGCAAAATACGGAATTGAGAAAATAACTTGCATTAACAGTTAATATCATTATTCAGTAAAGACCACACATAAATAAATAAGGGACACACTTAGATTCCAGTATTTAAATGGGAAAAATACATGGAGAGGCAATTTTTATATGTAAAGACTAGAAGGAGTAAATTGGATAGATAAATAAAAGTAAGTTCAACCTTCGGAGTAATTAAAATATGCAAATTAAAGCAACAGTAATACGTTTTATGATTGGTTAGCAAAAAAGAACAATTTGTAGTGTTTTTACAGTGTGCCTAAATTCACACATTTTCTACAACCTTGTGTATTTACAACTGTTTATAAAACTATTTGGCGGGATGTATTACGATCCTAAATGCGTTAGGAGAGGAGACTTCTTCCTGCGAGCAGCACTTCCTCTGACACCTGAGGAGGGGAGCTGGTAAATTACTGTGTTGCAACCATTGTAATAAAGGCTGGATTGCAGAGTCTTTAGCTGGAGGACAGAGGGAGGTTGATGAGCAGGGTATTTTAATAGTATTAAAATGTTTCTTCATAGATTGTGACATAAGGTTAGAAAAAGGTGAATTTGGGTAAAAGGTATATGGAGTTCTTACAACTTTTCCCTAAGTTTCAAATTATTTCAAGGTATTTTTTTAAAATGCGCCCTTTAAATTATTGAATATTGTATACTTGAAATTAATATAACCCTGTATTGTTAACTATATTGGTATTAAAAATAAAATAAAAACTAAAACTAAATGCCCCCTTTAATAATCTGTTTCAGGGAATATTATTTATTAAGCCTAAATATAAGTGATATGAATGAATACATTAATCATGAAACAATTTCCAGTAGGGAAAAATTGGAAGCAAACTGGAAACGGTTAAATAAATTAAGGTACATCCACCATCAGGGTGTGTCATTTTTCATGATAATCATAAAGTCTGTGAACACTATGGGAAGATGCCTATAATGTTAATTTTTTTTTAAGAAAGGAGCAGTATGCCCTATTACTTACAAACAAAAGTATATTGATAAAAAATACAAGAAAGGAATATATAAATAGGACAATAGTGGGGGTCTGAGTAATTGTCTATCCCTCCTAGTACATAAACTTGTTATTTATTATTCTAACTTTATGCTTTAAAAAAAAAAAAATGTTCTAGAGGCACCTGGGTGGCTCAGTCAGCTGACTGAACATCCGACTCTTGATTTTGGCTCAGGTCATGATCATGGAATCAAGCCCCATGTCAGGCTCCGGGGCTGAGCATGGAGCCTGCTTAAGATTCTCTCTCTCTCTCTCTCTCTCTCTCTTCCTCAGCCCCTCTCCCCTATTCATGCGCTCTCTCTCTCTCTCTCTCATTAAAAAAAAAAAAAAAAAAAAAAGGTAAAAAGTGTTCTAAGAAAGGAAGAGGGCGGAGATAAAATGGAAACTTGAGGGTGTCCTCCCTAAGGGAATCCAGAACAATAGGAGGTGTGCTAAAGAGGACAGTGCTCCAGAGAGACTGTGAGCAACAGGAAGAATTTAATCTCAGGAACTAATGTGTGTGGATTTGACCATATTTGAGAACCAACAGAAACTAGCTGATCCTTATGCAGTAGAAAACTCTCGATTGTCTGTCATGTTCTAGGAACTGCTAAGCAGAATTATCAGGTTCATACAGAGTACTGGTTATGGCCAAAGTTTAAATAAAATCAGTCATTTTGATGGCCCCTTACTCAGGTTAGTCAGTTGCTGTCCTGGAGATATTAATCACCACCTGGCTTTGACAAAATGTCAGATTAACTGCCTTTAAATATGCTGCTGTTTTTGGCATTGCAGTTTGCATCCATAAACAGTCTAAAGGGTTGGATTTTATTTTTTCTGTGGTTAGACCCTGCTTGATATTTCACTCATTGATCATTGCTGATTCTGGAGTATTTGAGGGTCGGTAGAGACAAAGCCTATTTTATAGAGATCTTAAAAATCCACCTCACAAATGGTCAAGGGCATTCTGTCAAGTGCTGAGCCCCACCAGAGCCTGAGTGAGGCAGGAGATATTACAGGCATTGCACTTTCTTATGATTTTCATTTTTAGGATAAAGTTGAGTCTTTTTTCCTTTAAACTTTCAACAAACCATAAAATGAACTGTGAGTGTTTAGAAAAATAGTTGAGCATGCTGTACTGATTGAGCCAACCAGGAGCCCCATTTTTCTTTGTCTTTAACCCATTTATTCTTATACCCTTCTTGACAACATATTGCAAGTATTTTTCCTATTTGTATTTTGTTCATAAGTAAAATTTCTCGATCAAAAAAACCAAAAATACTTGAAATCATTGTTGACATTATGATTTTCAAGTATCTGTACGTGTCATTTGGGAGACATGAGTGACAGTTTAGATCCAATAATATGTTCATTTTATTTTATTTCACTTCACTTTTTACTTTTTTCCTGCACCTCACACTAGCTAAAGTACAAAAACTGCAAGCAGTTTGAGATGGAGGAGAAAACCAGTTTAAAATCAAGAGGCCTGAGTTCTAGTCCTCAGTCCGCTGTGATTTAGGATAGCTCCTCGTGCCCCCGAATCCTCTCGGGATCTGTTATCCTCTGTAAAAAATGACGCTGATGAGATACTCTCAAAGGTCTTCTCCAGCTCCAACATTTATGATGCTGTTATTCTAAGAGAAGGATACGTTATTGCCATTTCATTCTGTGATTAAAACAGGTTCATAAATTGCAGTAAGCAGTGTCCTACCTGTGGAATATTTAAAACAAGAACATTCATAGTTTATAAGGTGCAGAGAGAATAGAAAACGTCATTGGCTAAAGTTCCACTCAAACAGAGCAGAACGTAGGTGGAAAAGTATTCCAGAACTATATGCTAAATAGAATAATACTAAAGTAACTGTACCTGAAATCTAAACTATTTTAAAATCTTTAACAAATGGAGGGGAAGGAATTGGTAATATTATATAGAATTCAGTTTCCTTCTGAGATGAGCCAACTTACATTGGTTGAACGCAGATTCTCTGTCTCGCCTTCAGATCTGTGGACCTCTGTTTTTACTGTTAAATCTTTGTGCTCTGGCAGGTGGGGTCCGTGGTGGCCGTGGGCTGGATCCGCTCCCGGAAAGCCGTGGACTGGCGCCTCTTCCGGAACATCTTTGTGGCCTGGTTTGTGACTGTCCCTGTGGCCGGGTTGTTCAGTGCTGCTATCATGGCTCTTCTCATGTACGGGATTCTTCCATATGTGTGATTTGTCTTCTTCCGCCCAGTACACAAGGGAGGGTCTGGCGTGGGTATGTGTGGGTGGCGTGTTACACGCACGCTGCCTGCTCACGGGCTGTCTCCCAGCCAGCTTGTCCGTGGCCCTTTCATATGGTTCCAAACCACACTGTTCACCTACACTGTAGAGAGTTCATCCTCCAGAGCTAACTTAACTACTGTACATAATCATGTGCATTAAACTGGTATCGTGGTGACATAACGTGGTGCAGTTACTTATATGTTAAATATATATTGTATACATAGAATAGATAGCATTATTTCAAACATACTCGAAATGGGAGTGGAGAAATATTGTCTAGAATTCAATATTCAACAAATCTTTGTACGGAATGATTTCAGTGGCAAATTTTAAGAACCTTTTAAAAGGAAAGTGTAGATTGGAAAGTGCTATTTTTCCCATTGAATATACTGTAAGATAAGTGTGAATCGGGTTGGATGCACATTTGGGAAGATGTACGTCCGGGGTGTGCTCTTGAGTAATACTGGGGTAGGAGTTCACAAGTGCTTTCACTGAGGAATTTGTTCATATACTGTGTATTGATTATGTAATATATCATAATTGCCTCTGTAAATACTTAAAACGGTAATTTTTTAATGGTGTGCTTCCCATATACTTTTTTGATCAGAGAATTTTGGAAAGTACCAAAGAAGCAGGGGAATAGTTTGCCAGTATTATATTTTCATACTGTCTTTCTCCCCTTCCCATGAATCCTGTTAACCTAGGCTGTAGCGAGACCGCCTCGCCCCGGCCTGCCCCCTAGCAGGGCGGAGGCCGAAGCACCAGCCCCCTGTCACGTGCTCGTTACGAGCATCCTACTTCCTGTCCCCCGCCCCCACTGCCACCACTCGCTAGTTACTGGTGAGCCCTGCAGTGGCCCGTCGTCGTCGTCGTCGTCATCGTGTAGAGAATGTACACGCGTGAGGCTGCCCGATCAAGCACCACACACCAAGTCCAGTTTAAATTTTCACCCGTACTCTCCCCTGCAGCCTGAAAGAGCGAATTCTTAAAACACTAAGGCGAGTGAGTTGACATTCAGGAGGGGGTAGAGTTGAAATATCAGACAATACACTGGATTTGAGGATTTCCTTGAGGCCTTTACTAAGCTGAACATCTTGATGCTCTACTGTAGTCCCACTGGATTCTGTCCTGAAAGCGGGAAGGAGGGAGTGTGAGTGATGCTGGAGCCTGAAACCGTGGAAATGCTGCTAAAATTTTTATATTGACAAACGTTTTCTTGGTACTTCATTGTGATTTTTCATTAATCAACCATATTAAATTTATAATAAAAAATGCCCTTCAAAAGGTTGCCTCTGAAGTCTTTTTCTAATTATCTATTCAATGTTTTTTTGTTCAGTTTCCACAAAAATAAAAGCTACGTAATTTTACTTCTACTTTTCAAATAACTCTTTGTATTTTACGACTGTTACATGTTTGTGCAAAAAATATACGTGCTGGGCGCCTGGGTGGCTCAGTCGGTTAAGCTTAAGGCTAAGCCTCTGACTTCTGCTCAGGTCATGATCTCAGTTTTTGGGGACACCTCGGAGCCTGGAGCCTGCTTGGGATCTGTGTCTCCCTCTCTCTGCCCCTCCCCTGCTCACGCTCTCTCAAAAATAAATAAACATTTAAAATTTTAAAAAATATATATATATATGTAAGAAAAGGAAAAAAAATGAGTCACACAACCCAGCATCCTGAAATGCCCACTGTTAGCACGCATGCACACGCACTCCACACACGTGTGCATGCGCACCCCCCCCCCCCCCCCCCCCCCCCCCACACACACACACCTTGATCCTTCAGCAATTTGACGGGAGGGTTTTGTCCCGGGATGGGATTTTATTAAAGGGTGTATCACAATTCTGTGTTCAGCCTTGCCCCCTCGACTCTGGAGTCAGCCAGCCTCCTGAGGGGAGGCGGGGCGGGGGGTTCACATGTTCAGCGCTAAGGACCTAGCAGAAAAAGGCGCACCCTCTTCTTGGCTCAAGCAGCCCCAAACAAAAGCAAACCTTTGAGCTGAAGCAAACTCCTCCGGCCTCCGCGCAGGGGCCGCCTGCTCCGTCGCCTTCTGGAGCCAGGCAGGTAACAGGCGAGGAAAGCTGACCAGGTGTAAAAAGTTCATCTCCACAGAGAAATTTGCTTTCCGTGATTTTTCAAATGGCATTCTAGGCCTTTCAATTTTACCCTCTTCTAATAAAGCTTTATCAGATTGAAGAAGTTCTATTTCCTCCTAAATTTAAAGAAGAAACAGTCACAGCACAACAGCGCCAGCTGGCAAGCTGCGGTCCAGGGCCCTGGGCCCCAGCGCAGCCCCGGCAGCCAGGGCGGCAGGGACAGAGGCCCAGGAAACGAAGTGGGACAAAGGTCACATGCACACTGAGCCTCCGAATAACTAAGCATGCAGCCCTGTCACCGGCGCACCCCCGCGCAGCCTGTTACCTGACAGAGGGGGCCACTCCCTCCCCTCCCCACGAGGGTACCCGAGGTCCGGCCGAGGATGGGTCGCCTCGGAGGGGGAGGGACGCCGGTAAGGGGCTTCCCCGCCCCGGGCCACCTGGAGTCCTTCCTCTGACGTCATCGTAATCAGCCTCTCTCTAAAAATGCAAACACTTCTCTGAGGAGGGGAACTCCGACGACCCTGGCAACTGATTTTGTCACCAGATCACACCCTCTGCTGTCTGGGGCGGAGAGGGGCGCCCTTGGAGACCCTGGCTTCCCTGTGTCCCCGCTCCTCTGGGAGGTTCACAGCGTGCACGGAGCGCGGGCTGTCCACGGGAGCTTGAGCTCCCCAGACAGCCTTTTTATTACTTCATTTTCTGCCTTTCCAAAAGGACTGAACTTTTGAGCAAATATGTAAACACATTCATTCGTTTTTAACAATTTTTTAAAATAAGTCCTGTCACCTCAGAATAAGCTGCAGAAAAAAAAAAAAAAAATCCATCATTCCGAAAATGGAATGTAAAATCAGGCCTCAGTGAATTTATTCAATTACAAATATTCAATTACCGTGCAAAGAGCACCCAAGGATGATGCAGTGTGTTCTGCGTCCTCAGATGAGGTTCAGCCTCACCCTGTGGTTGACCTCGAAGTGCTCCTGCCAAGGTGGTTCCTGGCATCAGGGAGCACCGGGCCCTGCCAGTTCCGGTTTCCTCCCTGGGGACCCCAAGGCCTCCTGTGGGGCTGTAAGGAGTTCTGGGGGACAGTGTGATGAAGGGGGCCACTCCAGGCCTGGCTCAGAATAGGGCTCCATGAACAAGTGTGTGTGTTTGCCTTCCCTTGTGGTTATTCACTGGCCACTTTTTGTGGATGGCTCCCCTCAGGTGGGCTGCTTGGAGGAAAACATTAAATTAGATGGAGAAAATGAATAGCAAAGAAGCCACAGTTGAACAAAACAGCCAGAGACCAAAAGAAACGGGACGATGGGTTCTCTGCATGCTTGGTGAGGGAAGAAAAAGATTGGGGGGACCTGTAGGATATGGTTGAATTCTCATGAAGAAGACAGGGAGTCCTGTCCTTGGATCGTCACCTTAAATATTTTCATAGCGCTTCACCTTTTATTATTATGAAGACAACAAAACAACCCTGAAGCATGTTATGAAAAAAAGGGGAAAGTCACCTACACTCCATCACCCCATGACACTGAAACACCAGTCTTTGGGACACCTGGAGCTGGCCAGGCACTGGAGAAACTAAGGCACAGAATGAGGAAAAGGTCCAGGCAGCCAAATGGTAAGAGGACCAGGCTTCCCCACCGGCCTCTTCCTCTGAGCAGCTGTCAGACTGTGTCCACAACTGTGGCCTCTAGAAAAAGGAGGAAAGTGCCGTAGGGCTGGGAGGAGGGTGTCCGGAAGGAACACAGCCAGGTGACTAAGAACTTGAAGGAAGCCTAGGAAGAAAAGGCGAGAGGCTTATTCTGACTGTTTTTATAAAGGCAATAGGAATTCAATCTGATTTAAAGTAAGGAGTTTCGGACTCGACAAGTGTGATTGATCATCTGGTCTCCATCTGGACGGGCCAGAACAAATTGAGAACCTAACAGAGCAAGAGGGCTTTGGGTTACAGTAGGATGGCCAATTCCCTTGCCTTTCCCGAAGCCTTGACATTTGGTTAAAGCAAGCCCTGAATGTAGACATTCCAAAGTATGAGTCCGTATGGTGCTAGGAAGGGAGTGAGGTCAAAAGGAAGGACCTGCAGGACAGAAGGCCGGGACTCCACAGCTGGGCCATTATCGCCTCTAAGCAGCAACAACAGCGACACCCAGTGGGATCCAGTGTAATTGCAATAGTGACCGTCTTCCCAGAACCTTTTATTTTTTTTTCTTTTTTTTTTTTTTTTTTTTTTTTTAATTTTTTTTCAACGTTTTTTATTATTTATTTTTGGGACAGAGAGAGACAGAGCATGAACGGGGGAGGGTCAGAGAGAGAGGGAGACACAGAATCGGAAACAGGCTCCAGGCTCCGAGCCATCAGCCCAGAGCCTGACGCGGGGCTCGAACTCACGGACCGCGAGATCATCGCGGGGCTCGAACTCACGGACCACGAGATCGTGACCTGGCTGAAGTCGGACGCTTAACCGACTGCGCCACCCAGGCGCCCCTCCAGAACCTTTTAAAAATTGCAGGTGAAGTCACCTCACAGAATAATTGTATCATAACTCAGAGTTGCTAGAAATGTCAGTATCTATTTCTTTGATGGCCACAGAAAAAATATGAGTATTTGCCAAAGGGAACCTCAGTCTGTACAGTCAGTATGCAGAAATCCCCATGACTTGGCAGACAAAACCAGGCCCACCTGCCCAAGGGCTCATTTTCATCCATTCAGTAAACATCCATTGGATGTTTATTACATGCCAGGCATTGGCCTGGCCACTGGAGGTCAGAAGACAAAAAGGCTTCTAAGCGTTCACAGGCAGGAGGGGAGGTGGGCAAAACAAAACTGCATGACAGTGTGTTATAAACCTTGGGGAAGCTTTCATGGAAGAGGCAGCGATTTGGCTGGAAGTCCAGGTACAAAGTGGACAGTGATAGCATTGTTCGGTTTGAGAATCGGTGAGTTTTAGATGCCTGCAGACTATCTGAGAAGAGGGTCTGGCAGGCAGCTTGCAGGAAAGGCTTGGAAGTGGGCAGGAGAGCCTATCTTAGATGGCGCTAACTTTGGGAAGAGCTTTAGAGGGCAGCTGTCAGGAAGATGGGGCCAGTGATGTGCAAGGGCTGAATGCAGTGGATGTGTGAGGATCGCTAGGAGCTGTGTCGAAGCACATACCCTACTCACCCCAACCCCTCAAGGTTTGGATGTGTTTCCTTGGCAGACAAGCCCAATCTCTGGGAGGAGGTGGGGATTGGCTATGATTAAAAGCACACATACTATGAATGCTGTGCTCCCTTCTCAGTGTCTCCTTCACAGGACTGGCCCACCTTTAGCATCACACTCTGGCCTCTCTTTACCCTTATGTTCCCTCCTCCAGGGGCAAGGGAGTGCATATGAATGGTGTATTTGGGAAGAATGAACTGGGCACGTTGGAGTTCGTTCCTCTCATCTTCCTCTTGGAAGCACAAGAACCCCCTCCTCCATTCCACCTGGAGGAGGACTGCCCTGTCAACTGGGGAGGTTTGTGGGGGAGGGGGAGGACTGCCCTGTCAACTAGCCTTCATATAAAGATACAGCCTTTGGCTTGTATCTGTTGACACCTTGTCCTAATTTACAATTTATTTGAAACCTGAGTGAGGAGGTATGCTGCTGTCATCAGACCACCTTCATTCTGAGAAGGCCCCTGAGGTGTATCAGAACCTCCGAGGACAGGCAGATGGGACCTGGAACAGTTTCTCACCCGTAACCAGGTTGTAGAGTTAGAAAAGGCTGAGGACAGAACCTGAGTGTCAACATTTAAGTGAGAGCAAACGAAAAGAGGGATCTGAGTCTAAAGGAAAACAGGCAGAGAGAACTGAACCCAAGAGTACACAAAGCATGCACAATCAATCAGAGGCTACAGTCTTAAAGGGGGTGGGGGATGGGGGTCCTCCATGTGCAGAAAACACAGCAATCTTCATGCATGTGTAGGTAGGTAGGTAGCACTGTAGGGCAGCCAGAAACCACTTCAGCTTAGAACTCCTCCTGTCCAAGGTTCTAGAACCTGAGGCTTGCCCACATTGGTGGTGAGCTTCCAAGGACATTAACTAAATGAAACTTTGCAACATTGTTGTCTTCCTCTGTTCCTTAAGCAGTGATGCTGAGTATGATGACACATTAGCAATACATTGTGTTGTCTTCCTGGTCTCTTGCAGAAGTAATATTTAAAATGTGATGTGTAGGAGCACCTGGCTGGCTCAGTCAGTGGAGCATGTGACCCTTGATCTCAAGGTTGTGAGTTTGAGCCCCACACTGCGGGTAGAGATTACTTAAAAGTAAAATCTTTAGGGGTGTCTAGGTGGCTCAGTTAGTTAAGCGTCCAACTCTTGATTCCAGCTCAGGTCATGATCTCACAGTTCATGGGTTTGAGCCCTGCACCTGGCTCTGTGCTGACAGTGCAGAGCCTGCTTGGGATTCTCTCCCTCTCTCTCTCTCTGCCTCTAACCACTCGAACACTTGCCCTCGCCCTCTCTCTCAAAATTTTAAATAAAATCTTTAAAAATTAAAAAAAAATGTGATATGTAAACTTTAATCTCTTTAAATTTAATAAAAACCTCATGCTTGTTAGTTTCTTACCACAAGAAACACCCATATTCTCATCTATTTAGGTAACTCTCCTAAGGCAGGTAGAAGCCCCTGGTGTTTCTTGCCCTGGCCAATGCCTTGGGGCTCCTTGTCCCCTCAGACTAGGGGGCACCTCAGCTGCTGTGCTGGACACACACTGACCACCTATCAGACACTGCAGCCTGCCACACTGCCACGAGGGCCGGCTGCCTTTTCAAACAGTATTAATTAGAGAAGTATTTCCCTAATTACAGAAATAAGAAATTCACTTTAGAAAAACAGAAATACAGTAAAGCATAAAATCAATAGAAATTATTCATGATTAAAAAAAAAATTCATGATCCCACCTCCCTGAGATAATGAATATTTTGGGGGTATTTTTCTCCTATATTAACATATACCTTTTAAAAAAATAAAATTGAGATTAGTTTTTTACTTTGCTTTTTTCTATTTAATATGTTGTGAACAATTCTCAATGGTTCTTATTCTTCAAAAACATGATTTTTAATGGCTGAATAATGTGCCACTTGATGAATACACATACCATCATTTAATCATTCCCCTACTGTTCCCCATGTGGAACATTTGTTCTATGATAATGAGTACCTCTAATGATTTCCTTAAGGCAAATTCCTGAGTGGAGTCACTGAAGCAAAGAATCTGCTGACATTAAATACATACAAACCAGAAGGTCCCTTCTCTATTCCCAGGTACAAAGCTCACAGGCTGTGGAAAAGGCCAAAATAAGTTACCTTGAGAGTAAGGCTCAAAAGGAAACACTGAGGCAACATAGTGTCCTGAATGAATCAATTTAAAAATTCAATAAAATGAAATAAATGATTGCCTTAGGGGTACCAGGCTAATTGAGAAAGGGGAGGAAAACCTGGGAAGATGAGGAGGAGAAAGCTGGTGGGCGGCGGGAGGGGAAAGAGGTGCTTGTGTGCATTTTACGGGGGACAGAGGGAGCTACTGAGAATTCCCACCATGAGAAACCACAATGAACTGCCCCATCCTAGAAACACCTCTCACGGCTTTCTCTCCTGGACTACTGGACTCCCAAGATGTTTGCAGTCACTGTTATGAGGATTAACAAGATTAAGTCATATAAGGTAACCACCACAGTACCTGGCACATACACTCGAGAAGGGTGCTTTTCTTTCTGCTACAAGTTAATGACCTTACAACAATGAAGGGACTTAGAACACAGCCTAGCAAACCACAGGATTCAGTAAAACTACTGAATAAAGGCTGAAATTTAAAGCACCTATGTTCATATCTGGATTAATGTATCAATATACAAAACTTGGCTCCTTAGCTCTGCAATAATGGATCATTTAAAAGGGACAGATAGCACAAGATTGGAAAAAAACACAACCCTACAGCAATCTCCTTCCCACCTAACTCTAGCCATAAATATTAACTAACTTTATCAGATAACTAAGGTATTAATTAGGGGTACATCTCATTAGTGTTTCCCTGAATCTCCTTATGCCCCCTTCCTCCCACTTCCATCCCCCACCCGTAACCACACTAGAATGAAGACAAATCCCCCAGAGCTATGTTAACCCACGGCAGTTAGCTCCCGCTCCACTCCATACCACAAAGGAGTTTCCATGTGCAGCAGCGGCCAGCCCACCTTAGCACCCCACCAGCACTCACACTGCATGGAAGGTCCTGCCAGGGTCAGACACAGATGTCAATAGGACAGAACGAACCTGTGTACCCCTCTTCCTTTCCTGTGGTACTTTATTTCCTGTAATGGTCGTCTGACCCACAAAGATCATGAGAAAATCAAATTATATCATGTGGTTGGTAGATATTTTCCAACATAAGAGGTGGTGGTTGGAATCTGGGTGCTAGAAAAGATGATCTTTGGTGGTGGCGGGGAAAATACCTTGTAGCACTAATATTTTTCAAAAAGCAACAGTATCTAGTGGTTGTTAAGATGACTCATTTGGAAACTGAGCAAGAAATCTAACAGGCAAATCAGAGAATTATAAATGATCAGTAAATACGTGAAAACAGCTCCATCTCACTGGCAATTAGGGAAATACAAATTAAGACACCATTTTTCACTTCTAAAACTGGTAAAAATTTTAAAGTTTGATGACATTCAATGCTACTGAGGATGTGGAGAAATGGGCACTCTTAACCACCAAGGGTAGAAACAGAAATTGATATAAAAATTTTGAAGGACAATTTTGTACTACTTATCAAATGTACATGTCCTATGACTTAGCAATCTCTCTTCTGGAAACCTATCCTATAGAACTGCACTAAAGAACAGCCATGAGTCACAGGTGGCTATTTAAATTTGATAAAAATGAAATAGAATTAAAAATTGAGTTCGTCTGGGGCACCTGGCTGGCTCAGTTGGTAGACTTACAACTCTTGATCTTGGGGTTGTGAGTTTAAGCCCTATGTTGGGCAAGAGATGTCTTAAAATTAAAAAAAAAAAAAAAAATCTTAAAAACAATTTTTTTTTGACAGAGAGAGAGAGAGGGCACAAGTGTGTGAGAGGCAGAGAGAGAGAGAGAGAGAGAGAGAGGGAGAGGGAGAGAGAGAGAGAAGCCGGGCTCACCTGAGGTTCGTGTTTTACCCGAAGGGGGCTTGAGCTCACCTGATGTGGGACTCGAACTCACAAACAGTGAGATCAAGACTTGAGCCAAAGTCAGATGCTTAACTACTGAGCCACCAGGTACCCCCTACAATTTTTTTATTTTTTTTCTAATTGAGTTCTGAAGTGCCTGGGTGGCTTGGTCAGTTAAGTGTCTGACCCTTGGTTTTGGCTCAGGTCATGGTGTCAACAGTTCTTGAGTTCAAGCCCCACGTCTGGCTCCATGCTGTTAGTGCAGAGCCTACTTGGGATTCTCTCTCTCCCTCTCTCTCTGCCCCTCTCCTGCTCACTCACCCAAAAAAAAAAAAAAAAAAAAAAACAAAAACAAAAACAAAAAACCTTAAAAAAGTAAATTAAAAAATTGAGTTCTTCCACTGACCTAGTTACATTTCAAGTGCTCAACAGCTACATGTGTCTAATGACTACCATATGAGACAAGGCAGACACATCATTTTCATCATCACAGAAAGATCTACTGGGTAGTGCTGCTATGGAAATATTTATAGAAGTAGACACAAAGATATTCAATGCAGCATTATTTATAAAGCAAAAAACTCAATACAGTAAAAAGGATAATAGTTCAATAATATCACATTTATAGTCAAGTATAATAAAAAAACATGAGACAGATCTATATGAACAAACATAAAAAGAACTCTGATATGTTAAATTTAAAAGTATATTGTGGGGCGCCTGGCTGGCTCAGTTGGTTGGAACATATTGACTCTCGATCTTAGGGTTCTAAGTTCAAGCCCCACATCACATGCAGAGATTACTTAAAAATAAATAAACAATAAATAAAATATATTGCAAAACAAGATGTGGATTTTAATATTATATACATATATTTATGTAATCTCTAAAGACACTGAAAAGTATCTGCAAAGATATACATCGAACTGTTAGAAGTCGTAGAAGAAAGAGGGACTGGAGAGAGGAATGCAAATTTTCACTTTTAATGTCTAAGCTGAGTGAATTTGTTGCAACCAGCATATACTGTTTTTAAAAAAAGATGTCAAAAAGAGTTCTATTTTTGGAAAGGACAATATTTACCAGTAAGCCCTGAAGATATTCTAATATCTAGCTCTAGCCTACTCATTCCTTTTCCAAACTGGTATCTCCATTTTTGGGTTATCATTTCTCTAGATCCAGTAATCGAAAGCACTTTCCTGAAGCCCTGGGAGGAGCTGCAGACGTGCCTCCGCCTACCAGTGTCCTCCCGACAGCATTTCCCTTCGCCCGTCTTTCTGCCCACTCACCACCCCCGCCCCTACTCTTCCTCAGCAGCTTTACTAAACTACCAATATGATCCTGCTTTAGTGCGATAGGAAGCAAGCACCCCAACAAAGGCGTCCAGCAGAACAAAACTGTTTCACTCCTCAGCCTGAGTGCAGAGGAACAGTCAGAGCCGTAAAGACAGATGGAAGGGACAGGCAATAGCACAGACATTCCAGACATACCACTTTAGACCTAAATCCCATCACCTATGAGAGTATTTTTCAAAACAAAACCTATCACACCAAATATAAGAAAACCATCACTAGCAAATCAGATGAGCGATTATGTTCCAAATGTGATGGGTTTATTTTATTTTACTCTGATGCAAAACCAAGGATTCCACTACAGCACAGAGACCAATATATTAAAAGGTCATGAAAAAGTGGTGTGGGACATGCAGGACGTGATGTACAAACTGGAGGATTGGGTCATTTCCTTTGTAACATGACACTACATTGTCGCTGAGGAACACATTTAAAATAACACTGTGGAACTCAACTGAAATGTGGCACAAACATGACAACTTCCAGGCATGCCTTCAAGTACCTCCCTCAGGATGGACTTGCGATCTCTAGACTTCAGTGTGGGGAGGATTACAATTCTTTGGAAGAATAAAAAGTTCACTTTTGAAATTTCACAGAAGAATTTTAAGGCCAAAACATAGTGGGTTCTCTTCACCTCCAGGGACAAATCGGATGCTTTACTCAAAACCACATTAAGCTTCTAGCTCAAATCCCAACCCAACCTTGTGACCTCCTGCATTGAAGTTCTTTCCGTCGATTAAAGCTGATAGGGTCAGTTTGACTCCTAGGAAGAAGAAAACACCACAATCACTCGTAACAAGTATTACAATAAGCTTTTCATTTTCTAGAAACAATGAACATGGGTGGAATCAAGGGCATGGATTGCAGCTGGGTGTAAGAGTTACAAGTATTCAGGTACCACTAAGTCAATAGGGTTACCTATAATCATTTGATCTGCAATGAGCAAAGCACAATCACAGCAAACTTTATTTGGAATTCAGGGTTAAGAATAATGAATGACCAACCAAACTCACAAGCCACAGTGACCTGGTTAGAAATATAGAATTATTTTTTAAACAAAAGCACTTGATCTGCTTTACTTTGTATGAATAACCAATTGTTACACAATGGACTGAATCAACCTACAGTTGATTGTAGGTTTTATAGGTTATTTTCATTATTTTCCCATCATCTCCTACCCCACATCCAATGTTATTAATTCCTTTACTCACCTGGTCGAAGAGTCTGAGTATAACCCAGTCCAATCAGGCTGGCATTATTTACTTTAGCCTAAAAATTAGGAGATGAAATAGAAACAGTTAGAAAACAACCAACTTCATAATATGTAAGTCCAGTACAAGCACCATTTCATGCATCGGATTTCCAAAACTAAAGCACCTTCGGGTCAATCTAGAATTACTGGAACTGAAAATTTAATTAATAAAAATGTAAGTCTCTTCAGTTAATAGGACTGGGAGAGACAGTAGGGACTTTGAGAATGCATGCTTAAAGGCCTCAAACAAATTTTTTAAAACACTGTGCAGCCAGGTGTGTCTGGGTAGCTCAGTTGGTTAAAAGCATCCGACTCTTGTTCGGCTCAGGTCATGATCTCACAGTTTCCTGAGTTCGAGCCCCACATTGAATCTGCACTGGCAACACGGAGCCTGCTTGGGATTCTCTCTCTCTCTCTCTCTCTCTCTCTCTCTCTCTCTGCCCCTCCTCCAAAATAAACATTCATAAATGGAGACACCTATTGACTTCCATTTTGATTGTTAGAATAGGAGAGCTTGTTTGGACACAAATACAAATTTTCAGTGTACCACAACCAATTCCAAGTAAATTTCTGCTCCATACTTCAAAAAAAAATTTTTTTTAATGTTTACTTATTTTTGAAAGAGAGAGAGAAACAGAGTGTGAGCAGGGAAGGGACAGAGAGAGGGAGACACAGAATCCTGAGGCAGGCTCCAGACTCTGAGCTGTCAACACAGAGCCGGATGCGGAGCTCAAACTCATGAACCACAAGATCATGACCTGAGCCAAAGTTGGACATCTAACCAACTGAGGCACCCAGGCACCCCAATAAACTTAAAAAAAATAAATAAATAAAACACTGTGCAGCCAAACACCCTGGTGTACTGAGTTCTTCGAGATGCCAGTTTACAACCTCTGACAGTAGTTAGAACATAAACTCTGGTGAGAGAAGATCTGGGTTCAAATCTTGACAATGCCTCTTACTGTGTGACTTTGGGCAAGTTACCTGACCTCTCCAAGTCTCAGTTCCCTCATCTATAAAATGGACATGAAGATACTACTCACCACAAGAGTAGCTGGGAGGACTAAATGAGATACTACACATAAAGCCCTTAGTATAGTACCTGAAATTGAAGAGCTCAATTAGTGTCAGTATTAATAAGAATTACTAAGAGCCACAGGAATAGTAATCAAATCCCATGAATTTACAGATAGGAAAATTTTGAGGCCAAAGAGATAAAAATGACTTGAGAAGGTCAGACAACAGCCAAATACAGGAGGAACTAGGACTAGAACCCACATTCCAGGACGTGAGGTGTGATACTCTTCTCACTACACAATGAGCGTCTCACTGAAGTTAATGGAGAACATGTGTACAACAACCATCTCACAACATTCATTTACAACTCAGATGAAGCCCTAAGAGTAGATCCAATCTCGTAGCACATTCTTACAGATAGAGAAGTTCTACAGTCCAGCTTGTATTTAGCAGCGATGCCAAAACGGGTATTGTTACTGCCAGCCGTCCAAGCAAGGTTTATTGATGTTTCAATCTTCTCATTAACCTTCTGGTAGATAGACCCTCCAAATTCAGTGCCGTCATTCCTATTTTCATGATATAAGAAAAAGTCATAAACATCTAGCTAGTACCACTCTTATGACATGGAAAAAATTCTAAGACTAACTGGACAAGGATCTCACTTTGCAACTACCTATTTTCAGCAAACTTCTAGTATAAATGACTACCAAACAAAACAAGGAACTAAATCCAGTTACGTAATTTATAACCATCTGATTAAAATGTAGTTAACATCTGATTCATTTACTCAGCTCCTCCATACGAATTTTTTAGACAAAATTCAATTATGAAGGCAGACGCCTCTAGTAAATATGATCTATAAGTCTTTGAGATGTTCAAAGAATTTAGAGACCTAAAAGTGGAGTTCAATAAGGATTCTGCAAAATAAATAACAAGAAGAAAGCCAATTTTGAACTTCATCTGAGACACAATCCTACCATCAGAAAGCACCCCAAACACAATACCTAGGGTGTATTTCTCTAGAGAAGTGCCTACATTATTGCTTCAAAGCATCCCAGAACTTGGTCCCTACTTTCCATGGTTTTCCTGATAATACTGCTTCATCAATTTTAATGCCACTGTCTATACCATTGCTTCACTTTATTTCAGTGAACTGGAATATCTAGTGAAGGGCAATCTATACCACTTGAAAAACACCTAGCTTATCCTTTGCTTTTTCTTCCTGGAATAGTACAGTGCCCAGTAGGCCAAGACATTAAATACAATTTAAAAATTCAAATTCATTTAACCAACAGGATGCAGCCTACAAAATTGAATCCAGGATTGCTTTGAGGACTTCTGCTTCTTCTGAATGCAACAGGGGTGGCTGGGTTCTGACTGTGAGTACCTAAAACCTCAACAGAATTACTGGGGATGTTCCAGAATGCTCAGGTCAACTGAGTGGTTGCTCTTCATGATCCAAATAACAGATCTACTTCCAGATACTGACAAGCTAAGTAGGGCACTAGAGGAAGCAGAAGAGTCTCCAAAGGATCCCTTTTATCAGGAGGTGACCACGTCCTGGGCTCTCTCCAACCCAGTGGTTCTTGTATAGATTCTAGACCTTCCTAAAGTTTGGGGTACAGGCTGAGAGGCCAGTTACTATCAGCAGCACAGCACAATGCACCAAGTGCCCTAACCTCTGGCAATGTTTTGCTGACTAGGAAAATTAGTACAGTGAGGCTGGATGTCCATCAAAGCACATTAAATGCAGGTACCTCATTTCTAACTTTCTCAGCATGTTAATGGCTACCATCTTTTTGGGCAACTGCACTAGTACTAAAGGAGGAGTGAATTATAAACACTCACACATGAGTGTGCAGCTGGAAGTCTGCGGCCTTATAACCCAGAGCGAAATTATTCTGTGACAGTTTGGATTTGGCTGTGTCGAAACTCATCTGATAGCCAGCAAGCCAACCTTCAAAGGCTAACACAGCCCAGCCATAGATGGTTGGTCCAGAAAAATCTATATCAACATTGCTGCCGAGACTGAAACATTCCCGCTTATAGGAGGCCTTCAATTTTCCACTCTTCTTTCTGTAAACAGACAAATAAAAACAACACAATGAAAACAACATGAGTTTCTACTACTGTCTAGAAATCTTTAGAGTAAGAAAGATCCCCTCCTTCCCCCAATGTAAATATTATTTTGGTAGATGGTATACATATAGTAAAATTTCAAATGACTTAGCTCTACAAATATAATTTTGTTAGGATTATAAATACATATACAATTTTTATCCATTCTTCACTTTAAGTACAAATGATAGGATATTTCATGATTAATTTCACAAAGGCATTAACAAAAGTCTAAAAAGGAATAAGATATTTCAGTACCGAATTAATAATCTGAATACATATGTATTCATGAGAAGCCAAATCTCTTTAAATGTTTTTAAATGCCCAAATGCTATAAAACGTAACACCCGACACACTTAACTTCTCAAAAAGAAGTGTTATTTTTTTTTTTTTAAGGGTAGAGTGCTTTAGTAAGCATATTTATTTTCCTTAAGGTGAGTGTTTTCTCCCTGGACAATAAATATCAGATGGATGGATGGAAGAGAAGTATACATTTTTGAAGGACAGTACCGAAAACAAGAAATTGGTTCTTTTTTAAAAAAAAAAATTTTTTTTTAACGTTTATTTATTATTGAAAGACAGAGAGAGACAGAGCATGAATGGGGAAGGGGCAGAGAGAGAGGGAGAGACACAGAATCTGAAGCAGGCTCCAGGCTCTGAGCTGTCAGCACAGAGCCTGACACGGGGCTCGAACTCACAAACTGCGAGATCATGACCTGAGCCGAAGTCAGACACTTAACCGACTGAGCTACCCAGGCGCCCCAAGAAATTGGTTCTTAATAATCCTGTCGTCTTCTAAGCAGGCTTCTTCTGAGAGTATTTACCTGGAAGATAACTGAACTGTGTGGCAGGAATGACACACATGCTGTCACAGCTGAGGAAAAATGTCATTCTGCCTTTATCTAGCAGTGGCCCATAGGAAACAACACCATGCCCATTTTTCAGATGAAGAAACTGGGGCAGAGAAGCTGGGGGATTTTTAAAGGCCAAGAAAGCACATCAGTAGCAGAACTACTGTTTATAGTGTTCCAACGCCCGGAGATTACAGTTATTCTTAGGAAATTAACTTCTCAGCAAAATACTACATGAATCAATCTTTAGAAGAGCTTAAGAAATATCTAGTCTCAGGGTGCCTGGTTGGCTCAATTGGTAAAGTATGTGATTCTTGGTCTTGGGGTTATGAGTCGGAGCCTCAGGTTTGGTGTAGAGATTACTTAAAAATAAAATATTTTAGAAAAAAAAGAAAGAAAAGATCTAGTCTCAAGCCCGTCTATAGCCTAAATTTTTCCTACTATGTGCCTCCTTGGACCAGCTTTATATTTTTGTTCATCTGTTCAATTTTCAAATCAAAACTTTACTCTGCTTCAAGGGAGTCCTCCTTTCTCTTTAGTACATACACAAGGTCTCTGGGGTTCCTAAAAGCAACCTCCTACGTTCTCCCTGCACCTAAACTTTTCATTGCAATTCCCTGTTCTAAAGCTCTCTATCTCTACAGACTACAAAAACAGAAAATGGGGTTTGGATAATTACCCTGTGTTCGGTACAAATATGGTATCAAGAGTCAGTTTCAACCCTTCAGCCAACTGAAAAATAAAGATTTAAAACGAACAATTAGTAATTTTCTATTCTTCTTTTGACCTAAGAAAACAATTCTAAAGTTTTATCTAACTTCCAAACAAAAAAAGTCATTAAAGAAAGCCAAATATTAAATTATTTAATAAATTACCTCTTTATTCTTCCCTGTCTCCTTCCCCTGTCCCCTTATTCCCAGGCTTCATCATGATTCTCTCACCAAAATACAGGTTTAAGTTGTAGGTCAAATCTATTACAGCCAATAACATTAATTGCAATAAAAAAAAAAAAAATTCCAATACAACCAAATAATCTTGATACACTCTTAAAATTACTGTAATGAGATAACCTGACATTTAACAAGCCAACCTAAGTAATTTATTCAGCTATACATATATATTACTGATACATGATGATGTTCATATAGACATACCTCAAAAAATAGTGTCCTGTACAAAGCAAATATTTGTATGTGACAAATATCTGCTGATAAATTTTTCTCCTTAGAAACATTACAGAAGTTAGAAACATTTTTCTACGGAGCCAATTTTGCAATGATTACAAAATAAAATCAAACAAAATCACTATAAATAGTCTAGTTTACCAGGAGAGGCTCAGTTATAAGTAGAACTGGTCAGAACCAAGATGTAATGTGATAATTATGTACTCACAAACAACGCTTCACTTTCTAGAAATGTAAAATATACCAGAGAAGGCCACATGCAGAGAAAAAAATATGGCTACTATATAGGTTATAAGATCTCATTCATGTTGTATTTGGGGTTTATAGATCATTTTATCTGCAAGATAAATTTAACCTAAAAGTAATTTCTAATGCGTTCTTTTACCTTATTCTCCAAAGAGATTTCTGTTCCAAGAGTGTTATCTGTGTTCCATTTCTGAGTGAAGGTAAGTCCATAGTTACAGACCTTATATTTGGTCTCTAGGTTGCCTGACGCTTTTCCTGTATCAGTGTAAGCATGACCAGAAGTAGAAAATTCCTGATAAGCAAGAAAAATAATTACTTTAAAAACAGCTCATCAAACAAAAAATACTCATTTCAGAAAGTAGTGTTCAATGCATCGGAAACCAATATAGTTTACTTTTTATCATAACTTATTTCCTGCTTTCCTTCTTTCCTATTTCTAAAGTTTAACAAGTTTCAGATCTTTCCATTATTCCACCTCTCTTATTGATATTTCTTGTTCAATATACTCTCTTACTAAAATGGAAATCTTAAACTCTCTTTTTTAGAAAAGAAATATCTTGGGGCACCTGGATGGCTTAGTTGGTTAAGCGTCCGACTCTTGGTTTTGGCTCAAGTCATAGTCTAAGGTTCTTAAGTCCAAGTCCCACATCGGGCTCTGTGCTGACAGCGTGGAGCCTGCTTGGGATTCTCTCTTGCCCTCTCTGCCCCTCCCCTGTTCAAGTGCATGTGCCCCTGGTCTCTCTCAAAATAAATTTAAAAAATAATAAAAATAAAAGAGAAATATCGTTACTGAAAATAAATTCCTTTACCAAAAACACAAAAATATTAAATCTTGAACATTTTACTTTCATGACCTGAAAAAGCTTATTCATTCTCTATCATATGTTTCAAACTATTAGTTAATTTTAACGTCCTTAAAAATCCCCAAACACTAGAAAGGACTACCCTATCCTCTTCAATAGAGTCAAAACTTCATTGCATCAAAATAATTGTTTTTAATTTTTACTGTGGTAAAATACACCTAATTTACCATTTTTAAGTGTGCAGTTCGGTGGCATTATTAAGTACATTCACACTGTTATGAAAACTTTATTGCTTTGGTCCACAAAGCTATCATATCTGTAAGGGGCTCCTGGATGGCTCAGTCAGTTAAGTGTCCAACTTCAGCTCAGGTCATGATCTCTGGGCTCAGGTCATGATCTCCCAGTTTGTGAAATCGAGCCCCACATTGGGCTCTGTGCTGACAGCTCAGAGCCTGGAGCCTGCTTCAGATTCTGTGTCTCCCTCTCTCTCTGACCCTCCCCTGCTCACGTTCTGTCTCTCTCAAAAATAGATAAACATTAAAAAAAAAAATTTTTTTTAACTATCTGTAAAACTTTCGGTATAAACAATTTCAATATTTGTAAGTATGTACCCATTTTTCACAACAAAATGTAATGTTATAACTTGTCCCTTTTTCTCCCTTCTCCTCATCTACCTTTTAAAGTGTTTTCTATCAAATAGTTACTATGAACATCTTGAAATATATCCTCCTCCCTCAGTAGGTGTCCTTTCAGTCATATGACAATGAGCAATAGGAAATAGATCTCCTTCTAAAAGGAAGCAAACAGTCAACACCTGTCACTGACAATCTATGAACTGTCGAGAAAAAAACCTTCTGATTGGCCCTGTTTTTAGAGTGCATTTCTGAAATACTGCCAACAGTAATGAAATGCTGCCAGCCCTGAGCAGTTCTGTTTCACTGCCTGCAATATGAATCCTCCCTTTACCAAATACCCTGCTCCCCACATCTAGTTCTACAGGCTGATGAGACAACTGGGAAACTATGATCTGTTTATCAACACCACGCAGGAAGTTTTCCAAGAGAGTATCATGCTGCACATTTTAGGGCAAGGTCTCAGTACAAAATGACAAAACACTAGTCATGTTTAGAAGTCTACACAATTATTTAATGTGACTGTTGCTTTTTTTCAGTAGATCCAGCTACCCAGTGTTTTCTTTTTTACATACACCTCTCATAAACTTGAAAGTATAGCAAATATAAACCTCAATTTTAGTGTTAGAAAAACTTCACACACAAACCTACGGTAAAAGTGTATTTAGTCTACATTTTTTCCCTGTTTATCATCATCATTTCTTACTTTGAAAGTCTCTCAAAAGTCTAAAATACCAGATGTACAAATCTCAAAGAAAAGGCCAGAATTTTTCTAAGTTAAAAAATTAGCATTGGCTTACAACTGCTTCAGTTTTTCTCTAATTTCATCATTAGAAGGAACAGTGCAAAATACATTTATAACATGCATTTAACGTCTACAGCTCTATAATAAATAAGCAACAAAACTACCATAAAAATGCTACTGTTAAATAGATGCCATATATTAAGTACAATCTGATATCTGATTGGAGCAATGGATGAAATTCATCCTAAATCAATACCAGAGACCAAAAGCAGTCATAAAAACAAGCACACAAATATGCTCTGTTTTTCTTACCATCTGAATGAACAGTCCCACACCACAGCCGCATGAAAGGGAGATAAAATTTTAGTCGATGATTTTTGCAACACAAACCTAATTTGAGCAAATTCTGAAACCCTATTCAAAGTGAGTATAATTTTTCCATTTTAACAGAATCATATAACAATACGCCCATCCTAGTAGGCAGCTGCATATGTATTTATTTACCACTAGAAAACCCAGGAAAAAAATGATGGTGACAAACCAGGATTACATGGAGTATGAGACAAAGTATCATATGAATTCCACATGCCTCTAGCCCTTTTAACTAAATCATTCTATCCAGAAATAAAATTCGCACTGGTTTCAATAGGTAAATACTAAAAAGAGATGCTGCCACTGAGGAGACATCAGAGAATAAGGTGAATGTAAAGCTAATTCATTTGCCAGATTTACTGAATAAAAGTTCTGGTTAATAACACTTTGAAAATATGCCTATATCCTTTACTATATAAATAACTTCCAGTAAAAAAGACTTTATGAACATCAATAAATACAGTAGATTAATCCTCTATATGCATTTTATTTCTATATTTGTTTTGACTAATCATGAAGGGATAGAGGCTAAAGTTAATTTGTTTTTGTAAGAGGGCAATAAAACTTGCATAAACTCATTATAATGAAAGTATTTAGTAGCCATACACGTACTCATGAAAGTATAAAGATGTGATATATGTCCAAAATACATATATATTTTATGTCCTGAGAGTAAGATTCAGCATATTCTTATTATGGCAAACACAAAGGACCTCCCCCAAAATTCAACCTGGATTGTCTATGGGCTACAGGGAAGATGCTCACTGAAATCTGAGAATATGACAAAACTGTAGGTAAGATAGCATAGGACCAAATGTATGCTGATTCACACAACTAGACGAAACACTTTTAAACAGGTTCCTTTAGGTTAATTATGCTACATCTATTAAAAATATATTGGGGCGGGGGCAGGGTGGCTCAGTCAGTTAAGTGTCCAACTCTTGATTTCAGCTTAGGTCATGATTTCAAGTTCATGAGATCAAGCACTGTGTCAGGCTCTGCACTGACAGCACGGAACCTGCTTGGGATTCTCTCTCTCTGCCCCTACCCTGCTTGCGCTCTCCCACATTAAATAAATAAATGTTAAAAAATATATATATCTGTATCTATATCTATCTATCTATATGTCTGTCTGTCTGTCTATCTATCTATCTATCTATCTATCTATCTATCTATCTATGTCTTGGGTACTTACCACTCCACTACAAGACTTGGTTCTCAGGTCTATTTTGACCATGCCAAATCCTAGACACACACAAAAACACATTAATGTATAAAATGTGACATTCGCTCCAGTTTTTACAACTTAGAAATTATGAAAATGGTCCTTCCATATGGAAAATACACAGTATTCTCATTAGGTGAGAGTTCCATAAAAACAATTATAATGAACTAAGTATAATTTTTAAGCCCTCAAAGAATAAAAATTATCAAAAAGTGTTATGCTTATAAAAGTATAAACTTAAATAACTATACTAATTAATAAGAAAAATCAAATGTATATAACAAAAATTAAAAATTTAAAGATTAAATTTTAAAAACTAAAAATAAATGTCCATTTGGAATCAAAGAATGTTACTCCAAAGAAGTCAAAAGTTGTGTCTTCACACTCATGAAAATTAGAAGGAGGAAAAATGTAGTCCCCACTTTAATTTTCCCCAGGGCTAGCCAGGAGAGACATAAGTATTACAGATTTATATTACTTCACCTTACAGCTAACATTAAATATGCATAATACATGCATGTGTATATGTATATAATAGCTTTTAATGCTTATAAGGGACTCTACCTCTAAAGAGTCAAGTCTAATAACCTGTTGACAGTTATCCCCTTAAATCTTACAAAGTAGATTAATGTTAACCTTATCTTACTAGCACTATCTTGCATATAGTAAGCATTCAACACCAACCGTGACCCAAAATTGGAAATTTACAGTAGCATTCTTACCGTATCCTTTGTTGAAGACATCCTTGGCAGCCTTTCCTAGGTCACAGTAAGTTGGTGTGTTACACATATCTTATAAAGAAAAATGAGGACAAAGGAATAAAAATAACCATTTAGTATTTATTCACCCACAGTCCTTGTATTTAGTCCTGTGAGAAGAGGTATACACTTTTCTCTTCCTTTGCATCATTAAGGCTTATACCCTAATGCAAGCAAAGTTAGGAGAAGGCATTCTGCTCCTTTACAAAGAACTTTTCAGAACGCTGGAGAATAAAAGGGTTTTTTCGTGCAATTCACAGAGGTCATCTTTCTGACTGCATTTCAAAGAAAAGAAATTTCTCACAGGCTGAAGGAGATGCTGTGTTAAATTGGATTTTATAATATATGTATTATATTATATATATTTTATATATGACATATAAAATAAAGCCTAAGAGCCACATAAAGTGACAAGGTAAAATTGTTTTAAAGAACTGTAAGAACAGATGCATTAAAAATCTTCAAGGTGAACAAATGTTCACCACTCTGAATTTGCCACTCTGAAATTCAGCTCTTAAAATAAGAATTACCACACTAATTGAAATGTATTCTTCCAGAATATGTCCTCTCTCAAAGCTTTTAAAAATAAAATTATATA